>NC_042526.1:16085000-17285000 GCF_900963305.1 Echeneis naucrates | reverse complement strand
TTCAGAGAAAGAAATGGCTGCCATCATCTGCTTTGTTCTGAATTTTGGCCACCTCCCTCCCAGAGTGTAACTGTGTAAATGAGTGAGAGGGAGAGTCTGCCTGTCCATTTTTGTGTGTCCTTTTGAGTAAGAAGGACCAGTGTCAGTCTGAGCTTATGAGCCACGGGGTAAGAATGAACGATATTCTTCAACCTCCTCTGTCCCTGTCACACATTCTTCCATTGGTGAGATCGGACCAGCGCTGCAGCCAGATGGACGAGTCTACGCTCCCCCTCCTTTCTTTGCCTTGCATCTCGTGTGGATATGTTTATGCTAAAGTTTAAGCAGCTGGGGGCCCAGTTGGCTCTACCTCTTGGCGTGGTTAATCGCTGTGTTCGCAGGCACGAGCACTCCAGAGTGTTTAGAGCTCTGGGAAAGGCAGTGTCAGGTAGTGGGAGCCACTCAGGATCATTACAGATTAAAGAAAGACTTAGACTAATGGCTAGCAGGCCTTTCTCGGATGACTGGGAGGATGTGTGATTGCTAATAGCCAAAATGGGGATTTTCAGGCAAAGCAGTATCACTTGATATCTGTTGAAAGAAGACACATACAAGGATTTGTCAAGCTCAGCATTAGTTTCCAAGGCTGCAAATGTCTTGAATCCCAAATTGATCTTCCTGTCATTTTGATTGGTATTTAGCTGCCAATGGACTTCATCATCTCAAAGAATATGAAAAGCTACACTTCTAGACTTTAAGGATGACATAATCTCAGCCAGCTGGCTAAGTGGATAAAATGACGCAGTTTGTGGGGAAATACACGGTGTGTGAGCTAATCACAGTGGAGGAATCCACTTCTTAATTTTTGGTGCTCACTGACATCGTCGAACTCGGTCCCAGTTGAGCTTCCCAGTTTCTGCAGACTGCTCTGTTTGCTGTGATTCTTGTTTACGTCTAGTCAATCTGCAGGAATTCAGGCAGTCATCGTTCCCGCATGTATGTCTTCCTCGTAGTTATCAGCCTTGCTAAAGATCAGTTCAGTGATGGCAGCGTGGCAGTATGGGGGTGTGATGATGAAGAAGGTACATTTCAAAATATATGACCTTCTTGTCTCTTATAATTTAGTGCTGCACGTGGTACCCTCCCTCAAGCATTGACTCGTCCATTGATTCGACTCAGTTACGAAGATCCAAAAAACGGCCTGATTTATGACCTAATTATACTAAAAGGCTCTCATCTCAAGATTTTGAGTCAGCGCTCTCATCGGTGGTCTTTAAACCTGAACTAATGCAGCATAATGTTTTAAGAGTTCCAATAATTTGGGCTTCATACAAAAATCCATAACTTTGAATATAAAAAATCTTCTTTGCTGCAGTTTCCATTTATATCTGCATCAACTCAATGCACCATATTCAATGCTGTCAGCATTAGTCAGCAGCTTGAATTTGTGTGTCTGTGTATTACTGTGCCAGAACCTTAATTATCCCCTGGGAGTTTTTTCTTCAGGCCCTCGGCCTCATGCCAGTCGTGTTAGGTCTTAGGTCTTTTTTTTTTTTTTTTTGTGGCGGTATGAATTGACCCTTAACCACAGCCAGGAGTCCAGCTCTGGTTCATTTCCTGTTATAAACATCTAGGACATGATACAGCTGCATGAGTTCCTGTGTGTATAAATACTTTTGCTTGCATTTGTGCATGCTCTAACAGTATTAATGAACACGTGCCAAGCCGCGGCACAAAACAGGACATCCCCATCGGACATGATCAAGAAAAGTGCTTTATGAGACTGCCAACCGCAGACAGAATGTGAATGAATGCACATGACTGTGCAGATGCCACGCTGTGCGCGTCACTTTATACAGATGTTCTCTGATGAAAACATTCCCTTTACTCTGACCAATTCCAAAACATTATTTTGACAAACATTTAAGCTCTTCACCATTTATAAAGCAAAAATGCTAATCTTTCATTACAGTTTCTGCTCAGTTGAAAGTTTCGCAGTTTTCTTAGATGGCACAAAGGATAAGTAGATGTCATCTTGATAAATGATAATTGGAATAATCATCTGTTGCAACTTTAAAGACAATTATTTTCTCACGTGTTTAACACTGGAGCAACATCCAAAGGTGTACATACTTGTGTGTGTGGTGTTGCTGTCCCCACGTCTCCCTCAGCTTTAAGCTCTTTGAGAATGTGAGACTGTGACCCTTTGCCGTCTAAGTGGTGAGCTGGAGATGATTCTCACCGTTTTTTTGGCCGTGATGGTGGAAAGGAGAGATGCTTACAGATAGAGACAGCCAAACAACAATCTCACCAGTAGGAGGTTTATTGAAGCCTTTTGAAGATTTCCCTGAATAAATATTTAGAGGAGGTAGGTGCATGTGAAAAGAGATGCAAACAGAAACATATAAGTGGATATAAAGGTGTGCGGTCTCAATCTCAGATGTCTCTGGAGCTGCATCTATGTGTGGCAGCCAACAGTGACGGTGAGTGGAGATTCCCTGTTAAAAGTGGCTGAATCTTGTGATATTTATCCTTCTTGCTGTGACGGGACTATTCATCACACTGTGTGTGTTTGGTTTTTCTCATATTGGTCTCTCATCTTTTTTTCTCCTTTTCTGCTGCAGGTTCAACATGCCTCACGATGACAACCCAAAGTGTCGTGAGGCAGGCATGAAGCACCAGTATCACGTCATGGCTCCCACTCTCAATTATGACACCAATCCCTGGTCTTGGTCTAAGTGCAGTCGCAAGTACATCACTGAGTTTTTAGAGTGAGTCTCACCACTACTCTTTGCAATTCTCTACTGATTTATAATCAAAGTAAATCAGTGATTACCTGAAAGGGAAAACAATACCTCTCTGCTTTCTGTTCTTTTCCGCTCTCATATTATCACATCCACATGTAACTTTTACTTGTTGTGACATGGCCAGTTAAACAAGCTGTTTTTTGCATGTCTCGCGGGGTTCTGTAGACAGCTCAGCACAATGTAAACTATGTAGGAACTGTTATTGCCTGGCGTTGAAAGAGTATTTCCTGTTCCGGGGGTCTTCCCCATGACCTGAGTGATGGATCTTCTGCTGCGAGACTCCTGCTCTCAGGCTGCTGCGCAAATTGTAATCTCGTCACTTGTCTGCTCTTTACATTAGAACTAGTAACGCGGGGCAACAGCTCATTCACCACCACCTAACCCACACCGCGGCCACTGATCGCCGGTGAAGGGCTTTCCTTCAAAATGGGAAATGTCAGTTATAATTAGATCTTCCCTGGACATGACCCTTTAATCTTTGCCTCCTTTCCTCTGTTAATTGTGGGGGCCTTCACAAAGGGCCCCCTTGTTGACCAGATGCATCTCGAGAGCTCAGTGTTGGGCGACGCCTCGTATGGAGTTTTAAGGTTGTGCTTCACATAGTTTCCAGTCAGCGTTGACCTCAACATCGAACAATCAGAACATTGAGTTGGAGACGAGGAGGATCTTCATGAATCTCTTTATTATTTGGACTGGGCCATGTCATCTCTTGTGTTGGTGTATATGGCTTATTCCTGCACAAAAACCAGGAAGAGTGTGATGTAAATACCAAACGCGTCTGCTATAGGATTTTACCATTTGTTAATCATATGGGATATTTAACCAACAATGCAGGTATGGAGAGCAAAACAGCACTTGGTTCAAGTGTGGGAGCCAGAGCGGTGGGAAAGGCCCTTGAGACCATAGTCCAAGTACTTTTGAAGTTTGTCTCCAGCCAACAATGAGGAGCATTGATTCAAAGTAGCACTTTTACAATACCACTCCTGCTCAGTGGACTGCCCTGGTCAAGTACATCAGTGTTTTGACTGCCTATTTTCCCTGAAGAGCAAATTCAATCTGCACCACTCTTCTAGCAGTTTAAAAAAAAAAACAAAGGTGAAAGATTCCCCTCCTTCTCCCCCTTTATCTCACTGTCGTTGCAATAATGTGTGCTGAACTCCCGCACCTGAGGGCTGATGAAAAGCGTCCTGCTGTTGTGTAGCATTATTATGTGTCAACTGCAACATAAAGCAACCATTCATTCCCTCCCTGGCTTTGAGCCCATTTGATTTAAGCCTCAAAATCCAAATCTAAAAGTGAAATGCTAATTTTGTGACTGTTGCCATCCACTAATGGTTGTGTTTGCTGGGGTTTTGAATACACATTAACATTTTCCTTTAAACATCTTAAATACTTGCAGTCATTCTTAAAAAAATCATTTATAATCATTTTTTGAATACAGACGTTTGTTGTGTATGACATTAAGCTGGATTAACGTAGATCTGCTAGTTTCTCCGCATTGAAATAAACCCTCCATCATAATCTTCTTCTGTTTCTCCATGTACGGTAATCAGTACAAGCTGTCAGGGACAAACTCAGCGTTGTTGCAGTTTAGCTGATGCTGTTTGATCAGACATAATGCTGTGATGCTCCATGTCATTCAGCATTCTGCAAAAACCACAAGTGTGATATCTGTGTAGGGTCCTTAAACTGGATCTTCTGAGGGAAGCCCGGTGTGTCATGGTGTACATGGAAGTCTCTCATGACAAGCACTCAACAGCCAACTATAAGCCATCATATTAATATAAACTCACTTTCAAGCCTCCCAACGCCTGCCAGGTGTGCATTCTCGTGTGGTGCCAGAGAGGAGCTGCTTTGTTAACTCACACAGCTGATATACGTATATATTTATTTTTTCAAACTAGACATTTCATTTAAAAAATGACCGCAGTGACCCCCCCGCCCTCCCCCTACATATGACCGTCTAGGTCTTAATAATCATTCCATTGGTTTCAGGACGCTGATTAGACAGATGGCCAACTGCTGAAAGACGCTGTTATATGGGACTGTGTCTGCATGATTTCCTTGGCAGGTTTCTCTTTAGTTTTCATTCTCAGCTGATATGTGCGGTTTGTGCAATCATTCCCCTGCCACCCAGCTCTGCTTGCTCCCGTTTCTTCCATTATGGCTGGAAATGAAAGAGGGGAGAAACAAAGTGATGGTAACTCGGGATAATCCTTTGTAATTATTGGCCTGCACCATCAGCTGGTGCTGTATGGAGCAGGTGCCTCGGCAGCTCGATCCAGGACAAAATCTGTCGGTGCGGTGCAGACGTGTTGTGCAATGACACATCTATACATTCCTGCTTCATCTGCCTCTCCTGTTTTAAAAAGTAAACAAAGAAGAAGAGCTCCTTTGAGCCTCAGGACATCCAGCTGACATGTTTGTCTGGCACCTTTTAACGAATGTAAAGGTTGATGAATTTAAATGCAGACTGCTGGTGTGTTTTTTGTGTGGTGCATATGTTCAGTCCAGCTGTGCTTTTGTTGTCTCTGTTATTGTGTTGTGAGTCAGGGTGTGGCTGATGTACAGCAAAATCTTTCATTATACTGCAGTGCTGGTGCTGCCTCCAACGTGTAATATAATCAAGGTGCTTTATGATTCCAAATGATCTTGTTTGCATTAAGCACAGGGGAATACACCTCGGATAAAAATGTGGTCAGCCTGCAGATCCTCCTCAGTCTGACTCAAAATGCCATTTTATTCACTGGCGCCTGACTCCAGTTTCATAGGATGAAACAGCACAGCACTTCCTAACAGGCCATTGAGGGGGAAGTGGTATCAGTCTCTATGTTAGGTAACTTTACAGACCACCCACAGGGGAAAACACATCTGAAGATGATCAAACGCAACAACGCAGAGATGTTTACTTTGCTCTTATGAAAGAAATGGCACATGTTGATGCTTTTTAGGGTCAGAAAATATTGGCTCATGCTGAAAATGTTCATAACACAAGGAAATGCGTGCGCATTTGAGCATTTATCTGTTTGTAAACAGACGCATATGGTTTTATACTTACTTTGTATTTACTGTACACATCTACTCTTTTTTTCCCCTAGCACTGGTTATGGAGAGTGCCTCCTTGATGAGCCTGTGGGCAGGACATATGAGCTTCCCACCCTCCTCCCTGGTCAAATCTACAATGCTAACAGACAGTGTGAACTGATGTTTGGACCTGGATCCCAAATTTGCCCCTACATGGTAAGTTGGCTTGTTATCAAAGCCAAAGAGCGGGTGGAAGTAGGTGTGCCATTTATTTCTTGCTCTCAGGTGTGAAGAACATTGTTTCCAGAAATCATTATGAAGTTGAGCAGAGCAGTCATTTATGTACTGTATGTCAGCAAATACAACACTGAAGTTGGTTGATTATATTTAGTCTTGTTATTGTAAAGTGAAGCGTAGTAGTTTAATCTGTACATTCCCATGTCTGATTCCTGCAGACACAAAGGGGGCAGATTATACTATTATTATAGATTATATTTTTATTGGCCTATAGTTGAATGTGCAGCTACTATCTATAATTACGGTATAGTTTGCAATGACAAACTCTTTTCCCTACCTTTTTTCAGATAAAATTATTAACTCCAAGTGCATTCTCCCCTCCCCCCACACACAGAAACAGTGCAAGAGGTTGTGGTGTACAAGTGCAGAGGGGGACCACAAAGGATGCCGCACACAGCACATGCCACTGGCCGATGGGACTGATTGTGGACATGGAATGGTGAGCTGCCGAGTCCTCATGTCGAATTGTGTTGCTTAATGAACAGATCGCACTAATCTCATTTGCTAACTCCTTTTTATTGACATGTTTAATTAAGTAGGCTGACAGTAGATTGATGTATGAGGTCTGGGGTGGGGGAGTGCACCTGTGGGTGTCGATACAGCTTCACGACACTGAGTGGCCAAATCCCATTTTGTATGATGATAATGCGAAGCTGTTGTGGTTCATATAAAAAACAGATCCCTTTAAAGTGCATATGTGTCTCACAAAAGAAACTCCTTATTCTCCTTTTTATGGAGTAAATTGATGCAATTAAATATATTGATGCAGTAAAGCCCACCCATATGATATCTTAGGCTGTGTAACTATCTAAATTATGTAAATTCAGCAACCATGAAACTAGTTTGATAACTGCTGAACCCAAAAAGGAGTTGATTTTAAATGTTTGTCTCAGATCATGTTCCAACACTGAATGTGCTTCAGTCTGTTCCTTAATCTGCACTGTTATTGCATTTTAGGCAAAAATACGCCTTTTATGCATGCAGCTCTGCTTTGAATCCTGATGCCTTTTCCTTCGAGTTCACTTCCTCTACCAAGAAAAGGGAATAATTTATCATGCATTACTCTCCTGCCTGCATTCTAGTTGCAGAACGCCAAGTAAATGTGGTCAGGTGATGGTCCTATGTAGAAACTTGAAGCTTTACCCTCAATGTTGTTCCGGGGCCCCAACCCCCATTAGCCTTCATGTTCTCCTCGCTCTGGGATGCTATGCTAATTAGGGCTGAGACGGCGGGTCATTCTCTGAGGATACGTGGAAAGAAGTGCTGGGGGGGGCAGAAAGAGAAAGAGGAAAGCAAAGAGAGACAGAGCTTGAAGAAAAGAGGGAGAGGGAGTCTTAGGAGGGAAAGGTGAAGACGTAGTCCCTTTGAAAGGGGATGCCGCCTGCCGTTCACAGTTGAGTCACCTTGTTGTGAACCCATGACCCCAAAACCTCTTTAAAAGGCGGGTGAGTGGGTCAGTGATCAGGCCGTAACAGAGCCCAGGCTGAGGCCAGCCAGCGCTCTCACAAAAGACCTCACATCAGTGATTCTGAAGAGCAGGAGGCGGGAGAGGAGGAGGGAGGAGGAGGAGAGCAAGGAGGAGGTACAGGGGGAAGAGGATGTGGTGGGCTGGTGTTTAACATTCGGAACATGCATGAGAAAAAGAGGGAGAGAGAGAAGGAGGGTTCTCTTCTTTCCTTAACCTCCTGCCCTCCAGAAGTCCTTTACGGTGTGGGCCCAAGTAAGTCTTATATCCCTTATATCCTTTCATCTGACTCCATCACCCACCTCATCATGTTGGGTCCTGGATCTGCTCCGTCTAGCAAAGAGAGGTTAACAGGGGATAGCAAACGTCTTAATCCAACTACAACAACTGGACTAAAAAGTAATGGTCCTGGGACTGGGACTCCCACACCGCTCCCAGCCCTTATGTGGGAGAAACGGTTAAGGAGACAAGGTCTCAGTTTAATCACAGCAAGTGGTTTGCTTTAATAAGCTCCAAACCCTTAACCCAACTAATACTGATCCCCATGGATGCTCTCCATTGGGACTATGTAAACACTCATTTGGTAATTTGCAGGTTGAAAGGAGGCCGAGACATTTAAAAGGGACATTTATAATCAGAACCTGCTTCACGCACTGAAATAATGTGAACAGTGTAGCGAATATTAGCTTCTTCATTTCAATCCACAAATTATATACTTCTTTTTTTTTTAGTTTGTGTGTTTTTTAGCTAAATGATAACATAAGCATGCTAACGTGCTGACTATGAAGTTATGTTACACTTACTGGTTTTTACTGTGATCATAGGTGATTGTGTTAGCATTAGCATCGTAATATTGCAAGTGGACAGTGAACAAAAAGTTTAGATGAGGCTGGTGGGATGGAAAATTTTGACCTGAACAAAATGAGAAATCAAACTATAAGTGAATTTATTAGAAGACACTTGGATTTCTCCTCCAGATTATTGCAGGGGTTGCATCTAATAACTTTTGATTGGTATCAGTCAGAAATACAAATGTCAACCTCATGGTTGTTAAAGGAACTCTTAATTTATTATTAACTTTAATAAATGTTCTCAAAATTCATGCCATTGCATCCAATAGCTGTTGAGATATTATAGTTGGGATCTGAAAGAGGGACATAGTGGGTCGCGACCCTAAAGCTACTTCACCAGCAGGGCTAAAAACCATGTCTGATGTCTCAGAGGTGGCAGTTATTTTCAGCCTGAGCAAATACACAAACAGTTTTCTTTCATTTCTTTGTGTGCATGAGTTGTGGCACCACCTTTGTTTGTGGTGACGAGGCACCGGTTTCATCTTCGTGCAAGGGGGCTATTTGAAGTAGTGTGAGTTGAAAGAGAGGGGGACCCTGCGCTAACCCTCACCTGTCCATACAAGACTGCTTTTATGTGGTATTTCTGTGTTGTGTGTCTCTGTGTGTGTTCATTATTATGCTGGCCTAAAAACGTCTGCTAATCTGCAAACCCAGATGATTCTTCTTGACCCTCTGGTGTCATTGTTGTTCTGCTCCATCTATCTCTTAGTACCTCCCTACCACTGTCTCTCTCGCCCTGCCTCTCCTTCTGCATTTTCTCAATGCAACACATCGATTACATCTTCCCGCCACTTCTGCTGACCCTTTTTTCATTCTTTTCTCAAAGAAGTCGTGAGGTTCAGGTTTGAGGTTACAAGCTCTTGGGTCAAACTCCTGGCTCTGAGATGACTGCAGACCAATGAGAGGGCGTGTGTGTGTACATATATATGTTTGTGTGTGTGTGTGTGTGTGTCGGGGGGGAAGGGGAGTCTAAAATGGGGAGGATTACAGCTATGTCCTCTTTGGGGAAAAACTAGCAGCAGGTATTGTTCCAACAACCAAAGCTCACTTTTAAAGGTCTTTTTCTAGGTTAATCATTAGCACATAGCATGCCGCGCCATTTGAAAGGACTACAGAGGAAGCGTCATACTTCATAAAAACACACTTTCTGAACTGCCGTCACCTATTGTCTGTGCGTTTGGGAGGAGGTTTTTGTTCAATTAGGTTATGAAACAAAGCTGTGACCACATTGGCTAATTGAGGTCAGCGCACAGAAAGTGGGATCGAGGCACGTCCCCCAAATCAAGAGAGAAAAAATGTTTGTTTGTATACAGCCCAGTTGAAATAGGACAACGGGCACTGCAGGGTTCAAGGGTAGTTTTCTCCCCCTGTGTTCCCTTCTCCTCTGACTTCCTCTGCCTCTCCACCTCTTTTTTCCTCCCCTTGCTCCCTCGCTCCCTCTCTGTTGCTCAACGGGCCCTCTCACAGGGTGCCAGAGTGAGTAATGCGGTCACATGACCTCTTGGCGGCGTATGTCATCTAGCTCAGTGGGCCATGCACTAATGAGGGCATCCCATCACTTGTTGTCTATAAATACTGCCACCACCAACCCCACCCCCCATGCTGCCACCACCCCCCTCCATCCTCTCTTCTCCTGCTCTTTTCCCCCTTAACCCTCCCTTTCCCTCCCGCCCCTTTTCGGTCCCTCTGTTTCTTCAAAAGGACCCTGCCTGTGTCCGTTTGTAGTGTGACTGTTTGCGGGTGCGCACTTTGATTTTGTGTGCAAGAACACAATGTGGATTCTTTTGCATGTGTCTCATTTATTATCTTTCAGGACTACCCTAACCCTAACCTTTAAACATGCACACACACACACACACAAATATTTGTGTGCATGCATGAGTGTGTGTAGTTAGTTGCCAGCTAGCATGATCAATAAGGGCCTGTCAAGCCAATGTTAGGGACCGCTTGGCCCTCTGTCCACATCCCCGAATCCATGTGTGCAGCTTCTCACCATGTCATTGCTCAGTGGGTGGCGGAGACATCTGACTGGGCTTGAATAAACTGTGAGGTTTTGTTGTTGAAGTTTTTTTAGTTCCTCACTTTTGTTTATTTTATCATCAACCTCAGTATTGTCTAGAGGAGTTTTCAAGGGAATTGGTTGCAAGAAGACGCATTTTCAGCACAATGACTGGTTGCTTAGCTTTTCTTTGAATACGTGTAAAACACAAAAGGCTCCCTCAGGTACTCTTAGTTGGGACTTAATTGAGTGGTTAGTGTAAGTGAAAAAACGGGAAGTTGTTTTCGATTTCCAGAACATTCCTCAGAAAAGAATGACGACCTGCTCTGGTTTCAGCCAATTAGATTGAGATAGTGAGGTCTTGAAAAGTGAAGGCAAGGCAGAATGGAGTCTGCTGGCTGAGGCGGTGAGTGTTGGCTGGAGCTCGCTGGCAGCCTGACAGACTTGTCGTACGATGCTGGGCCGGGGTGTGTGTGTGTGTGTGTTTGTGGGTGCATGTGTCTGCATCGGAGCTTGGGATTGTGCGACTGGTATCAGTGTCAGGCCCAGCTAATCTCTGGATATTTGCAGGATGTTGCCACTTTGATTTGCCATCGTCGCAGACATATCTGTGGATTTGGGCTAACAAGAGGATTGTTGTTTTAGTATTCATGTAGTTTGCTGGTGGAATTACTGCGTCCGGTCGCCTGAGAGGCCTGTCATCGCTGGCTGTGCAGAGGGAAGAGGATGCATTTGCATGATTGTAGGGTGGTTTCAAAGCATAAATGAATGAGCACTAATGACAATCATTTACAGTACCATGGGAAATTAGGGCTAATGTGTTAGTTAACAATTACACATAGAACACACAAGAAACAACAATAACATTCATGTGTAATAGAGTCCATTTCTTAGAGAGAGAAAAGTCCATCTGACTCTTTCATCTAATCTGACAACCAGCTTAGCAACAGGTTGGTAACTTAGGTATTAAAGAAGTCTCTGGGAACATCCTGCTGATGGGGAGGACTCTTTCGGGTAACTATTATAATTAATATTTTTAGGTTAACAATGGTTGAAATAACTGCTGTGCAAATAGCATGAAAGGTACTAAACTGACACAGCCATCACCCTTTAATATAGGACCTGCTGCTTTACTGCTTTGATTTATTGCTGCCATCGACAAAAGCCACTTTGCTACACCTGCGCAAGATTGCAAAGGCTGATAATACGTTGGTGAACATAGTGGTGTATACACAAGTGAGTGTATATTGGACATACACTCATCAGTTTGACACAAACAACGTATTGATCCTTGTGTTTGCGCAACGATTGAATCAGCCGCCATTTTCCACATGGTGCATCAACATCGAGGTAAAAGACAATATTTCATTAAGAATAATATTAATAACGCAAAGGAGTGTAGCGTGAATTTATTAGTATTAGTTGTAGCAGTACTAGTAATATCCCGACTGCTCTATAGGTGTGACCCTATAGAGATGTTCATAAGTGAGAAAGAGCAGCATTAAGTGCAGAAGTGCAGGTGAATGGAACAGCTGAGGGGGCCAAACTAGTCATTCACTTTAATGACAGCCCTTACTCTTCTGGGAACGGTGTGAGGAAAAGAGCGATCATAGAGAGGATAAACAGTTTGGGAAGCACAGAGAGGATATACAGTGAAAGGAGAAGTTGGTTGGGGTCACAGTTGCATCATGTGGTCTCTCTTTCACACCTTCTCCGCCCTCTCATAATTTTCGTCCTCCTGTCTCCACATCCTTGCAACACAATGGAAAAAAAGAAATATGGAGCTCCTGAAATTACTTGATTTATATTGCAGTCACTTACCAGCACAGAGATCTCTGCAAAGACTACAACTGATAACTTGTGTAGCTTCATCAGCTGTTTTTCACCACACCCCTCCATGTCAAATTATCAAGTTATAGATAATAATGACTAGTCGAAAACCAACAGGTTCTGGATTGCTGTCTGTTTTGTGCATGCGTTTTATAGAGAGCGTGCTTTTCTACAATGCGTCAGAGAAAAAGACACAGGCCCCATATTGGCCAAGGCCAAACTCCGAAGCCAGAGCCATGAGAAAGATACCACAACATGAAAGGTGATTCCTTTTGGAAATGGCCGCGTTAAAATGAAAGAGCGGGGGGCTTTTTAAATCAGTCCTCTGCCTTCTCATTCCTGCAGTGATGTATGGCTTGGGTTCAGAAATGAGGTGCTCTGTGCAACAGTTCCCCCGCAATTACAGGGTGCTAACCTCTAAAGCAGCCAGCCTAAGAGCTCAGAGCAGATGCTGCTGTCCTGAGCTAACCACTGCCGGGGGTTAGCTGGCTTGTGACTACTATCTGTGATTGTGTGGAGTTCGGGAATCTCAACTTAGTATGTTGTTGTAGAGAGCAAAAAGTCAAATGCATTTTGCGTATTTGTGTGCGCGATACCAGTATGTATGTCGTGATGCGGCTTAGTGAGTCAGCGTGTGTCTTTGTGAAATTCCTAATTTGAAACACGTGCTGGTCACAGCTGGACAGGTTTCTCTCACAAGAGCTTCAAATCTCTCACCACATTCCCAACTGAGGGCAGATTTTGTCAGTCTTTCCGGAGAGGGTCTTATGGTGTCCTTATTGCTTGTTTGAGATTTGCCAAGACTACTTTTCACCTCAGTGATTTCTAAGGGGGTGTTTGTGCCCTTTGGGAAAGGGGGCTAATTGGAAATGAGCATGGCTCCCAGATGCTCTCTGAGCTATCACTCTCCCACTAACACACATTCACATATGTGCACACAGACACACAAATGCATACACAGTCATGAGCATGCTCAGATTTGGACACACACACACACACACATCATCTCACACAGATGTTTTTTTTTTTCCTTGCACTGCCCCCCTTTCCTTCTTTCTTCTTTTCACCCACATCACCTTTTCAAGCCAAACAAAACGGTTGTAAACACAGAGTGCCAGCGGGAGGAGTGGAATGCCTCAGAGGCTTACACAGGCTTTGGTCCTCTCTGACAGACAGTCCGCCTTGTGCTTGACAGCTCCTTGGGTCCCGCCTCCTGGTTGCACTGTGGTGGTCCCTGCGTGGCCCTTGCAATTTCCCATAAGGGGATAAGGGGGATGGGTGGCGGTGCAGAGGACGTATGGAGGGGATGCCCAGGTCTGTCTTGTCAGTCCTTGAGTTGAAATGGGGGAAGGGGATGTGATTGCTATAAAGAGAGGGAAACTCTTTGTTGCAACAAAGGAAAACTTTGTTGCAAATTTACTTTGTGTGTTTCATTTCCGTGAATTTCAATTGTTTAGCTTTTCTTTCACTTTAGGAAATTGTTTAACCAACCAAACCCTGTTTGCTTTTTCACAGTGTGGAAGAGATTTCCACTCACGGATGTTTTATCACATTTTTGACTGCCTTTTTTTGAATCCACTGTTAGCGCTCCAGAGAAACAAATTTATCAGTGTCTTCACTTTAAATTTACTTTGGACTCAGACAGGAAGACAGATCCAGGCCATTACTCACACCAGGTCTGGATTATGGAAATGTTTGTGGCCTGTTCAGCCCAGATCCTGCAGCTGTTAACACCTGTCTGTTATTGTCCACACGCTTTACACTCCATCATTAAATGCGAACTAGCCCAGGGTAATGGAAACAACTGTGCCAAATTCTGTGTACGTTTGCACGTGTTTGTATGACTTTGCATTTTTTGCAGGTGTTCACCTGAGGTGATGACTGAAAATATAAGAATATATTACAAAGCAGATACAGGCCAGATTAGCTATGGTCCAGGAGATGACTTTGATTGATATCCTCTAGTTCGTTACTGTGATTATGAAAGTCCACTGAAGCTCATATGGTCCTGTTCTCAAGACTCCCAAGAGATTAAGTTTTTTTTTTCTTTTCTTTTTTTTTTTAATTTGAATTCAGGGATTGAATATGTCGGCGTTGTACCAGTTGAAATTATATCAGTTGTGTTTCTTGTATTCTGAAGGAATAACAATTTGCACATCAACCTCACAAACCAAACTCTGAGACACAGTAGGAGTGAGATGAGAGCAGCCTCCTATGCATGTATTGGGAGTAAAGATATGTGTTCCCTGATTTTAGGTCCATAATGAACTTGGTTCCTCTTGTTATCATGACTCTAGAGTTTCATTATCATGGTGCCACTGCTCCCCCTGTCCCTGTGTTCCCGGATGATGGGTTACCTAGGCAGATGCCATCTTGTCCTGCATTCTTTCAGTGAACAGGACCCTCCGATATCTTAGTCACTGGGAAGGGGATTTGGTTACGCACAAAGGGAAATGGGCCTGCCGTGTTTTTCTTATGAAACTAGTGTTAGCGCTTCTTGGCAAAGGTTGGCTAGTGGGTAAAAAGTGTTCTACTGATGCCAGGCACCCTATTTTCTATGTCACATTGGGTCACCTGTATGAAAGATCCCTGCTGCATAATTTTGTGTTGCTGTACTGCTCCATCCTCTTAATAAGAAATAAGAAGCATAAGAATTAGTTTTTATATTTTCGTATACTTTCACTTTGCTATTCTTTTGAATCAGGTTTGGGTGAAAACAAAGAGACTGTGTGAAATTCAACAGTAATATTCAACAGAATGACAATGTTTTGCCAGGTAGCAATACTGTACAGATGAATACTTCTGTGAGTCTCAAGCTACCATTTTTTGATTAAATGCACTGTAGATATATTGTATTGATCAAATGCAATTCCTTGAGTCAGTTTGAGACTTAAGGTAGTGACAGCAGTGTAGATAGTCTAAATCACACCCCACACCACAAATGCATTTGAAATGTGACCAAGAAAGACAAAATGGTAGGTTATATATCAGTTTCAGGTTTCTCTCATTGACACGTCTTTTCTTGTCTTCCTCTTTGTCTGTTTCTGACTGTATCCATGATTCTCCCGTGCTCCCTTTTCTCTTTTGACAGCTGGAGGAGTTGGACACATTCCCTGAGGGTAAACAAAAGCTGAATCAGAATTTCTTTTAAAATATAGCCATTGATCTAAACCGAGGCTTAAGAAGGCAAAGAAGATCCCCACACCCAGCTGTGCGTGCAAAGTGCCTGTACTCCAGCTCCACACAGTTTGTCCTCTGGACCGCAGGAGTTGTAGTCATTGGTTTTAACAGGATCTATTTATCTGTGTGTGTTTGTTTGTGTGCTCACATGCAGTATTGCAGACATGGCATGTGTGTAAACAAGGAGTTGGACCTGCAGCCGGTTCATGGGGAGTGGGGTCCCTGGGGGCCCTACAGTGTTTGCTCCAGGTCCTGTGGTGGAGGAACACGGAGCACCATGCGAGACTGCAACAAACCTGAGTAAGGAAGAAGACCTTACTTAAAATCATTACAGGCTGTAAAGAGCTGTAGTAGTAGAGAGCTGCAAAGAAGCTCAAGTGAGTAACAAGCCTGGGTCAGACTCAGTGAGTCCCAGTTTGATTTTAAGCACAAAAAAATTCCTTGGTGTGAACCTCAGTGTACATTATGTTTAAAGTCAGAAAGCAACAGTTGAAAGCAAACAGAATGTTTGGATTATAGTGAATGAAAGAGTGAGTGACAGTGATCTTCTCTTCCACCAGGCCCAGGAATGGGGGTAAATTCTGTGTGGGGCGCAGGATGAAGTTTCGCTCTTGCAACACTGAGCCATGCCCACGAGGGCGGAAAGATTTCCGCGAGGAGCAATGCTCGCAGTTTGATGGCAAGCACTTCAACATCAACGGTCTACCTCCAACTGTCCGCTGGGTGCCCAAGTACAGTGGCAGTGAGTACACCAGTGCCATCCTAAAGAATGTCATCCCACTGCCCACTGTCGGGCTGCTACATGAGAGATGGATACTATTTACATCCAACTATACAGTGTAGTCTAACGCCAGTGTCGCCACATTGTCTGCACCCAAATGCTGGTGTGAGGTGTTATTATTGGTGAAATCCAAAACATTCTTTAAGACATCTTGGTATCTAAGGCATTTCCAATCTAATGTAAAAGCATTAGCACACGGAGTGAGAAGACAGAAAATGCTTGTTGGCAAATAGGTGGGTATGTAAGGCAGAGTGCACATCTGTGTGTGAGTCTTTATCATCGTTAACATAAATGACAGGCGATACCCTGGGGTAAACATTTAGTCAACACTAAACAACAGCAACATTAAAACAGCATGCAGCTCCTCCATATGAATCTCCTGGCAGCCTGCAGCCACATCTCATTCCTTGCCCAGCTACACAAGATTACCATCTGGCAAGGACCACCATGTCTAAGTTACTGCAAGTGATTCGTTCATTAAATTGATGCTTCACAAACAAACAGGCCAAACCCTGCAGGCACTACGATATCAAGGTCTATTTCTCAAAGGAAGGCAGTTTTGGCAACAAGATGTAATGTAAATAAGTTCTCTTTCCATCCAGTACTGATGAAGGACCGCTGTAAACTGTTTTGCCGTGTTGCTGGGACTATGGCATATTATCAGCTGAAAGACCGCGTCATCGATGGCACACCGTGTGGGCCAGACACTTACGACATCTGTGTCCAAGGCCTCTGCAGGGTATAATTGTCTTTATCCTCTTTTTTTCCAATGTGCTCCAATATTGTTTATCTGCATCTAAACTTTATTTTTGCTGATGAGAGTTGATAATGGGTTAGAGGTGCTAACTTAAAAACTTCATCAACATATTTTGACTTGATTCATATTTTGTAATTATTGGAAAAGCTATATATTGAATTGTGAGGGAAATGTTTGCTGAAACAGCTGCATTCTTCATAACTCTCAAATCATTCTAAGCCATATATTTCGACCTTCACTTCATTTTTACCCTTTCAGCAAGCAGGTTGCGACCATGTACTCAACTCAAAGGCTAGGAATGACAAGTGCGGCGTGTGTGGTGGCGACAACTCGTCATGTAAAACCCTGGCAGGCACCTTCAATGATGCACAGTATGGTGAGTCCTGCTGCTCCGAATATACACATAGTACGCTAATAGCTGCCTGGCCACAAAAAGTTGTTGCTAGTGAACGTGCTGCATATCAGCCGCCCCTGCAGATTAGGTATGACATATCTGATACGCCGTAAGCATAGAGCAGCTAAGAAAGACTTAAGTTTCACATTGCTGCAACGCTGACATGCTTTATGCTCATATTAGGGACTGATGTCATGTCTGGTTATGTTTAAACTTATTAAGCCTGATATACAAACAAAATGTGCCTCTGCAACATTTGGAAAAAATGCCGAACAGTAATCTTCTCTAAAGCTTTAGAAACTGAATAACATAGTGATCGCACTCTGTCAGGTCATGCGATGGCAAACACAAACCTGACATCACCCCTTTTGAACCGTTCTGCTTAATGCAGTGTTTCATTGCATGCCAACTGTTGACTTTATCCAAAACTCCCCTTTTATTTTTTTTTCTTCAGCGCAGCAAAACAGCAGAAACATTAGCATAAAAGCTCTGGGTGTGGCCTCCATCATGTTTACCCTGTATCAGTTTGGCGCTAAACTTTAGCGTCTCTATCCATCTACTTTCTTTCTCAAGGCTGTTGGCTGTAAATAGTAAAGATTTTGAGGACTGTATTGAACCAAACCACACACTGAGCCCAGCCCTGAAAATTTGGCTTAAACTTAAGAAAGAGAACACAAGAAGAAGTGCAGCCTAGGCCGGATATCCTCCTGCTCCTAAGTCTGGGCCTGTCTGTCTGTCTTCCCCCCTTTTGTCCTTTTTTGCTTCTTCTTCTTCTTTTCAGTCTTTCCCTTGTGTTAATCTATCTTTCATTCCTCTGTGAGAGCAGACAAAGTCAATTCTGAGGTAAAACCAGAACCTTCTTATGGTCTTGTGGGGAAAGCAAATTGCAGGTTAAGTTTCTTAGTGTTGACCGCCGAGATGTCATAACATTTAAACAAGTTAATTCTTTCTTTCTTTCTTTTAACATAAGCGAGACCAAGTCCCTTTAGTGCATGCGCCTTTTGCATATATTTGGTATGACTGTCAAATCTCAAGTAAGTAAGTTTAACTCCTTGTTCAAACTTCACAATATCAATTCAGTGGCTGGGCCTGGCAGATTTGTGACGTTCAAAATGAAAAGGACCGTTGGTCTCAACAGTTCCTTGTTTTGTGGGATCTAGATTGTCTCAAGATGGGGATGTGAGTTTCTAGGTTCACTTTCAGTCATAAAATTTTACATATATAAACATTTGTTCTTGATGGAACAGTAAAGTTGGTCTCTGGCACCTTATTGGTGACCTATCCTACTCGTAAAAAATAGCTCTGTAGAGGGTTGGTGTCTGCTTCCATGTCAAACAAGTGACTTAAAAAAGTGTATGACTCAGTAATCATTGAATTCGACTGAAATATTGTCTAAGGTCATCTAAATTAAGTCTGACTAGAGACTTGAATCCAAGTGTCAAGACAAGCCATCTGATTAACAGTTACAATGAATAAATGGGCCTCAACGGTGGATATAAGATGTCGAAGCGGGATGAATCAGGAAAATGGGAAATGGCTGAAAGACTACAGTGAAGATTGAATGTGTTCTGTCTTAAAATGGAGAAATAAAATCATGACTGTATTTACAAAACAAGCACATTTTTGCCCACACATCAGCCTGTATCCTCTGAGATTTTGTACCAGAATCAGCTTGGGATGCCTTCTAATTTTCTGCATAAATACAACATCGTTTTCTTTCTCACTGACAGGGAGAAGCATGTTTGAGGCTAACCCTAGCATTCCCTAAGTGTAGCATGGTTGTGTGTGTGATGTATTTTTTTTTTTTGTTTTGTTTTTCATCCCAGGGAGAAATGAATTGTGTTTACTGTTCATTTCTGGGTCACACTGTGGTGGTGGTGGATTGTGTGCACGGTCAGTCGCTAAGCTCCGAGATCTCCGAGGCCTCCGTTGGTTTGTGGATACAGTGTTTCCCCCAAAGGGGGACTGTGCTGGTGGTTTCTAAAGTTCTTCCACCCCTGTATTTTCAGAAGCTTATCCTGTCCCCAGTGGTTAGGGGAGAGAATTTGACATAAAACTTAAAAAACGATTAAATGGAACTATAGTAGCAGAGCGGCTGGATGAAAGCTTGGGTTTTATTGTGAAGAAATATACAACATTGAGTTCGTTCCACATTGATGTTGATGAATCAGAAGTGGAAACATTTTTCGGTAATGGTTTGCGTGGGCAACCCGCTGGATATGTGTGTTTGTTTGTGCGCATTTGTGGATGTATTAAAAACCACATGGCTGATGAGATGAAGTGCTGCCCCCGAGTGGCATCATGTGACACCAGCTCATGCCTTTCCTCTCATTCTGTCCAAGTTTACTTTATTTTGAAGGCTACACTAAGGCTGGATGACAGCTGACCAAATCTATCAGTCCCTTGCTGTACAAGACAGCATCTATTGGCCATTATCACACTCTGATCACTTCCATCTTCTAGGAAGTTTCGTCACCAAAAGTATAAAGCTGTTTTTTCAACCTACAGTTGCAAGAACTTGTTCCTAGCCGAGTGATTAGATAAGAGCTGAGAAAATACCAGTGTGTTTGAGCTTTTTCTCAACTGCTCTGCCTTATGTTGGACAGTCCAAGGTAACATTTATTGCTCACAAGGTCCTTGTTATCTGTAGAGTCTTCTTTCAAAAATAGGAAGCTGGAAGCTGGAACAATGTGGAATTGTTAAGAATACCAATACAATAAGTCTGTTTTAAAACAGCAAAAAACAAACAAACAAACAAAAAAAAAAGCCTGTATTGACAATTAACATCAGTTTCTGTAATATATATTTATTTTGTGCCAAACTCTTTTTGTGTTTAGTCAATAAAAAACCCCAAACACAATTTCTGAAATACAAGCAGCCAAAATGGGTGATATAGGGGAGGACAGATCAAAACCTACAGAGTTAGCAGCATATTACAAGCGATATGTCGATTTAAAAAATGGTTTCTTCTCTGTTTTCCTCTAATTGCTCCCTTTTATTTATATTGTGCATATTTAATTCTCCAGTTGTACCTTTTTGTCATCACCTCTTGACTCTCACATACTCTCTCTCCCTCTTTCTCTCTCTCACTCAGTGTCTATGTTAGTTTATCATGGGACAACAGTCCTGGTGTAGTAATTACAGGTCAAAGGTAGGTCCAGGGAATAATTACATATCATTTCACGGTCAGGCCTCTGAGACTAAAACAAGGCCTTCTGCAGGTTATTTGAGAGGACTAGACCTTTTTTTTTTATTATTCCAAGTGTGACATTTAAATCCCCAGTGGTTGGAACCGGACTTCCTTGACCAGGGTGTTGCTGTAGCATAGTGAAGCTATTATGAAATTCAAGGTGGGACTCCTCACTGCTGTTATTATAGCCACTGTGTTCCCTTAAGGTCTTTTTAAAAATTGTGTAACTTTCCATGTGTTCTGTCTCATTCACTTGTTTTGTTCGCCCCCCCATCATCTTCAGGTTACAACACAGTGGTCCGGATCCCGGCTGGAGCCACCAACATTGATATCAAACAAGTCAGCTATTCTGGAAAGCCAGAAGACGACAACTACCTCGGTGAGTGTGCTGCAAGTGTGTCAGTTCAAGGATGGGGTTTGAATAAACGTCGTATTGAATTGCTGTTTTACTTGGGAGAAACGGTCCAAAATGGAAGCAGTCCAACCTAATAAGATGTATTTACGGCACCCCTTCACTTCTCATCTGGTAGGTCAATGCCATTATCCCCTAACATGACTATAAACCACCCAGACTTGGTGACCCACAGCTGCACAGGCGGGCGTTCAGTGAAGGAGCGTAAAGAGACATGGGCTAAACTGTTGTCAAACTGTTTTCACCAAGGAAAGGAAACTGTCAATAATACTGAGTGTATTTATTGAGGAAATGTGTAAGGGCGTTGGCCCATCTGGTCAAGGCAAAGACGGTTAGTTTGGAAAGCAAATGGAGTGTCAGGCCCCAAAAAAGATAAATGAGGCAGCAATAGGTGCTAATTAGACGCATGTGGAGCACAGGCAGCATGAAAGTAGATATAGGCGTTTCGGGTTAGATGGACCCACTGGGCTCAGAGTCTATGTGTGTGTGTGCTTGCAAGTGAGACAGAGACCCAGAGGAAAAAAAAGTATAAAAAAAAAAAAAAAAAAAAACTGGAAAAATTAATTTTCCCGATGTCGTACGGGTGGCTGCAAATTGTCTGATGGTTCACGTCAGGCTCAAGACATTTTCAGTCAAACTATTCTGCCATCTCGCCACATTGCTATGCTGCTGTTAGAAGGCTGGAAGGTTGCCCCCAACTGCTGCTGCCTGCCACAGTCCTGCTGTG
This sequence comes from Echeneis naucrates, assembly GCF_900963305.1. Classification (NCBI taxonomy): domain Eukaryota; kingdom Metazoa; phylum Chordata; class Actinopteri; order Carangiformes; family Echeneidae; genus Echeneis; species Echeneis naucrates. The sequence goes on along the minus strand of NC_042526.1, from coordinate 17,263,307 downwards.
TTAAACATGGTCTATATTTGCCCTGCCAATGTTGCCACTGGCCCACTGCAGTACATTAAAATTGTTTTGAGAGGATCACTGTACTCGTCAGATAGAAATGCTTCTGAGGACAGGGATCATGGCTCTTTTTCTGTAGGACTTGACTTTAGGACAAATCAGGGCTCAGCAGTACAGTTTTTTTGTCTCCCAATATCAGGTGCTTTGTGGGTTCTGAGCAACAAAAAAAGAAATATATTCGATTTACCTTCTTATAATGCTTTGGTGGGAATTGACGAGAAAAAAAAAAAATCAAATAAAAGCCACAGTGCATATGCTTTTCAGTCTCAAGCTTCAGAAAATGCCTCACCAAGGAGAATCTTTGATCTTATATAGACATCAACCAGAGCACACCTGTGCTTTGTCATACAAGAAAAGCAGTTTGTGATTATTTCATGATTATCTTTCTAGAGAGAAATTGGTTCCACACCCCGACACCATGCTCAGACCAAAACAATTGGGTGTGACATTCCTCCTGTCGACTCAGAGAATCTGAAGCTTTTCCTCATTGGGGCACTTCATGTTGGTTTACAACGAACCATAAGGGACATTGTTTAGAATTACCATGCATATATATCACACATAAAATACTATAAATCCCACATACACGCAAGTGAGAGGTTTTTACACACACTAGTTTGTGTAAAAGCTTTTCACTTCTATCTGTGAGATTTTCAGTATATGTGAATGAGTTTGGTTTCAGGTACAGTATGTATACGCATTTATTCAAAATAATGTCCTTGACTGCTCCTCATATTGATTTCTTATTTATCTGAACTGTTTATATGGAAACATTCAGGTATTTATTAAGATAATGTGTACTGGCTGGAGAGATGCTCTAAGCAGGGTTAGGGTTTTGTTTTTTCATTTCCATTGATGCAAAGCATCAGTGATGAGTCAGTAGACTACAGTCAAGACCCCACAGATCTCAGAGTTATCTTTAGGCTAAAGAGATGACATCTGGCATCCAACAATGGGCAGACTTAAGTACAAACAAAGTTTCTTCTCGTCTTGATCAACTTGTTTCACAATGAACTTTTAGATTGGAATTGATTGTGTGTTTATTGGAACCATAGTGTTTAGGTCATGAAAAACAAACACGCAAACATGGTGGGTGTGTATTTTGTGTTTATATGTTATTTTGCCAAGTGTGAGTGCCTATCCAGACATTCCTGTGTGTGCCATTTGAGTGTGTGTGTTTATGTGCTTATTTGTATTAGCAGCCACTTTTGTTTGCATTACAATGTCAGCCATTAAGAAAAGTCATGCAGTTTGACTTCAAATAGCTGCAATTTAGTGTTACCAGTGTTTCAGAACCCCCCATCAGCTTTACAGAACAATAAGTTGGGTGGGCAAAGACTGTTTAGTTAACATGTTGGCCAAAATGATAAATGGCACGTGGTGGAAATGTTTCCAAAACATCAATTCCACAAGAGACATGCTCATTTTAGTAGGCAAGCATTCCTTCACTTGAGCTGAAATGATTTCACATTTGGAGTTTTGCATTGTTGAGAGTTTGAATGTGTTGTTCTTATCTGGTCTTGTTTGTTTGTCATTCCAGCATTATCTGACAGCCAGTCCAACTTCCTTTTAAATGGGAACTTTGTAGTGGCCATGTTCAAAAGGGAGATCACCTTCAAGGGGACTGTCATTGAGTACAGCGGCTCGGATACAAAAGTAGAGCGTATCAACTGCACTGACCGCATCGAGGAGGAGCTCGTTCTGCAGGTTCATGTCAAATCTAATATCTGTGTCAGTTGTCGTTAGTCTTTTTCTCTGCATCTCCTTCTTCCTCACCACTTAAAATACTGAGTACAGAAAACACTGTTAAGTGCTCCTACTCTTCCCACCATTTTTTTCCTCTGCAGGTCTTGTGTGTAGGAAATCTGTACAACCCAGATGTCCGTTACTCCTTTAACATACCCATCGAGGAACACAGGGAACAGTTTGTGTGGGATCCTTCGGGCTCCTGGCTCGAATGCAACCGAATCTGTCAGGGTAAGGTTTCAGCTTGACTCCTAAATTTCCACATGTGAAGAATATCATTCCTTGTCTTTGGCTTCTGTGAATCCTAAAAGGCTTTGCTATTACTCAAGGTATCAGAGACCGCTTGTGCAGTTGGGAAAAAAAAGTTTATCGCGGTAAAGCCAGGTGGTCTAAGTGGGAGTCAAATTTCATGGCTTACTTAATATACCACTGAAGATCTTTAAGTGTGTGAAGTATATAGGAACCATGATGCATCTTACAGCTCTTATTAAATGTCAGTATGCATCAGAACCCCACTTTCTTTTGCATCGCCCACAGAAACAATCGTAGTTTTTCAATCCATTCTTCCATAAATCTCCCTCCTGGCAACTCTATTGTGGCCACAGCCAAACACACCCACCAACACCTTCCTTTGGCCTGGCCCTCAACTGAAGTAACCCCTCAAAATTCCCTTTTTAGAAGCAAACCAGTAAGGCTTTGAGTCAGAGTGCACAATGGGATCCAGTAAAGAGATGTGCCTTTGGAGTTTTGGCCCAACATGAAGCCCCTACGGCTGTAAGATAAAGGACAAGTTAAAGGTGTAGAATTGTGATATACGTCTGATGTCTGATTTGAACCAAGCTTCTCCTCATGTGTGTCTCTGTAGGAGAAAGGAGGCGGAAGTCAATATGCGTGCGTAAGAGCGACCATCTTGAGGTATCTGACCAACGCTGTGAACATTTACCTCGTCCTGTTGCTGTCACTGAGCCCTGCAACACAGAATGTGAAGTCAGGTGTGCATTGAGACACACACAAACATACATCACCCACAGTATGAATTCCTGCAGAGCGCCAGACAATTTCCTCCAACTCCTCTCAAACAGGTGGCATGTTGCTGGAAAGAGCGAATGCTCAGCTAAATGTGGTCCAGGCTACCGCAGCCTGGATGTCCAGTGCATGAAGTACAACCTGATGAAGAGACAGAGTGAGAGGATGGAGGCCAGCATGTGTGGAGATATTGCAAAACCTCAGACCAGAGAGCCCTGCCACGGGGACTGTCTGCTGAAGAACTGGCAGTACAGCGCCTGGTCGCAGGTACAGCCAAATGAAAAGAGGAGACCTTGTTCCGATTCATTGAAATATTTTTCAAGAAATCTATGGTGCTTTTTCACTTTAATCAAAACCAAAAAAACGTTCTTCCCTTCCATATAATTTAACACTGACAATACAGATTTGTGCTACGATTTAATTCCCATAATTTTTTTTCATACATGAAGGGATATGAAAGAGATGAAAACATATTAATGAGTTAAACATGGTCACAACTGGACTTCTTTTAGTAGACGTTTCACCTCTCATCTGGAGCGCCTCTTCAGTTCTGAGTATTTAAGACGATCATGACCTGGATGACCAAGGACCTACACAGACTTAAACATGGTTGATTTTTTATTATTTTTTTTTCTCACAGTGCTCTAAGACATGTGGACGCGGCAGCCGTAACAGGGAGTCATACTGCATGAACAACCTGGGCAGACGGCTGATCGACAGGGAATGCAGCGAATACCAGAGGGTGGTGACTGAGAGCTGTAACGACCAGCTGTGTCCAAAGTGGACCGTTAGCGAGTGGAGTGAGGTGGGCCTCATCACACACCAAGACAAGGCCACATGCAGACTAACAAATGCAGCCAGACAGTATAAATACTTGACTCCCCAAACACTAAAAACAGTGTGTCGCAGCCACCTGCTTACAGAGGTTAATGGGTGTGTATGTAATGTAATATAATACAGGCATTGGAACAAATTGCTGCTGTTGAATGCAGAAAGACAAATCAGCAGTAAGTCAGGAAGCTCACATTCAGGTTTTCTTGAAATGAGGTACTGAATGCTTTGTTAAGGTCATTTCAGAGGCTGTAGACCAGCTGTCCCCAAACTTTTTTGCGCCACGGACAGGCTTAATGTCAGACAATATTTCCATGGACCGGCCTTTAAGGTATGGCGGATAAATGCAACAAAATAAAATGATATCATCGGCATAAAAATTGTGCTATTTTCTAAATTTCATAATAAACGTGAATTCACTGTGCACTCGTATGCAACTTTATTAGCAGCGTCCTCGTAACATAACTTGAGTAACATCCTATCTGCCCCCTAACCCCGAACCGAAATGCAGCTTTCTTTTTCATGGAAGTCGCAGGGGCTTCTTGTGTCTCCTCACCGGGCCTTTTCCCCTTCACAAAGAAACTTTCCTTTTTTAATAATTTCGCTAACTTGTGGGATTAATTTTAGCAGTAACGTATCATGTGACCGAGACGTCTTGACATGCGTCAAGAGTGAGTCATAGACAGATGTAACGGAGAGAATCCGTTGAAGCTGTTGAATTTTATTGCGTAAAACTGAGAGGTATCTCCAACCACTCCGATGGGCCAAAGGTGGGGGGACAAATTATGGTAGAAATGAACTTCTTTGTGTCACGTGGAATGTCTTTTGGATGTTAGCATGTGAGCCCTTTCTTTTTTTCTCACTTCCCACTGCCAGTGCCTGGTGACTTGTGGTAAAGGGATGAGACACAGGCAAGTGTCCTGCAGCACAGGAGCCGGGGAGGAAAAGCTGAGCGAGCACTTCTGTGACCCGTCCGGCAAACCTCAAACAGTGGGGAATTGTGAGCTGCCTGAATGTGCATCTTGGCAGGTCGGCGTCTGGGGAGCGGTGAGCACTGCAGACACACACATGCTGATAAGACATAGAGGCAATGGGGCGAAGTGACTTGTGCAGTGTTTGACTGAGCAAATAGGTTTCATGTGTGTGGCTTGTTGTCTCGGACTGTTGACTCATAGCTTTTACACTGTGTATGTGCGCACGCATGTGTGAGTGGTCACAGAGAGAGAATGTGGTGTGTAGGAGAGTTGTACATTTCAGGTTTGTGTGTGTGATTGTGTGTAACCTGATAAACCAGCGAGTTATGGAGGAGTGTGCTCCGACTCCAGCTGCCATTTCCTCCTAGGTGCTTTCACTTTGCCCTCATATCCTGTCAGACTAAACCTGACCCACAGTGCACTCATGCATGCATACACACACACAATCACATACACAAACCCAAATCTCCCTATGCATTTAAATTTATAGGTAGTCAACTTTTTCACAGCTTTGTTAGGATAAAGCACTGCCTGAATGAAAACCTATGAATGGGCGTCTTTGGCCATTCATGATTTGGTTTCTACACTCAGCTTAAATGGCCTCCCACACGTGTTTGTGTGAAGTCAGATAGTTGTATTTACAGAGCTGGAATAAATCGTCTTGTTAATGTCCGTGTAATTATAATTTGCTGCTCAAATAAACGTATCCTTTGGTGCTTCCTCCGCTCTCGTCTTGTTACTAAACGTGGTCGGATCGCCTCGTATGTGAGTTTAGAATTAGGTAAAGGGTCAAGTTGAGACTGTGGGTGTGTATGTGGATGCATGTGTCCTTATATATGTGTTGGGTGTGTATGTGTGTACATGTCAGGGTCTTCTCCTGGCTCTGCTGAGCTGGACCTTGACTGAGGCCCCTTCTAAGATATCAACTTTAACATACTAAGATAGAGTTTGAGATAAGTTGCGGACGGCTTCACTCGTCTTTGTTTATGTGCTTGTGTAAATCTAAGTGTGTGATTTTGTCTTTCAGTGTGCGGTGACCTGTGGTCATGGCTACCAGATGAGAGCTGTGAGGTGTGTGTCAGGGGGCTACGGTGAGACAGTAGATGACAGAGAGTGCAATGCTGCAGCAAGGCCCAGAGACAGTCAGGTAATAAAAAATAAAAAAAGAAACTCGCAATATTTGATCTCACACCGCCAAAAATACTACTTGATGAACAGGGTTGACCCTTATTTGTCCTAGAGTTGATGGTTTACTGTAAAATCCAACTCATAAAAGTACACCAGAATTAAATAATGTGGGCAATACTTAGCAGATGTTTTATGCATGATCTGAGGACAACGAAAAAAACAGTAATACAAAATGCTTTTTAGAAGAATATTGGTTTAAAGTGGTTTTTACCCTGACTTAATGTTTCCAGTAAGTTCAGAGGCTGCAGTTTATGTTAACCACCTCTCCTTTGGAAAGTCTGCTGATTATTATTGTGAATCTTTCAACCAGGCTTTGTGTCAGGAGTCAGGCTCTAATGCTACCTGTGTTATTTTAATCTTTGAGTCCAGACCTTAGGCATTGACAAACAGATAAACGGATTAACGGAAGCATCCATTTACTGTACTTTACTGTAGTTATACTTTCTGCTATTGTCCTCAGCGAGTTGCAGAACTTTTGTCAGTCTGTCAGAAATTTGCCAGAGTGTTATGCAACTCGTGGTGCTCGAGACATCAAAGTCCAAAGCAACCACAGAGTGAGATTTCCATGACTGGCATGGTGTGATATAGACAAATAAGCATGGAGCTGGTGGTAACCTCAGCACTGGCAAGGAGCAAACAACAAACAAGACACAAACTAGGAAAGTCGCAAAAAATAGCCCAACAAATTTAGAGAACACAAACAATCATCCCAGCAAGGCTTTACCGCAGACAGGGGTTGGGAAGTGTATAGCTATTTGGGAGAGGAACATGTGGTGCCATCTCCGCCTCTTAAACCAAGTGCAATCATGCTGAGATGACCCAGCCACCGGAGGTCTTCAAGACAAAGTCTTCATTTTTGTAAGATGCTCCATCAGCTTTACTACAGACCCCACCGAAGCAAAGGTTATGACCCAGTTAACGTCGGCAGCGTTTTTTCAATGTTTACCTGCTCTTCTATGCTTTACCCCAAAAAAGTCCAAGTTAGTGTCAAGGTGGACACAGAACATAAGGCTGCAGCGTTTACTATAAGTGTACTGCTTAAGGGCTCTTAGACACTGAAGACCGAGTGTTGAACTGATGACCTCTCAGTCTCCAGATAGCTGTTCTGCTTCGGCTCCTGAATTTGCGTGCACCAGGCCAGGCAATGTGTCAGGCAGCTCATCAAGCTGTGGGGAATAGGAAATGACTATTGGAACCGATGTGTAAACAACCTCCAGTTTAAAGCATGCAGAATTATATTTCTGTGGCAAAACGTCAATCTGTTGTCTGATGACTAATAGCTCATTGTACTATGTGTGCATGTTTGCACGTTTAGGACTGTGAGATGCCAGCGTGTCCCTGGGCCTCTCCGGCACAAAGCACACCCCGTCCCAACAGTTCAGCTCAGCTGCTGACTCAGTGGAGATTCGGCTCCTGGACTGCGGTAAGGGGCAAACAGGATTTACTGGATGCATCAGAGCACATTACAGTCTGTAGGTTTACCTTCTATGGTCCAGAGAATATACCAAAGCAATGTGGTTTTTGTTAAATGGTAAACAGACTCTCTCGCTCCCTGTCGCTCGAGGGAAAATGATCTGCTGGGCTCTAAAATCAGGCTTACCTCTGTCTTTGACAAAGAATGACCTATGGGAATTTTGATGAAGTAGTTTGTGTCCGTGTGTGTTTGTGTGTGTTGGATATAAAGAAACCACACTCCAGTAATGACAGATCTCCTCTATGTGTGTACAAATATTAGAATGACATATTAAATTTTATTGTATATCCCAACATTCCTTCAGATAGTACATACTGTACAGGACCATGATCTTCTTTGGCATTGTCTATTTTACCTCCTGCTGCATTTACGCACACACACACACACACACAGGCTCCACTGTCTGGGCTCAGAGGCCCCCGTCTCTCTGATACTTTGCATTGTTACTGGTTGCAAATGAAAACCAGATTTCATCTAACCACAAGTCTACGGTTTCGAAGATTGAACCCTGTCTGTCAATCTGAGCGTTGCTGGGAGCTCACATGTTAAAGTTACCAGCACCAGTGTGGTCCTTCAGACACACACGCATACACAGACGCACTCATGCACATATGCACACACATGCACGTATACATCCGCACACAAAAATTCCCCTGTGCAGCGGAACTGCCATCGTCTCCCGTGTCATTGATATGCTCAGGCTGTTAGCGTGCCTATTTGAGCTGGAGCCATTTGATTGCATTAGCTATTCACCACCTCAAAAATGTTCACTATGATGTCTTGTGGAGATGACCTGGGTGTAGCTATAGATTTTAAGCAGGTGAAAGCTGACCAGGGAGTCATGTCAGGACACCAGCAATACAAAAAAAAAAAAACAAACTCCACATAAAATTTTGTTTTTTTTGGGGTTTTTTTTTTTGCTTTTTTTTTTTTTTCAAGCAACAGGTGAAGTATCCACTATATATCATTTTCATGAAAAAAATGTTGATGTGTCATTTATAATGTAGGAAATACACATCGAAGAAATGTCTTTAGAACAGCTATTTGTGTGCAATTACACATTCACATATTGTAAAAAAACAAAACAAAAAAAAAAAACATATACACAAGAAATTCAGTATTATCAAAGAAACTAACTTGAACCCAGTTCTCACGCACTTATCAGCCTAAGATAGAAAAAGACAAGAAAGATCAAAACTCTACTTTGAAGCAAGTGTCACAATGTAACTTTTTATATTGCATCATCAAGAATTTTAGATTTAAACAGTAAATTGAAAATCCTCTCCAAGGAGCTTTATCTCACAGTTCGTGATTGAAAATCTAAACCCATTTTTGTGTCCTTTCATTTTCCTCAAATTGAGCATGATTGCAGCCCGCCTGTGTCACACTATGTAATCACTGAGTCATTATATCTGTAGATGTGGACTTCCATGAAATGTATTGTATGCAGTATATATTGTGTTGTCATGACCATTTGTGGCTGTCAGTTTGTAAAGCTTGTATAGCGCAGCTCGCGTATCACTTTAAACCAGCCAGTTTTGTGGTGCGTCATCTAAACAGCGTGGTACCTTATGGCCCTTTTGGGATGGTTAAAGTATAATAAAGTTAACAACATCACTTTAAAACCCACAATACAGTTTTTGAACATTTTTGGAATTCCCCCCAAAAGATAAATATTTATCTCAGCTCCGTCTGTATCTGCATGTCCTCCAGTGCTCTGTGTCCTGTGGCAAAGGGAAGCGGGAGCGCTATGTCAGCTGCAGAGATGCCCAGGGAGGAGTGGCAGACGAATCATACTGCGCCCACCTGCCGCGACCCCCGGAGTCCTCCGCCTGCTTCAGCCCCTGCGGTCAATGGCGTGCCGGAGAGTGGTCTCCTGTGAGTAACAACATCCACCACCATTGAATGAGTCCCGTCAATACAGATATTTTTCGGTGCCGTAATTATTTTATCACTCGGGGCATTTGGTGCAGCTGTGATCTATGACACTGAAGCCCTGATTTGTCTGTGTCTTTAAATGGGACTAATGGAGCCAGAGATGGTTTACAGTGATTCCCTCCTGATCTTTTCATCATCTGGTCATGTGAAATGAAAATCCTTTAAGATATAAAAACCCAAATTAAATTTCTCTGAGGACAAAGTCTTAAGTTCATTATATTAAGCTGATTTCTGCTTTTGTCGTACTCTCAGTTACATGCCAGAGCTTCACATCATGAAGCAATACATTATAACAATAAATGAAAACACTTCCCAAACTCAAGGCAGATTTAGAAGATGGAAAATCTCCAGCAACAGTCTTAATAGAGAAGCAAATGGAAAAAATGAGTGGAAAAGGTCAGGTTGGGTTAGTCAGGAACTGCAAAGCGATAATTTTTTTTTTTTTTGCCTTAAGTCACCAGGCCACATCATGTCGTTACATACACAGGGCTCTCAAAACGTGTGGACTATGTATTCAAGTCGAGATGTCTTAATGAAGTGAATGTTTTCATTGTCTGTGAATGTGTATTTCACTTCAAATTTGCATGCATTTTAACACCACTTCACTCTCTCGCTTCCTGCTGCAGTGTTCGGTAACATGCGGCGTGGGAAGAACCACGAGACAGGTGGTTTGCTCTAACTACCACCAGACCGTGGACCAGTCTTTCTGTGACCAAGATGAAAAGCCTGCAACAGAACAGGAGTGTACCGCGACACCCTGTTCATCCATCTACCACCGCCAGCGCATCAACGACCAGCCCTATGGTTACCCCCAGGACCCGGGCCGCCATCCTGGGCACAGCAGCTGGAATGTGCCCTCAGCAGACAACCAGTGGAGGACGGGACCGTGGGGCGCAGTATGTTCGCTCAGCATGTGATCTTTGGCGAATTAACACAATTTAGTTCAGCAAGAATTTGCACAATTTTCTTGCCACATAGAGGGAAAAAAAAAGAAAAAAAAAAAGAAGCCATTATTTTATAAATGTCTGATATGTTGTAGTGTAGCGTATAGCTATGAAGGCCTGTGTTGGTTGTCTGTAAACATGTCCTTAAGTAGTAGATGCCAGAGAGCCGTACATGGTAAAGGGCCTTACAACCTGCACCAAGGGACAGATTGTAATATATCTTACGGACTGCAGAGTGTATATATGGTATACAAATGGGGGTCAGTGTAAATATAGGCATCAGTCTTCTATACTATGGCCATGAAACCAGGAAAATTAGCAGGTTTCCTCTTGGTAGAGACTTAATTCAAAGGCTGAAATCGATTGGGCACAAACAAACCCCAGAGGGATTGGAGCTGTGCAGACTTTAGTCTGGAACAGTTGTGTTTATGTGTCATATGTGTCGTTTAGTTTGCATAGCTCTGTTTTGGAATCAGTTTTGAAATTGGTCTTGTGCACCCAGGCCGACCTCATCATTATCACAAGAGCTATTTTTGTCAATTTATTTTTGTTTGGCTGGAAAACAGACTTTAAAAGCAAGGGTTAGATTGATGGCAGAGTTGTACTTGCAACGTCGCCCACAAACCTCAGTTTGGTTGATTAATTCCTGCGGCCATTATCTGGCAAGTTTGAATGCGTGTTTGGGCTTTCACTTGAGCATATCCCCATTTGCATGAAAACAGAGTGCAATGTGTTGTTTACTAGTGAGCCCAGTTTAACAGTTTTCCGAGTTTTATCAAATTAACCCATATCAATTAACACTTGAATTATGGCTGCTTAAAGGTTTCCAATAGACTCAGTTGTTTTACTGTGAAACTTCAGAGATCGCTTTGATGGTTTTATGAGGGAAATTGGCATTTTGTGTGGGTTGTTTTCACAAACGCTAAGCCAACCCCTGCCCCTCACAGCTGAGGAATTCATCCGAGGACTCAGTTCATTTGGGACTGGAAACACTGTTGTCCAGGCTCACCCTGTGCTGTCCTCCCTCACATATAAAAGAGAGCTCTGAATGTACTCACTGCTATTGACAGCGGGGAGATGTGTCATGTTAATTGGATGCAGAGTGTATCCGCTTCTCCATTCAAGGTTGTTATTAAGTCTCTTAGACTTCACGGGCTGATGTTTTCCACCTTAAGAGACCATTTTGGAGTTGTTCAGCTGGTCTTTATTAGACTAAGATAAGTTCTGCATCACATCTTGTGTGTTGTGTCAATAGGCCCCTAGAAGCCTCTCTAGCTGGTTAGCGCATCAATTGCTTGGACTGTTTATTGGAGGCTGATTGTTTCCCAGTAATTTTCTACGTTTCAGTCCCATTTTGCGTGTACTTGTGCTGTAGTCTTTAATGGCAAAACCACGTGTGCCCTGCAGTGTTCCAGTACGTGTGCAGGAGGCTTCCAGAGGCGAGTGGTGGTCTGTCAGGACGCTGACGGACGCAGCAACAGCTACTGTGATGAGAGAGTCAAACCTGCCGAGTCCAAGAGCTGCGACTCTGGGCCCTGTCCGCTGTGGAACTACGGCGTCTGGGGAGAGGTGAGGTTACATTTGGAGTCCAACCACAATTTCTATTTAATTTTCTACTTACTTCTACTGACAATGTAAACATTATTACTTTTCCCACACACAATTCGTGTTTCATCCTTATCACGTGTTATGTCTTCTCAGACTCTGTTGAGACTCTCTCTTAGCAGTTACTTTACACATGTTTGTCCAGCCTCAGCCTCAAAGAAACTGAATTAGTGAGGTCTAAAGCTTTTGGTCATTTACAGAGATATGTCCACCTGAAGAAATATAGGATTCATTTTTATATAATTAATTTGTTGTGTGTTTATATAACTATATATATATATATTTCTTTCTTTCTTTTTTTTTTGCCAATCTAGTGCACCCAGACCTGCGGTGGAGGAAGGAAGACTCGCCTGGTGGTGTGTCAAAGACCCAATGGTCAGAGACTCAACGAATACAACTGTGACATCCTGGACAAACCGCCCGACATGGAGCAATGCAACCTGCAGCCCTGCCCAGGCTCTGCCTCCTGGCACCGCCGACCATGGAAGCCGGTATGATAGCACTAACTTTGTCTTTCTCCAACGCTTACCTTCCTCATTGCGTGTGCTTCAGTGTACATGAGTGAGGAGTTCTTTTTATGCCTAAGACTGTAGGAGAGTCTGAGGTGAGGTCTGAGTACTGAACGCTACTGTTGGCTGGGCTGCTCCAGCCCACCCAGATGTGCCCTGCAGTGGCATGGTGCTGATTAGAATAAAAATAAAAAAATAAATAAATACATAAAAAAAAAAAGGGATAAATACACAAAAACACAATGCTGCTCCACTTAGGGGGATCATGAAAAACACATGGATCTCTTTTTGAGCTAAGGCTCCAAATTAAAACCTATAAGTCAGGACAGTGTTGCCCAACATTGCCATATATTTGTGGAGGTATAACTCAAGAAAATATTTATTTCATATATGAGGCGTGAAGTAAATGTTCTTTGTTGTTATTGCTGTCTTCACCCTGTATCTGAAGTACACAAGTGTATATTTGTGTATAAGAGTAATATTATGACTTTTATCGAACAGCAACAGATGACTGTGACTGTGTTTTGTATATGTATCTTTGTACAGTACGATTTTGTTTTCCAATTATTTAGTTTTCATTGCTGATTATTATATTTAATATTTTTGCTGGTGCTCTTGTTCAGACCCCTCGTATCTCTCTATGAGTAAATACGGTTTGTACAGAGGAAAATATTTTCAAATCATGTTTCATTATTTTTGATAATGTGTTTTTTTTTTTTTTGTGTGTGTGTGTGTGTGGGGGGGGGGTTTGTTGGCTTTTTTTCAGCTGTTTTTTTTTTTTTTTTTTTTTTGTTTTTACAAACATCTTAATACTGATTAGACTGGTGCCATCTTTGAACTATGAAACAAAAAAAATACTAATTAAACTTACAAATAATATCTAGCTATTTTAAAAGTGCCTTGAATTGCAAAAACGAAATAAACAGTGTAGGAAAGATTTTTCTGATAGAGTATTAATTGTTATTTTAGTTAAAAGGAAGTATATCGTCTGGTATATGATGTAGTCTATATCACATAAGAAAACAGGCATAGATGCTGATAAACTACACTGTAATTAACATTTAAACATTTGTCTTCACTTGAGTTTTACTTTAAATGCAATGAAGCGCTTGGGTAAATGATTCATCCTTTGTGTTGATGAAACAGTGGGCACTTTGGACTCTTCCTATCTGTAAAAGAAAGTCAGTGTCATGATAAGGCACTATTACATCTTACTTTACATACTGATGCACTGCTGGGAGATAGAGGTTTATCATATCTTTCGGCTTCGGGTGAATCCAGAGATGGCAGCAGCAGTGCAGAATATAAAAATGAACAAAAAAGTGCAGTGAATGGAGACTGACTTTGAGCCGTTCTTCCTCAGCTTTCATCAGTATCCATAAAGCAAACACAGATACCTCCTCTTTATATCATTATGGTCTGGTGCTGCCAGGTTTCTTCATTCCTTTGGCCATTTTTTTTTTTTTTTGTTTGTTTGTTTATTTCTGAAGGATTTTTTTTTTTCAAATGAATCTTATTTATTTTAATAGCTTACAATAGCTTATTAGTTGTTGCAGCTTTAATGTTTTATCCCACTTTAGAGTGATGTAACACTTGAATTATTTGTCATGATATACACGCCACCTGAACAATTCCAGTCCGGTAGCCTTCTTTGCAGTCAGGTGACCGGACTGGTGATGCAGGATCCACGCTGCTGCTCTGATGGCAACTCAGGGGCGATAAAACTCAGTGAGCAGTATCAGCAAGTTTTATTCATCTTTCTCGTGCTTCCAGCATCCAGAATTTCAGGCTTTTTTTTTTTTTTTTTTTTTACTAGTCTGCCACATCGCTTCATCAAATAAATCTCTGTGGCTTCCAATAGGGCCCATCAATATAATATAATATAATTATTTTGCTATAGCCTCAAAAGAAAACGAAACAAAAGCTAGGAATCTTGTTTTTTCAATGGTTTGCTGCCGTTGTGTCGAGGTATACTCAAAGTTGTGGCAGTAGTCAGTAGTAACATCACCGTTGGGCACCACACCCAACCTGAAGATGTGCATCACAGACACAGACACAGTGAGAGCAGAGGTTGCTTTCTAACTTCAGTATGTTTGGAAGCTATTCAATAACTCACTCAGTGCAGGATCCACTGTACTGGTGCAGTTTACAGTCTGAGCATGTGTTTGGCTTTGAGTCAGGGATTTAGACAGTCTTGTGAGTCTTGTGGTTGTGCAGCTTAGCAGCTTCAGGCTCCTGCAAACAATTTTTGTCCAGTTTTAAAATGTGACACGTGAGCAATCTGAATGACTTTTTGGTTAAGGCAACATAAAATGATCATGACGCATATTTCAGGTGAAGTATTGCACGTGTCGGGATTTATGTTGGTAACCTTCGCAAAGAGGATGTCTGAACTCCCCTTTTGTTTCTTTGCTCCCCTCTTACTATGTCATTCACAACCAAGACTCCTCAGCCGCCACAATTTCACCGCAACTCAGTTTTTTTAACCTGTGGTGCAAAGTTACCAAACTCATGGGAGGCAGGGGCAACGCTATTTTATTTAGCCTGTTTTGGTTTGTTTTTGTTCTTTTTGCTATTTATTTCATTCTCATGCAAAGTTATATATGTTGAATTAGCTTTTTGCCCACTGTAAAGAATATTAAAGAAACATAACTGTGAAATTTGTGTTGTTTCTCAATGCAACATTTTACCGTAAAGCAGAACAGAGGACTGAGCTTTTGTTACAGCGTAATTTATCAACAACAAAACTCTTACTAAGGAGCTGCATCAGGGTGGGAAGATAAAATACACAGACATAGTATAATGCAACATTGTAGTATTTGAAATGTATGGTTTATTACTTATTACTTATTAACAAGGAAACAGTTTTTCATCAGTTCAGACATAAACTTCCTTGTACATTTAGATCCTCTAATAAACAATGTGGATTCCGTACATGTAAAGTGTATTCATGCACATCATGCAGTGCGTAGGTGAGTTATTGTAAACAGCTCACCCAAAAGACTTGACTCGTAGGCCATTATGTGGTATTATGGTTTTTGACCTTCAATTGACTTTGTCCTGTTAGTGGTCTTTTTAAGTAATCCTTGTAATAAGTCAGCCTTTGGGATTTGAAACCTGTATCTGTAGTATTTCACATACCTTGGTATAATGTAGTGTAAAAAAAAAAACTGCAGGCGTTTTCCCTTGTGTGTGTTTTAACATTTTATTTTGTAATCTCCCCTGTGAAAACATGCACAGGCCAAATCAAATTCTGGCACTGGGTGGTACATCTGTTTACCATTGTATTAATGGAGCTCTCTGTAATGCATTTGGCAGGAGCTTGACTGTATATTACTTTTACTACAACAATAATTGGTATTAATTTATGCTGGCAAGGGTTGTGTAGTTGGAAAAATCCAAAGGAAAGACCTAGAAAAAGTCAGCGTTTACAGAATGTTGCTGATTAAATTATGTATTCTACATTATAATATTGTTTTCATAAGAAGCCGTTATTCATCGATGGAAAACATGTTGAAACTAAACAATACTGTAGCCTGCCTGCAGCAGCCAGTGTTAAAATAAATACCAGCCTGACATCAAATATAAAATGTCTGCTGTTTGACTTCTGTCAGTTGGTATAGAAACCAAAAATCAAATATCCCAGTAAAATTTATAGGAGTTATTATTTTTTTAGAGGCTGGTGGGAGAAAAAACAACATGGCTTGTAAACTAGCGGGTTGTCTGTATTACATAACATTGTCAAAAATATTTCTTGTGGCTTTAAAGAGCGTCTTACCTGTAATGGCCTCCATTGTCGGTTGGATCCCCAAAATATTTTTCAATGCTAAACAAAAGTGTCATTAAAAGTAGCTCATAAATAAAATCCATGTATATTTTGACTTGTAAATAAATCAATGTAAAGCAAATATGTAATTAGATCTAATAAGAATTAGCACCAACTGTAAAGGGATTGTAGTCAAGACATTTATTTAATATTTAAATTTTATGATTAAAACGATATATCTCTATGTAAATAATATAAGCCTAAATATAAAACAATACATAGAAAGATTTTAAATGATGGTCAATTTATCGTTTTATATTCATAAATATGCCAAAATTTCTGAATAACATTTAATCAAAGAGAAGCACTCCTACATTTGGACAGTTTTCCAAGCTTTCTAATCTTTGCTTCTGTTTCTTGAAATTATCACCCCCAAATAATCTTCCTTTTTTTCTACCTCAACGTTTGATGCTCTCAAATTTCTGAAACCATTTGTAACTTAACTAAATCTACGCTCATAAATGCAGGTCATCAGTGCACAAATATCATGTAGAAAAAAGAAACGACACAAAACAATTATCGTATTTATTGCACAAAGTTAGAATAGCAGTGACATAGTTTAACATAAACTACCACAAATATAAATGTCATTAACTAATTGTAATTACCTTAAAAGCAATGTTGAAGTCCAGTGCGTTCGAGGAATAACAATAAGGCTGTGTGTGATGAATTGGGGACCAAGGCATCATTTTTAGTAATTTATGTTGTTGCTAACAAAAACATACTGTTTCCTGTCAAGAGTGGGTTTCCCATGGAGGGGGTGGAGGGTTATGGGTTGAGCATCTGCGAACTAATCATGCCGCTTCAGATGAAATCCACATGCACAACATTGAAATACTTGACTTTGGCCTGAGGGTGCTGGGCAGGAACATTCCCCTAACCTGTCACCCTGGGGTCAGTCGGTCATGACATCATTGAGCTTGTGTTTCCTGAGCCTGCCCATGCTTCAGTCTAGGGTGAGCAGTTGAAGCGGTGGCTAAATCTCAGTCAGGAGATTATGTTTCATGTCAGTCTTTGAAAGAAAGCAAAATGGCTCACAAGACAAGTGCCCACAAACTGTTAAAGATTTTGAAACAGAAAACCAAAGGCTGAGACGTTACCCGAAGATTTTAAACATTTGGATCACAGCCAGGCTTCTTATATTGGTAATGGGTGATAAACATACTGCGCAATGCAACATAGAATTTGCGTAAACACAATCACAGTCCATCGTATCTTAGACGGCAGTCAAGTGATGGTGTCCATGCAGGAGCAAAGCTCCATCTGATGAAATGAGAGCCGACTCTTAACTGCAATGCATTCGTAAAAGTCATTGGAAGACATTATGAGAGGAGCCCATGTAGGAAGGGTCGATGTTATTGAGTGGGTGATTTGAGCTGTCGGAGATGCAGTGAGATGAAATGAGAGCAGACGGGGCGTGAAGGTCTGGAAGCATTTAAGGTGGTCTACGCCGAGCCCATTGAATGACATGGAACATGGCCAGGCTTTGACACAGGTAGAGAGTGTCTGCTTTCCCTCAACTTTGTTTGTCAAGGATTATGAAGTAGTTTTAAGCCTCGTGGACACACAACTCTAGGACACCATCTCGGACCTGACTGGGTCCGGTCCTGTTTTGGGCCTGAACTGAGTTTTGTGGGACTTAACATCTCTTTCAAAAAGCTTTTTATTTCTGATGACAGAGACAGAGAGAGAGTGATTTTCGTAAAGACTTAGCTCTACTTGTAATATACTATTTGACCATGTGTTCTGGGCTCTTTGCATGATTTTGATACTTGTCCGGTCTGTTTCTACTTGTCTTCTACTTGTCTGTTTCTATTCGTCTGTGCTAGCAGGGCCACTGGTCCACAGATGTAAGGAAATTCCAGTGTGGGCGTCCTGGTGCATGAGTCGTCGAAATGATTTCGCCTGTGCCTTCTGATTTTTGTTTCAAAACGACTCAAATATTGAGAGAATGAATCTGCTCTCCAGTAATTGTGCACAGTAATAATTCATAATTTGGTGTGGGAAGTTACTCTTTTAGTTAAAAAAAGAGGTGTTAAAAAGAGGTGACCTCTGCATTGGCTCTGCCGAGGCAAATTGCTGGAAAATGGCGAATCTACAAGAGGACCCAATTTGTTGAAACTGACAGCTTAAAACCAAATCCTGATGTTCAGTTTTGTTGTTGCAGACAGTTGTTTTGATATAATGTCTTGTTTTTTTTTTTTTTTTTTTTTCTCGGGGGGGGGGGGGGGGGGGGGGGTTCCTCTAATTGAGGCATATTTCCTTTGCTAAGACTTGCTGCCCCCCATGTACTTGGCTAAGAACAGCCAGAAGGTTTGCAGAGCTTCAGCAGCCATTTTGGGGAACACTGTGATTTGCATGTAAATACCAAAACTCTCAGTCACTTCTATAATCCTGCAAAATATTGTTCTGCTTGTGCATATGGCGTTATAACACACACACACCCACAAAGCAAATGGGGACATTTTCCTTCATTCCCTGTAGATTCTTTTCCATTAGTAAGCCATTGTAAAACTATGCTACTCTCTTTGACTGGCATAACTTGCTGGGCTTTTTCCGCCCCCTTTTTCCCCTAAATGTAAATCCAAAGTCAGAATCTTCCACTTTTCTGAGCTTTTCCATACTTCTCTGTTTGCAAGCCGTGGTAAACCGGTCGCTATGACAGATTAGAAAAGCAGCTGCTTAACATTTAACAGGAAGGGAGAGTTAGACTTGGATGTCCTGTGTCAAAGGTCAATGCTTTATAATTTTACGGCTGGTCTGTTTTTTCATCTTATACGTGCTCATTTGTCATTTTTTCGGCCATCTGCAGCTAAGTTTTCATCTGAGCACTACTGGATGTTTGGTAATGGAAAAAGCTCCCCGTGGAATGTTTAGACAAACGGAAAACTTCGGCTGTTTTGTCATTTCGATTTGACTTATGGTTGCTTGGTGTATCTTCTCTGAGTGGTGCTGACTTAAAAAGGAAACTGTGTTGAAGAAATTGTATATACCTCCTCAACTGGGTGTTTATTTAAGTCTTTGGAGATGGCAAAGTCATACTTGGGCATGGAGAACAGAATACGCTGTTTACTTTTAGCTCATCAAATGTAACTGCAGCTCTAGAAGCTGACAGTCTGTCAGGAGCTGCAGACACAGGAAGGAAATTATTTCCACATCATATAATCAACTGCATATTGGAATGAATAATGTGCTAATGATAACATCTGAAATGCATTGCGTTAGTGTATTTTTACTCTGAAACACAATATGCCAGTATTTTGCATTTGGATGCATTTGCATATAATTGTTTTTGTTGGATTTGCTCGTGTGCTTCCTGAAGCTCAAAAAAGTCTCATTGGATTGATTACGAGCAAAGAGACGGGGTCGCACACGCACATCAATGCTGGGATTTCACACTGTGTCTGTTCGTAGCTTCAAACAAATTTGGCCTGGTGAATAAAAGATCTATGACTTTTGACATTCCTCTGCCCCATGACGCCGCTCTTACCAGCTGTTGCCGCTTTTGACAACATATGTTGTTTTGACTTCTGTCTTTGAAACCACCCTGCTAACCGAGAACATGAGCAGGAGAGCCGCCTGAATGTTTCAGGACTGTCAGTCTTGCTCCCTCTCATCTGCAGTTTCATCTCTGCAGCGGAGGACACAGCAATACTGATAAAGCTGTAACAAGAGACACCACATGATTATCTTGAAGTACACTCAGTTCCCAACAATCATTTGCCCTTTGCTTGATTTGCCATGCTGATGGCGGTTTTGGTTGCGGCTTTGCACAGACGTTGTCAACCATGCAGAGCAGACACATTTTGTTTGACAATACTGTATCTCGCGACCTTGACAACATGTAGCCTACGGTATAATCCTACACCCCCGTCATGCAGTCTACACTTGCAAGTTTGTTCTTGCTCCAGGTCAGCACTGAACTCCTTTGAAGAGACCATGTAACTGCAGTTACCATATGCTTGGTATTACCATCCTCTTGCATTGCGAGTGTGCTGCAATGTGATTGGAATGCAACCTTGGCTCTTCCATTTAAAGATATGGTCTTGTTTAGAAACACTAAACATATAACAAGAAAAAAAAAAGAAGCTCTCATTTGTGGTTTAAAATGCCCTGCAGCAGTTTTTCCTCCAAACTGAATTATTCATTACTTCTTTTGAGATTTATGTATAAAAGCTCTCATAATCTTGAAACTTTGAAGCTATATTCACCATTCTTACACTACTCTTATATTAATAGTACTTATGAGTCATTACATTTTGATACATGATTGTGGTTAAAGAAAAAATAAGATGAACAAATAAGCTTGTTGGTTTTCCTCTGATCTCAAATCCCCCATTAGGATGTTAAAACAGCAACATAAATTATTCTTTTCAGAACACTGCTGTTTATGTGATGTTTATAGTGTAATTATAGTTGTCAGAGTAATAAATATTTTTATGCACTCTTTGATCACACACACTGATCACTGAGCACATTCACATGCAAATCAGGTTTGATTTGAGCCACAGTGGGCTGTTGGTTTTGTGGAAGCCATCTTCTCTCTGTGAGGTACCGTGCAGTATTAGCTGCTTTGATTGCCATATTGGCTGAGTGACAGATATTTAAACTCTGGGTGAGTTCCTTTTTGATGGCTAACAGTTTCCATGTGTCCTCTTGGCTTACCTGTTCACAGTAGAGCAGTGGGTGGGGTCATCTTGAGGTTGCTGCCTGCCAGCCCTAGACAAAGAAATAGGTGCCCAGAAAGCATTCGTAATATCAGAAGCTATTTGTAAGAGGTATACACGTAAGAAATCGTAATTCCGAAATTCAGTCAAACTCAAACATTGATGATCAAAACTCCTCGGGCTGGTTTATAGTTTCATGTTCGACCGAAAAGGCATGAATTTGTGATTGGTTTAGCTTTCGACAGAACTCTGAAAGTCTCAACTCAAGAATCCTACTGTGTAGTCGCCAAAAGCGCTTTTCTGCTTAAAAAGCTTGTCGTTTTTATTTATTTATTTATTTTTTTAATACAAAAGCTGTTTTACTTGGCTGGTTTTCAGCGTTGTGCCAAACAGTCTATAATAATCCCCATTATGCCCAGATGAACCTCACTGGATTATACTAGATTTAACCCACCTAATCATGTGAAATTAATTGCTTGGACAACGTGGGAGGGCAAGTCTGTCGCAAGAGTGTTTGATTTACCATGTGACCCCTTCATTTATGTGCTGTTTTTCTCCTTTAGGGCAGAAAGACCTGGAGCAAAGACAGACATTCAGATAATACCAGGGCACCAACTTGTTTAAATCCAACATAATATAAAGTACCTGCAATATTTATATATTTATTAATATAAAGTAGAAAGTGCCAAATACTGTCATAATGCGCAACTTTTAAAAAAAAAAACGTTGCATCCGTATTCTAATCTGACGCTTTTCCAAAGATTGGCACAAGTATAGTCTCAAGTAAAATGAAGAATAGCAGCCAGAGAAGGACTTGTCACACTTGTTACAGCTGAGACGCGGTGATAAGTGGACTGGTCTTACCTGAGTGGGTCCTGGTGAGTGAAGCAGCCCAGCTGTAGATCAGAGAAACAGAGGTCCCTGAGTCCTTGCCCTCTTCTTACTCTCAGAGGTGAAGCTATCCTCCGGTCCCACGCGTTGTGCCAGCTCTCTGTGCTCTGTGTTACCAGCCCTGATTAACTAATGGCTGACAGATGAGGTTGGCGGGGATGGAGGGAGGAGCACGTCGCCATACAGTGTCTTTTTCTCCCACCGTTAAAATGCGGATAGAGTTCAGCTGGGCGAGCGTAGCCCGTATGGCTACGATTTCCTTTCTTCCTCTCTTACTTTTTTTTTTTTTCTTTCTCTTTTTCTTCCCCTCCTGCTTTTACAGCAGAAAGGAGGGGCTACCACCCCCACTGCCTCCCCAAACTCACCCGTTCACCCTCCCCCCTCCAACATGTTTGCCTGTCTCTGCGCTTGTCTAAGGTGGAGGGAGTTCTGTTATCATTTTTGAGTGAGCGTGCAGCAGGGTATGTGGATCAGCCGTGCTCAGGACTAGTCACTCAAGCTTTGGCCTGGGCTTTGATGTTCTCTGTCAGCTGAGCCTGCCCTGTGTTTAAAATGCCTCGGTAATTACAATGTGTATGATGCATGTGTGTGCAGTGTCAACCGCTGCCCACACCACACTTGGGAACAAAAAAGAAGGAGGTGGATTTGTTTGCTGGCTTCAAATAGATATTCCAAACTTTAGTTGATTTTTTTTTTTTTAACATGAGGGGTTAAAAAAAAAACAAATAAAGTCTTCAGGCAGAAACAAGTTATTCAATTCATGTAAAGATATGATTGAGATGCTTCTTTTTGTGGTGCATCTTCTGTAGTATGATCAGTGCCATGAGTACGGGGGGGGGGAATCATGCATTCAATGTTATGCAACATTCTGAGATCATAATTAGAGAACAATGCAATATTATGTTTATTTTCTGGACTGGAAAATACGCTCTAAACTCTCCTTGTCTTGTGTATTTGATTCCAGCACCCCATTTTTGGAGTGGCTTTGTATAGGGGCTCACTCATCAAGCAGAAATTGCGGCACCCTAATTGCTGTCTGGCCTCACGGGGACCGAAGACTGTAGAATATTTTCAACTATTATCTCAGGCCTTTTTCAGGGCTTTCATCAGGGTGTCTGCTTTTTATTCATCGTAAATATTTTCTTTGACTTTTTCTCCGTTTTAATATCTGTAGCTTTTCTGAATAATATCTAGGTTCCTTGTTGGTACCAGGTGATTGTCACAGCACAAGTGCGTGCATCCATGTTTCACTCTGCATCTTGTCTTCCTCTTGACCCGAACTCTGCCATCTGCAGCAGCTCTAAAAGTAATTCCGCTGTTTACAGGTTAAATAGCTGGCTGCACTCCATTTGGGTTGTTGAGCTGAAATGTGTTTGCAGAGTGTTCACTTGGCCTTGATATGCTACAAGGAAGTTTGGCACTTTGTGTTGAGGCCTAAATCCTGTGTAAGTAGCGCTGACAGGAACATTTTGTTGTATGCCAATGTTTACATTCATGGTTCTGTCAATTTTGGGTCTCTTAGTTCATTCAAATGAAAAAAACTCCAAAAAGTGTCACAGCTTAAACACCTGTCATTGGAGCCACTATATAATGTACCTTTTGCATTAAACACTCAATGAAACTGGCTGGGAAATTAAATAGGATGATACAATATTAACTCAAAATCAATGCTACAGAATACAATTTGATTTGTTGTTGACTACATTGTTCTTACTTCTGTAACCATGAGCGTGAGATATGCAGCTTTTTCTAATATGCCCTTCTTCTCTCTTTCTTTCCTTTTTGCTCCACAGTGTTCAGTGACTTGTGGTCCGGGGACCAAGAAGCGGGAAATAGCCTGCGTTCTCCAGAACCAAACCAAAATAGAGGAGGAACACTGCAGTCATCTTCCACGGCCACGAACACAGAAGGCCTGCCGAGCGCGGGGTTGCCCCAGCTGGAAAGCCAACAGGTGGAGGGAGGTATGTTAGCTCTATTCGCTCTCTCCTCTGGCTCACAAACTAGTGTCTAAGGAAGCCCGATAACCGCGACTGCTTCTCGTGGCTGAGACACAAGCACAAACACAGCTGAGGGCTTCCCAGAGGTTGCAGATGTAGGACATGTACACACAGAGCACCTGTCCAATCACCGCTCCGTTTGTTCTTCTCCAATGTAATGTGTCATTTCCTGTAAGTGGGGACTAACCACCACAGGGTGGATTTGCAAAACTGTTTATCTAGTCCAGTGGAAATGTATATTTCATGTTAAAACATTCAAAAGAAATGTTGAAAAGGCTGTGCAGTGCAGTGTGCAGCTTTACGCAGAGCAGCTTTTTCTTTGGAAGCTTCAGACCACACACTCGTCTGCGCCAGTGTTGCACGACTGACTAAAGCTTGTTCATGCAAATTCCAACCTATACACTAAATCTTTTTAAAGATTTGTTTGTGGCTGAAATACATAATGAGCTATCTCACTAAAGCCATAAACGTGGATACCCAGAGGTGCAGCTGATGCAACCTAACTGGGCCTCCCATGCAGATGAAAGCGTTGTGTTCAGAATGACATCCTGAAGCGCTGCTGGTTTCTGTAACGTATCAAACGCCTGGATGGCCAGTGCATAGCGGACTGGGGTGTGATGTTTAGGTCACGCTTATCGTGGGCCCGACCCCACGGCCTAGTATCTGCTACCGAAGGGCACTTTGAGCAGCGTTTTCCTCATGCAGAGCTCCTGGAGAGGGAGGAAAATGTTCAAAGCCAAATTTATCTCAAGTCATAGCCCTCACTGAAACGAGTCATACTCTTTGTCAGATCACCATTCGTCGGCCCCTTACACGCTTGTCCCGCTGGTCTTCTGACACTGTTTGTTTTATATATTGTTACAAATCTCCCCTTTTCCCCGAATCTAATGGGAATCTAACTGCTTTCCGCATTTAGTGTAAAATCACAAAAAGTCCACAAGGGCCCATGTCTGCCTCCCCCCCCGCCACTCCCCACTCTTTGAGGGTGTCCTCCTCCCCACTCACTCTCTCCCGCACTGGTGTCTGGAAGCAATCATCTTCCTCCACATACCACCAGTAACCATGAAATCCTCAACTAGAGCATAAAGACATGTTTTATATCTTAATATCCATGCCTGTGACAACTTTGAAACCTCAGCGCCCACTGTTTGAGTTTTTCCACAGATGCCCAGCCCTCTCAGTCAACTCTGACTGGGGGTGTATAATGGGCAGCATGAGAGCGGAGCTGAGGAGGTGTGGGCTGCCCTTTTGGCCTTTTACCACTTTCCAAAGACACAAGAATTGTTGTCATTTTTTAGCTTCCTATTTATAATACTGTGTACATATATCTTTAGTGTTTGAGTTATGCTTTTATCTTTTCGCAAATAAATTAAATTCCTTTAAATTCATTTGTACTATAGCAGTGGTAGGAATCTCAGGGGTGACGTCTCACAGTTTGGGCAAACTAAAATTATCTGCGTGGCCCCTACAGATAAGTGAGACAATATGTTTTGTAATTTGGGTGAAATGGTCCTTTTAAGTCTGGAGCTGCTCACTCAATGCTATCATGAAATCACAAAACAATCTCCTCATTTTTCGTCTATAGTTTCATGACGTGCTGAATGCAGAAAGGCTTTCTGTAGCTGAAGCAGTTAACAGTGACTAAAATCACATTGACAGCAGGTTCTATTTTCATGCTTTGGAAGATTTTTAAAAAGCCATTCTTTTGATTTGAAGGTCAGATTTCCTAGGGTGCTTTTTGTTCCCTTTCCAGACTCAGGGACTTGACCCTTCACATTTTAACCACGCTCTCTGCTATGATAACACACAATTGCTGTGAGAAAAGAACAACACCAATACATCTGGAAGTTTTTGGGAAATTTGATACCAGCTGTATAATGTGCAGATTTTCTGACTGTGTGAAATTGCTGGAGCCTGGCACTGTTCTTTGAGGCTTGGGGTGCGGGGGGTTACAAAGAAATCAGCCTGATCAGCTCAAGCCCGACAGAGTGCTTCCTCAGTACGCCTCAGTATGCAGGTATGCCTCTCAAAGCGCATCAAAGAGATGTGCGAGATAGACCTTTGTGTGACCCAAGATATACAGCTCACAAAGAGGCGACAAACTGGTTTTGGATTAATTAAGTGCATTGCACAGGAGCATCAAAGCAGCAGCTTTGCACACAGACCAAACAAACATTTCCACATTAACTAAAGTCTAATAAACTTTTTAAAGAAGAAATACCTAAATCTTCCCTATGCAAATAACAACCTAATGATGTCGGTCTGGTTTGACCGGTGACTGCCCGTAAAGATGGATGACACACGTTCCTCCGGCCGAATGACGACAAACCCAAACATTTTGGATTTTGGATCAAGGTGGTGATGTCATTTTGAGCCAGAGTCTGTGGAGCAGTGATCATCTTGTGAAGCAGCCCAGTAGCTGAGCTAGAAGAGGTGTTTATAATCGATACAACAGCAGAGGCAGTCCAGATTTGTTTTCACTTTCAAGGAGCTGCGTGCATCTTATATCTTATATCATATATATAATCATCAGATGGGAGTTTTACTGTGTGGTGACAAGTTGTCGAGCGTTAGCAACAGTTAGTAAATATTTCTTAATTAATTTTCAGATTATTTGGATCAACGAGCTGTCTTTGCAGCTTCCACAGTGCATCCAATGTTGCCCTACTCACAGGTAGAAATTTGAAACATTACAAAAATAAAAACAGAAGACTGGACTTGCTGTGTGTGTGTGTTAAGTGAGCTGAACGCCACGTGTGTTAAGATGTCACCCAGGAATTGCGAAAGCAGTTGCTCACTCCATGAATAGGCCAAAACAGTTTCCCCCCTTGATTTGTTTCTGCTTCGTGCCCTGAGTGCAAATGGAGCGTCACATCTTTTTTACTGATCCTCTTAGGCCCTAAATCCACATTGAGATGACACCATTGAAATTTTATAGTTTGAGGTGCCCTTTAAACAGTTTTACTGTCATAAAATGTCTTGATAAGGGTTGTATAGGAATGAAGTTTCTTACTCAGGGGTGCATAAGTAATTGGAGTACCAAATTTGCCCATTGGAATACATTTATAGGAAGTGAATTACCTCCAGTTGCTCTCAGTAGAGCCCCCTAAAGGCTCTTCTTTTCTTAAAACCACTTTTATTGCAGATTAAAATTCTTCACGTGTCCAGAGTTACCCCAGTGGCATCGTAAGGGTTATTGCTTCTCCTCCATAGACACAGACAATATCATGCATACTTTACAAGCTTACCAGACAACTCCTGACAAGAAATTTGAACTTTCCATTTAAAATCTTCAAAGTCAACTCAATCAGGGAAATTAGGCTGGAATGTACTGAAAATGAGTGTCACACTCAGACTGTATTATACCATTACAGCTTTACTTTATGTGAAAACAAAGAACCAACAGGCTATAAGTCGATTTTCTGCTTTTTCACAACCCTAACCCTAACCCTAACCCTTTCTCGGTTTCTATGTCATCAGTGCTCTGTCACCTGTGGAGTTGGAGTTCAGAAACGAGATGTTTACTGCAGACTAAAAGGCACGGGATGGATCCGAGAGGATCTCTGTGATGCTCACCAGCGACCTGCTGCTGCTCGTCCATGCCAAACTGCAGAATGCACACATTATTCCTGGGTTGCTGGTGAATGGGAAGAGGTAAGTAGAGGCGTTCTTTCTTTCCGCTCCTCCTTTCTCTCAGTATGAGACAGATGTGCAGATGTTTAACCATCTTTTTAAGGTTTTTATTTGCTCAGATCTCTTTGTTCTTTCTTTCTCCGCATCATTAAATAGCTGACGTGCAGGCACCCGTGCTATCTTGTGTCAGTCTGGAAATAAGTCAGGCCATCATACGGTATCAGACGTCAAAGTAGCAATGGCCCTGTTGAATATTAGTGTTCTCTGTCATGCTGGCTTTTCTTGGATCTCTCTTTAATGTCCCTTGCTTTATCCTTGAAAGCGAAGCATAAAAGCGGGGCACCATGTGGGGACATAGCCCTGTGTATCTTCCTACTGCTGGAATGTTTGCAGTGTGCAGATTCCTGTCTGTGTTGCCCTGCGAACTTACAGAGTCCTTTCTTTCACCGTTAGGCCCCTGAAACTTTCTCAGTTCTACTGCAATGCAAATAAAATATTAATAACCTACTTTTCATGTGAGTACATTCATTTTAAGATTCTTGTCCATATCATCACCTGGCCTGAGAGAAACCATCTTACTTCTTCTTTCTAATAGTAACGTTGGAGGAAATGTTTGACATTGTGTTTCTTCAGAGCATGTGCGACCATTGTCACATTGCAAACCTTTACATAATAAATGCATCTGGCCACCTGCGCAGCTAAAAAGTCAGGCCGCAGTCTGTGAAGTCATTGGTGCGGTTGCTGAAAGTACAACACTGCCCCCCCTCTGCCAGCTCTTCTCCATTCTTATCAGCATTTTTTTTTTAATCTTGCAGTGTAACGTAACCTGTGGAGAGGGCATGAGGAGGAGGAAGGTGGGTTGTATTGGCCCAGGAATGACACCCGTCCAGGTGGATTACTGTGAGCCATCGACGCAGCCTGTGTCACACCAGCACTGCAAGGCCACTCCCTGCCACTATTCATGGATCACAGGGGAATGGTCACAGGTAGGGATACATTTACAGATTTAAAGACCCCCTGACCCAAAAATATAAAATGTGTAAAAATGCTCGGCTATGACTATTTTTTGATTGAAATTGCTTTCCCACAAAAAAAAAAAAATGTTGAAAAAAGCTCTCAAAGAGGTTAAAAACACGTCCACTAATGTACTTCATATATAAGTTAAATATACAACTACATTTTATTTAATTAACTAATTTCGGTCTATTTTTAAATGGAAAATGCTTAATAAAAGGAAGAAGGCGTGTACAGTGACTCGGTTTTTATTAGTGCTGCAGGGGCCCAGATGCAGAAGGGGACTTCTGTATTTGATGTTGCTGCTTTGTGCAAACACTTAGTCGTGTCAGTATTAGTAACAGTCAGCATGTCTGTGTCTCTATCTGTGTGGCTCAGTGCTCTGCCAGCTGTGGTGTTGGCTACCAGCAGCGTATTGTCTCCTGCTCCGTGATTCCCTCCTCCCAGGCTCTGCGCCCATACACTGCTGCGCAGTCCTCCTCTGCCAGCACCCACTGCCCTGAGCCTCACCCGCCTGGCACCCAGCCGTGCCTCCTCAGGGACTGCCCACACACAACCTACTGGAAAGTTGGCCCGTGGAGCAAGGTGAAACAGAATTTCCAGTTAATTGCCTTTTTCACGAAATATTTTGATGACTGTTGCATTTCACAGCCATGCTGATCAAGCTCGTTTGTGGATTTGGATTTAGTTGCAACTTGTTTGTTGAATGCTTTCTTGCTGCTTATGGGAATTACTTTCTGTGTGTGTGTATTTGTCTGTGTGCCAGTGCTCGCAGACCTGCGGCGCGGGAGTGATTGAGCGCAGAGTGGAGTGTATGACCTCCAAAGGTCAACTGTCCAAACATTGCCGTACATCAGAAAGACCTGAGTCTCAAGCCACATGTCAAGACAGAGAATGTGAGTCTTCTCTTCTTGTCTCTTCTCTTCTAGTTGGTTTATCTGATAAGTACATAATTGCTATACCATCTCATTGAACTTCTGTGATCCATGCAGAGCTTTGCTGCCAACAAACTTGGCATGTGCAGAGTGATGGTATTAAACTGACTTTACTGTTCATGGCAGCCAGCCCTGTATCTGATGGTGTTCATACAAACTCGGCTTTTTGCTTTGTTTTAACACATTAGTCAGAACAGCCACAGCTCAGAATAGAATTTTAGACTTTTCAATAATGGCGTGCTGGGCCGTTCATTCCCTGCTTGGCTTCTGCCAAGCCAGGCACTCGTGAAATTAAAATGATATGCTCGAGTGACAGCCAGCCTCGCGGTCAAGTATTAATGCTAATCAGCTAATCAGCATGATACGAACTCAACTGCACTCTGGGACAACAGAGGAGGCCACCCAAAGAATGAGACGTTTGCAAGAGCTCTCAATTAATAAAACAAGGTTGCAATTTTTTTTTAGCATCTTTTGCTTTCTCTTTGAATTGATGGACTTTTAAAATCGGAGAGGCTTAATATGAAGACTTTCAAGAACTGCGGCAGTGTTTCATGTCAAGGTTTCCTGCCGCCTTCTTCTTTCAGGCCAGTTGTTCTCTTCCTGTCGAGAAGTCCAGATGCGGCAGGGTGTGAGGATAGATGGGGAATACTATCTCAAAGTCAAGTCCCGGATCCTGCAGGTGTGTCTGCTCTGTCAGAATTGGTGTCAGACACATGAGGACTCAACCAGCAGCTTCCTCACAGGCCCTCATGTGTCGTCTCAATATGTTGCCTTCAGATTTACTGTGCCGAGATGCAGACGGATTTCCCTAAGGAGTATGTGACCTTACGCAGCGGTCAGACCGATAACTTCTCGGAGGTTTATGGACACAGGTGGGTATAAAGCCCTGGTCCGAGTAGCTTTGTATAGTATCATGTTACATATCAGCCAGAATTATTGTAGGAGAAACGTAGGAGATGTGGCATTTATTAAGCATTTTAATATATCTGTGTTTGTCTGAAATTAAACCTAACACTCATTGTCCTTAATGCAAAGGCTGCTGAACCCGTTTGAATGTCCGTATAATGGCAGCCGAAGACAAGACTGCGACTGTAGGAATGACTACTCAGCAGCAGGATACACACTCTTCCACAAAGTTCGGCTGGACCTGAGCTCCCTGAGGATAATGAGTGCGTAATTACTGTGTGATTGTCTTCCACTGTCTACTCTATTGAGGCCATACATCAGTGCTGTTTTAACCCCCACACTCAACTCAGTGCAAACTTTATTTGTAAAGCCCCTTAAAAACCACTGAAGCTGACAAAGGTGCTGCACAGGTCAGTAAAACAGTAAAGAACTAGGAAATAGTGTAAAAAAAATAAGGTCAACCTAAGGTAAGAGTAATAAAATACTGAACTTGCCATGAAATGCATACATAAAACAAAGTGTAGTGCAATAAAACACAAATATGGAATAAATATTCAGATAAAACAAAGAAAGTCCCAGCTCAGTTAAAAGCCACAGAGAGGAGGTGCGTTTTTAAAGAGGATTTAAAAACCTTTATGGAGTCAGCCGATCTGATGTGCTATAGCAGACTCTCCCAAAGTTTCTGTCAGTAACAAGGAGTCCAGATCCCGAGTGGTTAAAACGTCATTCAGTAAAAACATTTGTTAGCGACCTAGCTTTTAGTAACGTGACGCAAAGAGCCAGTTCCACACTATCCGGTGGCACAGCACAACCCAGTGGCCTGGGCAGGTCAGTTGTTAATGCTCCATCTGTGGGCCTGGAGCTTGAGGCGTCAGTATGGATCTTTTGTGGCCAAGGGAACAGCGGGAACCAACAGCAATTCAGGGCCCAGATTGGGCGGCGTCAGGTCCTCGGGAATTGAACCCAACAGCAGAGGCAATGGCTCAGAGAAGGCAGGTCGGATCCAGCAGCTCCTGAGGTGCAGTGAGCGCTTCACTGCTGGGAAACTGAGACTATTGTAGAGGAAGTGAGAATCCAATACACCGGGAGAGGCCCGAAACTCGGCCTTGAGTTTCACAAGCACGCCACCTCGCTTTCCTCATTTTCTGAAGCGTTTTTTGCGATCCTTTTTCCGCAGCAAAGTGCAAGGAAACAGTGTAGGTAAGCAGAAATATCCGCAAACACAGGAGGGAGACTAGCCGGTCGTTCTCCCAGATGGAACTTGGACCATAACAGCGACTCAATAACAGATCAGATGTGTAAGAAAAACACATGTGGAGTTTGTCTGTGTGTAAGTGCTGCTGGGAGTACAATCTCTCCTCTGAAATCAAAATAATGACCTTTCAGCACTCCACGTTCGCATCACCGGGCCTCTCAGCACACACGACACATGAGCGTGAGAGGAAGGGAATGTGTGCGTGTCTGCTTTCAAGTACAGACGCACAATATCGGATGCTGCGCCTCGTACAGCCTTATTGCAGTGAGCACGCACAAGGAGATGTGAAGATACAAGAAGAACACACCCATGCGTGCAGTTGCATCAATATCAAACACTTAGTCACACACAAACCTTCAGGCCATCTTCCTCGGCTCATTATAAAGGCCAGCTCCACCTTCCCTGTTGTGTCCAAGTATGCCTTTGATTAAGGTGTGTGGATTAGCGTAGCGTGTGTGTCTGTAAGGGCGTGTTCTTAGAGGGGAAGTTGGATTAGAATTTACGCAGCCATCCTCCCATCCTCTTCATCTAGACCAGGTCCTGACAGCACATGTCCCCAGCCCTCCCTCTGCATGGTACTCATTTGGCTCTCAGGCAGCTTGAAGAAAGCTGGAGGGGGTTAATCAGTTCAAGATGAAGAGAAGATTATAACGAGGCCTCACGCATCTCAGGAGCTTGATCATCATTTTATAGAGGCACTGCGAAGGGAGGGCAGGATAAAGCAGTCATGTTGTCTGTAATGTGTGAGCGTGTAGGGTACATTTGACGATAAAGATAAATTCATTCATGCAGGGGACACATGACCACTTTGATTGTCAATCTGGTTACCTGTAGCTAATTATTTGGATTCAAAGGTTTTCCAAAATAATAAGACTCTTATCAAGTCTCTTTTTTCATCAATGGTCAGACCATACATGCAGTCATTCCAGGACCAGTTAGCATAGCATAGCACAGCAACAACAGTTCTTTGAAGGTCATAATTTGGGTTTTAATTCTTAAAAATTATTGGGGGTTTAAAACACTGAGTTTAAAGGGACCTGAAAAAGAATTAAATTCATCAAATTAGATTTCATGAGGACTGTATTTTAAGGTTTGTTTTAGTTAGTTTTTTTTTTTTTTTTTTAAATGAAGACATCTATCAATATGAATAGGAAAGTGACCTCAACACTGCAATGAAGTTTAATTGCATAAACTGTAGTTGCTGATATTCTGTGACTATCCGTGCGGTTATTTACTCCACAGCAGCTGGCTCCACTCCATGTTTACCTTGGCTGTCAGACCCTATGACTCTAGATCTGTATCTTTTTCTATTTACCAGTCACAGACCTCCAGTTTTCCCAGACTCTTCTTGGTCGACCTGTGCCCTTTGCTACAGCAGGAGATTGTTATAGTGCAGCCAAGTGCCCACAGGTTAGTGAAACAGTGTACACTATGGCCTCATAGCAGTGTTTCATTAGTCTTTTGGGTTTTTTTTTTTTTTTTTGTGCCATATGTGTTAACTACTTAAAAGTCAAGGAAGGACGTTTTTTTGCAAATGTGTTCCTATAATTCTGTTTTGGTGAGTATGCACTTGAAGCAGGTTATAACTTTCTGCTTCTCTGATGGAGTAATTAAAGGGTTCATCAGGATGCTGTGCAAGTAATGTGTGTCTGGAAGATCTTTGCAAATATGAGAGCACTTCACCTTCAGTGGTCACTAACTCTGAGATTATTCTGGTGTGTGTATGCTCACAGGGACAGTTCAGTATCAACCTGATTGGCACTGGCCTCAAAGTGACTAAGGCCACCAAGTGGACGTCTCAGGGCAACTATGTTTCTGTTAAAGTCCACAGATCAGAGGTAAGAAGCTTAAGAAGAAGATTCATGTTATATTTCTCTCTGACACTTGTGTGATGGGTTTTCCACTGAATGGATTGTTGTCAGTTTACTGGGATGATTATGTTGTGTCTTGCACCGGCTCTGAAATGTCATCTGAATTCCCGTGTTGTATTTCTGTCTGATTAATTGACGAGGAATCCCCACTGACATTTCTAAAGCTCTTATTCTCTGCGTGAAAATCTGCCCTTTGCCCACTCCTCTCTCCCTCATCTGTTTCTCTCCGTAGGATGGGACAAGAATCTACGGTCGCTGTGGTGGTTTCTGTGGGAAGTGCATTCCCCAGGCTCACAATGGCCTACTGCTTGAAGTCCACTGAGGTTCTTGCAGCGACCAAAACCCTAAATCTCTCCTGAAGTCAGTGGCCCAGGAACATGCAGCCGCAGTGATTTGTCTATGTCTGTAGTGATCTGTGAGTGTGGTGGTGAAACATTTAACAGTAATGCTTCTATAGTAACATCCCCAGTTCCCAAATGGCAGCTAAAACATACAAGACACTAACTACAGTACAGTCCTGCAGGCAAGTCTGTCATCCAGACTGCTAACTCTGAACAGGAGCCAGCTACAGTATATCTGATTGCTCTCGGTGTAATAACGGCTATCACACACATCGACGCTTTAAAACCTAAAATGCTCTTTGTTCTGATCATAGAGAGGCATATAGCTAAAAGAAATTTGCCTTAAAGAGCATTTACCAGAATTTGACATCCCCAGTTTAGACTGATCTAACTTTAAATCAGTGGGATAGTGTAAAAAAAATTTGTATACTGTATATTTGTTATAATTACTGCAATCACTAATGATGAAGAAGTGTGACAGACAAACATTGGGGTAGTATGTGAGGGATGGTTGTGTTATTGTGTTACAGCATGACATCCACAGTATTAGCCTAACATAAAAAAAACATGGATTATTATTATTATTATTATTCTTTTTTGTGGCTATCTTGGCCTTCATATTCATCATTTTGGCATGATTTTTTTTTTTTTAACTCTGTAAATGAAAGTTAGATAGTTCAGACGTTCAATACCAGTCTTGTCTCTGCTGAATATGAAGTTACCAGCTGCACCTAGTTAGCTTAGCTTAGCACAAACACAGGGGCTTAAGTTGTTGCCCTAAATGTGTAATTGTTCCTTTAGTGTGCAAGCGTTTCAAGAAAAAAAGTTATGTAGCAAATGTAATGACTACTGATAGAGTTCCAGACCTGCCTTATGTCAGAGGTGAAACTTGAGGAGAACGCCACTAGAGAAAATTCATTTTCATTCATTTCAATATTAATTAATTGGTGTATGGCCCAGTCTGCTGTCGTCTGCTTTGCGTCATAACGTGAATCTGCTGAAACCGGGGTAGTCAAACCACTAACTCTCATAGAGGCAAAAGAAATGCCAGTGCTGCGAGGAAAGAACTGAAAGATTTCAAATATCTTCTAGTCTATAAGAACAGTATAAAAGTCCCATGGCTTTTTTAGCCCATTGCTGTGATTTTAGAAATTAGTATTATTATTTGTGTCACACTGATCAGTTCTCGTCTGTTACGGCGTGACACAGTATCAGGTGCGATGTCTCACATCACACCCTCCGTTGGGCCTGCTGTAGGTACCTGCAACCCCTACCTCTCACCAACACCCATACTCTACTGAGATATGTGTTGTAATATATTTATGTCTGACCGTATTTATTGTACTGTATTGACTTGTAGATAGAGTCTGTGTTTAAAGGTACAATGACTACTACCGACGGAGAAGCCATTGTCTGATGTGTTTGTCCTTCATTTGCTTTGTTAAAAAACAGCAACAACAAAAAAAAAAAAAGATATTAGCCTGCTCTTTGTAGTGTATAACCAGTAACCTTAAATGAGGATCTTTTGAATGGTGCTTTGAACTACTGGAATTACCTCTGATCCTGAGAAGGAAATCACTGGATTTGGGAGTAATACTTTGCTGTGGCAGAGCTTCAGTTCACTTTGACTGACAGGGTTTGGCTCAAACGTCTCTTCAGCAGGTGTAGCATGATCCAGAAATGCATGCCCTTGACTAGCTGCAACGTTGCCAGATATACCAGAGTGCATGAGGGAATCGGGGCCTCGAGTTGTACTTAACTCATCACAAATGACTTTCACCATCACCACTACTATAAGCAACCTAACATGCTGGTACTCTGATGTTAAGCTTTAACCAAAGTTAGAAGATAGATGCAGGTATTTTTGTTTTTCTTCTCAGACAATGCAGCTTCTTTTGATTTAAAGAATGGCTGAAAAATAAATGAAAAATAAGTCAATGAGCAGCTAGAAAACCTTTGACTATTATTCATATTTATGATGGTCAATTGTTCTATGAGGTCTGTATCAGAAATTTAAAGAATACTTGATGCACTATGTGCCATAAAATTTGTAGAAATGTAATCCTGTTTGTTGTATTTGTTTGTTTGTTTGTTTTTGTAATAACCATTAAGATTTGTAACTTATGATATATGTGTATTTTTAATATTCATACTTGAATTGTAAACAGCGTGCTAAATATTTAATGGGCATTGGTACTGAATAGAGAAATAGTGTGCTTATTTGCCATGCTTTATCCAAAGATGTTTTTGAGAATCATGTGTACCTACAGTATGGATGTAGCCTGTATAAAAGAAATGAATGATTGATCCTGGTGCTATGGTTACTAATCGTACCAATACTGTCATGCTATTATACTAACGCTGTAAAAAAAAAGAAAAAAAAAAAAAAGTAAGTAAGTATTAATAAAGCATGCTTTTCAGCTGACTCATTATGTTTTTTTTTTTTGTTTTTTCTTTTTTTTGTTCAAAAAATATTTATTTTTTGGGACTTTCTAACAGAATTCCTGCACTTGAGTAATCTACAAAGATCCCCTCTGAACGTACATATGAGAATTTGCTACTTGGAATGAAAATTTGGCCCCATGATGTGACTTTTCCACAAATATGTTCATTAAAAATGTAATAATATATCTAATCTTTCACTCTAATTGGAATAAGCACAGTAAAACCATCCACCCATCATCTAAGCTCCTTATCAGTGCTGGGAGGCTGGAGCCGATCCCGGCTGACGTTGGGTAATGGCAAACTAGCATTCAGGCTCACACTCACTGTCTTAGAGTCATGTCTGTGGGCTGTGGGAGGAAGTTGGAGTACTAGGAGGGTTTCTTGTTCCTCTTTCCTTCTGTAAGGGAGGCTGACATAGGGAAG
The DNA here is from genome assembly GCF_900963305.1 of Echeneis naucrates. Classification (NCBI taxonomy): domain Eukaryota; kingdom Metazoa; phylum Chordata; class Actinopteri; order Carangiformes; family Echeneidae; genus Echeneis; species Echeneis naucrates. The sequence continues at coordinate 17,226,811 of NC_042526.1, read as the reverse complement.
TGCCACACTGAAATACACTTTTGGTTTAGCTTTAGTTTTTTCACTCTAACAATTGACATTTTCATGCATCCATGGACTCATCAAACTGTTGATTATACATGTTTCACCTCAAATTTGAGTATTACCTCTTCAGTAAAATTAATGACATCAACATTTAAAAATGATTTTTCATTTGGTCTCCTTGTTTGTTGTGAATTTGTGGCTCTTAAATACAGACTCTGGGTGAGCACTGATCATTTTCACTGTGCACATACATCACTCTGGGCAGTGAAGGTCAAGCATTTACAAGACATTAACAATAGCTGTACACATTTTCAAATAAATGCAGTGACAGCAAACCAAAGTTTCACAAATCACCATTAAAAGAAGGTTTGTTTTTTTTGTTGTTTATTTGTTCTTTTGGCCACAGAGAGACCAATAAAGAAAGGCAGCATGTCGGCTCTTCTGCTTGCCAGATTGTGGCTCCATGCGGATTCACTTAGTGGTGCATGTTGCATTTCCACTACATGACTTTCTGAGTTCAGTTCCACTCAAGAGACACATAAACAAAGCCAGTACCTGCAAATCCACTTCCCACTGAAATGCGCTTATTGAGTTCTGCAAAGAGCTGAGACTGTCAACTGCCTGACTCATCAAATTGTTTGGATAAATTAAAGAATGCTAAGCTTTGAAAACTTTACTGAGTGCTGGAAAGTACAATTTTTGAGGAATTGTGTCACCAAATTGGCTGTAATAAAAAGGTGCAGGCAAACTGTTTATGTACAAGCCACTTTTCCAGGGCTCATTGCACTGAGATAGCTTTGTACAGTAAATGAAAACAGATACTGCGGTCCCTCAAGAGTTGCTTTGATTCCTCGCCAGAAGCCTGCCTTGGTCCCTAAAATCTAATCTCAGGATTTGGAAGAGTCCTGAAGCACGACAGCAACCTCCCCTCGCAAGTAGTTTTCCAGTCAAATCAAGCTGTGCCGAGGTCCTTCAGGGCTCTCCAGAATATGGACAAGTTAGGAAAAAGTTTCCCCGGCCTGCCTGCTGTGAGCATAAACCAGACGGCTTTAATGACTGGAAAGCACAAACATGCACAGAGAATACTCATAAAAGACACTAATGATTGATCTTTACCGTGTAGCAGACTCTGCTTTGAGGTAACAACACGCACATCCATTCACAATACGCAGCTGCAACCTGCTCTGAGCAGCGTTCATCTCACAACTCACCCTGTTTTGCACAGCCATCTGGGTAACAATGCAATATTTTATCTGTGCCGTAGAATCTACAGTATAAATATCTGTTATTTAACTAGTGCTATTAGATTGTAGCCATATGTGCCTCTAAAATACATTAGCGATAAGTAAACTAATGAATATTCAGCATAATTTAAAACACACTTACTGTAAACTCTAATTGTATTTCTGATTTATTTGCCACAATGTCTGCCAAGTGGCCCAAAGAAAAATTAAACGAGAAAACACTGACCCCTAGTGGACCAAATTAGACCCTACACCTGCGCTTGTTGACATAAACTGTACTGTACCCAGAGTTTTCTTATTCCTGCCATAATGCCCAGAGGACAGCCAAAAGGCTGCTGGCTTAAATATTACAACTCAACTGCCTACAATTAGCCACCTTTCTTTTGTAAATGCAAGCATGTGGTGGACCACCATTAGCACCAGAACGCTCAGGTCAGGGGGACGGGTATGCTTCCTGGAAGCTTCAAACATCTACCGACAGGTCCTGGTGTTGGGCCGCAGGACTGCAGGGCAATTGTAACTGTAAATATCTGTGATATGATTATAAATGCTATTTCTTATGCAGTCCATGTTCGAGTGGCCTTGTGCAAAACTGCCATTGAGTTTTTAGTTTGAGCTTTTATTTGATAGTGTTTTTATTTTTGAATATGGTTCAAGTTTATTTCTTTAGAAGTGTTTTATTGCCATACACGTTTTATATTCTTCTTGATAGAGCTGCGTTAATGTGTACATGAATGGTATGCGTGTGTTATATGTTGTTGTGTTATATATACCGTATTTTGCAGACCATAAGGCCCACCGCACTATAAGGCGCAATATCAACGAACGGGTCTATTTTCATACATAAGGCGCATGATAAAACATATAAAATGAAGCACAGTACGTACCGGAATTCCAAAAAGTGGCGGAGGTTAAGTGTGCCGCGTGCTGTTATCTGATTGGTTTATCGTTGCCAGCGATCGCAAACAGCTGAAGTTAGCGTGACGTTGGAACAACGTTGTATCCCAACATTTGCTTATAATTAGATTATGATTTGGATTTGAAAATTGGGTTTACGTTAAAAACCTAATGTTGGCTTGACGTCTAATTATAGTAAGGTAACGCTGACTAAATGTTGGATGGTGGTTGGTTGCCAGCACTACACAATTAGCTATCTAACGTTGTGTGATGTTGGCAACCCATATCCAACCGAGGACCAACGTTAACACAGCGCCCCTGTGTCAGCTGGAAATGCTCAGACCATCCATCAAGACAGATTTTTGAGCGCAGTGTAATTTTATGAAGAGTTTGCTCTCGACCTGCTCTATATGTAAAGTGCCTTGGTGTAACTCTGTTATGACTTGGCGCGATACAAATAAATCTGATTTGATTTGAGTGTACAGCATAAAATTGGTTCGAGGTCAGTAAGCACAACAAGAATTCATACATAAGGCGCACTGCCGCTTTTTGAGAAAATTTGAGGATTTTAAGTGGGACTTATAGTGCGAAAAATACGGTATATGCTTTTTTTTTTAGAACCATGCAGCACTTTGGGCGATTTATCTGCTTCCATAAATTTAGGTTCACACATCCCAAGTGCGTACATGTGCACTCCTGGAGCCATCTGAAGACCTAACTGTGTCGTGTAAACGTGCCTAGTGAGACCAGGAGCCTGAAAGCAGGACAGCTAAAGGGCTAAAGGAAAGATCATTGTTTTAAATTCCTTTTGCTTTAAAATCTCTTCAGGGAGATATCTTACGGGTGGGCTGTTATCTAGGATGATAATAGTTCACAGTATCACAGATTTTTTGTTACTATGCTTTACAATTCAACACGAGCATTGACCTTTCTCTTCATCGGAACTGAACTGGTGGGGAAATGTGGTGAAGCTCATTATAAAGCACCTTCATTATTGACCAGTAGATGGTGGTAAAACATTAGATACCGCCTCTCCCCGTTATTGTCACAAGATTGTACGGAGTTGAGGAAGGTTAACTGTGAGCACAGACATGGATTTTTCATCTTCTCATCTTTTTTTCTTCCTCTTTTTACAAATGTTCCTACAAATGTTTTTGATATTGTCCGTGCTGTGCATTGAGTCACATATGAATCCAATTTGTGGTCTTTGCGAGCTTTTGTTTTTTCCAGTATGCACTCCAAGCTGTCCGTTGCATCACCGTGTTTTGTGTCGGGAATGCAGCTCAGCTGTCCTTGAAATGAATTTCACACTGGAAGTTGTTGCAGTAGGAGGAGGTTGCTAGACCAAACTCAAACCCTTGTATACCTCACACATGCTCTCATATAACCCCCTCCCAGACCTCACTCACACACGCATTATATCCCATAGTGGAACAGTTGGGCATGAATAGTATCGGTTTCATCTTTTGATGCACCATGTCTGCTGCAAAATCCATGAAAACCACACACGATTACTGCCAACTGCCAACCGGGCTATCAGTAGTTTTGGGGATAGGAGCTGCTGGCACTTTTCCTCACAGGCATGTCAGTCTGCACTGTCAGTTTGGCTGCCAGCACTTTTGAAAGAAACAGTGTCAGCTTTGACTTTAACTGGCTGAGACTGAATGAGGTCATTTTTAGGTATTGTGTTACAGGACCAGAGTGTCCATTTTGTAACAGCTGCATATGCGATGTGTGGGGGGACCGTAGCCTGCCTTGGTCCAAAGCTGACCACCTATTCGCTGCACAGGGCTGGGTGGTATGCTGTCAGAGACGGGCACCGTGCAACTGGAGGAGGTATGAAGGGGGTGAGGGGTTGGTGTTAGACCTCTGGGGCCCGCAAGTATGTGCCAATAGCCCATGTGCACATGTTGTGTGGTGAAAAATGGGCTTGCATTGTTTGATCCCTGAATGTGAGACTCTGGTGTGAATCACACATTAAGGGGAGCAGAGAGCAGAACACACTGGAGGATTTTCAGAAGTGCTCAGGGATCTTTGTGAAAACTCCATGCAGTTACAGCAAGGTATTGTTTGATGAGTCATGCTTTGTTGTCCTTCTTGAGTTTTAAGTGCTCTGATTTGTTGCACAAGCTTTGCTTCTCAAAGTGAAAATAGCAATGGAGGTCTGCTGACAGTCATTTAGGAAATGCAGGCATCATGACCAGTGGCAGTGCTTTCATTGCAGGAAAATACTTTCCCACTGTAAAAATTTAAGGCTGTTAAGCAGCCTGGAAAATCTTGCCCCATGTCATCGTAGTTACAATCAATGAGGCAAAGGCCAGACGTGGCCGATAACGGGGAGGGGGGGCAAGCTTATTATTTTTAACAGCTTAGCACTCCAATCAAATGAGCTTTTCTAGAGATTTTTACACACTGTTGTGGCTTACATCACTTGGGCATATTAAACCTCTTCACAGAATGCCAGCTTTGTTCTCTGTTTTTTTTTTTTTAAACATCAAGAGGCCTATGTGCTAGAACCCAGTCACTCTCATATATCCTGTCCCTGTCATGTGACGACACAGACAACAGTGAAATCTTCCCCCAGCCCCTGAAAAAAAAAAAAAAAGCACCCTACATTTTCTTTCTTGTAGCCTCAGCGTTTTGGGGGTTTTGTACCTAGTGCGAAAAAGAAGCAACATGTTGCATGCATTCAGTGGAAACATTTGCAAAGCTTATGAAAAAGAGGTTAGTGGTCTTGAGGGAATTCTTGTCAAGGAACAGATTATGTCCGTTTTTCCATCCTCAATTGTTTTCCAGCTGAAGAAGAGTACATTTTTTTTGCAGACTATAGAGGATGCAGACACAGCCGAAGACAAATGTTTTGTTAGGGGTCCTGAGACCCTGGGCTGCCTTACACTTTACTGATTTTATCATCTGGATTCCTTTTGCTGTTTTTCTTATTTCATGAGATTTGATAAAAAAAAAAATCTCTTAAAAAATATCATAGATGGCTGAATACAGTGACACAAGGGCGTTCACATGGCATGGCGGAGAGTGTATCAGTCTGATCTAACAGTGGTAGTTAAAACCATTTGGAAATGATTTATGTCTCATTTTGCACTGATCCATAACCCCACGTTTGACAGGGTTAACTCATATCAATCACTTCTCTGAAGGTCCCCTGCTCTTATAAGCCACTTTTTCCTCCATGTCTGACTAAATAATAGGTTCTGGTTTCTTGTAACCAAGAGACATGTAGGCTAGCCCTCCTCTGTCAAAAAGATGATAAAATCTCAGGATGGAATAGAAATGGGAAATTCCTAAACACTTAAGTATTTGTTTGCGCATTCTGTCACCAAGACTCGTTTAACACAACCTGTGTTATGATTGTCAGTCATTGTTTCTTTGTGTAAGGTGGTGATCATATTTAACACACAGGAAAGCTCCAACGTCAAGCTATGCATCCCACAAAAGGCCCCAACAACCCCACCTACACAAAACACCTCCACCGCTCAGACTACCTGCTCGCATTAAGAGCCGGTCTAAATTCTTTGTTCAAGTTCATTTTATTCTGTGTATTTGTGTTGTACTCTGTGCCCACAACCTGCTTCTCTCTCTTTCTCACACACACACTCTCTCGGTCACTTACACACCACTCCTAGTGTGTTAGCAAGAAGAGCACTCATCCCAGTGGGCCACGAAGTGCTACTCAAACACAAAGCCACTTCATAAGGATATTACAATAGCCAATGGCAAGCTATTATTACATTATATTCTCAAAAGAACTCTCAGGCCCCTATTTGGGCCGCTTCATAATACACCTACATTCAAATATACTCTAAACATATTAAAACTTTAGACGTGGAGTATCTGTACCACTATGGCCTGTGAAAAAAGATCCACCTTTATTTTACATGTGCTCATGGTCTGGTTTAGGTCAGACTCCCGTAGGAGCGACTGAGAATTGATATCCAACTATGTCTAGTATGTGTTATCAATCCAATAGATTGGCAACCAGTCCAGGGTGTGTCCTGTTGGCCTCCTACCTAACAGGCGCTGGGATAGGACACCACCCCCGCTGGGATGATGGATGAATTCATGTTTATGAAACAGTTTGAGACAAGTTTTACTTGTTAAGACAAGAAAAAAAATAGCCTTCAAACCTGTAATTTCAACTGGGGATGTGTTTTACATGTGATTAAATGCATGTCTGGATATGTGAAGGTTTGTCCTACATTAAACAAAGTAAGATGTAGAGCATGGACCAGGGCCCAGAATCGGTTGCTGTATCAACCTTCTGGCTGCTCCCGCATTTTGAGATGATTATCATCGGCGCCCTAAAAAAGCTGATGCTCTCTGTTGACTGGGAGAGGTATAGGATCTTTCCTTAAGGGAAAAAGAAGCAAATAGTTTACCGTGTAAACAAGGAATAAATCAAACTTGCGGCTGCCATCATATATGCAGTGTAATCAGTGAGGTCTCTTCATTGTTATTTCAGAACAGCGCTGATGGGCATGCGGCTACTTTCTGTGCTGATGCATCTCTGCGTTGTTTTCAAACGCACCAAAATTCTTCAGCCACATGGCTTCCACTCGCTGCTTTGCACGTGGATTGTCCATTGTTGAGTTGAGTATGAAGAACCAAGATACAAAGAGAATAAAAAAACAAAACAAAACCTTTCACTTTTCACGTGCCATGCTGGCAGGGGGATTTCTGATTCCATTTTAACACCCCATATGGTACTCTGTGTCAACGACGTGCTCCGCCCAGCTGCTTGTGACACATTTATTGGCAGCAATCAGTGACCATTTTTGACCAGACTGACTGTCTGTCAGTTGGCATAAGGATGTGACTCTGATTAATTGGCCCAGAAGACTTGTTAGACACATGATTAGATATATTCCAATTAGAGAGTCATGTGTCAGGATTAACTCTTCCATTTACTCATTTGTAAGGGAGCTTTGTACTGCTTCTTTCTGGCAATCACTCATCCTGATAGAGTAGATAGCTACCTTATAAAACTCTCTTATTATTTATTTATTTATTACGCTTCTATTGTGCAGTTCACTCTCTGTGGCCACTCTCACTTCAGACAGCTAAATTACACTTTGACTTATACTTTGTGCCCAGTCTTCTGCTGCTGTTCCTGTTATTGCTGTTTTCAAGGCTGAATAAAAATGATTAACAACAGCACATGTCCCATGCGACGGCAGTTAATTCCTGTCTGGCTCAATTTCTCCATGGCATCAATAAATAACCTGCAAACATTAATTTTTCCCAAAGCTCTTATCTATTTGGGTGATAAAGTACTTTTGCACTACGAGGCCACTGCAAAGAGCGGAGTACCACTCAGATGTTTGAACAAACCGAGGCCACACAGAGAGACCACTGGAGTGTTGTGTTGATGCTTTGTTAGATAGACACGGTATAGCCAAAGCAAAACTTTGTGTTGTTAGCCCCCTTTGTCGCATCTTTACACCTCTCTCATCTTGACCCATTGTATCACGGCCCTTCACTGACATGCTGTCGTCCCTGCATGGATCCACACACACACAATAAGGCTGAGGGGATCATTTTCTCTCAGATGAGATACACCTGTAGACCGAGACAATGCCTTCAAACTAACCAAATTATCTCTTCTTGGCTCTCCTCAAAAGGTATTCTAGCTATCTGGGTGAATCATCTTAAATGTCCTTGCCCTCCATGTCAAAGCAAAAAAAAAAAAAAGTCTTATTGTGCAAAATCTACCTCACAAGTGGCAGGCAGGGTGTTGAGTCTTTTTTTTTTTTCCTTTTTTGGTTTTTGTCAGGTTGTAATTTTGTGTTGGCACACACAGACACATACATTATATAGATATGTTTGATCTCCACATGAACATTGAGTTTATTGGACACAAGATGCTTATTAGAGCTGGAGATGGAATTTTTCCTCCATCTGATTTATATCAGGTACAAGACTGTGGATGGGCAATTTGGCTGATGGAAGCATTTTTATTACAGAGCTGTGGTTGCGGTAGAATGATAGGCCTGCTTGACAGAAGTTGCGGACTGGAGTTTACCACCTTTCTTTTGTCTACAGCTGATTCTGATGGAATGTTTGTTTAGACTCATCCCCTGTACAGAGCTTCACCTGGAATCTCCTGCAGCGCCCGAGATGGAGACAAGCTGCAAAATGCACCTGGTGAGGGATAACAAACAGACAACACGAGATTAACCATCCTGTAACGCATCCTTCAACCGCTGCAGACATCTCCCACATGATCTAAACACAATCACTCCTAGTGAAGCATTAAGGGGAGCACTGGAAGAAAAACCATTACAACAAGTGAAAGAAGAGACTTTGTTTTCTTAAAAGTGACGTGATTGTGTTATCCTATACCTAAGCCTGATTATAAAATAAAGGATGAGGAGTTAATCTTAAAAGACAAACTGTGGGAACCTGGGAAGAACCTGAGTTGGTCTGGCTGTGTAAACCCATTTTAATCTTGTGGAAAATGATAAAACAAGAGATTTCTAATGGCAGCAGTTTCCAGTTGGTGCTTGTTCTAAAATAAACCCAAAATGAATATAATTAGACAAGACGGATTGGACAGTGTTTGAGGGGATGTCAATTACAACATTTACAGTCAATTAAACACTTAGGAATGAATGGGAAAGTGACACCAACAGGATTTAGATCAGGCAAAAATAACTGTGTGGGATTTCTTCACATTCTTACCTGGCAGTGCGCACAAGATTTTGAGTTTGCCAATAATCTGTTTATTTCTGCCTTGAATTGCAACCAAATGTTTCAGATATCGGATTACAATCATTAAAAGTAGAACAGATAGACTCTGAGAAGAATGGATTGCAGTCGTCTGGATGATTTCAGGTGAGTCCAATTGTGGGGCTCTCATTATTTATTTCAAATTCAAAAGCGGGGAAATCGTAATCTATGGAATATTGTAATGAAGTGTACATATTCAAAATATAAGCACAGATGACTGTATGAAGTGAGATAAGACAATAATTGTGCAGGACTATAGAGCAAAGCTGTACTGATCAGATAACAACGGCGGCAAAGAATTTGAAAAAGCATTGCGCGGAAGTAGATGGTAAAATTACAAACGAAGATAGAGCTCTTTGCCATCAGTTCGTTGTGTGAGTTGCTGGAGCAACTTGAGCAAAGTCTATGATACAACCTCAGGTGACTGCCTGCTCTTCACCGCATGCAGCCTTTGTGAATCCTGAATTCATTAGAATTCAGTCAAACTTGACTTTTTGGGAAAGTGACAGGCCTATCATGTTGCAGCACCTCTGGATTTGCTGCTTGTTATCTCAACCACTGAATTATTTATAGTTGTGGTATAGACTGAATAGTTATGACTTTTCCCAAAATGTTGCCTCAAAGAAGAGCGTTGTTATTTCACTCCAAGAATGACTTGTTTTGAATGTCTTTGTATGAGTGCTGGAGAGCTTTCCAGCTTCTTTGTGACTTCCATGATACACCGGCAATTGAAAACTGCATGTCCGTTTTCGCTGTAGCACTGTGGTTTGGAATGTGGGGTAAATAAAATAAATCACCCCTACAGTGCGAACTCCCGAAGAAGCTCCTTGCTGACAAGTGGAAAGATGGCGTCAGTGTTGGACGGGGCACATGGCTTTCTATATGCTCATCGTACCAAGAGTGGAGTTAATGGTGTGAAATAAGAGACAAAAAAAAAAAAATAATAATAAAATAGTGCATTGTTCAGAATTCCCATGCATTTCAAGTGCTGTAACCAGTGTAACAGTCCGCCATGTTACAGAGGCTCTTTGTTGTGCTGAACTATTTTTAAAGTATCTGCTGAGAGCAGTGATGCTCTGCTTCATGTCCGCAGACCTTGGTGCTGTCACATTCCTTCACTGGCTTCATATGGCAGCAGCACTCCTGTTGAAGTCTGAGCTTGACAAAGGGCTGTTGTTTTCCCAGCCTTTTCTCTTTTCACACGCCAAGCCCTTTGGCTCAGAGCAGCTGCTGAGGCAGTGCAATGACATTATGCGAATATTTGCTCTACTCGCCGCTGATATGGTCTGAACATCGATTCTGTCCATATCTTTGTCCCGTACGTATTTCCTGGAGATGTGATAGGCTAGATAGAAAAAAAAAAAAAATGTAATGCTGCAGATGCCAAATTTGAGACTGAACCAGAAATTTCTCATTAGGCCCATACGACATTGCTTCTGAGGTGACTGCTGTGAATTTGCCCCCGCGGAAAAAAGAGAGCAGGGAGGGAATCCAACCTAATTCTCGTCCAGCATCCTGTTGAAACTGTGTACCGTTGCAACTTTACATTATCCATGAAAAATTGTTAGGCTGCAGATCAGAGATGTGCTGGAAGTTGAACGTAGCTTTCCAGGGAATCAATCATATCCTGCGGAGTCTGTTCCACCGTGTCACAGGACATGAGGAAGGAGTATTTGGCAGAAATGACTGAGGAACTACTCTGCTTGGGAAATCTGGTAAATAGAAATTTCTAAATAGATTCAAAATGCTATCCTTGTGTAATCATGATAAAGAACCACACATAGCAAAGTTTCCTAGGAAAGGACATGCTGTCATGGAGGGAAGATTATCAGTCTATGCCTGATTTTTTATTTTTTTTTTCTGCAATATATAATTTTTTTTCAGGTTCTTACAGGACTCATACCAAAAGTCCTCTAGTCAGATGGGCCAGGCTATAATCTACCGTGATTCCACAGGTCTGGCCTGTTGAAGACAAGGTACAGCTGTCCTCAGTAGTATTTTTTTTTTACTTGGCACTTTTATTTTTACTGTAATGTAACACGAAGGATCTGCTCAAGCTCTGACCTTGACTATTTAGTTTAATTTGACAGTTTATACCAGAGGATAACTGAATCAAAGAAATACTAAAAATCTCAAATGTCAATTTCACCAGATCTTGAGAAAAAAATGATTCATTATTAACTGCCATGTGATTAATCAGCTGGACTGACGGACAAAGCTCAGCTCAGCATTGGCCCCAAACCTATATTGTCTGTGAGGTGCTAATTCTTGGTGAGGTCTGGATAGCATTCTGCCTTCATTAAAAATCAGTGCAGACTGATTCCTTTGCAAATTTATGAAATTGATTTGGTATGTTGCAGGAAGCAGCAGACCCTGTGCCGAGCCAGTCCACAAATTCAGTTTTCATGTAACGTCACCCCATTGTGGGAGCGCCCCCCTGGAGGGCAAAAGACTGTACTTCCTCTGCCTGGCCACTGCCCGCCCTTTTTTTGTTTGTTTTACTAGCTTTGGCTCAGCTTTTATCAAAATGCCAGATTAGACACAAATCGACAAGGAGACAAGCCTGGATTGTGCTTTGACAGAATCCCGCCTGAGGAAGAAACCCCAGAGAGGATATGTGCCTTAAGACGTGCCTCCATCCCCGGGAAGGGCAAAGAATGGCAACCATCGAAGTATGCACGTCTTCGCAGCGAACATTTCATCAAAGGTAAGGTTTGTTCACAGCTGCTAGCAAAGCGAAGAATATGGCACCTACATGTGAACACACTTCCCCCAAACCTGCCATACAGGTGCAGTGGCCAAATCGCACCAATCCTTCTTTCTCCACAGCGACTCAAGCTGTCAGCTGTGGGTCATTTAAACTGTAGGAACGGTTTACCTGTCATGTTGGAGGGAGAAAGTTTGGATTAGATTTAATTTATAAGGGACCACTTGACCAAAATATTCATGCTTTGTCACTACTGCCCGAGAAGCGAACTGATACTAACGATATCAGCATTAGTTAACTCTAGCAGTCATCTTTGCTTTGACAATTAAGAATTTCTTGTCCTTCACCTCCCAAACGGCAGCATTATTGACCCATCCAATACTCAAAACTGTCCGTACTTTTGTGGTCTGCCATCCTGGCAGCAGTGTAAGGAGAGGGATTCTCCACAAGATTAATGGAAACATCACCGGAAGGGACTTCGGCGGCGGGTGCCATATGTGGATCGCAAGTGCCCAAAACCTGCAGTTTAATCTTGTATCTTGTGTTTTCTTCTTTAGAGAGACGATCTAAATATTCATGGCTTGAAACCGTTTGCGTTGTTGTTCTCCGGCGTTTCTAATGTTAGCCGACATCTTGGACCCGGTTTTTTGTCCTCCAAGGCTCAGCGCGAGTCACGTGGCTGACAACTATGAACCGTCTGAAAAATCGTGAGGTGTAGAAAGAACAGAAAAAATAAACAGGACTGGTGTATAGACAGGTCCTGGGTACTTAGTGCTTCATTAGACTTTTGAAAAGACACTTAACACTCTTTTACTGCGGTCCTACAATTTGTTCAGTAGGACCACAGCATACGCCTTCTACTCATTTTCCACATGTAATAACTTTAAAGGCCATTACTTCAAACAGTGCTGTATTTCAAGTAATAATGTCTCTGTTTGACATTAAAGGGTTGTGGGCTATATTACTCTTTCAATAATTTGGGAATTGATTGAGAGATTGTGGCTTCATCTTACATTGGTGTATGCTGTAAGTTTCAGAAAAAAAGAGGCTGAGGTCAAGGAGTGTTATGTTAGCTCAAGAATGCTAATGAGTCATAATCATCTCTGTATTTTCAGACAAATCTGATGAAAAAGGCCACTGCGCTGGCTGAACTCTGATTTTCTGATTTGGTTTGTGCTTTCCCGAAACTTGGCAGCCCGTGACATCTAGAGAACTGCAATAAGAATGATCTGACATGAGTATAAATACTTTCCATGGGTAATTGACCCTTTTCCTGGACACACACACTCCGAGATCAAAAGGGTGTATCCTCTAGACTCCAACAGCCACTGATTAAACACATTTCAGAAGTATTTCCCTTCCATTTCCAGTGCAGATCTGGCAAAGACATACAAGATGTGTTTCATTAAGTTGTATCATGAAATGCACTCTCTTTTATGTGCGAACAGTGTGTGAGAATACTGCGTGCCTTTGTGTGTGTGTGTTGTTGCTCTGCCGGTCTATGTATATCCTGTACAATTTTAGCCAGTGAGGGGAAGTGACGTGGCGTGTTGCCAGCCAAGTCTTAGTGCTTCTCAAGAAAGACAAATGACATTGTTCCATAAGCAGATGCCAGCTTTGCTGCCAAATCCCTGGTGCCTGCACTGAAGTTTCAGCCATGTAAAGAGAGCAGTAGTGGAGCAGGGCCTGACAAAAGATGACATTGGCTTGTAAGTTTTAGGCTATGATGCTCCAGGGGATTCCATTATGTGGCTGTCACACAGCATTAGGCGAGACAGCAAACACTTTAATGTGTGGATTACGATTCATCCATCGGAGATAATAGATATTTGCCTTAGCTAATCCATTCCTCTATTGATTTTTTTCCCCTTTAATAACTTCTTGCAAACAAGCAAATTTTAATAAGTGCAAGAATGCTGACATGTAAGAAGCTTGAACAAAGGGCCATATTTGGCACAGATAAGCTGCTTAATGTAGTTTTCCATACACACAAGATAAAAAGATCCTTCTTGACAACAATCTTTATTCCAAACCATAAAAGTAAACATACACTGTGACTGTAGTACATGTAACGATGAATGATTACTTAATATAGTGCTGAATGTTAGACAGAACAGTTGTGGACATGTTTATTTTATTTTATTTTTCTCAGATTAATGTCTATGTTGTTGGGTATTTTTTTGTGCATTTGGGGGGGGATACTATGAAAAATTTAAAAAACTAACAAATCATATTCTTCTAATTGTAAAGTTCTATGAAAACTAAGAATTAACTAACACTGTGAGCTAATATCAGTGTTAGTAGAATTCCTGCTATAATATATATAATATAATATTTATCTCACTGTGAGTTCAGAATCTTTGAGTGAAATATCCCTTCACTACAATGAACTGTTGGTTATTTTAAGTCAGTCCCACATTCACAGGCCTGCAGTTTGAAACAAACACTGAAGCAACAACAGTGCCGTCGCTGCAAATAGTCCCACACTATGAACTTTTGTTTGAGGTACAGTTGCTAAAAAAATACAGTGCTCTGCTGTTTTAGTAGATTTTTCTGGCCTTTTTGTAAGTTTCAGAATTTATGTCTATGACCCATTTTAAATGATATCTTCAGTTTGAATCAGCTGAGTGCCACAGACAACGTGGAAAAGTTTGAGATTTTGATAGAATCTGAATATACATGCATATGAATATATAAATGTTGGTTTTGGCATTTGTTGACTGTTTTTGGAATAATGCTGAATAATACCGCCCTTTAATCTTCCACACAAACTATTTCTTAGAAAAATATCTGTTCATCTCTGGCATTTCTTGATATTTAATTGTTATTTCCATGTTGCTTCCAATTGTTTTGGAATTAATCATAAAACACACCAGCTCATCAGTAACATTTACACATTTTAATGATGCATCAAAAGTGAACTGCGCAGTTGGCTGCCCTAACATGTAGCCTTAACCTTCAGACGGCACTTCCTTTATACTTCTACCAAGCCACAAGCCTGTAAAGGCTGACTTTAAAACAGTCAAAACAAAAGTTCGACACAGATGAGCCAAGTTGTGACTGTTTATGAGCAGGGAGAAAAGCTTTGCTGTCATAAGTTTTCCCCTTCCAGCCAGCGCTTCCACAGCACACAAGATTGCTTAGCTCTTCTATTGTCAGTACACTGCATAAACCAAACTGTGACAGTGACAACTTTATGTAGGTTTACCTGTCCGCTTGGGAAGTTTTTTTTTTTTTTTTTTTTTTTTGATTCGTTTGATTCGTTGATTTGTTTTTGTAAAGTTCTTATGATGGCAGAAGAGAATGGCAGGTTCAGATGTTTGGCGTCTGGGGATTCTTGGTCCTCGGCTTCGGCACAGGTGAAGGCTGTTGTCCCTCAGCAGAGGCTAAAGTTAGCTGTGGAGGCCTGTTTCCCATCTCATCTTCCGGCTCAGATACATTCAGGTAACAGGCCCTGGTCGAAGGCTTTGGACTTGGCGGCGGAGAGTCTTCGCTTTTCATAGTCTCATACACTGGGCCGGTGGAGTCTGGCTCTCGTTTGTTTAGTGAAATCATTCTGAGTTCTCCTTTTTCTCTGAGTCTCTCTTGTCTTTTGCTCCGTCGGTGGCAGCAACATATTACGATGGTACAGATGAGTAAAAACAAAATCAGACTTATTCCCCCTGCTGCCACTGCCACGACTGTTTTGGATGTAAAACAAAGCAAAGGAGGTGGTGACGGTGACGGGCTTTTACAGATTGGACGAACAGTGTCGCTCCTCTCCTTGCCAGCTTTGTTTGTGGCACTACATGCAAAGCTCCTCTCACCTTTCAGCTGTGCCAGAGATATGCTCAGTGTTTGACTTGTTTCACTTGTCAGTGTCTTTTCATCAAGTGTCCATGAGAACGCCAAATCCTGTGGTTTGGCTACTTTGCAATCTAGTTTAACAGCACCAGATTTGAAATCACAGACATAGGTGATTTGAGGTTTCGGTACCTTGTCCATCACACAGACTTGACCATTCCATGTTTTAGCCAACGTATTGTTCGGATGCAGCACATTTGCTTGGTAAGCCCCAGCGCTTGAGAATTGTAGGTTCTTCAACAAAAGAGATCCGGATGCAGAAACATCCTCCGCTTTCCCAACAGACACTTTGCCTTGATGTCTGTAAAAAATGAGCGTGTTGTTGTGGGTCCATTTCAGCACATGTGTGTTTCCAAGTGTCTCATAGACGAACGGCAGCATCAGACTCTGTCCAACTGCAGAATAGAGGTCGCAGGTGTCCTTGTTTGCTGCTGAGAGCTGATTGATGAATCCTGACAGAATGATGACACAGAGTGTTACTGCAAAACACGCCATGGTGTACAAGTAGAGATAAGATTATCCCTTTTGAATTTGTAAAGAAAGATGACGAAAACAAATCAGTAATCACTTGAAGATTTCATTATCTACTCTAAACGTAATCTATTAAAGCTGTGATGCAGATATGTCCTTATATCTGACATGCGGCTAAGCTCCAGTTAAATAGCAAAGTTCAAGCCCCTCAAGAGAAGTGGGTTCTCAGTAAGAAGGAAACTATTAGCCAAGAGTCTACTTTCAGTTCTCAGACGCTGACATGTTTTGTCACAGTCATGTGGAGACCACATTTTCCTCCCCTGCAAATGTGTCACAGAAAAATATGTTAGAAAGATGCATTATGTACGTTATTCACTGAAACCATTCAAAGTGTGACCTGATGACAAAACAAATGCAGTTTAGTATAGCTAAGCAAATTATTAAAAGCTACATTGAGTTTCATGACTTAGAAAGTGAAAACCTCTGATTTTAGCCCTACATGGCCATTAATTGTTACAATCCATCAGCAGTGGATGAATCTTTCATTTCCTCGGTAAAAGTTGCAATATCACAGACTAGAAGCACACACAAGTACCAAATTTAAGTATAGTCACTTAAGTTTAGTATTAATTATGTTGCGTGACAACTCTTTTGCCCTCCAGAGATACAGTATCCTTTTATAATAACTGATTTATTTAAATTACAAATATGGAAAACAACCTCATATTCTCATGCATCTCTGTTCTGGTGTGGTCTGGACTGGATCAAACAGATTCCTAATCTATAATGAAACATCACGTCTTAATATATTTCCTAATAGTCTGCAAAGTAACTAATGACTAAGAGCAAACCAGTAAAAATATTTATCAAACAATATTACTCTTTGAAATCAATCTTGATGATTCTTTCTGCTTTGTTGTCAGATCCAGTCAAACCTTTAACTCCTGGCAGGCCCCAAAGTCCTACCTGTCCTTCTGTTGACTTTAATTAATCAGTAACTAAAGACCCTTAACTGAAATCACTGCCCATAAAAAGGCTGTTGACTCTTAAAGACGTGATGCTACATTTCAATCAAATCAGTGTATTGTGAAAATGTCACCAGTATATCCAACGAAAACCATCAAACCAGCTCCAACGTGCTGTGGGGCCCAGGTTGAAATGAAGCCAAAGTAAGTAAATGGCAGATGGAGTCCGGCAGCCAAAACACAGATATTATACTCATTAATTAGTCATTCAAACATGAGCTGAAGGAGAGCCAAAAAACAAAGCAAGGACATTAAAAGTCAGTGTTGCAGATTTGTCAGATGGACAGAAAACACAAGCTCATGATGCTCTGTAACTGCTGGGTGTTTTAAAGAAGTTACTGTTGGTTCTCTTTTTTTAATGTAGCTTTAATTCCTGAATTTTAATACAGTGTTGAGTCTTTGATGTGTCTTTTTAGCCTGTTCTCTTCCAAAAATCTATCATCCAACTGCTTAGATGACTCACGTGCTGTATTTTAAATACATGTAAATTGGAAAGAGGCAACATGAGCAACCCAGTCACGTTATAACTGGTCTGATATGTGTTCTGCAAAAATGACACAGCCAGCAATTCTCAGAACAATATTTCAAACAATTCAATATACACAGTATTGTATATTAAATTATTGAAATAATATGAAAGACGTTCCGAGATGTATTAGCAGTCATATATTTCCCTGTTGGCTTTTCCGTTATCCTGGTTATTGGTTTTTGTCTGCCAAAGAATACAAATGACTTGTATTTGTTGACTGTAAATTGGTTTAGTTACAGCTGCATTTTATGATAAAGCAGCTGAATAATGAGAGGCCACTGCCCATGTGAATATCTGCCGCAAATGTTTTCGTTTTGCTGGCTTCGGCTGAGCAGCTGTAAAGTGTGTGTATTTAACAATTAGAGATTGTGGCTATGCTGTCAATTAAAACTTCAACTAAATGATTTCCTGTAAAGAAAGTTGCACAGCAAACAATAACAGAGGTTCCTGCCAAATCCAGTTGTATCCTGACCCCATCTGGATCAGTGGTTTCAATCCGAAAAGTCTCCAAGTGGGAAATTTTTTTAGTTAATTTTCATCTTCCTCTGGTTTTTAATTTGGTGGGTTTGAACCTGAGGTGAGATTTCTTTCTTGTTTTAAGTGAATAAATTGCTTTTGAATTTACCTGAAACATCATAATCGAATAAATCTTCCTGCAAATCCCCCAACTGCATTCCCAGCCAGACAGTCACGTTTCAGAGGGGATCATTCTATAATTCATACCCTTCAAGGTACAACTGTAATGTTTCTGGCAAAAAAAAAAAAAAAAGAAAAACTCCACCAGATTCAATTTGCAGCCCATGACTATAATTTCATGCAATTAGCAGTGATTCACAATCTTTCTGTAACTCTCAACACCTTCAAAGGGGCTCAGCGCAAGAAGAACACCTGTTTCTTTTGGTTTCACCATCATTACACGTTTTCCTTTCCTGGGGGAACATATTGATGTAAAACGTTAGCTATTCAGAGTGGGCGTACGCAGAGCTGAATGCAATGAATTCCTCGGTTCAAATGTTTTAAAGATTATTTTATTCGAGAAAATTCCCTGCTAGCTCAAAAAGGAATATGTGCATGCTGTTTGTGTGTACGTGCGTGTGTGTGCGTGCGTGTGTGTGTGTGTGTGAGAGTTGATAGGCAGCAGGTTCACAGTTAAGAAGAAGTGAGCAGACATGTGATGTGTATGTGACATGAGTCTTGCCATCCAGCAGAACAAACGTCCACAGAAATGCACATAAGGTTTTGCATTCCTCATTTCAGCACTCAATCCATTTGTCAGCATCACCAGCAAAATACCAGCGCAAAGGGAAAATTAAGCATTTATCTGTTTTTATTTTCTCCCAAAAAAAGGAGTTTTAAATAAAAATCATTCCATCTGGTTCCTGTTAATGGGCATGTAGACATTTTCAGATCCTTAACTGTGACCGTTGAAATTGAACACACCCTTAAATGTTTTACATGTGGTGCAGTTTTAGTATCAGGACAGTCTAGTTGTGCGTCTGTGATTTAGTGCATTGCATTGTCACCTCTACTCTTAAATGACGTACACATTTGAGAAACCATCTAAAAATTGTATCTGGTCTCACAAAGTTCAACCTGCTCCCCTCCCACCAAAGGTAAAAGGTCCAACACTCATCATCATCCGATACCAATGCGAACGTCCATGAACACCCTTTAGAAATAAAAATCGTCATTAACCCAAAAGAAAGTGTTTCATTTCATATCCATTGTGTTGGAGCAGAGCCAGAACAATAAAAAACATATCACTGTCCTAATACTTACAATCTGCACGGGGTCAAGATAAATCTTCAACGTATTATGCTGGGACACTCATAGGATTGTTCCAAGCTGTGCCTGTGTCCTGTTAAGCAACAAGGGCATTTTTTTTTTATAGCCAACCACAATGTAGTGACCAAATCGGTCTATAGCTCCTTTATGTAAGTCAAATTTAAATCATTAACAGCAAGTGACTTAACAGTCATGTCTGCTTCCCAAATAATAAGGCTCCCTTAGCGACATGATTTGTTCATTTTTGCCTCTTTTACTGCGCACTGTAACAATGATGTTACAACGCGTCACATCTGTGATGACTTCCATCTGGTGCAATGGTAGAAGAATACAACCGTCCTATTTCTTTTCCCTTCTGCCCTTGACATTAACTCTGTTTCATGTCATTGTGTCATCCGCAGTATTTCCTCACACTAGATGGATGCCAAACTTAGAAAAGAGGAACTGAGCTGCGGTGAGGACAAAACAGTGTCTCGTGGCACAGTGACATCATATGTCTTAAGCCAAGGCAATACTTTCAAGTCCATTATTCAACTGCTTGACAAAAAAAGGCTCTGTAATTACTGGAAGCAAATACTGTTATTGGTCTTGGAAGTTTGGCTGGAAAAAAATTCAATAGATCCAGTGATTATTATTGATGATTGACTGGAGCATTCTTGATGTTTACTTTTTAATTTATGCCAAAGACAAAGTGCTCCTTTTAGTCTTGATTGTTTTATGCAAACAGTCCTCTACGTGCCTGTCAAATCAAACCAAACACTTTTTTATCACGCCTTTTGATCCTGCTCTGTAATATGCCCTCTTAATTGCCTACAAAGTAAGGTTTGAATAGACTGGGCATGGGTTAATTGGACTCGGTTCCTGGTCCCTCAAGCTTTGAGGCAGGGAGTCCGTCTGCCCTGCTGATGTTTAATTCAGAGGCCCAGATGGAGGTATAACAGCCTGGCTGTGAGATCCTGATTCACACTTTCACCAGACGCGGGGGAGGCTCTCCATGGCCTTGGGAAGTGTGTGTGTGGGGGGGGGTGGGTTGTCTGATTGACCCCTCCTACTCTTAAAAATCTGTGTAATCTAAGCTACAGTGATGTCACTTCAAGGCAAGTGTTGGTACTTTGAACAGGAGGCAAAGAGGCCTTCATCACATGAACATTTCATATTGGACCAAAATCAGCTCATTGCAAAAGAACTGCTGTGATGAGTAGATAAAAAAAATATAAATCCACAGGGAGCTTTTGGGTAATGTTAGTGAACTTTGACATACAAATTTGTGTGGCTGACTTCAAGCCCTCTTGGCAGTGGGGACATCTGGGGCTCTGAGAGCCAGAGGGTTAAAGAATGAAAGTCATACATCACGTGTGTCACACTATCCCATGTTAACCCTTGTCTGCGGAGAACAAGCTGGCCCCTTTCATCGTATTGTCTAGTTAGCAGCCAAGCAAACCAGCTAGCTATCTAGTATGTAACCTTTGCAGCTTGTCGTATTACAACCCTCCTTGGTGAGCAGTAGGATCTAAAAGTGCCCACTCTGCTGGCAGGTGGTTATTTGCCGTTATTTGCCGTAAAGGCTGATGGTTTGACTCCAGCTCACAGAACAACCGCATCACATTTATTTATTCAACTATAATGTTGTGCAAGTATAGGGTGTAACTGGACATCAGCTATCTGCAAAGGCAATGTGTATGCTCTCTGGCTGACTAAAACCTGACAGATAACTGCTTTGGTTTGTCTTATAGTATGAAGGGAGTACTCTGAATGTAGAGGGAGTTATTAATCATTAGGCAAAGGTCCCGAGTTAACTGACACACACACATTTACATAATGTTAAACTAATTCACCATTCTGCACCAAATGTAATCTCATCAGCCAACAGCATGTGCCTACAATAATCATATTAGTCCCTCTTTTTACATAATGCTGCATAATCCCTTCCACTGCTTTCTCCTGTTAACCTTGCTATTTTCTTTGTTGCGTTTTTTTTTTTTTTTTTATTCTTGAGACATAAACTTTATATTTACTTGGAATTCTGGTTGTTGTGACTGAAAGTGTTGACTTCAGGGAACAAGGTAAACTTAGATTTGTCCAGTTTGGAAGAAGTAAAAATCTCCCATGTGCACACTCAGTTGAGAGGCGGCAATAAGAAAAATATTGTGCTTTCCCTTCAGCAAAAACTGACGCAACACCTGCCCACTAATTACAAGTTTATAAAAGAGGGAAGTTTGATGGTGCCTTGTCTTTTGTGTAGGAGTGTTGACTTCAGGGAACAAGGTGAACTTATATTTGTCCAGTTTGGAAGAGGTAAACATCCCCCTTTGCTACCAAAGCTTTAGAAATCAGAGCTTTTGTTCCTGTCTTTTTGACACTCAGTCATTCAGGCTTTAAGCAGTGTTAGACAAATCTGTTGAGCATTTAAAAATGGGACAAAATGTTAAGAGCTCAGTTGAGTTTTATTTGTTTTAGGAAGTACTTATTGCATTGTAAACCTGTTTTTCATTGACACAAGAATATTGTCACTGTGTTTGATTTTTAAAGGAGCTCTCCACAGCTTCCACATGTGCAACAGAAGAATGGGGAAACAATTTGTCAGACTTTTAACTGGAGAGGAACCTTTTCACATGAACATCATTTCTATGTCCAATAATATCCCGTGTAAGTCATCTATTCTTCTCTCATTCCCCTCCGCTGACACCAAGGCATGTTCGAATGGTTTCACAAATCACAGTCCCACAAAGTTAAAGTCACTCCCACTACTTTCCCAAAATGGTTGAATAGACATAATCCAGACCTTTTCCTTTGACAGAGTTCAATAGATCAGAGTTTATATTTCCTTTTGCATTACATGGCTCTGTAAATTGTATGGTTTCTGAGATTCTGGTGGTGATACTGGGGGGGTCGGGGGGGTACTGCTCTTCAAACAAAAATGGGCTGCAGCTTATCATTGTTGACTCCTCCGATGCCACCACTGAGGAGGAAGCTCCTTATATCATCTTTGTTTTGCTCTGACCCGGCTGTTTTTGCTCATTTGGTTGACCATCTATCTCCTGATGCTGAGGATCTTTGATGTGCACAAGGAGGCACTGCATTGGCAGGACTCGTTCTTGCACCGATGACCCCGAATCTCACCTCCTGTCAGCTTGCTGGAGTTCAAGTTTAAACAACTGAAAAGAACTGTTTTTGTTCCCCTTTTCCTTTTTTTTTTCTAATGGCTCCAGGGCGTCTGCTCTCTGTTGTCTTGCCTTACTAGCCAATGAAAACTGAGAGGTATTTTTAAGTCAGATGTTTTGTAACTGACCGCAGGCACCGGACATGGACACTTCCCTATTAAGTGGTTGTAGTTGTCCATAGATAGGTCTGTTTTTACCAAATCAAGATTCTTAGCTTCAAAGCCGACTCAAGAGATTATGTTTAAATCAAAGTTTGTTGGACAGCTGGCAAGAATGAGCAAACACTTGTTGTCTGAGATTTCACCACAGATTATGTCATTTGTACTTGCCTGACAGTAATCCTGTGGTCTGCATGCTGCTTTTATGACTAATGAACAGCTAATCATCCACAGGTGAAGCATTGCATTCGTTTTAGGGCCTCTCCATTTTCTTTTCTCTGTGAATGTGACTGTCATAACAAAGGAGATGCTTTTGTGGAGTGATTTTAATGTCGGATACATACGTTATCCTTTTTTTGCTTCAACTTTGAAAAGATTCCTCAGTCCTTTTTTTTTTTCTTTAAGTTTATTCAATCCATTCAAGGGCCTTTATTTCCCCCATAACTTCTTTTGTTAAAACCATTTTTGCTGATAATTGAACTGGTCCAAGAGTCTGGGGCTAGTTTTTTGTCAGGCAGACAAGTTTAGAAAGCTCATCAAAATTTAAGTAGCTTTCTTTGCACAGTTTATACCATTGTGGTTAAGTTTAGAAATATGATATCATCTGTTGATATTTCTATAAACAGTTGTGTCCAGGTGTCAGTGCTCTTTAAAAGTGTAAGGTAATTAAAGGCTGAAGTGATTTAGATGGGCTCAAGTGTACACCCTGTGAAACCTTTTATTCTTTGAAATGATTCATTGTTAAAATTGATTTTCTTTACGTTTATGGCTCCTGTGACTTTTCCCTTATTTTTAAGAGGCAACAATAAGAAAAATGTTGTGTTTCCTATTGAGCAAAAACTGACGTGATGAGTCACACCTGATGGCGCCGTTTCAACACCTGCCCACTAATTACAAGCCAAGTTTATAAAAGAGGGTAGTTTGATGGTGCCTTGTCTTTTGTGGAGGAGCTCTGAGAGCACAAGCCTCACTTCTGAAAGACTAAAGGTCCGACGATGTTGCTGTTTGAAGGAGGATTTTAGGCCTCTGAGGTAGAAGTTTGTAAGAATTTGTTAGGGATCTCAGTTTCAGTCTCAGGTTGCTCTATAGTTTGACTGTGTTGCCTACAGACTCCTAAACCAATGCAGCACACATTAGCAACCCACAACCAAACCCAAGGCCACCTTAATGATTCCTGACAGTGTATCAGATCTGTCTGTCATGTGTTGCAGTTAAAACATGCACCAGCCTGAAAATAAAGCCAGCATTTATCCTATTCATGGGGTCAGGGGTAAGGGAGAAAAGGACTTTGGGTAAATGCCAGCTAAACCAAGAAATGATAAATAAGATTTGACAATCACTGTGCACATATGCACGAGAGCTGGCACTGTTCCTATAAAGAAAAATAAATAATGAACACTTTCTACTCGTGTTTTTTAATCCATAAAAAAAATGAAAAAATAAAGTTAAAACTTGCACTTACATTGACCATTTAATGGCAAATGGCAGCCAGGCACTGACCAACCCTCACCTTGTTGTGGAGTTGTCAACTTTGTAGTGATTTAAAAGTCAGCCTCAGTGGTCATTCAGATGACAGCATTCTGTTGATACGGTTATTACAAGCACCAATATCTCCCTGACCTCAATAGAGCTGCAGATTATAGTTGCTTTTTTAACTCATAAATATAAAACTTGGAAATCTATGAGCTTTGAATCACTGTAAACCAACAGTAAACTAAAGAGGGCAAATTTACAGAATGGCAAATATTTATTTAAACCTTAGATATGCACAAATTAACAACAGCACACTTGGGGCATAAGACAAACATAAAAGTAGCTGTAATGCAGCGCAGTGACAGATTCTTAAACAACGGCCCTGAGAGCAGGGCTTAAGTAGGCTTTATGTCTGGCAATGCCACGAGCTACCTATATACATCGGGCCATCCATCATTCTCCATTCCTCGGTCTCCTGCTTCCTCCTGGCTTGTATTAGCTCATATGAAGACAGGATGCTATATTCTCCTTCTTTGAATATATCTCAAAGCCTTTGATGTGGGTTCAAATGTGAGAAAAGATCAAGAGATCAAAAATGTACTCACAGCCAAAAGAGATAAAGCTGTCTAACGGCACAACAGAAAGGCTGCGTTCTTGATTGGATGATAAGTTGGCAATGCGCTCAGCAAGTGTGAATAGACAGTTTAGTTTGAGCAGTGTGTTACAACTCAGTTCACAAGGGAAAAGACACAGAGAAAACAGTTGTTAAAAGTATGGCAGTTTATTGTTACTTACATTTTTTTGAGTAATGGTAAACAGTGACAGTAATAGTTAACAAAATAAGGAAGTGGGTGCTGTTCAAACCAAAAATGGAGCTAAACATTTTTACAGTCTAACTAGTTCAAATTAAATGGAAAACAAATGCTGGCTACCTAAGCTTACTAAAAACCAAAATACAACAGAATCAGCACCCCTGTATTTAATAAAGAAACCACCTGCCAGGAGCTACAATATGGCCTTCGCAATGAATGCTCATAGTTAACATCACAGAGGCGGGCTGCCACTAACAGTCAGCTGGCAGGGGTTTTGTAGCTGCTGGCTCTTGATTGGGCGGCTGGGATTGGCCAGCTGCATACAGGTTGAAACCAGTCAGGAGCCCAGGTGAGCTGAGGGCTGGGCTGCTAGGAGCCTGGACGCCCACCAATCGGGGGTGGGTGAAAACCGTACGAACGTGCAAACAGATATTTATATATGATGAATTCCTCCGCAAAAGAGAGAGGCTATGAGGAAACCAATAATTGTGAAAGTGACTCTTCTCCTCCCAGTGCTTTGAAGTGTTCAGCCAGTCTCATGTATTCAGTATGAGGATGGAGCCTTTCAGGGATTAGCCCGTATCAGATTCAACATCATCTGACCTTCTCAGTTGTACTGATTTAGCACACCGAGCCTTTTTTTCCCCCTTTATCTTCTGGCAAACGGACAAGAAACAAATTTAATATTTTAATCCATTTCCATGTAATATCAAGATGAGAAACACAGCAGCTTTTCAAGGACATTTAGTTTTTACGTTCCACCCAAGGCATTTATGTATATATAGAAAATGAGAAAAATACCTTGACTGGATAACACATTATCAAGAATGAGTCATTTAACTAGGTTGAAATTTTAAATTACTTTTTATAACTGACTGATGGCATTAAAAGTTGACATATTCACAAATTTTAGATGAATTGACTACTGCCTGACATTGTGTAACCTTGGTTGAAAAAGATATCTTCCTTTATGTACTTTCTCCTGAATATACACACAAACCTCCAAAAAAAATGACTCTCCAATGCTGCATATTCCTGTAAAAGCTGCTCTGGCTTTAAATATAGTTATATTCCATTACATTTTTTTATCACCAAAGTTGCAAAAAGAGGTCTTCAAAAGGTCTCCTGTGGTGTAAGTCTTATCTTTGTGGACCAGAGATCCATTGAGCAGAGCTTAAGTTCAAATAATTTTTGTGAAGGATATGGTGACCAGCAAGGAGGCGTCATCTTCTCCATTCAGCTGCGACACTTTCATGCAGGTTAAACACATTACAGCACCCTGGTATGGTGCTCTGCCCCCGACACCGCAGACTTGGCTGTCTGCGCACACAAAGAAGGAAAGAAAGGGGGTTTAATTTAATGCAGGAAGACGGCCATTCTGTCATTTCCGTATAATCCTTGTGCTCCTCAGCTCAAGGCTTGTAATCAGGCCGCAGCAACTAATTTGCCAAGCATTACTCAAATACTGGAGCTTCTATGAATCTCCTGTTTCCCTTTGATTATCCAATGACCCGATACACTGCCATGAGGAATTCTACTGGGGCTGGTAGATGGACATCAATGGATGAAAATACAGAGATAGTCATATTCAGATGATCATTATAGTGATATAGATATTCCTTATACTGTAAATATGATTTTAAAACATTCATCAGAATGATGGCATCATTGATGATACTGATGACAGAAAATGGCATTGATAACAATTACATAAAGATTGATGATCAATGAAAGAATGATGGCTTTCTCTACTTTATGCTCAGAACTCCATTATGTTTTGTCCATACGTCTTATGTCCGCTATATTGCCGATGTCAGTGGTGTCACTAATGCTGATCAATCAATTGACGTGCGGCCACTATTTCATCATGATTATGATGATGATATGATGACTGTTGGATGGACTGGTTTATTACAATTTGAAAATGTTACTCTGTCAATTGTCTGAGGATTGTCTACTTCAATATTTGTCTTCTTGTATAAGAATAACAACTTTGACTCTGACAGTCTATAAGACAAAGGCAAATACATTTTTACTGAGCGGGATGAGCAAGAGTAAACACTAAATGTATTCCTAAACATATTTCATGCCAGAGGGAGACTGGGTAAATTTCAAGGCAGGTTGTACCAGAAATCACAGAGATAGCGGGCGCAATAGTAAATCTTTGTTGATGGAGAACTGAAAAATGTGACTCTGTCTCCCTGCGGTGGAATGCAGCGTTGTCTCCGATAAGAGTGAGGTCTGTCTGCAGAGCCCGAACATGCCATGGGGGCAGAGGCCTTGGAACCGCTGCTGGTCTAATGATATGCTACACTTTTACTTTGCTTGTCTGCCAAGAAAGAAAGAACGAAAGGGAGAGGAGGGATGTGTGAAAGAGAAACTTTGGAGAAGTGTTATTGAGAAACAGCAGTACAGCAACACAGAATAAATGCCTAAAGGCATCAGAGTTATTGTAGCATAGTTTCAGACAGTTACAGAAGGATCCTCAGTTTATTTTGGAATAGATTTTGGATTCAATTCACAAGAGCACTGCCGTGAATCTAAAATGAGAACGTGGATGGGAAATCTCCGTGCCATTTATAGTGAAAACTAATAAATTATAGTAAATGAATGAAAATCCCACTCTAATCTGGAATAATAATGAAAGAGAGGCCAGCAATGTCTGTCATGTGACCTGTCACATCGTCAGCCATTCTCACAAAGCACATCTTACCATCCACAGGTAATTTAGAGTTCAAGAAAAATCTGGGGATACCAGAGGTTTTAAAAACTCTCAGCTTGCTGTATTTGTGATAACATTCTCAAAAGTCTTGGCACAATATTGTCAATAGTTCCAGTTCAGCCTTGAACAATTGAAAGTAAAGTAATTGAAAGAAATTGGTGTTTTTCTTTGCACGGTGTAAAAGAGTTGAGCTCTCAGGATCCTAAAATGCAGTCATATCTGGCTTGTTTTAAAAGACTTGCAATCTGTTGTTAGTTCTGCAAGCAAATGCCTCTGTACTCACTGACTTTGACCATGGGAGATTGCAAGATATGGTAGTAGAAAAAGGATAATACTTGAATTCCTGAAAATACTTATAACTTGGAATTGCTCCAGTTCCAAAAAGCACATCAACCTTTTTGCAAGAAAATGTTAGTGGAGGGAATTGGAAATACAATTTCTCAGAAGTGCCTTTGAGATGCAGCATCAAAGTTCACACTGTTGGACTTGGAAGTTTCCAGTCGATGTGTCTGCCTGACACGGCCACACTTTAAGGTGGATCCTAATAAAAGGGTGCAAAAGGAGGATAATAGGCGTCTTTTAATAAAAGTATTCACACTAAATAAAAGGGAAGTTGACTCCTGTCACAGGGTGATTGAAAGTCGGGTTGTTACACTTAAAATTGCCCATCTTTCCTCAGATATGACTGTTGACTCATGAAGTTGCTGATAAACTGCTGTCACATGACATTTTATTTATTTACATCCGCTTTTGTCAGTCTGTCATTTTTTGTGGCTTCTGTGGAAGACCCAGGAAAAATAAAGCTATTATTTACATTTTTTCCTGCCAGTCATCTCACAGTTGCGCGTTTAACCACAACACTGTGGGTCCCCCTGCTGCCAATTTGTATCCTGTTGATATGCACTATAGAAGTGCTTAGGACGGGGATCAATGAGGCTCAACCAGCTGAAAGTAATAACTCCAGAGCGAGTGGAAAACATTTTTGGGACTAAATAATTTTGTGGCAAAATCAGACCCAAAGGCGTGTTGTTGATTATGTCAGTATTGCTTATTCACTGACAAACACTGCTGAGTTTGAAGTTTGCTAGAGGACTTACAGATTTAAGAGAGAAAATATATCTTACACAAGCATATTTGCCAGAAGAGGCTTGCGCTATGAGCTGGTTGACTAGCAAGCAAAATTGACTGGATGTCTGGAGCTCCACACAGCCGGTGACAGTTTACAATCCAGTTTACTTTTTACAAACTAAATTAAAAGCCATAGACATAACCGATAGCAGAGCTTTCATTTTCTCTTTTCACTGTCCTGACCAAGTCAATTAAGAGTCTAGAAGCAACTTTGATTGTCACTGCTCTGATAGATGCCAAATATTATCAGACTCTTAACAGAAGCTCTGCCCTGAGTTCTTTTCACTTCCCTGTTTGCAGGTACACTGACCCTGCTCTGACATTGCAGACATTTGCTGAAATAACCCTAGTTCACCTCCGGATAAGAGGTCAGGAGGGCAAAAAGGAACAGATGGGTCAAAGGTCAGCCTGTTGATTTCACGCTCTAATTTGGGCTGTCACACACACACACACATACACACACACATTACAACTGGAGACAGAATTTTTTTTTTTTTTTTTAATTCTTTAAGGCTTATTCAATATCAAAGCATTACCTGTGACCTTAAGTGAAGTCATCATACATGTAACTGAAGCTTACAAAAGAGCAAAACAACCAAGTCATCCAAGGTGCTGCAGCAGAATACCACTGAAAAAGAGCTAAATTAAAACTTTACACACATTTCAGAAAGTTTTTTGATATATTAGATCATTTACCTTTCAAGCTGTACATTGAACTGGGACGACTGGTCCATGCGTATGTACATGTAACATTACTTAAATTATATTCTCTCTGGATATGAACAGTGAATTAAGTGGTTATAAGGTTATAAGGTTATAAGATAGTAATGGTACATGTTGGGGTAGGTGGAGCTGTGATTGGTCAGCTTGAGTTTTCTACCTTTTCTAAGGTATATACAATATTGAATAGAGTAATAATAAGGTGAAGAAAGGGAGCCATTCCCGCTGCAAAGCTTCTGTTTGTATTGCACCGTCACAACTGAGCATCAGCAACTTGAAGATTGACAATATATACAATAAATTTGTGATGTGCTTTAACCTGGGAAAATGGGACACTGAAGTGTACATGAAAAATTGTATAGCGTATTGCGCTATAGTTGCATGGCCTCCCTCGGGTGAAGTATTAGTTTAGCTTCAGTAATGTGGTTTAGCCCTCAAATGTTGACCGTGGCCCATTATGCAATTAGAGTTCAATTATATAATTATTTCTGGCATGTGAAGGGATATGTATATTTTTTACATTTACAGTAGAAAAGCAATAAGCTCCCATAAAGAATAAGCCCAACTCAGTCTGTACCTATTGGACGTTAACTGACTGTCCTCTGGGGGAATCAATAAGAGCAAAAAAATCAAGCAAAACGCAGCAGCGATAGTATCACATTAGAACCAGATTTGAGCAGCTCTCCATGGCGCTAACCACCCAGAGGCTTGCAGCCTCCCACTTTGGCCCACCCTGGTCACTTCCTGTAGGGCCACTCCTCTTTTTTCAGCCGTGGGGAATGAGGGAGCTCAGTGAGGTCTGGCAGCGTAGATGGCATTACACAGCTCTGCTTGGTGTGATTATGGCAAAACGTGAAGCACTGGATGTGAATTTGATGCTATCAAAGATCCTAGTTGGTTGGGGGGGGGGGGGGGGTCAGGGTGTCTGGAGCTTGGGCAGCAACCCTCTGTCTAATGACCCTCTGTTGGCTGGTAATTGTTGCCTTGGCTTATGCTCAAGCCTTTGTGTTTTCCAGGAGCCAGCAGTCATGATCAAAGTCGTTCTTAACCTAGCAATACCTTTATCCCCTTGGTAATAAACAAGGCTCGGTGACAGAGGCTGCTTTGGTTTCACTCCGGATTAAAGCAGCCCTCCAAAACTCCAGCCTCTTTTATTTATATCCTGTGTTGTGCCTTTTAAATGGACCAAACACTGGAATTAAGGGTTAAGTTGCTTAACCCAGTCGACAAACCGGTCCCACCTGGATCACAGCCATGTTGGCGCTGATGGTTTGCCATTCACGTCCACTCAAGAGTGGTCGTGAATCCTCTGTTCACTAGATGAGCTTTCATACAGAATCCTGCTCTTCTGCGAGATCAGTGGTGCTGCTCCTTATATCACCAGAGATATAGTGGGGCATGTCTTATCTGAGCAGGATTACGGATTGGTCTCATAAAATCTTCAACAAGCCATTTAGCCATTCCACAGATACCACCGATACCTGGAGGAACACGCTCATGTAAAATCAAAGGTACAGCATGTAGAGATGTTTTTCCAGAGAAAAACACTCTGCTTTGCTTTGATTCACAGCTCTTTCTTGTCAGGCACGCACCCCTGTATTTTGATTGCTCGGAGTTCAGTGGTTTTATTTTGAAATGTTGCTTCATGTCTCCTAATTTACAAGGAATTATCCAATCCAATCCACTTTATTTATATCACATTTAAAAACAGCAAGATTGCAAACTAGCGTCAGAAAGAATAAATAACGTGTAATAGAAACTACAAAAGCACGCCCGGTGATGTAGCTCAGTGGTAAAGCGCATGCTTTGGATGTTGAGGTCCCGGGTTCAACCAGCCACAAGGGAAACCAGTGGTAGGCTGGTGCCAGCCCCAAGCCCACATAAATTGGGAGGGTTGCATCAGGAAGGGCATCCGGTGTAAAAACTGTGGCCAAATCAATCACACAAGTCACAGAGCTGGAAGAAGTCGGGGAGGGAACTATAAAAGCACAATATATTTGAAAAATAAAAGCTCTACAAAACCCATAAAAAACTTGGACAAAATAAAATCGGTGATTCAGAAACAATAAAAGACAGACAGAGACCAAAAAACTTTCACGCTAGATTGAAAGCCAAGGAATATAATTGTTTTTTTGATGGAAGAGTGGGGCTCACTACTGAAAAGCCCCCGCCCCCGCCCCCCCCCCCGGTTTTATCCTTGTTACTGTGACAGTAAGACGCAGGTGATCAGCTGACCTCAGCGACTTTGAAGGGGTATAAACATGTATAAGATCTGACATGTACTGAAGTGCCAGCGACTTTAAGGACCAAACAAAAAGTAAAATCTTAAAATTGATTCTAAAATGGTCAGGGAGCTGGAGGATTGCGGCGAAAATGGGAGTAATATGTTCATGCTGACTTGTGTCTATTTAAAGACAACCGGCGTTTTGAACTAAGTGTTTAATAGCGGTCTGGTTGGAATTATGGGTACTGACAAATGCAGTGATATTTAGGGAAGTGTGATCGGTAAAATCAGGACCTGGCTTTTTTCAACTTGGCAGCCACTTTTGTTGTCTGGCTGTTGAACACACACAATCAACATCATGGCAGAGACACATTCGGTTGTGTCGCTGCTTCTACTGCTAGCTCGACCTGTTTACATAATTTGCTGTCAACAGGTCCTTTCTTTGTATTTTTTCTGCAAATCAAGATGTCAAAAGTATAAAATAAATAGATCAGACATCAAATCTCTCCTGACACAGCCCCGATGTGACATGCGAGTCTCCTGCTTTAATCTGCTAACATGGGCACCAAAATGAAAACCAAGGTATTCTGCAGTCACCACACTTCTATTGTACTTCCAGCATTATACTGCATGTCTTCAGGCATGCAGTATGTCAGCATTATGCCTTAATCACTGCACCAGCTTTTGTTAATGGTGGTAAAAGCAGAACATCAAAAAACAGGGCCGAGAGAGGTGAGTCTATCAAAAGGATATCTATTTTGTCTTCACTGTTGTGTTACCACTCCACAAGGGCAACAAATGTACATTTTTACTCAAGGCCAGATCTATGTGGACGGGAAAGTATAACCAGACCGAACCGGCCCTGGTGTCCACAGCTGTCCGTGTGCAAGTTGACAAGATATAATTGAGGCTTTCTGAAACAATGGCTTTTTCATTGAAACTCTAGGGAGAGGCTTGGGAACTGACATGTTAGAAGGGTGCTGAGCTGGATTCAAAGCTGGCAAATCTACAGCTCCAGCTTAAACCGCCAACTACGAGGAAAGCCTAATTATTTCAATCTCTGAATTTTTTTTTTTCATTAGTTTGGGTAAGAACTCTTGGTTTATGATCAAGTGACTGAGCTCGTTTTCTTTCTTTTGCCATTAAGCGGATCTATTAAACAAACTATTTTCCTACGTCCAGAACTAGTGGGCAGTCAAAAAATTAATCCAAAGCTACTAAAGAGCACTCTAACTGTTGCTCTTAGACTTTTCGCTCCATGCTTGGCAATGGCTGGCAGTGTTTGTAATTATGTGTTATTCTAACCCCTCACCGTCCTCATAGTATTAGGTGTCCTCAGCAGAGTAATACAACATTATGAATAGAGCAGCACCGACAAGCCACATTAACATTCATCCACAAACCATTTCCTTTTAAAGGACCCATGTATTTATTTATTTTTGTTGCTTTTTTGTTTCTGTAGAACCCTGGTTTATTTTCCTTTCATCGGTGTATACATGTTCTTGTGGCAGACAACGCTTTGGCAAACACATATTCACCCACTGGCCATCCGACGTGATTGACAGCGGTGGTGTGAGCACAGGCGCCAAGATACAACTCTGAACATCACACAAGTATGTCACAAAATTCTGAGTGTCGCCACAGTGTTTCTCTGGAATATCTGGCCTGTCTGTTGCATAAACCAAATGGGACATTGTAAATATCCTGTGATACCTACAGGCCACCACCTCTGGTTATGATTATGGGCCATCAAACGATTTCAAAAGCTTTATTGTTCAAGTATGCATGTGAAC
Organism: Echeneis naucrates; assembly: GCF_900963305.1. Lineage (NCBI taxonomy): Eukaryota > Metazoa > Chordata > Actinopteri > Carangiformes > Echeneidae > Echeneis > Echeneis naucrates. Next base: position 17,193,372 of record NC_042526.1, on the reverse strand, counting down.
AGGAACCTTAGCAGCAATAGATGGAAAGAGTGACAAAGAGATGATATGTGAAATACACCATTTGTATAGATACAGGCTTACTGTAGACGTACAATGTCTCCATACCAGCCACAGCACTGGACACCTGTTTTCACTTACACAACATACCAGCATCAGCCTTCTTATGCCAATAAACAGTTTGAGTGAATTATTGCACTGTTAAAATTTTCCCTTCAGCATCTGAGAGTAGGAATAATTTTCAACATCTCTGCTTTGAGCGCTGGAGTCCAAATTTATTTCCTAAAGCTCTTCAAGACCAATGTAGGCATGTGCATACTAAAGTGTTTTTGAATGTGTATTTAAATTGAGTGGGGGCATCTGCTAAATAGCCAACACCTCTTAGAAAGTGGTTTTCAGCAGGAACAACGTGATTAATAGATTTAAAGAACAGAACGAAACTGATAAAGCAGTAGTAGGGTGGAAGTGCCTGCATCAGCCAGCTAATTTAGATTATTTTAAAACTGTCGTTTTTTTGGACTGCGCTTGATGCTCTTCTTTCATCTTGCTTGCCTCAAAGTATGGACAGTCTCCACAGGGCCTGAGGTTCACGATAGGTTTCTGTTTCTGTTTCATGAGCCTGCTGTCACAACCATCATCGCTCCAGAACAAAAGGCGTAAACAGCAAGCTCTTTGGTATATTTCTGTGTTTGAGTTCTCGTGATTTATTATCCAGCTGCCCTCAAATATGTTCCAGCTTGGCAGCTACTTCTGCTGAGGATTAGCAGCAGCCGTGGCTAACAGGCAATTGAATATTTATATACTGCTGAGCAGCCGCAAACAAACCACCTCCCCTTTTGAGGGTCAGCAGTGTGAGCTGTGAAATCGCTCTATTTATGCACTTGCTTACACAACTCTTACAATATTTTCATGGCAAATGAATGCAAATTCTATCTCAAATATGACCTCAGTTTGGGGTTAAGTGGTGACAAAATGCATATGCATAAAATGCAGAGGGAAACACCAAACAATCTGCATAAAGAGCTTTGAAATAGGGGTGGTCACTCTCTTGTATTTGCTTTGGTCAGTGAGGGCCACATGGTATTTGCAAACAGTGGACAGACTGAGCAGCCACAGAGCAGGGATCTTCCTCCGGTCCCTAACCTGAAGGTGTGCGTATTAACTTTGTCTGGCTAATCCTTATGCCATAGAGAATAGAAGAGGATTAAGACTTTAACTCCTTCAGAGAGAGAGTCCCATTCTGCAGCAGAAAGGGCCCTTGGCCAGCGTCTCTCTGCTGGAGCTCCTCACGGACTCATTGTCCCGTCACGGAGGCCAGCTGTCAGTGTCCTTGGGATGACGAGATGAATGAGGAGCCCTTGAGCTGTACGTCTGCTCCCTCTGTTTACTGAGGGGCCTCTTGCTGTGCAAATCACGACTTCAGGGCAGGACAGGGCTTTATGCTGGAAAGCTATCAACTGACTTTCTCATTTATGTATTACTCTAAAACTTCCGAGGTAAAGTAATCAGTTGAAGTTAATTTTGATTGAGCTCCTCATACAAATTGTGCTTATGTACCTAAAACAGCAGAAAGAAAAGTACTCCTTTCGTGAATTATTTTCTTCTGAGTCACAGGATGTTCATGGCTAACATATCGCCTGATGACAATGACGGTTATGTTTCCTTACAATATCTGCGCCTGTAATACAATACCCCCCTGTTGGAGTCAAAACATGATTTATACTCGACAAACAATGTACTGCCACCAGCCACCTAAGTACAAATTGTTGTAGTGCAACCACTCAGAACAACCTTGCAATGGATAAAGAAATGAATAGAAACAAATTAACATGGTTGTAATTTTTAGAGAGTGGGTTCGCAGCTAGTATTCAAGGACCATGTGAAAAATGATAGGACAGTACAGCAAATCAGTACTGCAGTATCCACCATTACTTCAACTGATGTAAATTAATAAGTGAGCTAAGACCAGGTCAGATACAAAGAGAGGAAGGTAAGCGAGCGGGATAGATATCACAGGCAAAGAAACATTTTAGTTAGTTTTCCTCATTAGATATAGACCACACTTTGCCTCAGGCAGGTACAAGCACAACGTTAATGCTGCTGTTTGTAGTGCTCTTACTTTGGGCCTGTTGTTATGAAAATGACAAAAATTTAAACATCTGCTTTATTTTTTTAATTCCGTAAGAACAGAAATCTTCTTGTTTCCTTTGATGGAAAATGAATCCATAAATATTTAGACTTTCTTCTGAAAGTTGTCAGATTAAGAAATGAAAATAATGAGGGGCTTTGTTTTGCTTCAGCGTATTTGCTGGCATTTATTGAGCAAAATGCAAACTAGAAGGAAAACTTCTTGTTCAGCTATTACTACTAAATAATTAGACCTTCACTATCTTTGAAGGGACACCAGACAAGTAGTCCCACATTTTTGTCATTGTGTTGTTTAGCATAATATTTGGAGCTGGTCTTTATCAAGGGACCCCATATACATATCAGTAGACAAGGCCGATTCACATGACTTGGAGTTGACTGCTATGCTGTATGTGCTGACACACCTGCACTGCTCGCAGCTCAGACTGTAGGTGGTCTGGTCTTCACACCTGCCTCTAAGTTGTGGTCCCGTCAGCCTCACAGCTGCACCAGAGCACCGTCACTCACTTAACACCGCGTCTTAACGCCACGTCATAATAGCCATGTCTTAACAGCATTTTTGCATCACAGGTATTCACCCCCTTGGTGAGCTGGAACCCGCGGGGGCTCCAGTGAGTGATCGGTGGTCAAAACACACTCGCTGATAAGGGTGCTGGGTCACTGGCCTGAATCACTCCGCTAGGATGCTTCAACTACAGGCCAGTCAGTGAACCAATTGAACTAATGTGTAATGTTTCACTCGACTGCTTTGCAATTGGTGGTCCTCCCTTCCCATACCTCCTACGTGTCTTCCTTGACTTTACTTGTTGTTCCACATCCATAGCGGCACCTGAGACCCCGCATGAGCCTGCATGATCAGACTTCTCATTGTCACTCTCTCAGGTTCAGCCCACGGCCAAGAAAATCCCACCAAAGGAGAAACCTCGCAAACAGATGTGCCAAGAAGTCACTTACGTTGTCTTTCTCAGTCACCCTGCAATCATCCAAGGCTGCTAAAGCTTCCATTGATGGCGTAAGCTTGAGATGACAGTAAATCATCTGGGATTGTGGTAAGAGGAGTGTCCATCTTGTGTAGTTGACTCAGCTCTTGCTAAACGAGATGAATGGCATGAGAGTGGGTGGAAGGGGAGCCCAGAACCAGCTGTTTTTCCTCATGGAAACCGCAAAGGTCTGGACCCTGTGGATGATCCTGACTCGTCCTGACCTGGAAGCCGGCTGTGCTGTCAACAGCTCTTGGGAATGAACACATTCATCCCTTTCATCTTCAAGTATCTGTGAGACTGGCAGCACCTTCTCATCCCAACAAGCTTCGGTGAATCAACAACTGTTGCCCACAAGACACAAGTCACATGACTGTGCATGTTAGAGCGTCATCTGAGTAAAGCTTGAGATTTTCATTCAACGTTTCTCTTGTATTAACAGTAAACCTAATCATTTCAGTGGCAATTCCACATTAGGAAGAAATACCACACATTTCATCTTAAGTCCCTGCCTCAAGACATGTCAGTGATATCTCCAGGATGGTTAGCCGTGATAACTCCCCCTCCCCCAGACAGCCTGCCCGCCTGCCCACTGTTTCCAGTACAAGTGCTCTCCATTTGTCTCTGTGGATCAAATGTCCTGGCGACCGCTCCTGTTGATCGGCGAGCCTCCTTATAAGGTCTGAGCAGAGAGCAAAGCCTTGAGAGAGCCCTACCAGCCCTTTCCCTTTATTTACACAGACAGGGTGCACACAAGCATGGAAAATCCACCCTATCTTGATTTTCTTCATGAGCCCCAGGACTCTGTATTGTCAAATATTCCTAATGGGGCACAACCAGCCACTACAGTCTCGTTTTATTCTCCGTTATATCCTCTCGGCTTTGTACCAGAAGATTGATATGATTTAATCAAAGTTATGCTCCAACATTAAACAGTTTGTGAGAGGATGAAATGTTTTCATTGCCATGCCGCGAAAGGGAATGTAAGTGTATCTGTGTGGCTGAGTATGTCAAACATACATAAAGTAGTAAATGCCATACATGTTGCCAAACACCATAAAATTTTCCATCCATAGAACTGAAACGACTGGTTTGATTTCAAGTCCCTTAAAATTAAAGATACATTCACAGAGGCTGTTCCAACACAGCTCAAAATTCATGATATGGCCAATGTGAAACAGGAATTTCCTGCGCTGGAGGGCTGTTAACCTGAATCTCGGGGTTAATCTGTCTGGAAAACGGTAATATGGCTTTTTTTTTGGGGGGGGGCATAGATTTGGACATGTGACTTGTTGAGTAAACATCTATTCAGGGAGCGCCTTGTGCGAACAGTACCTGCTTTCAGCCCTGCAGTCTCCCCTCATCCTTCAAAGCACTTGCTACAGCACGTGATAGCATTACTTTGTAGTATGTACTATATTCCAAAGAGTGGAAAAGTTGATTTTGAATTTTTATTTATTTTTTTTTATTTTTTTTATACAAACCCAACAAGAATTTGAATGACTGACTGTTTTTCTCTCGCAGCTGCTATTGATTGATCTCCTATTTCTGCATGTTGTTCTTTTCAGCCTGGATTTTTTTTTTTTTCTTTTTCAAAGTCCCCACCATGTAGTTCAACATGCTTTAAGGCTCACACATCCTTAGGTTATTAGGAAACCACTAATGAAAGCTAACGTATCAGGATTGTGGGGCTTTGGTATGGTAGCAGCTCATTTGCCAGGTCTTTACATTTTAATTATCACACGTTCCAACGCAGCCCCAGCCAATTAAAAATGATGTATGGTTTTATGTTGAGACAAGTGCTGGCTCTCAGGAAACTCACATCCATCAAGCTAACAACACATGCATTTACCGTTTACGCTGGAGATTGGGTCACTCTGACTGGCTGGAGCGGCTGCTGTGCTGAGACAACGTAAATTTGAAGTGTGAGAGGAATGCTGTTGTTGTTATTGTAACGGGGACTCAAGTTTCATTTAATTGAAAGTCTTTAAACTTGTCACTATTTTTGTCTTTCATGTTTTCCTTTACTTTGAAGGTTCTTCATGTTTTCATTAAGTCCTTGCAAGATTTTTGCTTTGCAACATTCATTAATTTTATTTCAGCCACCCAGATACTCTTAGCTTTGTCTCAGCCTTTTTTTCAATCCCCAGAGTGAATCACCTGCTCTCGGGCAGTCAAAATCTCACACACAGACATATAGATACATTAGCATACAGGTAGCTAGAGGTAAGAAAAGCGTGTGTGTGTGCATGATCTGACTCATCATACTTAGCACAAACCTTGTCCAACACAATTTGGCAATACTTAACCTCATTTCAATATTGTAGCGAAACAAGTCTAATTGAGATTTCGTTCTCAGTATTTCTAATGAGAGTTAACTTTCTACCAAATTTAATGAACATTGGACCCGGACAACATCTTAACTGAATCAGTGCGACCAGACAAGCGTATCCCAGAGGTGACCTATCAAAGCCCGGATGTTTGTGTGCATTGTGAAGACTTGTTTTGGCCACTGAACTAAAAGTCTCAGACATGCTGTTATACATATAATGAGGGATTGGAGCCAGGCAGGGCTACAATCAGACCTGTGTGTTTGTGTGCGCACATGACCGTGCGTGTGAGGGCAGTGGCAGAAACAGTTGTCAGTGTGTTAACCAACATCGAGGCTGGCAGAAAGTAACGACTACTGCAACCGACAGCAGCCTTCAGTGGTCCACGCACCTTAACAAATGCACTGTAGGAGGCACAGAAGCTTCGACAACCTCTGCTGCAGTACACTGAGTTGATCCATCTGGGTAGGTTGCATATCTTATGTAAAACATTTGTGGCTAGTTGACAAGGATGGAAAAAGCTGAACACAACCATTAAAACAAGCTGTTTTCCATTACAAAGAATCTCTCTGCTTTGACTTTTATGAAGGCAAGTTTACAAGCCCCCAGTGAACGGACTTTGATTCGTAATTGTGGGGTAAACCTGTTAGGAAATGCATGCGTGTTACTTCGTATATCTGTTAGCTAGTAAAATGGGCCAGCCAGCCAGTTAGCCAACCAGGCAGGCAGAGAGCAAGGCCCTTGGGCAGTCTGGGTAATTACTGGCAAGTCATGAAGGCCAAATGAAATGTTTACTTTACCCAAGGGTCAGCAGACATTATAAGAGTGCCCCTTGACAAGATTTGTAATGGGCCACTTTGTTGTTGCTGTCCCTTTTTTAAAAAGATAATTGGCTTTTCACCACTGCTTTTCCTACACTGTACGCTCACCTTTTGTGCAAGAGGAGATTAATGATTTTGTGTATTCGAGAGGCTGTTTTTGTTGCATAATAAGAAATTGTTCTAAATTGTTCTAAAGCTTCTTGCTGTTGCTGTTAAAAATCCCTTGGTTTTCGAAAAATGGGCAATAATTTATGTCCCAGGGGCAGGACACAGGTAAACACTTTGGCCATAAACAGCTTTGTTTGACAGTCCCGCCCATGGTCTATGTAAACCTCACAAATCAGCGTGCAGAGTATGATCTTTGAGCATAAATGTCAGCTGCTGAGGTTGTGGTCGGGCCCTGGGCTCTTACCCCTTGACCCCTGTGCACTGAGGTCATTGAGTGGTGTAGCTTGTGGCTTTCAGACAGACAGGTCAGTCAGACAGGACCTTCCATAACTGGTTAGGAACCAGGCAGACACCTTTTGAGCTGAGGGGAAACATCAGCTTCTATGAGTCAGTAGCACATAGACCTCAGGCTAATGACAGAATCAATCTTTTCAGCACTGCTGAGGCTTTAATTGAGTCAGCTCCAGTTTTTATGTTTCTATGGTGATGATGGTTTTATTCTTATCCATACCCCAAATTTATGTGTCTGCTTTAAATATCGTCCTGTCCGGAGCAGATGAGATGTTGCGAGGAAGCTGTAGAAAGTTAATATTTTATTAAAGTCTATCCTGTAGGAGCTAAAGCACAAATCTATGCAAGCCTCCCTTACTGCACAGGGACTTACGTGCTTCAAGTCACAACTACTTTAAAACTTAAAATCAATGTATTCTTAATTAAACTCAGTCAGTAAGAAGCTTGCTCCACAAGAGCCAGGGACACATTCGGAGAGTGTCAGAATGGTTTTGTTTCCTCATCTGACTTGCTTTTCTTGGCAATAAACAACCCATCATGTCCAAGTCAAAGTCTGTGCGGTCAGAATCATTTTGTCCTTGATTCTGAGCCGGCATTTTTGTTTTTGTTTTTTTTTGTTTTTCTTGAGCTTGTTTTCAAGAGTTTGTCAAACTGATGGAGCCCAGTGAGTGTTTCAGAAGAAGTCATGTTAAACAGGGAGGCAGCTTGTCCTCCACGGCTTGTTCGTGACGTGTTTCTTTTGTTCAGGCTTGGAATTGAACATACTTTTTGGATGTGTCACGGTGCATGGTGTGTATCCTGGTCTGTGGGAAACCTTCAGCTTTCATGAGTTAAATTATCTGTCATGTATCTGTCTATCTGCTCATGTGATGTAATGATGAGAATCAGCGTTGTCGCTGCAAACAGCCAAATGATGGAATTAAATAAATAGGGGTTAGGTTACCACCACAATAAAGAAAAGATAGGATCTGTTTCCGCTGGGTAAGGTATGGGGGAAGTGTGACGGTACAGTAGCAACTAGTTTGGGGATTTCATATGAAAGCCCCTCTTGTTGGATTTCCTGCTGTCCAAAATCCATGTGATTGAGATCGCTGTTGGGATAGCTGTGCTGTTTCCCACCACAACAAAGCGCTCCAGGGCCTCATGCTTAAAGGCCAATGCTGCAGCAAAAGCTATGCCAGCACATATCTGCTGGAAACTGAGCTGTGTATCATATCAAGATCCTGCTTGGATGGGAATGCATTTTAGTTTCCAAACTTGGCTTCTCAAAGTTCTGTCAAAGAGGGATCAATCTCAAACTTGGTGGGGGAGAAAAGGAAAAATAGAGACAAGGCTATTGGACGAAGGCATGCTGTGTAATTTTAAGGTTTCTCTGAGTAATGGCCTCTGCTAACCTGCTACCGGAACAGTGGAGACTTGTTCAACTCGTCCACAAATCACACCATCAGTGAGAGGAAACAGAACAAGCAGAGTTGTTTTGAAAGCTTGCCCTGTTCAGGGCTGTCTGTGTGGTGCTAGAATCTCAGCTCCTCGTCAGTACAGCGCATCTCTTTGGTATGAGGTCGTCTGTGTGATCCGGGGTGCCATAGGGGCAGCTACCCTACTACCAGACAGACAGTCGTGCATGCCCGTGGCACTGAGATATGCAAGAGGCATTTACCCTTTTATCCAACTGCCAATCGCTTAAGTATGCTCATATAACACAAACACAGCCCTGACAAGTTTATGACTTTCCTCTGAAAACGCACCACTTTCGTTTGTGGCGAAGAAAAATTATTTAAGTACAGGATTGGATGCAAATGTCAGGTCTCACTCCTCACATGCTGTTTACCTTTTCTGCCTGTAACTGAATAATTAACTGCTGACAAATGCTTGTTAGGTAGTTAGAGGTTTAAAAGCAACTTAACTATACAGTAGCTAAGAGTTCAAATCATATAGTAGATTAATGCTGGGCAACAAGTGTAAATGAGAGACATCAAACTAGCATTTAAAGCATATTTGTCAAGATCACAACACGTTGACATGTAGTGTAAGAGAACTAGGAGTGCAGGGCCCTGTGGCTGTGAAGGCCTCTACTGAATTGAGCGGCTGCATTTGAAGATGGCTTGTGTCACAGTTGCTTGACGAAGGTGTTCCGTTTTGAAGGCACTTTCCAAAGAGGCCAAAAAATGTGTCCCCCTTCCTTTGAACAACACCATTTCCACTGGATTGATTTCTCATGGCTATCCTTTATTTTAAGAATCATTGTAATCATAATGTAAATAGCATAACAGCAAAAGATGCAGCTTTTAATTGTAAGTATGGGGTTTCAGGTCAGTTGAACAGTTAGTGCTATGAGTTCTAAAAGTTGTCATTTTTGGGAGAAAAGTTACGTGTTGTGCTGCTTGCAAGGCGACAGGAGTGGTGCTTTGTGACTTAGAGGTAATAGCAGGCGAAAATGATGACATGAAGTGAAAATCCTCCACAGGCCAGACAGTCTTATTTCAGCTCAACTTTCGTGGCCTACAATGGGCAATGACTTGCTCCTGAATGCAGCTTTTAAGCAGCTTTTCAGCCAGAAGCTAACATCAGTACATGAACTTCCTCACACTGCCAGTTGGCATACTAGTTGTTTTTAGGTCTCCTCCTCTCGTAGCAATCAATCCATTTGTTCATTTTTATTATCTCAGCAGTGGACCTGCTGGCCGGCAGCGTTGGACCTGGAGTCCTATGACATGAACACTTTACAACCATTCAGGTTGGGTGGCCACATCTGTCTAACCGAAACTGACAAGAGGGAATAAATCCAAGCGCCAAAATGAACACACAATGCCGTTGCTAGCAACTAGTCACATTTGGACACATCAACTGACAGAGTGCTAAACCCATGATCTGGACCATTGAAAACCAAATAGATGATGATCTGAAATCTATGTTCACGCATCACCAAATATTAAATGTTCATATTCAGGAAATTTCAGGATGTGATTGAAAGTGACACTGACACAACAGGCAAAAGTTTCCCTTGAGTAATGTGACCTGGTTAAATCTGAATATTGGAAGCAGACCTCAGAAATCACAACAGAATAACAAGTGCAATTGTAGACGCTTAATAAATGGTGCTACAGTTTGCTGAGGGCAGAAGGTGTTCAGCCAAGTCTGATTCCGGTAAGAGGGGAAGAGCAGTAAGATGACACAACACGTTCAGCTCAAACCATCTGCACAACTGCTGGCCAGACTCGGGATGTGCCAGAGCATGCCAAGTGCTTCCTGTCTGCTGCCCAGTCCCAGAATGTCAGAGAATGTCATTTGGATCAAAGCGGAAGACTTTCGAAGACTCATTAAAATCAACATGGAAAAACGATGCTGTGCCAGATTGAATGAAACCCTGATTGTGTGTGTTTATAGAGCGGTTGGGTGGTAAGAGCTTGTGTTAGCTTTGCACTGGAAGCAAAAGTTTGAATTCTGACCCCCAGGTTGTCTACAAAGGAGTAAAAAAAAAAAAACCCACCAGTCCTTTTTGAAAAATTTGTGTGGCTTTATTTGGGGAAGGATCAAACCAAGGGCAAAACGCCTAATGAAAAGCTAATAAATGATTGCATATACTGGAGGAAGTCTCCAGTGTCGGCTATCCAGGCTGCACTCTGATCAGGAATGCTAGTTCACTTCCTTACCTTCTGTATCTGAGTGTAATTACAGGCCTTAATATTTCCTGTTCCAGTTCACAGTGCTAACAGAGTGATTGGGCCCCTCTTTGAGTTAAAGTCCTGTTGATACAGTTATTTTCAGCCCTAATGGCTAGGCTAAATGCAGATTTCGTTGATAAATGAAGGATCAGGAAATATGCGTTTGGTAATATTTCACATAAAGATTGTTTGCTTGTCGTGTGTGCCAGAATGATTTCAGTGAAAAATAAGAAGCGGTGCACATTTTTGGGACTGTGCTGCATAATTGAAAAACGCTGGGTATCAAATGAACAGCCACAATCCAGGTGTGTGTGTGTGTAAAAGTAAATGCTCACACTTTTTTTTTTTTGCTGGAATGCAGAGTCTTGAGAAAACAACTTTTTTGTGCACCTAGCAAAGGTGGGGGAATGAAAACAACATGGAATGAATGCAGGGCCTCAGAGCGCCGTGTCCAGCATGTGCTGACGAGAGCCAGAGACCAGACCTATTCCACTCTCCTGGCTGGAATGAACACAAGCACATGCATACATGCAGAAAAAGTGCCTGCTCATGCGCAAACACCAGAGAAAATTACTCCAAATGAATGAATTTTTTTTTTTTTTTTAGGTTGTGTGCTACTGCTCCATAGGGACCGTGACAAATGTGGCCATAAATATAACTTTGATGTGTTTGTATTTCCGTTTTCAGATCCAAATAATGATGATAATGATAATACATGAACAAGATCAGGATGTAGTAACTAAAAGCTGTTGCAGCCACTGTGTGGGGTTCAGAGAAAGATCATGGTTTGTGGTTGAAGTGGAAGTTCTGTCATTTCCAGCCTCATACTATCAGACGCTGCATCTGTCTATGTCGGCTTGTGGCTTTTGCATATTGTTTTTTATCTATTTATTTATTTGTTTATTTGTAATGCATTTTTGAGTGTCTAAAAAAGCAATATATAAAATGTATTTATTATTATTATTACCTAACTTCCGAATTTGTCCCCATGGTCACCTAACAATAAGATGGAACTATTGGACTTGAATATGAAAGAGGAGTACATTTGATACTTGCATATTTTTCTGCTGTTTTGAAGATTTGCTTTTGCTTGATGAGGTGAAATTTTTCCTCGTTGTATTAATTCTTTTGCTGAAATAGCTCTGAATACTACTTCCATCACACAAGCATTGACATCATCATTCAGGATTGAGAGACTAAAAGATTAGTTTAAACTTTTTCTTTTTTTTAATCAAATAACATCTGCTGATAGTTTGGCGGTTTGTAAAGCATTCCAGCAAGGTGATGCTTCGACACTGACACATGAGAAACAGGAATATCATCCGTTTCTGCAGGATGAAGTCATGAAATCACTCCCTTTCCTTTTCTTCAACATTTCACACCCGCGGGACCAGACAAGTATGGATCTGCTATAGGCTACTGTTAAATGTCCCAGACTCAAAGTAAATTGTCGTGTGTTATGTACCAAACTCACTCACAAGCCAACTTCTGCTTTCATAGGGCTGCTTGCTCTGTTTCAAATCGCATCTCTGTGCTGTCTAGCTGGCTGGGATAAGCTACAGTGCTGCAGTGCATGACTAGCCCAGATCCAGCAGGACCAGGGGCCGTAAAGAATCCCCATTTATTCATCATAGAAAAGCTGTCTTGAGGTATGAGTGGGAGCTCTGCCTGGACGGCAATCATACTGGCTGCTCTTAACTCATAGATCTCCCTCCCTAAACGTCCACACGTGCATTTTTTTTTTTGCACAGATGAAAAACTATTTGGTTTGCAGCTTATGATAACCTTATGAAGAACTGAAGATGTATGGTTTGGACTTTGTATGCTCAGTGTTGAAGAGCAAATTTCCTATGATTTCTCACCATGAATATCGTCAGCTTCTTCATCAAATGTGTTACAGCAGTTCACTCAATTACTTTTTCATGGCATACTCGCTTTTGTTTCCAACATAAAGCGGTAATAGTTGCACCTTCATGTAAAAGCAACTGATTTGCCCCATTTCAATCACTGAGCAGGTCATTAAATACCCTCCCTCACAGGGATACACAGGGAATTCCTCTCCTCTGAGTTCTGTTGTGACCTAAATAGGAGACCACACCTACAAAAAAAGTGGAAACATGAGCTTTACTGAGTACATGTAGGAAAATATATTCCTCAAAGTGAAACCATATGACTCAATCCCTCACTATGTTTTGAGCGGCAACATCGCCAGGCAAGGAGAAAAGGTGTTTGAAAGCACGGGACTACTCTCAGCATGCAGCTGACCAAAGGTTTATTATGGTCTTCACACATTTACGTAAGCTGAGCTTGGTCCTTGGCTTCTTTCCCTTTTAAAATACAGTATCCTAAGTGTGGATGGATCAGATTCAGGCTACATTTTGCCCGTTAACAGCCACTGCTTGCTGCGTTTACATAGTTTGAAAATTGGTGAGAGATTGCGGTCAAATGTTGTAGGGAGGAGAAACCATTTAAGTTAAGCTATTGCATGTCCAGGGTGAGTCTGTGCTACATGGATGTGTCCAAAACGCAAATATCTTGAGCATATCCAGGTTTTGGAAAAAGCCAACAGTGGCAGGATTATGAAGTGCTGTTAAACATATTGGGAAAATAGTTTATTTGCTTTGAATAAAACTCAAAGTCGTGTCAGCGTGTTTAATATGAAGCTACAGTCAGTCATAAAGATGACAAGCAAGGGGAAACAGCGAGTCCCAACAGCTCCGGCCAAAGGAGACTGTTGGGAACACTACATGCTCCATTTTAGTTAGGTTGCAGTGTGGATGCAAAATAAACGATGACACAGCGATGCAGGCTGCCTCTGCTGCTTTTGATCCTGATACAAGGTTTGAAGAAAATGCACATTTTTGCACGTGGCCTAAAGTTTTTGCATTTGGTTTGACATGCGTAAAAACAAGTTGGGCCTTTAAGGAGGTTGTTTGCTGTATAATTTCTGATTAATGTGAAATATTGATCTCATATTTGTTGCTCATTGATAAAACCTGCAGCAACAAAATGGCATTGCCATTTTTCAAGAGTAGACAGATTTTAGCATTCAGTGTTTGAGGTACATCCACTCTATTATTGTGTACATGCAAGGCTGCATACGGGAACAATTGAGTGCTTGGTTTCCTGTCACAGTCTCTCTTTTGAAAGTCTCTTGCCATTACTCATTGGTGGCATTCAATTTGTCAACCAAACACTCAGAGTAATCTATTAATGTCTGGCCGCAGATGCTGCACAGCCCCCTGAGTAGCGACTGTCTGTTTCTTCCCACTTAAAGTAGACATGGTCCCTTATCACAGCTCGCTGATCTCCCATCTATTAAGATACACCATCTGCAGTGCCCCGTCTCTTATTTCATCCAGCATTTTTCCCCTGGCTCTTCTTGAGGGAGGATTTCTGTGATGGGGAATGAATAAACATTGACAAGTGAGCTTGTCCACTGTAGGTTGCTCTTAATAGCTGCTCTTCTTTTTCGTCTAACATGCATAACCTGTCCAACCTTGCAAGGACAACAAAAGCCTGACCAAATTAAGTTTTGAGTTTAGTTCCAGCTACCCTTATAGTTTGTCCTTTTGGTTAGTTTTCACTATGATGAGCGCAGTGGTGCAATGTTTTTGCTGCATTTTATTTTGAAAGTGTGATCGTACATCCTTTGGAAACAGAGAAATCTTTATCAAACGTTACTGAGTCTGAAACATTGTGGATTCTGTGGGCCAGCGCATGAGAGCACTATGAGGTGTTCCTAAGGCAAACCCGTACATAAGCTTGCCAGGTACAGGGATCACTGCTGACTCACCATTATATGAACTGGCAGAGAAAGAAAACAGACGTTACATTCAGTGAAAAAAATGTCAGAGATTATGACTTTAAAACAGCAAACCTACAGCAGATCTGTCCACCTTCTCCTGCCTGTGCAAGCAGCTGAGCTGTCAGGTAGAGGATGGATGGACCCGGGGCTCCACAAGTCAAAAGCACAAGTTAGTGTAGCGTGGCGAGACGGAGCTTTTGGTATAGACTCAGCTGACACCCCCCCCCCCCCCCCCCCCCACCTCCCTACCTCCCAACCAACACCAGCTCCTGCCAAAGCTCTCAGACGCAAGCTGAGGGTGTGGGTTGTTTGGACACAGCTGGGGGACGTGCCGCAGGCTCTGACAAAGATCAGATTGAGTCAAGCATCACCGAGCCAGCTGCTGAATCTCTGACAAAAAGAAACGCTCATTTCGTGGTGTCTTATTCCAGGACGTCTTGTTATTCTACTTGGTTGTTCGGATTTCCTACGAGGGCCACGCCGTCTTCACTCTTTTTCGTCATACCGTCATAGCACATGAAAGCAGAATGCTCCACAAGATTCAGCTCACTGTCTTGCACCAGTTGAAGTGGCAGTGACTGTTTGAGGGTTTGGACTGGTTTGGGTTATTTCAGCTGTGGTTTGTGCTCAGGCAAAAGGGTGTAAATCCTCAGAGCGTGACCCCGGCATAAATCTGTACAGCCTGCCAAACCTTGTCGTGTTTCCAATTTGGCTTTATGGCACTGTACACTTGATATGTGATTTGTGCTTTATTATGGACAACCTGAGACAACTTTGAGGGAGCGGGCACAGCGGGGGTAGTTTCAGATTTATCATAGAGTAATAAAAGCGACACCTTTATTATGTCCTGCAGTATTCTGACTCATTTCCAAAAGCTAATATACAGCTGTTACTTTCTCTGTTGTTTTGGGTGATTGCTTAGACTAACAGTGTAACTTTATTTTATTTATTTATTTATTTATTTATTTTAACCTTTTCCTTCACTGTGTGATGTTGGATGTCTCATCTACAGTCTGGTCTAGTGGATTTTTACAAATGATTGAGACCATTTCATTCACCTCACACACAATGAACCCTGTTGTTTGTTTCCACTGTTGCCTGCCTCTCTTTCGTTCCCTGCTCATACACGCAGACTCCACCACTCCAGACAGTTGTGATACTGCTGACATTTCCCATTTCTGGAGGAGCCCAGTGAGGTAACACTCACCAGAATGACTAACGTCTCTTAAACTGTGTCAATCCAGATGCCGCTTCAGTCCGCTCATCATTCTGTGCCTCATTCACAGTGACAAATGTCTGCCATTGTACTGTGGTATCGCCATAATAACAGACTGGAGCACATTAACTGCCCTGTGGGGAAGTCATGAAAAGCAACATTAGCTCAAAGTTAACAATCACCTTTTGTGCACTCTATAGGAACTGTGGAAACATGATCGCCGCTGCTGAGCATAGCAGTGTTTCTGTTATTGAAGGGATTCATAATAACTGATTATGACAAATTGATCTTTTGCATGGGGTGTAAGATCTCTCTGGACTCTGAACCAGATATTATTACACATTCATCAGTCATGAGGCAACATTGGCATTTATGTGGAGTTGTGTTTTCGATGGCCTGCTATCCGCTCATATGTAATCACTGATTACGTCCAATCTGGTAAATCCACAGTTTTAAAGGGGTCAGTTGAGGTTCTTTATACCGTTACCATAAAAAACACCAAGAAGCACACTATGTAGTCTGCGGGCCGAGACTCAGAATGGAGTAAAATGAATGTGCGTATTTGAGATGGACATTTTTTGCAGCGTTATTCTATCTTGGCCTGTGTTCACTCTCTGGAACCAAACCATTCCCTAATGTAACCGAGAACAATATGTGTGTGTCCTGACGATGAATTACCTTCCTAGTTTACCTTGTATTTATATTCTCCATGCCTCATACTGGCCTGATTGGTGTTATTGGCAAACTTGGAGTCTGCTGAGAGAGGATAATTTCTCTTCATCAAAAAGGGCCGGCAGAAAACGTGACCACTTAACACAAGCTTCCTCCATCTGAGCCGTAGCCTTATTCTCTCTCATTTAAAATCCCATCCCATTATATTGATGACAGACTATATCCGCAATGATGGACACAGCTCTGACACTCTAACCATCACCCCGCTGACCTGAAAGTGTAGTTTTGTGCGTACCGTGCTGTGTGTCTGTGTGATTGTACATATGCTCCATGGATGCATTTCTGAAATGCCTGAAGTAGGAAAAAGCAGGGCAATGATCCTCTCCATTGCTCCCGGCTCTTGGTCGCCTGGGTGCTCGGATCACTCCGCACCACACTGATTGTGTAGGAGACAGTGAAGAAGTACTGGGTTAAATTGATGGATAAGCACTTGAACAGGAGAAAGAGTAGCTGACAGGGATGTATACACAGAGGTCACGCTACACCACCTGAGAGGCAACACCTTTTGTTCCACTGACAGCGCCCCAGACTTTGCTGTAACTGGTTTCCAAGTGGCTGCCGACTCTGTTGTATAATGTGCTTGAAAAAAGGACTCCAAGCTTAATGTGGAACAGGAAGGTTTCATGAAATCAGGGCATGAGGTGAATGAACGAATATGCGAGTAGAATACAAGGTCATGTCTCAAATCCTCTCGGAGGAGGCAGGAAACCCACAATAGGACTGACCTCGGCACGGATAAGGCTCAGTATGGTCAGTTTATGCACAGTTGAACTGGTTGTGATACAGCGTGCATGTTTAAACCACTGGCTTTTACGAGGACTGCTACACATATTGCTATGATTTCCTTTCAAAACAGATTCCCACCCATGTCTCTCAGCAGGAGCACATTAAATATAAGTGTTACCGAACTTGTTTTCTTTGGTAGCTTCCGTGGCGCCGTTAGCAATTTGACACTACAACTGCCTTTGCTACTTTTTTATTCTTTTTTTTTTTTTTCCAGCTTTGATAATATGGACAGAGATACAAAGTTATCTAAGTTAAAGTTAAAGTTATACAAAGTCCTCATACAAAGTTAAACATACAGGACATTGTTATGCTCGACAATGTTGGCCATGTGGTGAAAAACTCAATTGAAAACAAGCCCTTTAAACATTGATAGATAACATTTGATAAATATAGAATATGAACAGAATTTTTTCTGAGATGCTTCCTGCTCATGATACTCATAAGAGCCATTTTCCTACTGCACCTCCTCTGCAATTTCAGTTTTTCTTTTGTCTTTTTTGTGTTGCTTTTGAGGAATAAGCTAAATTACATGCACTGCTTATTTTACATCATATAGATCAAATTTTACACACTTAATTGAAGAGAGCATAATTCCAAAATCATGTAAATGCAGAAAAGTTTACTGTTAAGTTTACTGTTGAGACAGGGCCCAAATTAAGAAAAATATTAAATACATGACTCATCTCAACTGTCATACATAATGTCATCTGCAGCACAGGCAGAATCAACAACTGTCTTCTTTTACTTGCTTCCGAAAACCAAATCTTGTTGAACTAAATGACTTCAGTGGAGCAAGTTTACTCTGCTGGGAAGGACTATTAGTTAGTATGGAGAAACTAAAATTATTTGATTGAGAGGCAGGCATAGTGGTTAGTGCTGTTGCCCCACAGTAAGAAGGTCGTGGGGTCGGTTCCGGAGCTGGGGCCTTTCTGTACCGAGTCTGCATGTTCTCCCTGAGCCTGCGTGGGTTTCCTCCCACCATCCAAAAACACTGGTGACTCTAAATTGTCTGTAGGTCTGAGTGTGAGTGTGAGTGGTTGTTGGTCTCTGTCTCTGTGTGTTTGGCCCTGTCCAGGAGGTACCCCACCCTCACCCAATGTGAACTGAAATTGGCTCGAGCACCCCCACGTGACTCAGAAAAAGACAAGTAATAGAAGATGAATGAAGCTATCCTAAAATGGCTGCAATCCATCAGTGCTTCCTCAGTCACGTCATTTCCCGAGAAAACATTTTTCAAAATTTCCTGCACATGGCAGCTTTTTGAAAATGAGTCATAAATATGTAATAGTGTTTGTCACAGAAGACTGACTGTTAATGGGCCAGTGTGACCCTCAGCCCTGTGTGTGTGCACCACCTACCACACTCAACAACACCTCCTGTTTACACATGAAAATGAAGGATGCTTGCACACAGACACAGAAACACATATACTGACATGCAGGATCAAAGATAATGACTGGATAACAGATTCAAGTAATTCCTTTTACTTTCGGAAGTCAGATTGTTTTCCAAATTTCAAGATGTCAAGTGTGTGTTTTCAGAGGCTGGTCTCGAGGGAAAAGCCTTTTTTTTCTGGGCTAATTAGACAGATCTGTCCCTCCAAAGGCTCCAAATTTACTTGCTTCAGATTAAAGAAATTCTCTCTAGTGACACTGTTAATTGGAGTGGCCTTCAATAGAAATCACACAGTGGAAATGGTAATAACAGACTGTGACAATAGCGATCGCTCCATCATTAAGACTAGCACAGGAGCCATGCACCATGCACATGGTCCGGCTTTTCCGTCATTGTCCCGGCCTCATTAAATTCGAACTAAGTGAGAGACGCAGGTTGTTTTCAAAGCAAAGACGCCCAAATGAAACCAGACGACATTCAAATATAAAGCGTGTCTCATTAGGAACATGATGATTGACAGGCAAGGGGTCTTTGTGAGGGGACATTCCCAGTCATGCAGTTGATGTCACCATGCGTGTGTGTGTGTGTGTGTGTGTGTGTCAGCATATAAAATGAGAAAGATGGAGGAATAAGAGAACTATGATACAATGGGATGTGTCATCAATCTTTCTTCTGTAACCCTTTTTGTAACTGATGCCTGTGGTCATCAGTGTTAAATTGGCAAAAAGCACAGGACACCATCATCTATGAGAGACTCACTAAAGCATTGTGAAAGAACCAATAATAATTTTGTCTTATGGCTCTGGCATGAAGCGGAGCAGAGAGTGCTCTCACCAAAAGCACAGCAACAATTGTTCAAGAGTTTTCCTTGCTGCAGTCAAGAAAAAAAAAAAACACCTCAACAGATAAAAAGACTATACAAAGACGCTTTATTAGAAAGTTTAGTTCGGGCCATGGCGCCTATCAGTATTGTAGTGATGCAAGTTAATTGCAGAAATCTCTGAATGTGGCGACAGAGCCAGAAACACTGTAGCCATGCTTGTCGCAGGCGGAGCTCCTGGTTTATTCCATATTTGGCCACTGTTGTAAGCGCTTATTTCTAATTTTATGTCCACATAGAGCACTTTAGATAATCATACAAAATTTACATGATGTCTAACTGATTGTTTTTCTTGCCCTGTTGGGTCTCAGCAGTTACTGTGGTACTGCAAGTTGTTTATTTGGGCCTATTTTGGGCCTACAAATCATGTCAGTTAGGCCGTTACACACTGGGAATGATGGGAAAAAAACAGAAAAAAGGCAAATTACCAGCAGCTGGCTTCACATATGGATGAGCTGAGATGTATTGGCACTTTATGTTCTAACTGTCTGGCCTAGGCAGCAATGCTTTCTGGGTATTGTAGTGCAGTGTTGGTGCCTGTTGAGGCCGGAGTGGATGGGTGGAACTAATACTCTCTGGTGACCCATCCAGCCTGTTTGTCCGCAGCCCAGGGGGGTGAAAGGTGACACCTCCTGCCAAGGAAACTGATGTTTTATATAATGCTCAACATATTTTCTGTTCACCATCACTATATAACCACATCATAAAGGATAGGCAGACACTTTTTCTGGACTTCTGCCTGTTGTCTATATTTAGCTGAGTCTTCTTCTTTGTAATGCCTAGTTCCATCTGTCTTTAACTCTTACTCGTTGGCATATTTCTTCTGTCTCACTGTCTCAATATTTCTTTCCCTCTCCCTTTTCTTGTCCGTGGGTTGTTTTGACATTTCCGCTGTTTATATCCTCCACAGACACAACCATCTGTGGTTGGCCCTGACCACACTGTGATGTCCCCCCGGCAGGAACCCATGTTATTATCATCCAGACCAACATTTGTAGAGTGGAAAAGGATTTTCAGGACCACAACAACACCAGTTTCACATTAGGACAGCAGAGCTGCAGAGGAAAGCGCACTCAAATCCCTCATCCTGGCTCAGCGCTTGGTCGGTGAAATAAAACAAAGGCAAACGGCGAGCCCGTGCAGGGATGGGTGTGCTGATAAAGATCTGTCAGTGGCGCATTTCCACAGGACAGACAGTTGGAAGGAGGGGGGAGAAAGAAGTGGTTGAAGCAACAGTGGTGCAGAGCAGGGGCCCAGAGTTTCCCAGAGTTTTAGAAAAACTCCTACTGGGTAGCGACAAACTAGAATTTCTGACGGAAACACGTTCTTCAGTCGCCTTCTGAGGAATTTACGGAATAGGGCAGATTCCTCTGAGGGGCCAGTACCTTCAGACTACCTTTCTGAGACCACCCCCACCCCGGCAAAAAAACAAAACAAAACAAAACAAAACAAAACATAAAAAAAAAAACATTCCCCCATCAGTCTGTCTTGCAGAGGTGCAGACAGAGTGGCACTGGTGCAGGCTCAGGTTGATGATCCTCAGGATACTGATGTACAACAGCATGAAAAAAGTGTGGTGTGGAAAGGCACCTTTCATCAGCACTAAATTCCACAATCACGGTGCCACAAGTTGAAGGAACATTCAGGAACCCAGGCCTGCAAATGTCGATAGTACAAGCCGGGCTATAAATCTGATTATCTGGCCCCTTTTCAGCTCCTAACAAGTCTGTAAAAAGTAATGTGTTATACGTGAAGTGCGGCTGACCTCATTTTGTTAATGTATTTTTTTGTGGCGGAACAAAGCTGTTGATGGTATTTTAGTGAAGCAATATGACCTGGTGCTGAATTCCACAGGCACACATTAAATTACAGCCCAGTGCTGCTGAAAGCTGCACAGGATTGCAGTTGAAGATGTACAGCCCCTGTTATGAGGGAAACAGACACTATCCACTGGGTCGGCCCTTTCGCAAATGGTTCCCATTGCCAAGTAAAGAGAGGATGATGCTGAAAAGGGATTATAAACAGGCAGGGCAAGAATTTATACAAATAGCTTCCAGGCGACATCCCTCAACCACAGCAATTCTCAGGCTTATGTTGAGTGCATAAAGGTGCAATTCTTCATCAGTTTCTCCTCTGCACTTGCAATTATGTAATCACACACTCTGCATATATGTATACATGTAAAATTGCCAACAGTCAGTCTTTGTGAGCTCTTGGAACAAGGAGATAGGTGCTGGGGGAGAGCTCCCACAGGAGGTGTTGCTTGCAGTCTGGTTTGTCAAAAGAGCCACCAACAGTGTTAGAGAAACCAAACACCCGAGGCTGCGGGAACTAGTTCTGATTGGACAAAGTCAGGAAACTCAGACAGGCAGAGAGATTTAACAAATCCAGTATCAGGAATCTTCAGTGCAGACAGAGGGGAAGAGGAAGGGAAGGAGATATAATAGACAAAAAGAAAGCTGAGGCAGAGAGAAAGCACAGGTCCTTCTTGTGTTCCTTATCTGGGGAACATAAGGAATCTTAATAGTAGTGTAGGTTGCACGCTCTGCACTGTCTCAGAGGCGACAGAAGACCAGGCTGAATGCAGGGAATGCAGCGTAACCTATAGAAGCCCCAGTCCACTGCCAGGGAATTAATAGCAGAAGGACTGCAATGTCTGGGATAAAAATGAAAGACTGATGGGAATACGGTGGAAGGGGGGTGCGGTGAGGGGGCAACGGAAAACATCAGGGTCCGATCCTCTGACACTTTATGTCTGAGGCGTAACATTTAGAGTGCCATGCAAAATTCAGTTGGGAAACAAAGATGCAGAGCTCATCAGCCACACCACGTTAGACACGGGAAGATAATGCATCGAACTGAAATCTGTTTAGTGGCACGGCTCAACTGAAACCGCACAGTGTTTGTCTTTCCCCCAACTCTCTGGTTTTCCTGCCTGGAAGCCTCTAAACCCTCCTCAGTCAGCAAACCTGGGACTGGGGGAGTATTGTGTACCATCAGGCAGCCCTCTCCCTGCACATTCCCCACTAAAATTTCCCAACTTAAAACCCCACAAATTGGCTTAGGATCAAAGTGACGTTATGCAGATGCAGAAGCACCGCCCCTGACCAGCTTTAATCGAATTTGGATGGTTGTATGACAGCTAACCATCTATGAAAGTGCCTGCTGTTTCTTTATACCCAAAAGTAATATTTGAAATTGACTTGGCTTGTAGTTTTAGTTATTTCATCACAGTCTGATCATCCCATGCCTTATTTTGAGGTGAAATTGGTAGATTTACTAAATTGCTTTGTGTTACACTAAAATCAAAGTGTGGAAACTCCACTTTCATCTTTCAAAGATGCAGGTCTTTCAGAAGTGACTGTTGGGGAGAAAGGTAGACACATGGTTGCAAACGGAGGAAACAATAGCAGGACAACCACTCAAAACAGCATTTATGACCCAACGTGTCCTCCATGGTGTGGTAAACAGAAGGCTGCAAGGTCCTCGTCGGCGATGCTGGTTTGGTTCAAGTCAGCGTCATTTGCTGGATGTTATTCCCTGATCTTTCTCCTCCATCTCCTATTCAGCTGGTCGAAAAACTGTCCAGATAAAAAGCTAATTATCTGTACTGTAAGTATGGGAGTAAAGGACAGTTAGCGTTCTTGCTCATCAAAAAGGAGGAACTGGTTACTTTAGCCCAACTACCAGCAGCCCTATAGCTCAGTAATTCATGTTTATCTGCGCTTAGTGGAAGTATGTGCCAGTCTATATTTTGGCAGAACTAGCTGTCCTTTTTCCTTTCAAAGGAGACATGAACAAAGACTGCATGAGCTCTTCAAATGGTGAAAATAAAAGCCCTCACCAAATGGTCAAAGGATTTTCTTGTATTCCCTTCTGCTTAGCTGGTGGACCATTAGCAAACAATGATAATACTAGAAAACCCCTGTAGAGATACAGGAATGGAGGCCAAGAGACTACTTTAAGCTTTTGGTTACGACTGCAGTACAACAATATCATAATTAGCATGCTGGCTGTGAGGAAACACGCCTTCTCTTGTTTCAGTGGTTGTTTGTAGTTATTTTGGAAGAGGGAGAGCAAGAGCCAATTAGAGACTACAAAGGCTAAAGTGTAGCATTTCAATGATAATGCTCTGGTTATCGCAAAATGTTTGAAGAATAAGCCAAACTGAATGCCGACAGCCTATTGTTAAGGCAGCAGCTCATGTAGACGCTGGAGTCTATTCTGCCTTTCTTTGTGTGATTCTACGGAAACAGGATCTGACTGACTCACTGTATCTCCAGCTCATCCATTAACTTGCTTGTTTTAGTAATGTGAGCCCATTTGTCAATCTGTGACAGGCTATCCAACAACAAATCCACTCAACAGGCTGAGTAAAGTTGGGCCTTTTGGGGCTGTGGGATGACCAGTGGTCCCTAATTGGTTACCAGTGTTTGAGCATGGATGGCAGCCAGGTGACTGGTCAAGAGGTCCAGCTGCTCCATGGGCTCGTTCTGCCTTCGCCTTCGGCCATCGGCCTCTGTCACGGTCACTTGTTTGTTTGTTTTCCTGCCTTTGTTTGGACTAGGGATTTCCTGTGCAAACTTAGAGTAACATGATCCCTTAGAAAATAAAAAATCCCCGACCAACTTGTTTGAATGCACCTCAGTGTGGATTTATTTTCTCTCTTTGTTAGAGTAATGTAACAGCAACAAGCAATTACCGCACATCTCATGAACAAAAGATGTTTTTGAGCCAGAGACTGTTTCCAACTGTATCAACGCATTGGATACATTTTCAGCCTTGAAATATTGGAGTAGGTTGCAGGAAGTCGTAATTTGCACACACAAAAAAAAAAAAGAAGAAAAAAAATCACACTGTCTCAGCAAAATTAGTTCACATACACACACTGCAGCTTCGTGCTCCCTCAGTCGGTCCATGCAAACATGCAGCTACACATAAAACAGCAGAGCCAACATGAAAGGCAGAGCAGGCCGCGAACACTCCGGCAATCCTCAACCAGCATGCGAACTTAACTACATGGTGACTTTGAGGTGTTAATTAGAAATAGAGATGTATCTGCCAGACAGCCTAATTACAATTTCAAGCCGAATATCAAATAGGTCCAGTGGTAAAACCTTTACACTTGGTGAGTATAATATATACATTAGATGGACTGAAACTGAATGTCAAATTCCCATAAGCTTATAAAACTGTGACTCCAAGTTGGTGGTGTGACTTGGAGAATTCATCAGTTGTTGTTTGTTTGTTTTTTTTTTTTTTGTGTTTTCTGATTCTAAAGTAATTTATAGACCAGTGCTTCCACTGAAGGACATACAGAGATACAGGAGCAACAAAGAGAGACAAATAGTTACTGCACCTTTACATGTGCAAACAGTGAATGAGACACATTCATAAACAGCTGCAGTTTGATGATCAGTTAATGCTCAACAATTGACCAAGATTATATCTGATCACAGCAATCAGAATCAAGTTGCTATTTTATTAGATCCAAAAGCGAAAATATTACATTCACCACTACATGAGATATGTTGGAAAGTATGCTGAGCGTCTTTCAGTGATGCTGATGCTTTCAGTGTTTTTTTTTTTTGTTTTGTTTTTTTTTACGATACCACCATAAATATCCCATTAGATAAGCTGGAGATAAACTCTGAGGAAAGACAAGATAAGTGATCAAGGAAGGTTTTGACGTTCAGGTCCAGCCTGTTAAGCATTTTGGTCAACAGCAAAAAGGCTCCTGAAAACAATCATCGCAAAAAAAAAACAGAACATGATCTTAAGTGTTGTGTTACAGGGAACTGACAAAGACAGTCCATCACTCCATTCCTCCCCTCAGAAGTGAATCGATGGATGGTTCCTACTCTCAAGATTATATTAGCCTGGCTTCATTTTTGGCCTTTTTTATTTTTTTAAACCTACTTCTGCCTTATCTCTGCGCAGTTTTGATGTATGACACAGGAAAATACAGACCAGAAATAGGACAAATCTCCATAAATAACATCTAAACCTCTTCGCTCTGATTTCAAATTGAGGCACATCACAAATGAGGACAATACAGAGAGAACTTTTAATGTTATTCAAGTGATACCTCATTTAAATAAGCATGAATTCTGCTAACGATTTTTACATGCGCAAAAGAAGATAACACAGTGAGTGGTTGCAGTGTGCGTGTGTGTGTTATACCAAACAAAAGCTTAGAGCATCTTGCGCAATGTAACATTCAGTCTCGATGCCAACTCTGCGTAGAGAATGACTGACAGGTTGGAGCTTGGTAAACCTGTTCTTACTTAAGATGCATTCGCGCAGTCGGACGGCCGGTCGAAGACGGAGCATCTGATTCCAGTGAAAGAGCGAGCCGTAAAGGTCAAAGGATGCACTTTGCGATGCCTTTGTCACATTCACGTTTCATGTTTCAGCAGTCTAAAGGTTGTGTTTTAGAAAGGAGGTGCAATTTCAAAGTTGTTTTAAGAGCCTAATTTCAAATAGTACAAATGATCCAGCTTTGGCTACAGTTGTTTGGGTGCAGTGTGTCACTCTAGATGTCATGGAAAGGCCTTATCTTGGTCACAGCAGGGCGGAGGGCTCTTTAAAGGTCCACCAGTCAAAAATGTCAGCTGAGTAGAGGCTGCCAGTGATCGAGACCATTTGCACCACAGATGTGAAAATGTTTTTATACAATCAGTGCAAGAAAAACAATTTCACAAAAAGTCGGATGACTTGGAATGCAGCAAAAACTCAGTGATTTCTATTGTATTCTGCCCATACTCGGATTCATGGGTGGTGGCCCTTCTTTTCAAAGCTTTGATGGTCCCGCTGCATTTTGCCTAACTCAATGGACAGCATGGCAATAGCGTCTTTTCAGTGTATGCATATAGACTTACTTTTCATGGTCCACTGTAAATGGGGGTCGTGTTACAGTCTGTGTGGGAGAACATAAAGAACAACAATAACCATGCTGGGACGTTCCACTAACCTTCCCAGAACGTTGTGTGAATATACCGTAACGGTGATGTTTGCTTTGTTGTAATGTTGAATAAACGCTACAATGAAACTTTCAAATAAAAGTCCGCAAACCTTCCCAGAACGTTGTGGGAATGTAACAGTAATGTCTAATTTCGCATCAGGAAAACTTGCCCTTTTCACATGTGTGTGTTTTGACTCTATTCTATTCCTTTTTGTATTACAGTTTTTAAATGTTTAAACTACAGTAAAGCTCTTTCCTGGAATGAAATGTGATTCTTTAAACAATAAAGTTGACAGTTGGGCTTTATTTGGCGTTTTGCAAGATGCTACTGTAAATTAAACACTGCCTCATTGTTTTTCTATCGATGTCATAGTTTCACATCTATTCACTTTTAAGTTTAGTTTTTCTTACAGTTTAAACCAGACAACCTTTGACAACCTTTGCAAACATTTGTTACACGTTTAATAAATCCTTTCACAAAACAACATCCAACGTTGCCAAAACCTTTTGGTTCCTGACTTGTGTTCTCCTTAAAGGGTCCTTTGCAGCTGCAGCAGGAGTTAACCTCTGAGGAGCGTCTATCTGCTGGACTCCAGGTTGCTCCGTCTCTCCAGGATTGGTGGGGGCCCCTGGCTGCAGCCAATAGGCAGAGCGCACCGCTAATGTGATCTCACCGCGGCCGCAGAGAGGAGCTCCACAGCGCAGCTCTCACCGCTGACAGGACTTGGACGTGGTGACAGCGGCTGCGGACGGACCAGACTCCTTCGGTTGCTCCTCTCTGCTGCGTGCAGCCCCGGCTGAAGGCTCCGGGCTTTAGGCTTATCTCTGAGCACAGGGTCCAGGCTTGGTGGCCCAGCGGTGCGCCCTCTCTGGACTTTTCATCGGATGCCAATGAGACGCACCGTGAATCGCTTTTCTCACTTGGGGAATATTGGTTCTGGATATCTGTTTTACTGCGACTGAGCGCTTTTGGGGTGAGTTTTTTTTTCCCCTCTCCTAATCATTGGATGTGGTAGGACATTATTTGACTATCTCGGGTTTTCAAAATTGGCAAATGTATGAATTTGATGGTGAAGTTTATCTTCAAGTTTAAACAATGAAATAAACTCAATTTACGCAGCGATGAAGCAAAAAAAAAAAATGCGTTGAGCTCCATGTCAGTTTTGCGCTTTGATAAGAACAACAAACAGCACCTTTAAGTAAACACAGCGAGAAAACAACCCATATAACCTCCTGCAGTTGAACAGATACTGACAAACTACTTCTGTCAGCCGCCAAACTGGCCAAGTTCATCATCTCCCAGTGCTGGTCTGCGCTTTTACGCAGCAGAGACGCGTCTCACTTTCCCCCTTGAGTTCGTTTCTCTGACGACGAAGAAAGCTGGAAAAGACGCGTGGAAGCGTGGATTCCCCGGGGCCTCCAGATGTATGGACTCAGCTGTCGCCTGTCACTTTGGTGACAACTGGTCCGGCCGCCCTGTGACCGCTGCCTGTCCCGCCACTGCAGGGCTCCACTATAGCTGTCAGGAGTGTGTGCTGAGTGAGACAGACTGTGCTCTCTCTCACACACACACACTCACTCACTCACTCTCACTTTCTCCATTTCTAACCTTGATAGGTTAAATCTTAGAACTACTTGGTGATGATCAGGATATAAATATAAATGTCATAAAATCTTAAAATTTGACTTAATTTTTTTTTTTTTTTTTAAGTAAATGAGTTCATCTTTCAGTTTTTCACTGAAATAACCTGTTTTGAGAACATCATGGAGTCAGACCGGAGCCTTGGAAATTGCTTCTGCACCTATTTGAAAATGCCCATTCACTGCAGATCTCTATGAAATAAAAAGAACTTTGGGGGCTGCATCGCTCCTTCTGGACATATTGCACAGCTAAACCTGTCATATAGTGTTTCCTGTGGAGAACAATGACACACCCTCACGTTTCAAATATGTCCATTCTCAGCTGTGTTAAACATGAGAGGCACAGGAGAAACAGCCACTGTTATATTTAACTAAGGCTGTCAAAATAATATTTTGATCTCAACAGAGTACAGTAAACATCCCCGCAAGCCAAGTCCTGTGCTGGATCTCGGGGGCTGACAGGATGACAGACCCACTTGGCTCAGCAGAGTCAGATGGGCCTGAAATCTGTCACTGTGGCTGCAGCTGACAAAGGCAGAGCACTGCTGATCCTGGGACCGTTCAGTTTGGTACCTGCTAGCTCAGCAAGTGTAACAGATCCAGGAAGTGTCACTATATTTAGACACATTAAATGTCTAGTTTGTGGAAATGGTTAGGATTGGAAGTACGTTTAATAAAAGGTAATTATAACAAAGGTGGAAGATCAAGTGGAGTTTCTGCCCAACATCAATGGTGCTCAATCTCAAAATAGATACTGCTTAAAAAGTTCCAAAAGCTCATTTCAAACACGATCCCACACATCTATATGATTGCATTTTCACACTATGTGCACCCTTGGTCTGGTGAAGGAACAGATACCCTGAACAGAATGAGCACGAGTACTGGGCAGTGCAGAGATACAGGAATGAGATCACAGTTCAGACCAGAACCAAGGTGGTGGTGTCACCTAGTGGCCGGAAGGAAGGTAGACAGCTTCACTGCCCAGCAGTCACCGAAAGTCACCAGTGGCGTTGCATTTACGACTTGAGCTACTTTAAATTTTCATCCCAGAAAGTGTAGAATTTAGGATAAATAAACCGATAAATCATTTTGTGGTCTCATGTAGAGAAGTTCAGCTGCACATTTCAAGCTTCTGCACTGATTTATGCAGCCATAGGTTGGTGTCTTTGAGGCCTGTGGTTACATGAGGGCAGGCAGTCCGACATCTAAAGCTTGTTTCCATTTGCCATGTAGTTTGTGATGAACGATATACATAAATTCACTGTAAGTGCTATTTGATGGCTCTCATAATTCACAGCTGCATTTATTCAATGTTTAGATGACCTAGTGGGGGAGGCGTTAGTGTTGGGAGAGATGTGATTGAGCTTCTGTAGATGATGAATTCTCCATGATGAAGATATTTATAGAAAAATGATTTACAAGTGGTCTGTTTTTTGTTTTGGTTTTTTTTTTTTGTTTTTTTGAGCAGCTCCATGTGTCACATTGTGCCAGTTCTCACTCAAAGTCTCATTTCCAACGCCTTGAGGTGAATCAAAGGTGCCATTAATAGAATCAAACTATTTGAAAAAAAAAAAAAAAAAACTTGCCCTAGATTCAGCCTGTGAATGTGAGAGGAGAGTACAATAGCTGGCCTTATCACAATTTTTCTTGGACACAGCAATGGAAACAGTTGTGATCCTCCTAAGCCAACTTGATGTTTACAAGTACTTGTTTAGTAAATGGATTATGTTAATGGTTTATTTTGGTGCCAGAGTGCAAAGTTAAAAACCAGAGCATTTAGGTTTGGGCAGCAGATAAGCACAGTCCTGCTTTTTTTATGAGCACCTCATAATGCAGCTTTCAACTGGAGCAGCTAACTACAATATTAGCAAACTTAGTGGCCAGCAAGAGCGGAGGAGGTGGAGACAAATCAGAGACATGAAGCCAGTCTCAGACATAAACAGAGGAGCATGTTGTGGTGTGTGTGTGTGTGTGTGTGTATGTATGTGTGTGTTTCTGTATGAAATGGACAGAGATGAAGTATTCACCAGTGTGTGTGTGTATCTGTAGGTGTTGGAGAGTGCATGCATGTGTGGCAGTCAACCAGCTGAGTGTGAATGAGCAGAACGTAAGTCCCAGTGCCCGTCTGTATAAGTTTACAGCCCGGTACCAGTGAAATGTACACAGAGGCCTGTTTGTGCAAAGCTAGAATGAATCACCCTTGCGTCCGTGTAAATCGCCTGCAAGCCAAACACTTTGGCAGCCTTTTATCCCCAGACGTGGTCCAGCTCACCGCAGCAGGGCTAAAAGCAGAGCGGCACAGGGCCGTGTGTTGTGAGGAGCTGTCAGAGGAGGCCAGTCTTTCATGGCTCTGGATGGAGAGTTGTGGCGTGGAGTCGGGTTGCCATAGACAAACTCCAGAGAGCAGAGCCCGTTGACTGTAAACTGTTTGTGGTAGGCTGGCAAGAGGCTGGATGAAATATGGCTTGTTTGAACGCCGGTGGTCCCAGAATCTGTGGGCACTGGGCCGCTGGCTGAATGGCCGATGGCCTGGATGGTCAAATTCAGGGCACCGTCACGCTGTGGTTAATAGATCGGGATAACCACTGTGGAAGTTGCTGTCTGTGGGTAAGAATATGACTTTGCATTCACCGGGTAAAGTTCCCCGCCTGATACTTGCACACCAGAATCAGAGGGCTCCGCCTGAAGCGGTGGCACACATTGGATGCACATGCTAAGCATTATTCTAAAGTGATTAAAGGTAGTTAGTGATTTAGCGCCTCCAGGCATAACTCTGTTTATTAGGAGCTGCAGGATGATGTTAGAGGAAAACGGGTTTGGCTCACACACTGGAGTTCAGTGCCCCAGCAGAACTCTGGTAACCACACAGCATAATTGCGGGACCAACCATCAGACCACCACGATGATGAAAGCCACACTCGACACACATGTTTCATTATCGCCGCCATGTATAGGCACGATGCTCAGCTCTAAGGGAACGCTAGGTAATAACCATGGTGCAGCGCTACAAAGCTGGCTTGTTATCATCATGTCTGTCTTTGATAAAGGGGAATAACAGATCTAAAGATGCCAAATGTCAGCGACGGGGTTGCTGGAAAGTTGTTCTGACCCAACCTGACACAAGCACAGATGCCTGCAGGAGGCCATGTTTGTCCCTCTGTCCTTCACCTCAATGGGGATCCATCCAAACAATCCCAGCATCACTGGGCAAGAAGCAAAAGAAAACATATTATCCTGAGATAGTCATTAAAAAGCCCAGCTCATTTCCCCAGCACACAACAGGGGATTCAGCTAAAGCTTTCCGGTCCCCTGGCTGGAAATATGCAAAACACCCCACCCCACCACCCCTCCCTACTCTTCCTGTGCCTCTTGTTCCTCTAGCCTTGTTGGCATTGTCACAGGGGTGGAGTCAGTGAGCGTGGATGATATGAGAAAGGTCAACGAGGTTTAAAAATGGAGTCTGCTGGGCAAGGGATTTTTGTACGAACAACAAAGGTATTTCCTGAGACTCATTAGAAAGGTCGCAGTTACTAATTGGAGGAAAGGTTTTCATAGAA
Organism: Echeneis naucrates; assembly: GCF_900963305.1. Lineage (NCBI taxonomy): Eukaryota > Metazoa > Chordata > Actinopteri > Carangiformes > Echeneidae > Echeneis > Echeneis naucrates. The sequence goes on along the minus strand of NC_042526.1, from coordinate 17,161,993 downwards.
TATTGCTCCTCAAAGCATTTTCTCTTTCCCTTTGAGTCATATTTTATTGGATCAATAAATTCAATTTGGAAAGACATTTATTCATACAACCGACTCCAACATCTCAAAATTCTGGATTGAATCATAGCAACTTAAGAAATACAAAGCAACGTTTCAATATAAAATATTAATACGCAGTATTTTATTCATGATGATGATCAGACCCCCCTGTCCCACTTTAGTATGTTAATTGCATTGGTTTTCCTCCGCAGATGTTGCACATTGACATAATTATTTTCCGTGTGTAAACATTTATTTCCTAATCAACAACTAATTCTGAGGTGGAGGTGCTTTCATATTTTTGGCCATCGGATATTTGACAAGAGTCTGCTTTTAATAAGGCTCAAATCAAGTCTGGATCTGTTATGAGTAGAAGTACATTGAGGGTTACACGTGATTTAAGCTAAAACGAGCATAAAACAGCAAACTATAAAGTGGTGCAAGGCGAGGGATATGCATTGTTATAAGAGACATTTCTTTTAAATTAGTATTGAAACCAAAAACATTACAAAATACAAACCTATTTGTATCATGTGACTATTGTCAAAGACAATAAAACAATAATGACGTATAACCAGGGATCTGCATGAAGAGATAGACAGGAGAGATAAGGTTAGCCACACTGAAACCACTGATCTGTCTCTTGTTTTTTTTAACTTCAACATTTTATTCAAAAGCTATTTTAATTGCATTTCTCTGTGACATAGTTTTGAAACACTGAAGTCAGCTGACTATATAATATGTCCTCCCACCTCCACTCTCGCTCAGCTCTCAAATTCTCTGCGCTATTATTAAGTTGTATATCAGGGAAGATATGCTATCATTCACCTCTTCACACAGAGGAAAGGTATAATTATCAGTTAGAAGTAAACATCACAGGAAAAGTAGATGCTGTCGTATAACATATAAATGGGTCAATATTGACAAAGGCCAACTGAGGACATGTCTTGCAGAGCAGCAGCCTGAGGCTCACAAAGGGCCCACTGAGCTGACGCAGAAACACTTCGTTTGGCCCCAACAACCCGACGGCAGCTCCTGGTGAGAGGCCAGTTCAAAGAGCCGCGCTTTTGTTTGCTATGCTCACACTGTCTTCCTGTTAGGGGCTGGGCTCCCAAAGAAAACAAGAGCAGTGGCTCACCAGATGTGCACATCTGTGCATGCGTCCCGTCCGTAGGAAAAACACACACACACACTTGACCAGAATGTTTTATGAGGTTGAAAAGGAGTAAAAAACTTTAAAGGGAGCTCAGATTTTGCGAGAAGGATTATTATTTTTCAGAACCCACGCAGTGTGTATCCCCACTCTGTCACATGTTCCTTTATGCTGGCTGAGAATGCTTCGGTGTCAGAAGTGAGCTCAGTATTAGCAGCTCCAGAAATAACACACTGACACTGACCAAAACAGACATATTATATGTGGGCTTTCTAAGAATAAATGTTGCCCTGGAGGACTGCTGTCCTTAACGTGGGAGAGTGATAAGGCGGCCAGCTCTGTGCTTTTTCTCCATTCCACATACATGTTGTTACACACACACACACACACACACACACACACACACACACACACACTCACGCGCAGATCCCAGACACCAATGACCTTATGTCTGACCTGTGTAGCTGCTAGACTGGCTGAGGCCTCAAGAGGGCTTCAGATTGGAATTCAGTCGACCTGAATACTGTACACACATCACATATCTCCACTCACACACCTATCTTAGTCCACCACAGACAGGCTTTTGTCCTCCACCTATTGTCCAACTTGCATCTCAAACAAAATCAAAATAGCTTCACATTACTGTTTAGAGCTTGGTCTGTAAGAGTCATGCCCCAGCAGTCCTTGGCTTGGGGTGAGGGTTAGCACATCATGGACTGGTACTGGAATTTTTTATTCCAACATCTGTTCTTATCTTGTAGTCAACGCACACATTACACAGTGCACTGAGAGGTCAATGCACATTGGCAGCCATTTTTAACAGTTTATTCAGTTATTGTTTTGTGTCTTGGAAACAGTTTCTCTTACCAGACTTTTAAAGATCTAAACCAGCAAACGTCTTGAAGGTGCTACAATAAGATTATCACTTCACTTGTCACCTGATCCATGCTACAATCCCATCCAGCCACATTCACAACCGCAAAAAGATTACATTACAGAAACTCATGTGCAGACAATATATCAAAGTATCGAAGTATACAGTATGTCAGAGATATAAAGGATGTTTGGAAAGCAATTCAGTGTGGTAAGCAGATGCACAGACAATCCGATATAAGCTCACCTCCCAAGATGCAGGGCCTCCAGAGACACATAAAATCTTTGTTCTTTTCAGAAATGTGAATAGACGAACATCTCAGTCTCAAACAAATCTTCCGCTGGGATTAAACGTCTAGTGGAGCATCTCACCATGAAAGCAAGTCTAAGCTTTTTATTTTTTTTCCCTGTACATTTGATTGTGAGTCACATGAGGAGGTGAAAGGGTCAACAGCATCAGAGCAACAGGGAGCCTTACAGGGGAGATCACTGGGCCTCTCCTCAGCTCTTTCTGCCATTTTTACTACCACCTTAATGACTTAAATTGTGTCCAATTAAGCAGAGCTGGAGAGAAGCATCCCGGCTCTCAGTCGTCAAGAGTTCCCTCTGTGCTGTGGCATTGGAGCATGTGTTTAATTAGAGTGCTCTAAAAAGACTGTAACGGAGTGTTTCTCCAGGAATGTTAATCATTAGTGGGATCCTGACTGCGCAGCTCTTAACTGTTTTAGAGTATTGTTGGATTCCATGGTTTGCCTTTTGAAGCCGTGCGGCTCAGGAAAATGCTTCCACGTGTGGGAATTTGCCAACTTCTTCTTCTTGTTTTTTTTTTTTTTTTTAAGATTGCATCCGTTTCTTCTGCAAAGACGTGCTCATAGCACTCGCCTGTTTTGTTACGGCGGGCTCGTTCAGATGTCCATTTGTGCCCGGGGCTGGAAACACACAGGAAATAGTTTTCTTGCCATATGAAGGATATACTGTTGAACTTTGAGGAGAAAAACCCAGATGTGTGTGACGTGTGAGGTTTAAGTAGTGTGGTAAGTCAGGGCGACTCAAAGTGTGAGGTCATGAGGTAAAAATTCTATGAAGTCTGAAAAGTTGCCAGTGTTGAACCTGGAGTGAGTGACAAGGTGCTGTTTCAATAAAAGTGATAAAACCTTCTCACGTTTCACGGAAAATTAAGATGTGGAAAACTCGACAGTTTTCTGCTCATGGCGAAAATGTTGACGTTTTATTTAAGAAGTTAAAAAAATGATGGTGAAAACAAAGAAGGTCATTGGCTTAAGTTGTTCATACGGTTGTTTGGTAATTGCATGTCTATATTCATTCCAGTTTGTCAATGGAGACCACACATGTCAGGCCGTTGCCTTTGCTGATCCTGTGCTTTTGACAGTGCAAGTGTGTAGTGTTAGTGCAGCCCATTCATCCTCGGCCCACTCTGTGTGCAGACAGCCACAGGCTTTTGTTGAGTTATAGTGTCCTCAAATAAAGGGGCTTCCTCCCTTTAACAGCCCCGGGAGCTCTGTCCCTCAAATTTCCATTGTTCCCAATGAGGTCCTGCTTTTACAACTAGGTGAGAGGGTGTCAAATTGAGGGTGAAATATGGCCCGTCTGGATCGTACATCTCTGCAATGTTTGGAAAAGCAGTTAGAGAGCAGTGTGCTTATGATAAAGAGAGGGAAGTACCAGCATGTTGACACCAGTTTCGTTACGTTGAAGGAAACTGGACATTTATCTTGTGTTACAATACAACCACAACAGCGGGATAAGAGCAAATCAAATAAAGCATTCATATGTGTAATAGGTTGTCAAGCTTGCATGAAATTGGGACCATTCAAATTGAAAATTGTGCTGGTTTTATAACAATAACGTTACATACCAATTACACCCAGATGATCGGTCCATCAACTTGGGAATTGAGCATTTATTTGCTTTTCTTGAAAATTTGAAATTAAAATTTAGAGTAAGAATTGAAAAGTTCAATGGGAGCCATATCCTGTTACCAGTTTAGCCCAATTAATCCCGAGTGGTGTTCATCTTCCTATTGCGTGGCCATGAAAAATGTGATGATTTTTAGGAAGGTCAAAGGTCAAGTGAGTAGACTTTTTTTTTTTTTTTTTTTTTTTTTACAAACATCTCTTGTCTGAAACTAATCTCTGATCTAAACTTTGGCCTCAGCTGCCTCCAACGTGTTGCAGTGAAACAGTAAAAAAGGGGGTTATGTGAGGGTTATAGGGCTGACAAGCCCACAGTCTGACCTGAGTTTGTCAGCACCAATCTAGCTAAGTCAATATCAATGCACTGACTGCTCCACCAGTTGACCTTTTCCTCCCTCTTTCAAGGCGTAAAAAGGATTGTTGTTACAGTAGAGTGATAGGCTTTTATTGGCCTTTATAACTGAGGCCTTTGTTGTGCCTGTGTCCTGATAATACCCATTGGCGAGTCATTTAAACCTTGAAAATGCCTACTTTTTATAAGGATGCTCACACTCCAGTGAGAGCTATTCTCAACAATGGTCATCAATGACGGCGAGTTAGAGACTGACCTTCCCTCTGCACCTTTGGCACCCCAATTTATGACATGTCTCAGGGGCAGAAATTTGGCTCGTGCAAACACACTGGGGATGACATCGTCACTGTGAGATATACATCGCATTCAGCTTCCATCGGCTGCTCTGTTTTATGGGTCCCTTTCCTCAAGGACATGTTTGGACCAGAGAAGAATGCTGCTTTATCCTTGGAGTGTTAGTTCTGATGATCGTCATCCTTATCCTGTCATTGTCAGGGCACGCTGGTCCCGGACGACTTCGCTGCTAGCACAAGGTGTTTCTTTTTTTTTTTTTGTTGTTGTTTTTTTTTTTTTTTTTTTTTTTTTTCACAGCAGTGAGAAGCTGCAGACCAGGTGTGAGGTGCTGTTCAGGTCGTTGTTGCTATGACAGGGGAATGGGCTGTAAAACCCTGGGGCAATAGATTTATGGGTCATCGGTGCTCCCCGAGGTCAAGTGTCAGGGATGTCCATCTTTATAATATTCAACGATCTAAGGTGAACCTTAAACTTTAAAGTTACTTCTAGTTACTTCTAATTATAGGCATACAAACACACAATGATGATCCGGATGTTTTTACTCGAATGAACTTCACATTTGAAGTCCGTAGAACTTATAAAGCTCTTTCTATGTCTTTCTACAGAATGGACTTTCATTTAAGCCTCACATGTGTCAAAATGCAATAAACCACTGACACCTACATTTTGAGGATACTTGGAACAATTCTGTTTACATATACTGGTGTTGCCAAGTAAAGTCTGCAAGTTTTGTTCAAATTACTTTACCATCGCAGCTTTGCATTTCATTAATGTCACCCCTCCTCCTCCTCCACCCTTCCCAAAGGCAGGATGCTGTGTTGTCCCTCCCCTCTAAGACTTGCTAATGGAGCAGGGTGCTGAGTCTTTTAGGCCAGCACAAAGGCCTGAGCTTTGCTGTGAAAGGGTAACTCTCCTCCCTGCCCTTGAATGCTACAATGGCTTTGTCCGCACACCCACACACACCTAGAGTACATGCAACATGCAGAGGCTAACGCACAATGGCTCTCATTTTCATTCATGGTCACTCATATTAGTTTCTTTTGGATAAAACTGGATTGGTTTCCTTTTGACTAAAGGGAGCATCTACAGGCCTATGACTGCCACCATACACCACCCATGATGTGATATTTCAGCACATAATAGAATGAAAGTGTGAATAAAAGTCGCACTATTATGATAAAAGCTCAAAAGATAAAAGTAGGATGAACTACGAATGAGGGACCCTGTTTAGTTTTTTTGTTTAGTTTTTTTTTTTTTCCATTAAAATAGTCCAAAAGCTGACAGTGTTTGCCCCCTTTTTATAACAATTTGAAGATACATTTATCAATCTATATATTTTCGTGCTCTACAGAATGACGTTGACCCTGTGACCCCGAACTGAAAAAACCCACAGCATAAATGTTTCATGCATGTGCTCAAGTTCACAGAATTACATCCTGACGTCATTGCCACAAAATTAACACAGCTGCTAAAATGTTTATAAAGAAAGCAATTTAAAGAGTTTAATGGATACCTTGCTTGCTAGTAAAAACGTTCTACTGCTTTGTTTCACAGTCTTTAACTATGCTAAAGTGCCATGACAAAACCTCACACAGAAAAGGATAAAGTTGAAAGTTACCTAAGGCACAATTGCGGACGCTGTAAAACTCGTCCTTTTGAGGGAAAGTAACACTCTAACTCTTCAACCAAACAACTGGGAAATAATGCATAAGGTGCAACTGTCCAGGGTTTGACCTGAGCCGGTCACTTTTGTTTTCTGAGGCAACAGGAAGGGAAGCACGTTCTGACATTCCTGCTGAGGTGAAGGAGAGGCAGAGGTCAACCCTGTCCTGCCCAGGGAGTTTCAGTGGATGGGCTGAGATGTTGATTGGGGTTGTATACGGCATGTCTGCAATTAAATAATAAAGGCAGAGGAGAAAGCCTGATATAATCTGAAATTAGCTTTGTTGAAAATATGTTAAAAAAGAAAGATATTGTTGGGTAATTAGGCAACAAACTCGCAATTTAAAGCTCTAAACTGAATATCATGTTTTTGTGGCGTTTGCACCAACTTATTTTATTAAACCTCACATCTCAGTGCGGCCGGATAAGTGGTAGAAAATGAGTGCGTGAGAGAATCTCAGAATGACCTCACATGTTCACATTTTGCATGAATTCGAGTTGAGCTGTACGATGTTGGACATTTTCAGCCCTCATTTGGACAATGTTAAGCTGCTAATAACGCAGTTGTGGTTTCTGCATAGGACTTGTGTGATTAACATGCCAAAGATATTATAGTTAGTCTCATTTAGATTTGCTGACTTCATGTTCATTTGTCAAAGAAGGGTTATGTGAGGCTAAGCTAGGACGTGGTAGATGGTAGGAAACGGGATAGCTGAAGCATCTTATGTTCACTCAAGCCAACAATCATTCTGTAATCATAAAGTTGTGGTCAGCAAAGAGCCCTCTGTAACTTACTGTCATTTTAGGGCACAACAAAGAAGCACCAGATAAACCAGAGCCTGGCTGTGACGCTCACCACCTTCTCCACATGTCTGAGCCCTTGATAAGGAAGGAGAAAGGAGAATGTCATGTGAAAAGCTGTTGTGGATGCGGGGCGGTCAGTGTGGTAGAACGAGCTCTGCCATCACTGCTCTGCAACTTAAAAGCACAGTTCCTGTGAGCCGGAGCTCCACCGGTGGTTCTCATTTGGAAGCATGTGTTTGAAGTATGAGGGGAGGGTTGGTGGAGGAGAGACGCCTTGCTCATGCTGCCTCCGAGCTGCCATGACTGGCTGCTCGGAGGTGAAGGGGTTGGGCTGAGGTTAAGAGGGTTGGGTTAGGGAGAGAGGTGGAGGAGGAGGAAGGGCTGGAGAAAGAGACAAGGGAGGGATGACCATCTGGTTGAGCTCCTCCATGTACATGCACGCGCACACACCCCTCTCAAACACTCTCTCCCACGCACTCAGACAGGCATCTCCCTGACTCCTTACAGTGTCAGCTCTGATAATGGACTGTTACTGTGCTGCCAGCTCTGGTAGAGAAGGCTGACTGCTCCTGTCCTGGAATTGGAGCTCTGAGGATCTTGCCTAGATATGCAGCAAAGCAGGTGAAGAGGAATCTAGGACCAGATTTTGAGATAATAGGATCCTTTTTCCTGCTCAGCTCAGGAGAGTTGGCCTACACTGAGGTAAGACCAACAGGGAAATGACTGAAGATGATGTAATCAGGTTACTAAATTGAAAGGGTGAGTTAGGTGACTACAATATTTTTCATTTTTCATGGGAGGTTGGTGTAATTATTGATCACAGAACTGCGTGATTTACAAGACATGACGCATTTAATAGCCTAGAGGTAGGAGATCTGTGCAGCTCATACTGTATCAATGGAAGTCTGCCTTTAAGGTGGCACAAAAGGCTGTCAGTGGTCTCCAACACTGGAAAGAGAATCCACTGGGATGTAAATGTGTTTGATGTCTGCTATGTGACAGCGGTACATGTGGGTGTTCAGTCTGGCCAGCGCATGCAGGTGGTCTCCCTGTTGCAGACCTCTGTGGCTGTCACTCCCATCCATTTGGTCTTGAAAAAACACTCCCCCAGCCACCAAGCTCCAGCAGTGCAGCACCTGGACACTGAGCCAAACCAAGCTCCTCTCCCAACCTACTTGTTTGATTTTTGTCATTTAAACCTGTTATGTTTTTCCTGTGTGTGTGTGTGTGTGTGTGTGTTTTCATTTCATGATGCTCAGTTTATTTACTGGATCTTTCAGTTGCAGGTTAACCTTAAACACTGGTTTACCACTTTTATTTTCCTTTTTTTTTCCTAACAAATATGACCTGGGCAGCAATAAGAAACGTGTTTCTCAAAAGTCTCAAAACATCATTATTACGTGCTGATACATGGCAGGCCGTTATTTGAAGATGAATGTGGACATGCAGTACAGCAATATTCTGCATATATATGAAGACACATCTTCTCCTGTGTAAGAGAAGATATGTCTTCTCTTCAACCAATTTGTCTCAGTTCAAGCTCAAGTAAGCAGGGAGCACAAAATCTTGTTTTTCTCTTCAACTAGAGCCTCTGCTCCATTTCTGAGCTCGCAGGAGCCAAGCTAAACATGTCGGGCCAGTCCAAACTGACAGAGAGCACTGTGTTGCGTTGTGTTCATGTCCATCATCTACTTCCTAGAGGAATATAGACAGTAATTCAGACCAGAAGCTGTGTATTTTTCCTGTGCACTCTCTCAGGGTTGTTAATGCAAGGCTCCAATGTCTGGATTTTGTGGGACTGTGGTTGGAGTGTTGGTGAGTTTTAAAATGTCACTGGAGGGTGTATTTATTGGTCAGTCACAGCATGAGGTCCCGTGAGAGGTTTGTGTCCCATAAAGTGATAAATACGATTACACAGTAGTTAACACATGATGCTGAGTATCTACTGTTCTTTCTTGAGGGTGAATACAAATCATTGGTTATTTTGTTCCATCAAGAATGAAGTTTGCACCCACTCAGCGAGCTTCTGTCACACTGAGACTTATATGAGTTTCTCTAACGGTCATTGTGCAGTTTTTTTTTTTTTTGTTTTTTTTTTCTAAGACAGATCTCTTCATTCATTCTTTAGTCTGGTGGGAGGCTGTGAAACCTTCATTCACTGGAAACCTCTGAAGGCAAGGATGTGTATGAGCTGCCCTCTTTCACCTGCCTTGACTTCAGTTCCCTCCCTTTTGTGGAAAAGACACATTAACATTTTCATACATGTCAGCCTGATAGCACCCCCGCCACCCTCTGGCCCTCTGTGGGCAGATCAGTCAGATATGCAGGCCTGCAGCTCCCAAAGCCATGTTAGCAAGCACCTTTACAAAAGAGTAAGGGCTGTTAACCATTCAGGGGGGACTGCAGGGGTCTGGCTCGTGTGAGAGGAGGGCAGGGCATGGGGGCAGTTAGGAGGAGTAAAAAAACAAAAAAAAAAAACAAAACGAAAACTAATCTTGCAAACCATAAGTCCCTTGTTAGAGGAAAAACTTTAAAGCCAGCACAAGTGATGAGTCAGGGAGTTGGCAAGTCGGTCTGAGCATGGTTAAGTCAGTTGGCTCAGTGCTTCTGTCATTCAAAATGTTAAAGGAGGGTTCTGGGCAAAGACAGAGGAAACAAGCTGCATGACACCCAAAGGCAAAATTAGCATGCGAGCAGATGTGGTTGTATAAAAAGCGGCTTTACCTAACACCGAGTCATGCACATCTTGCACTTTGTGCGCCTGGCTGTAGTTCAAGCCTGACATTCCTGTGAGTCAGGTTTGGCTGAGTGAGACCTCCTCACGCAGACTTAGCCAACATGTTAAAGCAAATATCTTTTTAACAAATGTAGCGCATGAGTGAGCCGCTGCCTGATAAAAATGTGAGCCAGTGAAGTTGTAGTCTCTTGGCTCCTGACTGAACCTGCCTATAGTTAGCCATCTCCCATGTGAAACCCTAGCTATTCTCAAACAAGGCCACATTTTTGCAGGTTATTTTGGTCTCATTTGCAAGTCAATAGATGTGACTAGAACAAGAGAGTGTCTTATTTGTCACTCGGCGCTCTCATCTGAAGACAGGTTATCTGGGTTTGAGGGCTTTAGCTGTCATGTATATGAAGATAACAGACCACATCCTCGGGAAGGGGGGAAAAAAAGGGAGATAAACAGGCTCTTGATGGAACAAGCCTTCAGTGGATTCCTGCACAAAGGCACCATTGTTCAGGACATTAGAGGCGTTTTAATGGGACTTGTCATAAGCCAGTCCGCCTGACTTGACACTTTTTGGAACAATGCAGTCTCGAATTCCGAAAAAAAAAAAAAAAAAAAAAAAAAGCCAGTGGATGCTGTGTCGCCACTATCCATCATGCTTGGCTATGATCGTCTTTGGCTGATCAGCCTAAATGGGGTCATGCCAGCAGTTGGCAAGGTCACAGGGCCCACTTGCCCTTGAGGAAGATGAGTTAATATGAATAACCAGTAGATCATTATCCTTCCCTGTGGACAGGGCAGGAGGCAGTATGGCAGAAAGAGTCGTCATCAAAGGACAAGCATCGTACACTGGTGTTCAGCTGATTGTGGCGAGGTGTTTATAGTACTGTCGCCTACAGTAACCTGTATTTACGTGCCCCATGTGGGTTTCAGCATAAACATGTGCACTGTCTCTTCATGTGTGCACAGGAACTGCACAGCTCCGAAGGCAGTCAGGCATTTATATCATTCACCAGGTGAGAGCGCAGATTACCAGACCTCTTTACTGTCACTCCTGTGTTCAAAGGCTGTATTTGAGTGTGTCTGGTTTTCTCAGCTGTCTCTCAGCCGCCCTCGCTGCCCTTGCTGGCCATAGGGGGTGGTGGCTTTGGGGGAGGTGGTGTAAGGGCCAGGCTGCTGGACCATAGCTGGGCTCCCATTTGATCTCAGCTAGAGCTCTTGTCCCCTGAGAAATGACCACAACTGGACACACAGTAATTATCTCCATGTCTGCTTGGTCCTGCACAGTTTACAGGAACTCGGGAGATGACGTGGTTCTTTGATTGGGTCAGTGACTAATGAAGCTTTTGAATCGATTAGCTTCACAAACTTAGAGAGCTCAGTGTAATTTCCTCTGACTCGCCACACCGTGAAACTGTAAGACAAATTCCTACTCCTGCGAAACAAAATTCTTCTTCACAACCAATAACATAATATTTACAATACTTTGTATTGCTATTTCACATGCTACTGAGTCACTTTAAAGTTTTTCATTGCCTTGGCCACAGTGGCTAATGCTCAGGAACATTTACGCATATTATGTTTCGTTGTTTTTTTTGTTTTTGTGTTTTGTTTTGTTTTTTTTTTTTTTTTTGCATTTAGCTTTTTGTATCAATCAAGTGCAGTGACATCTGCGGATATGTGGACTATGTGGATTAAGGATTATAGCCACCACACATGTAGGTCAACACTGTGGCATTCTTTGATCTATTTTTTTCTCTTCGGTTGCATTGTCAGTGTCCAACCGAGTATCAGTCGACCCCATCCATCCCATTCCCCGTCTGTCTAACCTTCCCCATCCAGCTACTTCACCTGTCTGGCATTACTCTGTCCATCTAAAAGATGAAAGGATGATCAGACATTCACTGCAGCAGGTTGGAAAACAAACACTCCAAAGAAAAAGGGGAGATGAAGGGAGAGACCATTCTCCATATGGTGGCCCTGTCTTAAGGCAAGGCCTGTGTTTATACAGACCTCGGGCTCAACTGATCAAACCAGCATCAGATCCCATGTGGCGGCCCCTCTTGGGGCTTAGTATGACGTAGCACCGCAGCAGGCTAAAATGATGACTCATTCAGGCTGAAGTTGCACAGATAAGGTGAAACAGCCAGCATCTGGTGCTGTTCTTGCTTTTGTGTCGATGACAAATTATATTACAGTTTGAGAAAGGAATGCGAGGTCTGTGCAGCATTGCCTGAGAGCAGGCACACATACAGGCAGCACCGATTCCACTGTGTGTGTTTAGGAATGGCTAAGTGCATGTTATTGTCACTATAATGAGAGTGGACGTCACCTCGTGAAGTTTAGGGAATTTCCTAATGGTCTCTATATCCTCCAAAGCCAAATGAAGAGGTCCCATGTTTAACTGCTACCACAATAGTAGTGAAAGGCTGTAGCTCTATTTATGTGTTTCTTTATGAAGTCGACTCATCACCAGAACTGTGACCAAGAAAAACTTGCTCAGATACCATAATGGGCTTTTAGGGGGTGGTGTGGGCCTCATGAAGGAAACTGTGATAGTGTGATTCAGCTGGTGGTTAACATCAGTGGAGTGGAACTGACATGAGAGAAGCAGATTAGATGGGGTGAGGATGGCATTATGTGGGGGCTGGCTGATGTAATGGCTTGTTAACCAAAATTTCATTTTCTTGACCACTTAAATCCTCCCTCTGCTTCCTGTCCTTAACCCAAATCCCATTTCTTTCTTCTCATCTTTCCATTTTTTTTTTTTTTTTTTACATTGTCTGTCTAGTAAAAAGAAAGTCTGATGAGCCTGGCAAGTGCAGCGGTGTCGGCGACTGGCTTCCAGGGTGGAGCGCGCCAGCGAGACTTGATGATGGAGCAGAAAGTCAGTAAGCTGACCTCTGGCTTCCAACGCAGCTCCACCTCCGATGACGACTCTGGCTGCGCACTGGAGGAATACGCCTGGGTACCACCTGGCCTCAGGCCTGAACAGGTGAGCAATAGCTGCTCAAAGTCTTTGTTCTGTTCATGATATTCATGAAGGTGTCGAGAGCGGAGTCTAAACAAGCCTGCTTAGTTTGGGCATGGCCCCACTCATAATACAAAGAAGACTATGTTGTTCTCTTTAACTTTGGTGTCTATTTCATTGGTTCACAAATCACTAATTCCCCAAATCACCGCAGTGAATAATGGTGTATCCTCCTGACAGAGAATAAAAACAGCTCTAACCTGATTCTAACTTCCTTCTAGCCCATTTGCCTGGCCCAGATAAATGCTATTCAGCACATTGCTGAATAACATACCCACTACAGTCTCTGGATGACAGACCTTATGGGACAGCATATTTCTTCCAACTTTTGCTTAGTCCCTTTGTTTGAGGCAGACTTGTCAGGCTTCACCAGGCAGCCACTTACAGGCAGGATGTGTATGTTTTTATTTACAAACTGCGGTGCGGCAAAGTCTGTTTGTGATTATCAAGTTCTCTGTTGGGATGAGGACTTGGTCGGTCAAGCCCACTGCTGCTAGCAAGATCAGGAATAAAGGGGCGTCTTCTCACAAGCCCTCTCCTCAGCTAACACAGGCAGGACTGTTAGTTATGTCTGCAGGGCAGCCAGTGTGATGTGGCTCCCTCCCAAACCGTCTGTTTTTCTCTTCTCTCCTCATTTCTGTCTTTTCTAGCCGTTTTTCTCTCTCTATCCCACTTCCCTTGTTAAACACACATGGAAGTGATGAGGGGGTGATGGGTAAAGAGAAATGGGTTTAAAGCAACAGAAAACCTTAAAGCCAAAACATGCAGGACCTTTTGTGTGGAAAATGCATCCATCAACTCAACGGTAATGCCTTTACTGCAGCTATTGCCCTGAATTGGCCGTGCATCATGGGTCATCATTACAGTGAAGAAACATATAGGGCCGAGGTGATAACTGACTGTTCCCCAGACCCTAAGGAGCTGGATGAGGGGTAATAGCAGCATGAAAATGTGCATAATTTATGGTGGGGGGCAAACGTCGGGTTGATTGTCAGGGTAAATTGCTGTCGCCCCCCTTTAGACAGCCAAAGCTGCAGGAAGCTCCCCCAACACACAAGACAAGCACAACCCACCTCTTTATCTGGCTGGCTGTAATAGCCCCTCCCTCATAAAGTTTAGTTTTCAGTGGCCAGCCTGAAGGGTCAAAGTGCCACCATGACAGGCTGCTTTGTCCTGTCCCTATAGAGACAAGCATATGACTGGAAAAACACAAACCTTAAACTGATTTGACCTGTTGACCTGTTTGGACTTGCTTAGAGAATAAAATCATCAAACAGCCCTGCTGCTGTTTCTTGTCCTTTTGGGATGAAGCGGATTTTGGGGGGTAGGAAAAACTTGAGCAAACACTTTCGTTCCACAAATTCAGTCTTCCGTACATTTTAGACAGAGCTGTCCCAGAATGTGTCTCATCAAGACTTCATGTCTCGCCTGTTTTGTTCCTTGGAACAGAAATTTAGGTTCATAAATATTCTACCCAAGATAATAACAATAATATATTGCAGCAACTCAGTGGATTTAAATTTGGTTTTAAAACACTCAGCTTCTTGTGAAATTAACAACCTGGCTATATGTTAAGATTGATGAGCACACATTCTTGAAAAAATAATAAATAATTTGGAACAAGTTTGATTTGTCTTGAGTGGGGATTCACTGAACTGAAAGGTTCTGAGAAGCTGCACACAAATCACATTCAGCAACGTTACCAAAACTAAGAACCAAGTACTGATGTTTTCTAATTTTACTCGGAGTCATAATCACCCCACTACATGCATTGCTGTCCGCAGGTCCAGTTATATTTCTCCTGCCTGCCCGAGGATAAGATTCCCTATGTCAACAGTCCGGGAGAGAAGTTCAGAATCAAGCAGCTCCTGTATCAGCTCCCACCACATGATAATGAGGTAAGAATACTTTGACTGTGTGGCTGTAAAAGTATCAGAAAAATTGTATCCCAGCAGGGCCTCTGATGTACGCTACAGTGTCGACAAGAAAGAGACACTTTTTGAGTAGCGGCATCTGTTTCTGCCCTCTCAACCCACAGCGTGAAAAGTATCGCCATTTTCATGCCACCCTGCGAATGTGAGCCCTTGGCATTCACGTTGACATCACACTAGGGGATTTTTGTTCCACAATCTTGTAGACGTGTAGTGAGGGCACAATGTGACTTTCGACTTGATGATTTTATGATGTTTACCGGGAGCCCCCACCAGTTGGATTCCTGTCATAGCAGTGGTTTTTATGAGGACTGCTCAGCAGGAGAGATGGATGCTGGCTGAAAGAAGCTTTATGTGATGCCACCACCACAGTGGCACCACAGTTCGGCTCGGTTGTCTTTCGTGCTTTGTTGCCCGTCCTCTTGATTTCACTCTAAACACAGGCCTTGTTTGTGTAAATGTCTGCTTTCCTTCTTGTTAAGGCTTTGGAAAACATCAAAAAGGCCCGTTGTAAAAATGAGAATCTCAATCAGGGACTGCGGGTGGAGATGTGTAGGGGGGGGTTGTAGGAAGGGCAAGTTGGGGTCAAGAGTTGCCTTTGTTCAGCATGCTCTGGTATGCACTCTGCCCTCTCTGATACTTACCTAAGTTTATAACCTTTATTTGTGCCTGACAATTTCTGCAATGAGATCTTTTAAGAAGCATAATACAAACACTTTAATCACTTCAACAAGCCAAGTTGTTTATTTGGTTTTTTTTTCAGAACAACTTTTTTTTTTTTTTTAAAGGAACTTTTTCCATTCTTTAATGTGCATTATTGCGACATTCTGATTGTGTCCCTCTTTACCAAACCCATCATCTTCCCTCCCAGGTGCGTTATTGCCAGTCCCTCAGTGAGGAGGAGAAGAAGGAGCTGCATATGTTCAGTGTTCAGAGGAAGAAGGAAGCCCTGGGAAGGGGCACAATTAAACTGCTGACCCGCAATCTTCTGAACAGCATTTGCGAGCATGTACGTGTCTTGTCTTGCATATACTTTTGCAACTGTAAATACAGAGAGGACTATAAATTGGACTTCACAATCCCCCCCTGAAAAAAAAAAAAACAAACTTCAACAGCAGTAGTGAAAGAAAGACTTTGTTCCCATTTCACCGTGCATCTCCTTCGTGGGTATTTGGCTAATCCATGTGCAGTTTTAACTAAAACGAAGAGGGATAGTGGAAATGAAAATCTCAGTCTCAGCTGTGCCATTAAAAAAAATCCCTAGACACAAACTGGATTTGCCGGCCTGCAGTGTAAGATTTATTCTCTGGTCAGGCATTTGGAGTGTTTCACTCAGAATTTACAATGATCGTTAGGCAGAGAGGGTACACATAAACCTTGTCAAAACATAATCCAACTGATGTAGCTCTCCACAGGGAACCAATACTTTCTCTAAGATTTTTGTTTCTGCTTTTTAATTGTGCGTGCTATCCACAATCAGTTTAGTTGATTGATTGAAGTCCTCATATGGTTGGTCAGGAAAGTAGAACAAATTGGCCACTGTGGGACTGCAGTTAGGACAACCCAGTGAGCTGGTACACACAGATGGGCCAAATATTTACCCCCTCATCAGCAGAGCAAATGTACTCGGAAGAAGCCAAATGATTAGTTCCTATGGGGCAGGCTTTGAGTTACATTAGGAGCAAAAATTAAGGCTCAAAGCCCAAACTGTGCCCATTCAGTTGTGTGACAGATGGAATTTCCTATTCCATTTGGCAGCAGTTACATCACCAAATCACAGAATAATTTGGAACTACAGTTAATTAAATTTTTGGATGTAAATGTCTGGATGATCGTGTCCAAATATTGCAGTGCGGTGAAAGCGTCAACGGTGGAGAAATGGCAGTGTTTGCCTCGAGGGCGGGCCCTGGGTTGTGCTGGCACCCCGCATGCTTTGCCTGCTCCACATGTAGCGAGCTGCTGGTGGATCTGATCTACTTCTACCACGATGGAAAGATACACTGTGGGAGGCACCACGCTGAGCTACTCAAACCACGCTGCTCAGCCTGCGATGAGGTAAAAGCACAGAACTGCAATACTGAGAGTCTGACACTTTTGGTTATTCTAAATGCCCTCTGGGATGGTAAAACCATGTATTGTATTTCCCCTGCTGACTAAATAAATCCAACATGAATGTACAGCCTCATGACAGCCAGGAAGGCAAAAGATGGCCACTCTTATCTCATACAGTCTACACCTTGGTCTACAGATCATTTTTGCTGATGAGTGCACAGAGGCAGAAGGGCGCCATTGGCACATGAAGCATTTCTCCTGTTATGAGTGTGAGACAATTCTGGGAGGCCAGCGCTACATCATGAAGGATGGCAGGCCATACTGTTGCGGCTGCTTTGAGTCTCTCTATGCAGAGTACTGTGAGGCCTGTGGAGATCACATTGGTAAGATCATTTAAAATAAAACATCTGTCATGATTGTTCAAACTGAAGAGTAATATTATAAGCAACATTTTCCCCAATCAGGTGTTGATCATGCCCAGATGACCTATGATGGGCTTCACTGGCATGCCACCGAGAGCTGCTTCAGCTGTGCCCAGTGTAAGAGCTCCCTTCTGGGCTGCCCCTTCCTGCCACACCAAAGTCACATTTACTGCTCCAAGGCCTGCAGTCTTGGGGAAGATGTCCATGCTTCAGACTCCTCAGACTCGGCCTTCCAGTCTGCACGCTCACGGGAATCGCGCCGCAGCGTGCGGATGGGTAAGAGCAGTCGCTCAGCTGATCAGTGCAGACAGTCACTCCTCTTCTCACCTTCGGTCAACTATAAGTTCCCTGGCTTCAGTGGAAACACTGATGACACCCTGACCAACAAGCTGCCCCACATGAACTTATCTGATGAGCATCTCTGGAGAGGACGTGAGGAGACTGAGGCACCCGAGGACCAGGAGGAGGAGTGGGCTGAGCATGAAGACTACATGACTCAGCTGCTATTAAAGTTTGGGGAGCATGGGGTCTTCCAGCAAGCCAATGACTCTAGACCGACAGATTTCTGGATCGCTGAAAAGGATACAAAATCAAAGCAGGATTCATCCAAAGCTGTTGGTGGCAGTGGAGGAGGAAGGGGTAGCCTAGCTAGCAAAAAGTATCAGGCTGACATGTACTGGGCCCAGTCACAAGATGGACTAGGCGACTCAGCCTATGGTAGCCACCCGGGCCCAGCGAGCAGTAGAAAGATTCAGGAGTTGGAGCTGGATCATGGGGCTAGAGGAGGATTCCAGGGAGAGGAGCCACAATGGTACAATGACTCTTTGGAGTGCATCACTGACGAGTTCAAGAAAACAGATCTGTGTGTCCGAGACTCCATGGACTCACTAGCCCTTTCTAATATTACTGGTGAGTAGATGTGAGACAATGGCGGTATAAAAACATAAAGTGTGATGTGTTGGCAAGAGTTAGTTATTTGTAATTGTTATATAATTCTTGTTTTTTTCTTTAAGTTTTTTTAATATGCAAACATTTTCTAAGTCATCTTTCTCTTCTTCAGGAGCCTCAGTGGATGGTGATAGCAAAGACAGACCTTTGGTATATTCCCTGCAAGGCTTACATGAACTTGAGACAGAGGACTGTGAGAAAACCAGTAATATGGGGACCCTCAACTCCTCTATGTTACACAGAAGTGCAAACTCATTAAAGAGCCTTGTATCTGAGCAGGAGGAGGAGGTGGAGGAGAATGTTCCTGAAGAGGAGGAGGGCAGAACCAAACCTCAGGTCCCTGCCCTGAGGCGGACACGTTCACAGTCTAGGCCTCAGCAAGTCAAATTCTCTGACGATGTGGTAGACAATGGCCACTATGGCGATCTCCCAGTGCGCCAGCCCCCTATGAGTGAACGGACTCGCCGGAGAGTGTATCACTTCGAAGAGCAGGGCCAGGACCTTCACTCTGGTCGCCATCATCACCACCACCGGAGGCGCCGCAGTCGCAAGTCACGCTCTGACAATGCTCTTAACCTTCTCCCCAAAGAGAGGGCCCAAATGTGCTACAAAATGGAACACAGGGGCAATGCCTGCGGGACCAAGGGACACCAAGCTTTCCATGG
The DNA here is from genome assembly GCF_900963305.1 of Echeneis naucrates. Taxonomy (NCBI): domain Eukaryota; kingdom Metazoa; phylum Chordata; class Actinopteri; order Carangiformes; family Echeneidae; genus Echeneis; species Echeneis naucrates. The sequence continues at coordinate 17,143,105 of NC_042526.1, read as the reverse complement.
CCAACCCAGTCCTTCTGCTTTGTCAGGTTATGGGCTACAAGGCCCAGCCATGGGTAGGTTCTTGGGGCTGTATGGGGATGACGATGACTGGTGCTCAACATGCTCTTCTTCTTCGTCTGATTCAGAGGAGGAGGGATTTTTCCTGGGCCAGCCCATCCCTCAGCCCAGGCCCCATAGACACTACTACACTGATGACTTGCCCAGCGCTGTGGTAGCCATGTCTTCTTCTCCTTATGGTCAACGGACTAAGTCCAAAAAGAAGAAAGGGCACAAGGGGAAAAACTGTATAATTTCATAGACTTCTCTCTCTCTCTTATCTGCAGCTTTGACTAACGTTGTGCCATTCACTTGCCTCTTGTCCACTGTTTAAAATGCAATAATGGTTGCCTGCTATTAAATACTTCACAGCACTCAATTTGCCAAGGGGTTTGTGCGAGACACTTGTCCTTATTCTACATCTCCATGGCTGAACACTTCATTCGCATTACAGTAAAATAATAAGTAATGCATATTTATAATACACCATCTAAACAGTGTTTATTTAACAGTGCATATATTAATGTATATATTGTAGAATAAAAAAAAAGGCTATTTTTGTACCCTGGAGTTCATGACATGCTTTGTACCAAAACAGTATAAACGTTTGACTATTCGAAATTGGTACAGAGACATTTTTCCATGAGGGTTTCAGAAATGTAACGAGAAATTGAGTCTGGCCCAAGATCTTCAAAAGTTGTTTTTTCCAGGCTTGTGCACCATTATAAGTGAAACACTGAGTGTATTATAAGGCCTGGTTAAGTGGTGCATTTATGGCTCACTGTATCGTAAGAAATTCATTGTAATCTGTATAAATGTACAAACTGGAATATAAGGCTAAGATAGATGTTAATTGTAATAAAAATCTCTATATCATGATACATGTTTTTTCATGTAAAAATGTTTAATGGAACAACAAGTGGAGTCATCACACAATTCAAGGCCTTTTATTTACAAATCTAAGAGGTAAAATTCAGTTCAAGTTCAGTTAAATTCATTTGACAATCTAAACATAATGCATGTTTTTCACAAAGGTGACAGGTGAGGCACTGGGAGAGAATGAATGCTTTGATACTGGTTTGTGAATACTTAGGATATGGTCAGCATTAGTTTCACTTACAGCCTCAGCTGAAGAAAATACAGATGAATGAAGACCAAAACAATGTGCATTAATAAAAAAGTAAAAGGCTTTAATAAAGAACTGCATTATTTGACTCATTCTTTCTGCAAATGCTCCAGTCAGTAGAATTCAACAATATGGCCAAGCCTCTAGCTCGTTCAATGATCAAACATTTCACTTGTATACATACTGTTATCTGTAATGCACTGTATATAATAATCTTTGACAGTTTGGTCACCACATGATTCGTAAACACTGCGCTGTATTTCCTCCAGATGGCTATTGTGCTTTTCCATTTGTCAGCCTTAGTCTAAAATCCCATTTATGCTACAGGCAGTTGAAAATGACCAGTATCATAGATAATGCCAGTCAAAACATTTTTATGAACATCATTGCTACCATTATTTCATAAGAAAACATTATTCGTTAATTGCAATAAAAAAAAAAAAAAAAGAAAACCTTTGGTTAAAAATTTTTTTACAATTTTCTGGGACATCGTTCTACTCCTCCAAGAGAAATGTTTTTATTTATTTAGTTTTTCTAGCCTTTTCTGACTTTATTCAATAAAAGAGCTTGAAGAGTTGAAATTGAGGAAAGAGCTTAGGGGATGACGTGGCAAACGACACTGCTTGGTACCGAACCAGCATCGCTGGCGAGAACCCAGTAGCCACCTGTTTATGGGGTGCGCACTCTACCCACTACTGCCAGCGCCCCAAAAATAAGATTTTTAACATTCCATATTATAACTCAGGTGTTGAATGTCAGCCTCTGCTCTCATACCTCATCCAGCTCCTTCACAAAGTGCTTGAGGTCATCTAGGCATCGCTGTTTGATCTCCGAAAGGTTCTTATCCAGTGGAGCCTGCAGCAGATTATCCAAACTGGGTTCCTTGGCCACCAACATTTTCACCACTGTGCGAAATGTCTCACAGTCCTGCCTGTAATGCTGCACATAGAACAATAAAAAAAAATAAAAAAAAAAGGTTTATAATCATTTTCAAAAAGGTACGTGGTAAAGAGAAACTCAATAATCATGGTAAAGTAAAGGTTGATGGAGAGTTGTTTAAATATTTAAGATGTACATAGGTTGGTATTTTCTGATCATAGTTCAACACATTTGTCAATCAACTTCACACAGTGATGTTTTCCTATAATTGAGAGGAAACAGCAATTGTAGCATGTTCCTGCATTGCACAACGCGTTTTACAAATGACATCTATCACTGCTAAACCCACAACTTTCATGTTGATAATTTACACACTTATTTGTTCTTCACATTTCTAATGCAATATTATAAGTTGAGAAAAACGCAAAATGGATCTTACGAACGATTGAGGGACTCCATCTGACAGCTCTTTGACTCCTACAGACTGATTGTTGTATTAACACTTAACTGTGGACTTAATGAACCCAGTTCTGGTAAATTGCTATATTCCAAGAAACAGGTGTGTGTGAATTAGTGTAAGCGAGCCTATTCAAGTGCATGGCTGCTCATAACAAAGGGAAAATGAGGTGTCAGAGTATGTTAGTGGAGCTGGAGCATTCTTTCACACCCCATTGTAACGATCTCGCTCTCACATCCCTTTCACATTTTACTGCCAACCAAAAACGGCTGTAAAGTTCTTTATTAGAGTCCCAGGTGCAAGCTCACAACATCTTTATCACCTGGGGAGAAAAGACTAAATGTGAGGCCCCGCTCTGAAGCTGCCTGGAGGTTTAGGGCTACGCCGGTCCATCAAGGAGCAGTGTGCGACAACAGGGTCTGCCAGAGTTGACTTAGTACAGCCTAGATCACCTCTCCCCTCAAATTAGATAGGGTAGATTTTGTGCCTGTGGCTCAAAAACAACCACTCTGTTGTTCAACATAAGTACGACATCAAATGCAATCAAACCTAAATATGAGATAATATCTACAGACAAATAGACTCATGTATGTAGCAATTAAGGACATGTTTAACTCCATTGTCATTGTCAATTAAAAGTTTTGTTGCCTTTTTTTTTTTTTTTTTTTGGATTGGCAAGAAAATTGCTTGATCAAATGGAGGCCAAGTCTCTAAACAATTTCTCTTAAATTTCAAGTGATATGACCTTCTTCAAAGTTGGGGCCTAATCAAGGTGATTTTAAAAATGTCAGTTATTGGGGCCTTTCTTCTGAAATAAAAACATAGATGCTATCTCATCTGATGTTAACTTTTTGTTAAATGTAAAAAAACAAAACAAAAACATGCGTCTTAGGTCATTTTGACAAGAAAAATGCTGTCTGTCAAGTTAAATCTGTGTCCAGTCTTAAAGAGAATGTGAGGTTAAACAGTTTATTCCAGGACATTATGTGCACGTAGGCTAACACATGACCATGTATCCACCAACTTCTGAAGTGATCACAAGAACTTTGGTGAATTCAACCCATCAAAATCACATGACTTTAAAATAAAACTTTTCTGCAATATGGTCAGATACTTTAAATAGTCTGCTGGAGTAAATAATTCCAGTCCACGATTGGGAGAAACGCCATTATCAAGATGGTAATCGCCATCAAAATCTGGGCGGAATCAAAGCTGGGTGTGACTAAACACACTGAAAAGGTCAAAGAAACAAAAATACTATGGCATTCAGTGTTGAACAATGACGATGGAACAGTTCACTACGTGAGAACCATTTGCTGCGCTTTCAAATCGAAGGTCTCATGCTTAAAAAGCAAAAGGCTGAACAAAGTGACTAAATACATGTTTGGGATAATTAAGAAAAAACAAACAAACAGCAATTTTTTTTTGTGTGTGAGACCAGAACCAAAATGACGCAGTGAAATGTTACGCAAAATGATGAATTACACACAAATCTGTTGGGAGAAAATGAAGAGTTTTTGTGTTATAGTCTATCTAATAATTACAATGACGTTAAAAGAATAAAAAGCTGCACTGCCTGCAGCTCCTAGATAAGGCCAGTCCTTATTAATCCTTTTGATTATTCACCTGCTGAACCAGCTACAGCATGTTCAGATAGTTGATTCTCACTTATCTATTCATTTCTGCATCCTTCAAACATCAGTGTGGCAGTACATACATTTAGAGCGCCGCTTATAAAAGGGAAAAATGTATCAACTTTTTTTTGCAAGGTAAAAATAACAATTTTAAATATGAATATTAAAGCTATACAGGTTATTATTGCTGTGTCACATACAAAAGCATGCACGGGGAAAGCAAGTCAAGAAAATCTGGACAGAAATATCCCAGACTGTGGGAGATGTTTGGACCTTTAACGTCTGGAGATCATGCGGAGCGAATTCAAGGTCCCACATAATGACATAGTCCTCGCCGCCAACCACAGGGAAGTGAGAGGCTCACGACACATATGGCCAGCTATTGGGTTAGCTCAATCCTACTACTACAGAATTAGCCGCCCAATCCTTGGCGACCCCTAACCTTTTCTATTGTATAATCTCTATGACACAAAACCACAGTTTCAGGCCGCTCTCCACACTCATCTCTCTTTCACATTTAGCGTTTTCTCTCAGTAAGCATTATTTGGAGGAGCAAAAATTGGTTCCAGGTTTTAAGATGTGAGAGGAAACAAGGGCTAAATGAGACTCCAACATGTGGTGTGTCTCCCTCAAACCAGTGCCCCTCGAATCACTTTGGGTTGATTATGTTTGCCATCTTTCAAAACAAAACCTTCCTTGGCTTTTCCCCTGCTGTAGATTTTGTTGACAGTGATACCATTTTCAGTTCATTATATTCCATATACACACTTTTACACACTTGAAAGCTTCACAATAGGATGCGTTAAGGATTAAAAAGGGGCTTCTAATGAACAATGAGCTCATTTAAAGTGTTCCTTTGATGGCTATCAAGCGCACACATGCACAGGTCTATGGATTACTCATATTCATCACAATATTAAACAATGGTAGATCGGCCTCCTTCAGCCATCTACTTTTTGAAAAGCTGCTCTTATGTTCCCGGAACAAATAAGAAGTGTGATTTTGACCTGAGTGCGCTCTATGCTGTGAGAAAAGACTGCAGCGAGGTTCACTCCCTTGAGCGGGAGCCATGAGCTGATTTTTAAGCCTGATAACTGAGGGGCCACACAGGGCGTGCTGGAGCCCCAAAAGAAACAGCAACACTAGGGGCCTTAAGGAGGAGCCTTAAAAAGTGGGCTTCTGCCCAAGTCGGATGTTTGTGAAGGTCCAAATTGTGAACATACTGACAGGAGGGTACGCCTGGATACTGTGTGGGGGTTGGGAAGTTAAGGGTTTGAGTGAGATTATGCATAAGGCTCTTAGTGAGGCTCTGTTCAAATGAGCACTGATGCAGGCAGGGGTCCTGCATAATAAGGGAAGTGGAGTAATGACTTGAGGGCTGGTACACATTAGGGGATATTAAAAGAGCCATTTTAATCACTCAAGCTGCAAACCGGACCTCTCGATGGAGGGTCTAATAGTTGAAATGGATATGTTTCATTTGCACTGATTGAGACGATGAATGAACTTCTTTGAAAATCACTCCCAGGCACTTACCTACATTTTGAATGGATATTTTCTCATTTCCTATCATTGGAGCTATTATTCTACCTGCTCTTATTTGTTGTGCGGTTACGGCAAAGAGGGGCAAATGGCTTCTTTGGCCCTGTGTTGCATTGGGATAAAGAAGAAAATTAGGTATTGTTATGATGGTTTATTAGATGACACACCAGTCATCATGCCCATAATTAAATGATTTAGTATTTTGAAAAATATTATGAAAATCAGTGAGAAAGACTGTTTATTGTATCAATTTATGTTTTTGAGGTTTCTGATTTTCTTTATAACCTTGAAGCACCCGAGTGTATACAAATTCTTAGCCAAATAACACGATGAGTATTTCTCCTGTGACAAATCGATTTCTAATGTAATCAGCCTCCCCAACACAGTGATATGTACAGTCGTGGCCTTACCGAAAAAACAAACAAAAAAAACATTCAGGAAATATAAAATGGATGGGAATTTCTTTAACATGCTTAAGCTGACTTAAATAGGTTTAAGGAAAACTGAGGTCCTGAACTGGATCTCAACCTGATCTGCTTGGCGATGGATCTTTGTGTAACTGACCCCAGGGCAGATGGTTCAATAAAGACGCTGTCAAGGTTTCGGTTTGTGTCGCCACATCTGTAAAAGTGGTGGGAAATGGCAGGGTAAGCATGTGTCTGCTTATGCCAGGAGACGTGCCACACTGTGGGTGGGCCGTCTGCATCCTGCAGGGCAATTCCTGTCCTGCTTTAACTGGAACAGATAAGTGGCACTGTAGTGGAGAGCGATGAAGGGGAGGGAAAGGAGTGCTACTGCAAATAGCAGGCCACAAGATGCGTCAAAACCTGAAGCGCTAAGGACTGCTGTGCTGACTCATCCACCTCCTCTACACCAACAAATACTTAGATACAATAATCACAACAACATTGTACAGCTGGTGTAGAAGCACTGTCTGGATATATGATGCACCCTGGTGCCAGGGTAAAGTTCACACATGTAACCAGGAGCAACCACACAGTAAGATGACATAATTAGGATCTCAGTGTTTTGTAGCTACAACGTTTCGCCTGCAGAGTAATAATTCCATTTTATAAGGACATAAAGTTCAGTAACTGTGTAATCCGATGCTGTGGATCACCACTTTAGTCTCTCAGCAACCTTTCACTCACACACTGCTTGACCTGAACCCATGTCCTGCGCAGTCACTTTGACTGGAGAGTTGTCAGGCATGATGTGCAAAAGTCAGTAATGGGGTCCGCTTCATATTACGATAAAAGGGCTGAAGACAAAATAAACGTCATGATAGACAAATGACAAAGAAAGTAAGCCCGCTGGTTTCGCCTTCTGCTTGTCTTGTATTGAAACTTTTTTAGAAATGTGAATATCAGTATAATTGAACATAAGAGAATAAAGTGGATGGATCCGTCACTAAATAACGTGAAGGTTAACCATTGAAATCAGAAAAACAGCAGTATAACAGAATATTAAACACCCCCCAGTGATAACGCAGAAACCTTCAGCTATGAAAGTGAAATGACAAATGATATATTATGCCATAAGTACCAAAGAGTCAAGAGAATTGACAGACAGTTTGCCGATAAAAATCTACCGTCTCAATTTCCAGAGCTTTGGCCTTAATGGCCTCCAAGCGGCGAGTCTTGAAGTCATTCTCTGGTGTTGGCGTTGGCTCCATGCTGGCAGCCACCACCTCCTCCAACTCCGGCTGAGAAGCTGGAGTTTTTTCCTGCAATGTCAAAGGTTAAGGGTTAGAATTGGGGCCACCAGGTTTAGAAACTGGTTCTGATTTCAAAGTGTTTCAAATAGAGACAACTCTGCTCTGTGTTGGGGTGTTGAGTTCTTGTTTTTATACACGTCTTATTATACATGCCACATGTCAACAGTATAACCAGTGGTGCCAAATACAGTACATCTCTCTAAAAAAGGATCTTGAACAGTAATAGACTAAAGTGAAGACCTAGTGTCAGTTACATTTACAGTTTATGGAAGCACAACCTAAATGCTTGTCAAATTTTTATTTGCTCCTATTTATTATTTTGTTCCATTTTTTATTTCCTATTTATTTATTTTGCAACAATTTTTGTTATATTTCCCTTTTTGACAATGTAAGGGAGCATTGCTTTTTTTTACTCACCTATTTGGATTTTGGATATTTGGATTCACAAATTCAAAATGAAGCCTTCATTCATTAATTTTAGTCTTAGTCAACATATTGATGGTTTTTCCTGTTTCTCGTAAACTGACTATAATTAATGTGGTACATATGCGCAATCTCTGCCTTTTATGACAAAGAACAGCAATCTTTTCTTGTTTTGCTTCCTGGGTATGGTATGTGATGATTTAAGTCTTTGTGTTGTATCTATTTCTTATCAATATTTATAGTTATTACATCAAACTGGGGCATCGCTACAGTTTAAGCAGGTGTCTTTTGTAATTCATAATTGACTACACTGGAATAAGATGAATATTTCCTTCCTTAATGTCCATGTCAAACTAGAAGAAATCAGAGATTATATTAAATATGACCAGAATGCCCTCTGTGTATGCCACAACATGTAGGTGACAAAATTCATCATGCTAGGAAAATGTTGACTGTAAAGTCGTTAATTTTGTGTAATTGCAGTAAATTAATATTCCATCATGCCCTTGCAGTGAAGAGTTCACATTAACTTCGATTTTTTTCCCACCTGCCCTTACATTAGGTACAAGGACACAATAAGGTAGATGTTTCTTTAATTTTATTTCTATTTTACCAATACAACTTGTTTGCAGTCAGTACCATACTAGGTCTTTTACCTTTGAAGATCCTGAGCCAGGAGGAGACTCCTCCACAGAGCTGCTGGGAGCATCACTCGTAGGTACAAAGGGCTTCTCTACAAAGTAAATGTTGAAATAGAGAGAACAGTGAACAAAATTACCAAAAAATATTATTGTGGATAACACAAAAGTCATAGAAATTGAAGAGGACTATAAAAAGAGGACGATCTAAACAATACATGAGAGTAACTAAAAGGGTGTTCTTTTATCTAACTTTGCATTGAACCGAAATGAAACCCAGGGGAGCATCCTAGTGGGATGATTGCCAATGAAAGTGCAGCATCTCTGTTTCAAATCTGGATGGCAACCTTGGATATATTTTATGCCCCTCTCTCCACACATTCCTAAGATCTCTGCAGTGTGGTGTCTAATAACAGTGAAATAGCTTAACATTAGAATTCCAAAAACACAATGGGGAACAATTACTTTCCAGTCTAAGACATTAAATAGTAAGTTATCATTGTGGACAATCGAGACGTTGCAGCATTATGAGGCAGCCGAAAAGTATAAATTTTTTTTGTACATATATTTTATACTCCCTTGTTGGAGCCTCCCACACAATTGTGGTTGAGGAGTTCAGCTGTGCCTGAATTGAAATATTCTCATCTGCTGGCTCCACTTTGTCTAGGATAAAAACAAATACTGTCTAGTTATTTGTTTTTATTGAAGCAATCTTGCGTACTTATTAGAAGGAACTAAGGTAAAACATCAGCTTTTAAAGCCTTGCAGCAGCACAATAGAGTACACGCACAAACAACAGGAATGGCACGGGAAAAAAGTGTTTCTAATTACCTTACCTTACCTACATTGCCTGCTATCAAACAGAAGAGGCTGAAGCTGCAAGTTTTTGAAAAGAGGAACACAGTGCACACATTTGCACTGATTCTGCGGCAAGATTATTTATTTGTACACACAAGAAGCAAGGGCGGCAGAATATATATTTCCTACCTCTGCACATCCAGGAAATTACTTACTTCTTACTACTTATTGGTGAATCACGCGAGAATTTCCCACAGCATTGTTTTATACACAGCATTTCAAAACCCACAACTGAAATCGGATTGTCTTGCTTGTGGTTGATACTCAGGGTGGGGCTGCCCACCCTACTTTATGGCCAATGTATTGATAGTTGTCATCATCGTCTCTGTCATTATCTTTCATCACATATACAAATGAAATGAGAGGAAACCATCCCCAGTAGGTTTGGCTGTGCTATGAAAAATGTCAAGGAGGAACAATCCCCCTTTGCTCCTGAAAATGAAAATTACCTTTTGAATGATAAAGTTCCAGGATCTTTGATACAAATGCACCTGGACGGATATGCCATATTGTAGGAGCCAGTTTTCATAGTTAAGAGTCCTGCTCATCAAGGTCCCAAAGGCCCTCAACCACACCCTTCACCAAGCCCAACAATGTTATCCACTAATGATAGTCATCATCAACCAAAATTTGTGAAAAGACGTGACACATATTCTCTTTGTGTGTGACAAAACCTGATATAGACACCCTATCAACAAACCCATATTTTTGCGTACTTTGCTGTGATGCCTTAATTAGTGTCCCAGATGGATGTGGGGGTGGGAGGTACAACTGTTTTCTCCCTGCTTTATTACGTCTTCAAAGGGTGGCACAACATAAAGCTGACAAAGTTTTTGAGACGTTCATGTGTTTATGCATCTTGGAAATAAAAGCACTGAAGCGATCGCTGTCCACACTTCTTTCCTCAGACTGAATCCATAAATTTCATTAACTCAGTATTGTTAATTAAAGTTCTAAAGCCTGTAAAAGTCTCAAAAGAAAGCATATAAAATGACAGACCCAAAGTGATTCAGAAGACATTGTTAAGCTGGGACGTGAACTATTTTCACACGAAAGAAAAAGGTCAGGTTCTGAACCCAAAGCCAAATCACCCTAATAAAACAAGGGTATCCTTTTTCCCAGCCTCTAAAAGTGCGTGGTGTTGGTGTAATTAACATCTTAGCGTGTTTCAGCATTCTGTGGCCCCTCACACTACACCTCAGAAAACAGATGCTTCAGCTGGAATGGCTTAATTCCTTTACACATTGTAATTATACATGTTTCTGTAAAACAGTAAAGTGCCAGGAGTTTTAACAGCTGCAAGAGCAAACATTATGTTAGACAATGGTAAATTGAACTCTACTGGCTACAAGCAACATTATGTATGCTTCTTCAGCTTTTGCATGCTATGACCAAGCGTGCTCCTTTGTTGATGGACATTATACTATCCACTGGGGTAGCAGGTCAAGCATCTCGGCAGCTATTAGCCAGTTCTGCACTGCAGAATCTAAAGGTGGAAGACAAAGTAGGAAAAAGTCTGATGGATTTGAAAAGGTGATAAATTCTGCCTTTCTCAGAGAGAAAGCCAAAGCTTATATACATACAATCTGTGTGCTAAAAACAGAAAAAGCCACATTAGAAAAAGTTATAGTTGTTTAATGACAAACAAACAGCTCAATATCTAAATGTAAATTTAGATGGTGTTGCTTGAATGGCTGTAGCTAAGGAAGCAGAGCAGGCGGTCTCCTCTAGTCAGAAAGGCAGTAGCTGTTGGATCCCTGGCTCCTACAATCCTTTTTTCAAAATAACTCTGGGCAATACTGAACCCCCAATTATAAAGAAACCCTGTGAGGACTTCCATTCCCTCTGATCAAAACACAAAACTGTAATGGAGACATAATGCTTACGCTTCTGCTGTGCCTGCTGGGAGGTGCAGCCTTTGTCAGGGGAGAAACTCTTGTTGCTGGTGTTTGATCCAGAGCGTCCGCGAACAGGTGCCGAGGCTTCCTTCATTCCAGGTGAGCGGTCACGCATTTTTGCAGGCGAACTGGTCCTGTAGTCCTGGTCTTCTCTACAAAAACAAGTTCAAGAGTCCAATGAATCCTCCTAAAGCTAAGATTTCAATAAGTCAAATGATTGTGCGCTAGATTGTTCAGTTTCCATTATGGGGATCTTGCACACCAGATGTGGATTTCAATCAATATCAGTCAAGCTGCATCAATTGTGTGTGTGTGAATGTTAATACGTCAGGCTTTGGACTTTACTCTTTAAGTCTACTCTGAATGGAAGCTCAGCTCGAACAGCAAAAGTGAGGCAACTGATTTCAATCACTGCCAACTAGATAGCTGTTTATATACTGTGTAGTATAAAAAAAAAGATGGATGCAAGGAGACTGACTTGGATATTCTGTCCAACGCTGGCCTCCGAGGTCTGCCTCTGTTGCGGAAATAGGGACCAGGTCTGCCATTGTTCCTGAAAAAACAAATCTATAGGCTCAGAAATGCAGATATATCAAATCACACTGAACAAAGATTCAGAAAAAACACGATATACATAAAATTTCTATCATGACTGATTCAAAAGTATTTGTCAGTGTACGCCTACAGATGGGTAATGGAAACAGGATAATTGGAAAGCAAAACCACAGACTTAAATTCAGGACTCTGTAGCACACTAATCAATTTTTGAAATGAAAGCAATCTTCTACTTTGGTACAAGCAGCAATTGGCTGCCACATCTTTTGCTTCTGTCTGTTTTCAATTGCAGGCAACTATGAGTAAGCCTCATATGGAGCTGCTGTTAATACGCACTGCCACCTAATGTGTTGTTCAACCATGTAATGCAATGAAAAATTTAACAGCATGCATCTTTTGCTGTCTACTGGGCCTCATTTATACAATTTTCTAGACTCAAAGAAAAAGCTTGTGTCTGAACAGCAACCCTTAGGTCCAGAGGTATAAATGACCCGAAGGCACCTGGTTGTCATGACCTCTGCCTGAACTCGAGCTACAGCTCAAACAAAGAGCAGGTCTAACAAGGCCTAAAACTTTTACGACTTATGGTGTGTTTGAAGTAGCCAAGACCAAACCTGCCATTTGCCAAATGCTGAATTGCCATGCATGCAGTAAAAAACTAACATCAAAAGCCTACAGTACACACAAAAAAAACGGAAAAAGATAAAAAAGACACATAGTTTGTTTGGGAAAAAAGACTTCTAGGTGGCAAATGCTCCCCCCCCCCCCCCCCCTTTTTTTTTTTTTTTTTTAAATCAGGCAGACATTCATCCATAGGGTAAACACATGTAAAAGGTTTATATCCTACTTAAAGGCAAACATTTTCCTCATGAATTATTTTCCCTTAACACTGGAAGTGATCAAATTAAGAATTGAAAAGACAAGTGCAACAAGTCTGAAAATGACTGTGATTCCAGTGAGATAAAACTAAATAATAATATAGCAATTACTAATATTTGCATTTTCTTCCCTTTGTTTTCTTTGGTGACAACACAAAAAACAACCTAGCCCCAATTAACTTGTTATATTCATCCAAGCACAATACAAACACAAGACCACACTTCATTTATACCACTGCAACTTGTGACTGTTTATGAAGACAGTGACTCATAACTTGGAGTTGTATGTCTTGTGGTAACTCATTTCATGATCAGTGGGCAAAACCTCTACAAGGATGCAACAAAGATGATTGTAGTGTTTGTTACTGAGACTTGACCTCAAACTTTATGGCTTTGACACAGCTCGAGTGCATGTAGCTGCCAAAGATACGTCATTAGTTTCCATTGGTGTATGCCTGGTCTTAGAAGGCTAAAAGGCTTATTTTTGTCCCCTTGTCTACATGGACACTGAAGCATCTCGTACCCAAATATTAAATATCTTAGTGATGGGATGGACACGGGAGAGACGATCGGCTCCCTCTTGGCAAAGGAAACTGACACATAAACACGTTAAGATCTCAAGTGGTGCACTTTGAGCCTCACAAGTTGTCACTCACTGTCATTTCCATGTATACTGTGAAGACCTAAAGCATCCTGAACAACTAAAATCACCATTAAGACTGCTGTGTTTGAATCTTACAATATCCCAAACCACCTCAGAATGCCCACTAACGGCTGAAATAGTTTACAGGTGACAGAACATGAGAACAACAATGGTGTTTTCATGACTAAGTGCCAAAAGAATCCAGAAATCACAGTTCCTGTGATGTATTATGAACATAGTTTAGGGAGAATAAATGTTCTTTCACAGCAAGCTTTTCTTAACTCTTGAAACATTTTTAACTAACTATACCGTTTTTTGTCTTTTGGAACTTTACAAAGTCTTATGACCATGAATTCTTACAATATATGATATTGATTTTATTTTGATACAGAAACTTAAAACGCTGCTCATAATATTTGAGATGTGTGTGGGTGCTTGACTGAAGAGGGAGTGGTCCAGCTGTTTTTCCTCTCAAGGTGGGGTGGGGTTGAGTGAGTAGACACTAGTGCCCTTTGTCCCTCTCTCTAGCCTGGTATGACTCCTGGAAAAAGGGGGCATGGGCCTGTAAAATGTTGGTATGTTGAAGTGTTAGGGGCGGGGAGGAAGTATAACTGATGGACTTAACTGCTTTGTGTGGGGTTAAGCTTTTTAACTTACCTTGACAACAATGTGGTCACATAGAATTTAGATATGCTTGCTACATATACTTCCCTCAGTAGTTCGTTTGAAACAATTTACAATGATGGATATTATGAGCATCTATATTATTATGCTATATTGTCTTGAGTATAATTTTAACCAAGGTCAACTCTTTTCATTTCAGTGATTAATCATGAAAAGAAAGACATGCCGTGAAGGTCAATATACAACATCTTTCAAACTAATTTGCCTCACATTTCAAAATGCAGAAGTCTGCCTCCACCTTCAGGTCAGTTTGATCCATTACACAAAGATCTGCTTGACAAACTTGATGATATGAAATCATCAGTATGTGACAAACAAAAACAAATTAATAAACAAATAGAGATCCAGAAGAATTATAATAAATTACCTTGCATCTAACTGATGCCTTAAATCATCTCTGCTATAACAGTGTTGGGAGTACGGACTTTCCTGGAAAAAAAATAAAAATAATAATAAAAAATGCAAAATTACAAAATATATTTTGGTATTCCATTTCTAGATGTTCCTTCTGGCAGAAAATCATTCCTGTTTAACATTTAAACACATAGCATTATATGACTATAGTGCTTGGATTTTTTTTTTTTTTTTTTTTTTTAAATATTCAATTACAAGTGGGTTGGAGACCCAACATTGTTCTCTATAAGAGATCAAAACAAAGGGCAACTACTTTTTATGTCAGTAACAAAAAGAAAATTTAGTTAGGAAACCACACACTTCCCTTACCATTCGTGGAGGTGAGGAATGTCGACTGAAATTGCCAAAGTTGTGTTTTTCATAGTATCGACGATTAATTGGTGGACAACCATCGTCATTGTAGTATTCTCTTTTTTCCTGGTAAATTCGAGGACTGTCATACCACTGTTCATCATTAAAACCTCTGTCACAGTCCCCCCCCATCCAAGCCATAGGGCTCCTCCTTTCAACAATATTGACGACGCGATGAACTGTCACCTATCAAGACATTATACATACAGCATTAAACATTAACGAGAATTGATAATCGCAAAAATAAGTTTTACAAAAGGTGATTGTAATGGAAGTTTTTACCTAAATGCATTGTGAATGACATTTTAGTAAACACAAAAAAACACTGATTGGTTTGAAGAAATATGTATATTGAGCAATAAAGGAGACAAAACTTACGCACAAGATGTTACAAGCAGTGTCTCCAAGTCACAGTGTTCTGGACAACGGTTACATAGGGCTTTTGAATACAGTCCTTTTTCAGATAATTTTAACTACATCCCTACATGGATGGTCAGAGGGCACATATTCACCAGGGTCACGTTATGTTGACTAGCAGAAAACTATTCCTACACAGACGTTTCTAATAACATGCAGTTGCATAAGTAAGTTATTTTCCCATTAACAGTTTTGGTTTTGAATGATAAACAATGTACTTTTCCATGTCATGACCTATTAAATATTTTAATAAATACCTACCACATTCACAAGAGGCTAATCACACAACTGTAACTTATGGAAATTAGGGGGAACAGTAACAGTGTCAGAATACTTTTAACTAATCAGTATTTGCCCAGCGGTCTTAGTAAAACTGAATAACTTTCGCAGCTTCTTGACTTACCTCTCTATCCATTGATGTAAAGTGATCCTCATACGCCTCTCTAATCGATTTTCGACCGTGTCGATATGCCACTACAAAACACAAAAACAAAAAACAATTCTATTTAAATCTTTAATATGGATAGGATGAGGATTTAATTGATATGCTTAGTGATATGGAGAACCTACAACACTGTTCTATAGGATGTCAATAGGAAGTTGGGTAATTTTTTCACAAAACTGTGATATAGGAGTGCTACATCATCATCCCTGGTCAACAATGATCTAAGTTTTCTAAATTATCCCTTTAGCCTACGTCAAAAAAAAAAAAAAAAAAAAAAAAAACACTGTGCCTTCTAACACTAGACCTACTAACCCAACTCCACTGATTCTGTCTAGATGTTTTCTTGATTAAAACCTCAGCGTGAAAATAAATCTCCCACACAAGTGACGGGAAACTCCTCCAAACTATAAGAAATATTAATAAGGCAACAAGACACAGCAGAGAGAGGAAATAATAATGGCACCATGAAAAATGTACAGAGGGCAAATAACATGCTGATTTGGTGAGCATATGCAATACAATTTTCAGCATGCTGTACTAAGCTGTATAGCTCAAGATAGAGATCATAATGAAAGATTTCCAATAACAATTCAAGAAGGATTGTGAATCATAAAAATAATTTTCAAGAAAAATTGTCAATAATCCCCAACCTCTCTGTTCTTCTTCATATTAAAGTGAATACCTTTAGGGTCTGGACTATTAGTCCATCATCACAACATATTTGAGGATATCATCTTGATCTCTGGGTATTTGCTTACATTTAATACACTGAAGAACTGATCGCTTACTCCTTACAATAATATGTAATGGATCAAGAATGGATGTGTAAAAAAATGCGCGAGGCCATCTTGTTTACTTACTGATGAAGGAACAGTCTCGGATCCCTGTCTGGTAAACTCAAGATGTATCTTGATAGAGCCTAAAAACGAAATGCAAAAAGGCGTATCTTATTTACTTACCTCAGATCAAAAACAGAGATGTGCAACACACACATAACCTATGGCCTCCATTTAACATGGTTTCAACATCCATCCATTCACAAAACACTGGCACTCGTCCTCAATTACTTGAAATACTGAGTTTTCCACAGTCTACCAAAAATTACTGCAAGATATGGACAGTCTGCACCAGTGCCTGGGACTTCGCGTTGGCGTTTTTGCTGAAAAGTTTGATCTTCTGACGGCATTAGGAAGCTGCGTTAGTGCTTCTGTTAGCGAACCTGGCTAGTTAGCATCGTAGCACCAAATGAAGATGTGGAAAAACTCACTCACCAAAATATGATTGAGCACGGATTGTGTATTACATATTTCCCATTGAATTTTATACGTAGGACCCAATAACGGAGGTGTTCGCTCAGTGTACGTGAGAAGTTAAGAGTGTAGGTGCAGAGACGCTTCTACTTCTTCTTCTGATGCTGCTAAAAACATTCTTCTTGCTCGTCATCTGCTTTTTCTTCTTCTTCTTCATTCAAACGCACGGATGACGTATTACTGCCCCCTCAGTCTGAATCACAAATTTACAGTATCGTCCTCCGGACCCTTTTGCCGTAGGTATGGTTGAAAAATAAAAGATACCCCCTGGTTCCGCTAAATATATTAATTATTCCTTGTTTTACAACTGGAGTTAGACACTTCCCATAAAGATGCAGTTTCATCAAGACCATTGCACCAGCCTCAGTGTGTCCTGCAGCTCAATAACTGCCCTTGAATCCAACTCTGTTCTTCCTTCATAAAAGCCTTTGGCAATCTTACATGTATATTTGAGACCTTTTTTTTTGCATTTCAGTTGTGATTACATTTTGTAATGAACCAACCACGTATTATTTCCATATTTTCCTTGAGAAGTGCTTTTCCTCTTTCATTTTTATTTACGTTCTCATTCCATCCATCCCTACATGGGCTGCCATGCACATGATCATGATTTCTATAACCACAGCTGGTCTGGCCTCAGATTGCTTCTCGGATTGGCTTTGATGCTGAAAAGAGATTTACTTCAAATAACTATCAAGTCGGGTCTTGATAGTTATTTTGTGGCCAGACTGTTTTATCCAACAAAGGGCCAATGTAATTGGAAGAAGCTCTGCTGTTTGTTTGGCCTGGTCAAGAAGTCTTCACTCTTGCCTCATTTGATGATCCAGTATTTAAAACTGTGAAAATGGCAAATGATTACAAATAGAAATGCTACTTTTCGTGTAAGGGTACATGCATATCAGTAGCACAATCCAAAAGTCACAATTTTAAGGAGCGATGTGGTCACTGTCAGTGTTATAAATTTACAATTATGTTGGATAATACAATATAATATCATACCATATCTAATATAATATATACCCTAACTAATATATAGTTAGGGTGTTTTTTGTTACAATTCTACGATAAGAATATAGGCCTACTATTTTTTAAACTTATCGTTGGTTGTCTATCTTTAACCTTGAACCTTGAAACCTCAATCTACTGATTTAGCCAGTCAAATTAGATAAAATCAGAAGTATAATATTTACAATCGAAATTTAGTGGAGTAAAGGTATCAGGTCATTTGTTAGATCCAATCCAATACATTTATTAACTGTCTATTATCACTTACAGCCACAGAAGCCACAGCCTACTCGCTGGCTATTACTTGATTGTTAACCAACATTTATAATTACATTATTACAGAGTATGAACTATACACATTTATCACGATTTTTTATATAAACCCTGCATAATAATACAAGACTCTTGAGTTAAACAACAGCATGTCAACTTTCTATCTTACAAAATTAGAACAGCTCCAAATTTAAACATTCACAACTGCTCTTTCAACCTCACTGAATGTTACACACACACACATCAAACTCAATGAATAAGATAGTCGATAGTCACACTATAACAAGTTGGCTATTCCAGATATTTAAATCAGTTTCCAGAACAGCAGATACGTGATCAAACAGTTCATTGGAAAAATTTTCAAATCCTGACAACCAAAAATTTGCTCTAAGCATAAAAATTCACATTTTTAACAAACTAAACAAAACAGAATAACAGCGAGCGACATCTCAAACTGAAAGAAACACTGGCGTGCGTATCAGGCGCCAAATCATTTTCGACATATAACTTACTTGAAGCAATTCCATCATTTCCCGAGCGATCGTTTTGCACATTTTTAAACAAGTCGTGTTTCAGTTTGCTGGCTTATTTCCTCACTGAATCGTGCCTCTGTGCAGAACCTGCACTCGCACAAAGCTGCGTTGTGTGCTACAGGGCGCCTTCCATCAACGTTGTGTCACAGTTCTAGCTGCCCTCTGTTGTGATTACATTACAAGTGATTGGGTGAGCCCCTGTCACGTGGCCATCCCTCCACAGGAGTTTCCACGACAGCTGAGTTGCAGCTAAATGCGTTTTTTTTTTCACCTGTAACATTGAACCCTTTCAACTCCGGTCAACCCCAAGTTTCCGCACAATGGGAGACAAGAAGAGCCCCACCAGGTAAACCCGTCCCTTGTGTGTCTGAAGGGAGACTCCAGCTGGGGCCGAGTGAAGGCGGGGAGCTCGGTCAATGGATGGAGCTGTTTTAACTGAAGTGCTCATGGCGGCTGACTGCTGCTTTAATGCTGGGGCGACTGCCTTTGGAAACTGAAAGCTCCCTCCTCGCTTTTGCTGACTTCTGGGCAGAAAGCAAACAAACACATGTCTTCTCTAGTGTCGTTTCTCTCTTATCCCTGCCAAACGTGTTGTCTTTGAAACGAGTGGTGTCATTGAAAAGGCGCCGCTATCACTGTGTTTTTGTTTTGTTTTGTTTTGTTTTTGTGTGTGTGTGTGTGTGTGTGTGTGTGTGTGTGTGTGTGAAGGCCGAAGCGGCAGTCCAAGCCATCCTCCGACGATGGTTACTGGGACTGTAGCGTCTGCACGTTCAGGAACAGCGCTGAGGCGTTCAAGTGCATGATGTGCGATGTCAGGAAGGGGACGTCAACACGGTAAGAAAAAAACAAAAACAAAACAAAACCTAGAGGGGCATTTAAGACCACAGACCACGCGTAGATCGCAATGCTCTTTATTACACCAAAAGTGCATTCAGCTGCAGGTAGCCTACGTTAGACATAAATGTTTCAACAGTCCTACAAATCGTGTAACACTTCACGGTTGTAATGTTCCATTGTGGTTGAAAACTTACACGTCTTGAGTGAGGAAACAGAGGTCATGTATGCATGTAGCTGTTTCTGTGAATATGGGTGGGGTTTAGACGTGTCCACGTTTCGGAGATACAAATGTAAAGCATTCTATATTTCTACTATCATTGTAACTTTATGACTTCATGTTCAAAGCAGTCAGCACAGTAAGTAAAGCATGGGGAGAAAACTTTTTGTTCAGTTCAAAATTGAAGGTGGCTGTGAGCTAATTTTAAACCCTTTTGTTACATTATTAAATTTGCTTTGGATTATACTGAGGTCTAGCGCCCATGTGGGCAGAGGAGATGAAACATTAGAAACTCTTGTCAGTTTGTCAGTATAACGCAATAGAGTTCACCGGCATCACAAACCACAGCCCTCAATGTGAACATGGAAGTGAATCAACACCAAACAAAACTTATGAGTCCTCCAGTAGGATTTATTGCAGGTATCCTGTTTTAGACTGCATTCGTTTCAGCTCAGTGGACCCAGTGAACTGGCAACTGAGAGTAAGTTTGAATATTTTAGATGTCAAACCTACTTGAGAGTAACCTGAGCCTACATAATTATGAATGTGTATAGATTTCACTAAATAGAACAACTTAAGAGGAATGGAATAAATCTGACACAGGTACCAATCAACACACCACAGATTTAAATAAAGCTAATGGTCAGAAGATTGCTTAGAAACAATGGGATTGTATTTTTCCAATTCTTGAACTCGCACGGAATGTGGAGTAATGGTACCTCTCTTTAGCAGAAAATGAAGGGGTCACTTTTGACCAATTCTCCCGAAATGAAAGGAGAGAGAAAAGATTAACTTAAGAAACCTAAAAAAGGTAGATGATGGAAAAAAATTTGGTTGAACAACTATGCACACAAGGACAGCACAGCGGCATAGTGGCTAGCCCCACTCACGATTCGGTTCCCGGACCTGGGGCCTTTCTGTGGGGAGTTTGCATGTCCTCTCTGTGTTTGCGTGGATTTCCTCCCACCACCCAAAGACATCATGTTTGAGTTAACTGGTGACTCTAAATTGTCTGTAGGTCTGATTGTGAGTGGTTGTTTGTCTCTGTTTGTCTGTTTGTGTGTTGGCCCTGTGATGGACTGGCAATCTGTCCAGGGTGTACCCCACCCTTGCCCAGTGTGAACTGAAATTCGCTCCAGCCACCTCCCGTGGCCCGAAAACGGATAAGCGGTGGAAGATGAATGAATGAACCATGCCAGCACTATACAGGTTTTTCCTGACTGTGACCTGCATTCATTGTAAAATCAAATAAAAAGCTATTTTGTTTATGGTAAACTTGCATTGGCGATATCAGGTGCGACCCTCAGTTGCATTTTTGTGACTTGCAGCCAGCTAGATAAAATTTGATAGGTTCAACTGTTGTTCTCCAGATCAAGTAGTCGAGAAGCAGATGATAATCTTACACTGACAGATATATTCCACATTTGTGCAGTGCTAGTGTCAAACTCTCAAGGGTATTTTGTTTTTGTTTTTTGTTTTTTTGCATGTTCTTAAAAAGCTCTCAGAGCCATTGCTCAATGGAGTGAGACATTCACAGTTTTTTAAGTGCTTAAATATTCAAAATTGTAGTTCTTTTTCAAGATCTATTCCAGCATTTATTTACAAGTATTATGAAGCACAGACAGTGTGATAAATTAGACATCGAAAGTCTACATGAGTCACTTTTCATGTTAGCATACCTACATATATATATATATATATATATATATATAAACACTGGTTTTGCTTGGTTATATTAATCACACATTTTAGCAGTTTTACCCACATGCTCTCCCTACTTACAATTTTACTGAGACAAATATACATTTGTTGGCCACTAACTTGCTTTTCATGTCTCTTTCAGAAAACCACGACCTGTTTCTCAGCTGGTTGCACAGCAGGTAAATCAGCAGTTTGCACCGCCAACACATCCAAAAAAGGAGAAGAAAGAAAAATCTGAGAAAGATAGGAGCGATAAAGAACCCACACTGAAAAAGAAAAGCCATAAAAAGATGAGGTAATAAATAGTATTTTCAAGTCATGACGCTAATTGTATGTATTGATTGCTGAAATATTTATATATATTTGTTGTCCATAGCTCACTTTTTCAATTTTGTTTCTGTTTTTTCCTCCCTCCTCCAGACCCAGGTTAAAAAACATTGACAGGAGCAGCGCCCAGCATCTAGAGGTCACAGTTGGAGACTTGACTGTAATAATCACAGACTTTAAGGAGAAAGCCAAACCCACATCCACTTCAACAAGTGCTGCCTCAGCAGACCAACACAGTCAAAGTGGCTCAAGCTCTGATAACACTGAGCGAGGGGTCTCCAGATGCTCTTCACCACATGGCGAAGGCTCGTCAGTCAACGGAGAGACTCACTAACCATCACTCCTAATCAGCACAACTCATGCTTCTGCACTCTCAACAGCCTCAACCAGAGATTAAACTACAACATGCACATAGAAAAATAATACTATAAATGCCAATAAGATAGCATTCTATTCCACCGGGGGTTGTATTTTTTTCACTGCCTTCCCCATAATGATACAGAATTCAGGAGTTAGGACATCAGAATTCTCACCACAAAGCCTACCGTGATGAACGGAAAAAAGCAACAGTAGCATTAAATCCTGGATGTCAATGGAACTGGGCCATATTTGTGGTGGCTTGTCTTTTAATATCCCAGTGTTATGTTAGCATCACACTCAGTTGGTCGTCTCTGCACAGAATAAATAATGCCATATAAAAGAAAATGTGAAGAAGTCATCTCAGAATTTTAGTTTATCATTGAATTTTGTTATCGTTATTTGCACTTAATGGCATCCTATGCTTAAAACAGCTTTTTTTTAGCATTATTTCCATTTTGCTGTTATCAGTGAATCATAACACTGTTGGTTACTGTATTTAGCCAGCTCCCATTTTTATGCCATTGGATGCAATAATTTTTTTTCACTGTCTTAACATTTGAGTAAGAAATATTGAACAGGTATTCTGAGTATGCTTCTCCTTCACTTGGTAGAGTTGAACATGATTTAATCTATAGAATGGTTTATATTGTACAATAATGTTAAATAAAATGAGATGTAGATACTTGGAAATGTTTTTAATTATTTATTTTTTTTTTAGAAATGGCAACAATTTGCTAAACAGTGTGCTAGATGCTATGTCTACGAACCTGACTGCATTTTACAGAAACATGCTTTTTATTCATTTACCGGGTAATTTGCAAATTGACATTTTACAAAAAAAAGATCAGTTTATAAAATATGATGTATTGACATGGCTGAAACAATCCAGTTCAAGCATTAAATGCTGCTTAGCCATTAATAATTACATTGCAGTGACTTTTACTTGAGGCAGGTATTGTATTATGCTATTAATGCATAAAACAAAAGTTCCACTTCTGCATCTGTTAAATGACCTGCAGCTATGAATTCGCATGTTAATAAAGTAAAATCCATCAGGGGCAAAGCAGACAAAAAGTTAGTGACATTTGCATCCACCAAATGACTGGGTGTTGTGTCGACATCTATTTACCGATCCTTGGACTAAATAAAAAAAAATGGAGCTTATGATGTTGTCATTAAAGATTCATGTTTGTATCTGTTCACCATCCAGCAACTTGACCGCTTTGACAAATGGCCGATTGACCTGAACACACGTGTAAAAAAGAAGTGGGTGGGGCGGAAAACTGTAAACAGACTGTTCTCCTGGGTTTGGTCTCTTGATTGTTGAGCTTGATGCCTGAAAGTTCAGCAGATAGTAGCAAAGATCGACGACAATGATCCCATAGGGCACGAAACTTAAAACGCAAAATGCGATGCTATCTTCACGCATTTCTCCTGTGCGTGGTCCTCACTTTATGTTCACTGCTGTACGTGTTCAGTCAACTCGCCTCCACTCTGGAGGACAGAGACGAGGGGGGCGTGAAGGAGCAGGGGACAGCCGGCAGGAGCGGCCCCGACACTGGCCACTTCCTCAGGAAAAAGCCCGGACTGACGGGCCGCGAGGAGGATCTTGACAGGTAGCCGATCCGGCTATTCGCCTCATTTTATGTTGCAGCTGACATATTTTGGGATTAGCGCTACACACATCGCCTGCTTCTGCTAAATTAGATTTAAACTGTGCTGGTCTACTTATAGCTAATCCCACCATTCAAACGTTAGCTGACTTAATACAGCTAATATCAACATGGACTGATTTACAGTATGTTAGCTGCAGGGCTAAGGATAATAATAATATAACTAACTTGGATAACTTCAAATATTGTGTTTTTTAACTGTACTGTTTTACAACAATTATCTGTAATGTTATATGTTCATATTTAGCAATGTTGTCTTTTATTTCTAATCTATTAGCCACCACCTGTTAGCCAGGTAATTGATTAGCCATTAATGGTGCCGCTAACTAATTCTCCGGCTCATTAGCTCTCGGTTGCTAATACAGCCATCTGTTGAACGTCTAACTCCAGGAGGCATTTCAGGACAGATCTAATCCCCAGACATCTAGGTTTGATGCCCGACAAATTAATTTCACTGTGAGGATCCCAAAGCTCACGTTTTTATTCTGGCAGGTGTAAATCACTGTCAGTTTCTTACTGGAACCCGTATTGGAGACTGCCTGCTGATGTGTGTGGAGTGAACTGCTTATTGGAAACCACTCTTAGGTATGACTGATTTTGTGCTTCTCTTACAGTGACCTTTAATAGTCCATGGATTTTAATCTTCAACTTTGACTCACCTGCCAGGCCTGTTGTAAAGTAAAGGCCAAGCATTTTGGTGCAATCTCAGTGTGCCTTGTGACTAATATTGAGTTATTAACTCATACATACAAGTAGTTCTCATAAATCAAAGACGATGACAATTCAGTGATGCCACTATATTGTTTGTGTAGAGCTATCTCATTCCAAAAGCTGCAAGTCTCTCCACTGGGGTGAGATACTTCTTACTACATTATATTCTCACCATTAATCTTTGTTAGATTTGCCGTAGCTTGGCATTCTTACATGTACCACTATACTTACCAATCTATCTCTGACAGGCTCCTGATAATCTCTGATCCCACATGCAGTAATGCAGTTACACGACTTATGGATTCAAATTCGGTCTTTTTACTGGGTTGGTAAAGAGAATGATACAGGTACATCTTAGGGCATTGTCAAATCAGTCACAATCTATTCAAGACTTGCCATACTACAACATAGCCAGAAATATAACTGAATGTTTGCAAAGTAGTTCTTTCAATTTATGAGGTTCAATCTTGAATGATCTAGTTTACAAGGAGCACTCAGAGGCAGCACAAAGAATGAGTGATTGTACATTTATTAAATCTAATGGCAGTTCCAACCCTACAGGGCTGTCAGCTGAGCCTGCTGATATCTTCTTTACTTTGTTCACTCCTGCATATCTCACTGAATTCACCCTATTTGCAAAAATAATTAATAGATATATTAATCTTTGTCTTGACTCTTAGAGAGAGGTCAGGCTCAGCCATCAGTGAACATAGAGATGAGGTAAGTCACCTAGCTATGGTGGCCTGTGGCCCCAGGCTCGAGGAGACTCTCACCATGTTGAAGTCAGCTGTTCTCTTCAGCAAAAAGCCTCTGCACTTTTACGTCTTTGCTGAGGATAATCTGCACGACAGTTTCAGAAGTGCAGTAAGTTTCCTCTCAAATTTCATAAGTCCTTCATGTACTCCTGCAAGCAGTTGTTTGAGCTTCTTAAAGCTATAGTCTTGTTGTGACAGAATCTGCAATCATGACTTCTCTTATCCTTTTGCTTATCTTTTCTTGAAGCTGAACTCCTGGCCCAGGAGAGTTCTGAACAAGTTTAAGTTCACCATCTATCCCATCACCTTTCCCAAGGACAATGCAAATGAGTGGAAAAAGCTCTTCAAGCCTTGTGCTTCTCAAAGGCTCTTTCTGCCAGTAAGTCTTCCTACATACATTCAGTGTTGATCATTTGTAATGGTTCTTTAACCTATTCTTTCAATATAACCATCTTACCTCCAGCTGATCCTGAAGGAAGTGGATTCTTTGCTCTATGTGGACACAGATATCCTTTTCCTGCGGCCAGTTGAGGACATTTGGGCCCTTCTTTCTCAGTTCAATTCGAGCCAGTTAGCTGCCATGGCTCCAGAGCACGAAGAGCCTCGAACTGGCTGGTACAACCGTTTTGCCCGTCACCCATATTATGGCAAAACGGGCATAAACTCAGGTGTCATGCTCATGAACATGACTCGCCTCAGGCAGACATTTTTAAAGGTAATGTGCAGATCATTTTTTTATTTGTTTGTATATCATCATCTAATAGTGTGTGTGTGTATGCATGTGTGTATGACTGTAATATGAGCTAGAGCCACTTTGATTGTGTTGGTCTGCTGAGGCAGCACTTGTTGAAGTCGATGTGGGTTTAGCTTTCTCCTTAAAGTCTGTGATTATTACATATATATATATATATATATATATATGTATGTATGTATGTATATATATATATATATATATATATATATATATATATATATGTATGTATGTATGTATGTATGTATGTATGTATGTATGTATGTATGTATGTATGTATGTATGTATGTATGTATGTATGTATGTATGTATGTATGTATGTATGTATGTATGTATGTATGTATGTATATATATATATATATATATATATATATATATATATATATATATATATATATATATATATATATATATATATATATATATATATGTATGTATATGTATATATACAAAAACATTGACGCAGCAACCATTAAAATGTGTGGTTACATTATGTTATCTATGTTATGTTATCTACTGTGAGGCAAGCTATATATATATATATATAGCTTGCCTCACAGTAGATAACATAATGTAACCACACATTTTAATGGTTGCTGCGTCAATGTTTTTGTTCGACTTGACTTTGTCAATTTCACATTATTTGTTATAAAGATTAATTCTGAAGGGTTAGGGTTAGGGTTAAATCTCTGAAGTAATATGACATAAAATAATGCAATCTTAAATTTAAGATTTTGTTCATTTTGGAAAATTTAAGGTGTGAAATTGTGAACAGTACTTACGAATACTGATGGGGGATCTCAGTAGTAGTTGTGCCACTGACATTGACCAGTTGAGGTCACTCTTGTCATTCTGTTGTAAAGCCTCTCAATGCAGATGCTTGTTTGACAGATGAAATGGGTTCTTTGAGTTGAGGTGAAGTGTTGGAAAACGGATTCAGGGTCCAGAATTTTAGGTCTATTGTTTTTTGGTACGAAATAATAAGGCTTACTTGTATTCTGTCTTTCTAGAATGATATGACCGCATTTGAACTGCGATGGGAAGAAATTCTGATGCCTCTTCTCCAGAAGTATAAACTTAATATCACCTGGGGTGACCAGGACCTACTTAATATCATATTTCATCATAATCCAGGTTTCTACCACTACATATACACAAATTTGTTGAATTAATTGAATTGAATTAATGGTTTGCTAGTGTGGACACCAATGAAACTTCACATATTGTGTGCTGTTCTTGGCATTAACCATTAAATTGTAGAGATTTTTCATAATCCTCATAAACCAAGCCTTGGCTCTTCCTGTGTTACAGAGAGCCTGTATGTTTTCCCCTGCCAGTGGAACTACCGTCCAGACCACTGTATCTATGGCAGCAACTGTCAAGAGGCTGAACAAGAAGGTGTCTTCATCCTCCATGGTAACCGGGGAGTGTATCATGATGACAAACAGCCAGCTTTTCGAGCTGTCTATGAGGCCATCCAAAAGGTAATCAAAGTCTCAACTAATCAGAAGTCTGTGGTTTTGCAGAGACCCCAAAATAACATGCATTTCTCAAAGTGCTGATATTGTTAACAAATGCCAAGTATTGCCAAAAAAGAAACTTGAGTATGCTTACGCTTTCAAAACCCTTAAGGGCAGTACAGGCACAGTCAAGTGGAAAACTAAATGGAAGGGGACATTATGTTTGAAGTGCTTTGTTTGTTCTATTAACTGATCAGTTTTATAGACTTTCTTTTGGTGCCTCAGTTTCTTTATGGGACAGTTGTGCAGGTTGAACGATCTATTTGGAACATTTACTAATCATTATATTATCAATAGGCACTCTCGACCATTGCTTTTCTCTTATGGATGTCTCTATCCACCAGTGCTTAATCAATAGGCTCATAAACATCAGTCACTCTGTCCCAGCTCTCCCAAACCAGACAAATAATCTCCATCCATTTTCCACCAGGCATGGTGGGTTGCTTCAAATGTTTTTAACTGTAAGGCTGAAATTCACGAGACTTTTTGTAGGTTTGTAGATTTATTGAACCTTATCATTTAAGGTACTCATTCTGACATTTCTTTGGGGACATCAGTAATTGTACTGTCTAGGTGGTCCAAGTTAAAAGAAGGCTGCAATCTATTAGTCATTCTTAAAGTCAGTGTCACCATTAAGAATAAATACATTCAAAATTAGTCATAAATAATTACTAGGTGTTCTTGCATAAATATTTTCAGAAATGTAGCTGCCATATGTTTGTATTACACCCAAAAGTGCTAAAAGAAGGCAGAACCTGGACTTTAAAAAAGGTGTGATATCTGCCAGATTTACTCTGACTGCTTTTCAACTTTTTGAGCTTAAAAGTCCACGATTCATCCATCATCAGTGACAAAGCTAGTCAGCTGCAGAGCTCTCTCCCTGTTGCACTGGCAACTCGGCTTCGATCTGCCGTTTTTGATTCCAGCACACTGGTCAGCATGAATGCAGCACTAGTTAGAGCAGGGGAAGCTTCATTAGCTGATCTCCATCCATTACCGCCACAGGGCCCAGCCTGGCCACTATCAGAGCTGCAATGTTCTCAGCCATTAAGTAAACGAGCAGGCTTCATTATGGGGCACTCGGCCTCCCGTGCCTCCATCAGTCTCATCCAGCATTACAAATACACATACAACAAACAAGATAGCACACACCCAATTCCAAATGATTTTAGGATGTTGATGGATGCAGCATTTTGTTAGTAGTTATCATAAAATGTGTCCTATATTAAGATGAATATAAGATATGCAACTTGGTAGTACAATAAGCTCATTATCACAGAGCTTTAACTGAAGAGGCTTTCATCCTTTTGTTGTTATAAGCTATGTTTTGTTGAAGCTTTTATCAACTCTTACTTTTGCTCAAGCTCCTTGGGCCCCCTCCCACTTTGTTCCCACTCAGTCCTTTGAGGACAGCATCCTAAAGCCTGGAGCAGGCAATTCTGGAGGAAACTCTCATTTCCATCCCACCAAGAGCCTGGCTCCCATGGCAGTCTCTTCTAGCCAGGAAAGGAGCATGCAATAAAGGGCACTACCATTACCCAGCCAAGCCCACAGAAGAGTTGTAAAATTTTTAGTGCTGATGCTAGTTTGAGACATCATGATGGCTGTATGGACGACGCACCAGCAGCATCCACATAAAAATCAATAGGACGCTGTTAATGGTCTTTTACAACCTACTGTGGTATATGAATGATAATAAAGAAGGTGTGCTCTGACCAAACCAGACTCAAATTAGACACTTAAAATAATAATTTCTTTACCAAAAGCCTCAGGTGCTAATATGCTGGATGTTTTATCTTTGCTTGTTTACCTGGTGACACAAAGAGATGCAGTAATCAAGAATATCTGATACACTGCAGCTGTAGCTTTCACTACTGCTGTCACACCTTACTGAGCCCATATTTTGTATCATTGTGGTGATAGATATTTATCATCAAAACGCACTGAATTGACAGATATGAATCAAATGCAGAGTGTTATTGTCTTGAACTGACAGTGACAGATGTGACTCTTAACTCATCTGATTTGGATGCAGTTCTCATTGTTCCATCATGGCTGACACAGGATGAAACAGGTGTTTAAACATATTTCTGCTTGTTCTGTTCTGAGGTTTGAGTTTTTCTTCAGCTCCATCAGCAACAGGAGACGAGCTAAGAGAAATGTGGAACATAAATGTGCCACAGCAGCAGTGAAATTGTAATCCAATCTAATGCTTGTCACTCTTACCAGTTTGCTGGAATCACAAATACCATACCTGCATATTTTTCTTCTTTTCATTGCAGTACCAGTTTGGTGAGAACATGGAGGGCTCACTGCTTCAGCCGCTTGAAGCATCGCTTGAGGCCACCAGACATACCTATTGTGGGAGAGCCAGCCACCTGTTTACCAAGTGCTTAAAACAGAGCATCATGTCTGTTCATCGGGACATTACACAAAGCAGATAGTCAGGTCATTACCTTAATGCCACTCCATGAATATCATGTGATGTCTCTCACTGGATTGATCCTTTGGAGCCAATGAGTCACCTCAACACAAAACCTTCAACTGTTTACAAACTACATATCATTACTGTGTAAATAAGAAAAAAATGTGGAACAGTTTGTTCTTGTTTTTTTGTTTTTTTGTTTTTTTTCCCTTTTGATTTAAATCAGACCAGTGTCGGTACAATTCTGTCCAATCGCACACAACACGATCACAAATGCAAATTTGTCCTACAGAGCTTTTGGATACAAAAAAGACTCAGTGTATTACAGACAATCAGGTATTATTATTTTTGATCTGTTTTGAAAAAGAGCCTCTGATCATTTTTTTCAGTTTTCCAAGGTCTTTGTGAAAAGTGTAACACAGCAGGGAACGTAAATACATTATTCATATCAAGACTGTTTTATACGAGTTCTTTAATACAATTTTGCGTCCAGTCCTTGCCTTAGTGTCGATGCAATCTATTATACAAAAAATGGCTAGGTTATTTTCAGGTACATGTTAGAAATACAGGAATGTTCTTTTTTTCCTTGAACAAAACAAGTGTTGAGTAAGAAAACTTTAAACTTTAGAATCAAATCAGTATTTATTATTTTTTGACCTTTGTGACAAGGAGCCCTCTTGATGTTGAACATGAAGCATCATTTCATATACTGTGATGTGGGAGTTTTCAAAACATTGCTTGCTGTCGCATGGAAATCATTTTGTGAGTTAGGGAATCAGCACATTTTTGTTACAGAAAGTTTCTAATGAAGCAACCTGGCGTCTCCGTGATTGTAACAATGGATTTTACTGTTTAACTGAGAGGGAAAAAACTACTTAAGCCTTCAGATGTACGGGAAAGAATATTTTATAAACTCTGAAAACTTTCAGATTAAAAAATTTTAAATAACCTGTTATACAGATTGTGGTATCTCTTAAATATGTATGGTCACGATGAAGTTGAATTGTATTTATAAAGAGGAAAATTAATTCTGAGGTAATGAAATTATTTTCATGCCCAACTGAAATTCTTGAAGGTTGTGCTCTGTTTCTTCCATTTCATTTTGTTATTGTTACTAATCCTTTTGCCTCAGGCATCATGGCCACTTTGCATAAACTGTGCTTGTTGCCTACTCACTCCATAAACACACTCAATGTGAGCCATACCCTAGGAGGTGGCAGCAGAAAGCTGAAAATAAGAGATCAATATGTTAGTGTGAAGAGTTCAGAAAGTGTTGCTTAGATGGCCAAAATGGTGCTGATGTGGCTGGGTCAGTAGCCTCTAGCTCTTCATTTCACAGGTAGATTTACAGACGTGCTTGGAATAGGCAGCAGGTCTGCATAATGAATTTAAAATGGTTTCAATGCTAAGAAGCCGTTGGATATTTTCTTTTATTTATTTATTTTAATTTATTTATTTTTTTTTTTTTTTTCGTGTTGAGGAAAGTGCAGTGAGGGGGTAACATTTTAGTGTTTCGGGAGAGAGTGTAAAGCGCTGTCTGACAGACCAGTAGTGACTCCTAAAGACTTGCATATTAGGCAATTAATGCTTGTATTGCATTGGAAGCTGCTGGCCAAGGACGGGTATTGTTTCAAGCTGAGTTAGTTTAAGAAAGGTTGTGGTCCAAATGGCAGATCATTCAGAACTTCCAGACATTTAACTCCCAGAGTTGGGTGATGTGCTGCAGACTATAAGGATGGTTCATTAATTCTCTGGCTCTGCTCCATATATTTAATACAGAACTTCCGTAATAAAAGCTCATATAGTTTGTCCACTCCCACAGATCATCACAGCATCTTAGATGTTAAGCATACTTTCGTTTGTTCTGTGCATACAGTAAAAGCACAAGAGGTCAGTTTATCATGCATTAGCATTGAAATGGTCACTGATATTATTGAATACCTTTGAGCACAGTCTTCAGGAAGATGGATGTTCATAACTCCAATATTCGAAACACATTTAGTTTTAGCGGGAAAGGCTAATGCTGTTACTGCTTGGTTTTACTCCCCCTGAGTATAATGGTGATTGAACTCTCATTCTCTTTCAGCACAGGAACAGGAACTGCCAATGGATTATTCATTTTATTGCTTGCACTACTCGGGCTTAGCAATGTTCAATAGAGATTTTAAAGTCCAGGCATAAATTAAAACAGTTGGAGGAAAATGGTCCAACACAGAGTAAAAAGGGTCACAAATTGAGAATTATGCAATATTAGACAGTGCAAAGTCATCATTATATGCACATCAAACACAGTAACGTGCAAAAGACATTTAGAGTTTCAAGTTGGCAGGATTTGTTTTTCAGAGTGTGGAGTCAATTACATCTGGGGCCAGATGGAGGAAGGATATGTACTCCCTAAATCTATGTATGTGGGATTTTCTATTCAAACAGTGGAATTTCCAAGGCTGCCCACAGAGAGAATGGATCTGTTATCCAACTCAGCTATATTATAAGCAAATTATTACCTTGTATTGTCTCTAGATGTTAGATGGGTAAATCTGCTGTTTGTTCTCTTGTTGATAATGATGTTATTTGTAACTTAAACACACAGAGGAATATGTAAAATGCTCCAACATTCATCAGACAAAACAATTGGTTCCCTAGGAACACTTCTCCTCGACGGTTTTCTCAGTTCTTTTTCTGGAAAAACTAAACCGCAGATGACTGAAAGAGTTGAGTTGTGTTTTTGCCTCAGAATGTCCGTGTTCCTCAAGATGATGATCTTTGTCTTTTCAACCACTTCAGTCCTCATCAGGCCATTTTCAGCCATGAGGGGGCAGAAAAACATCAAAGCAAAAATTGCTCAAACTAAAAATGTTGGCGATAATCAACAAACCAGCAGAGACCAAACAAAATGAGTGTTGGATCCACTAGATTTCTGGATGTAAATCCATTGATTAGATTTCTAATGGATGGCTTTGTCTAACAGGTGGGATACAGATGATTTATTAGAGCCACATGAGTGGAAATAGCTGCCTACTGCGGTTGATAAGAGCAACGCAATCATACAGTTCAACAAGGGGACAACATTTGGAAGTATTCAACAACAATATATTGTGATTTGGCAACAGAAACACAGTCATGATTGTGTGTCTTTGCTCCAGGTTGTGTTCATTTGATATGGTCATGGTCCAAATGGCAGAGCATTCCAAGCTCCTCGAGTCGGGTGATGTGCTGCAGACAGTGAGGACAGCTCACGATTTGGCTGCGTCGCATGTGATACATCTTCATTAAGATAGGACCAGTGAATGTAAAAGCTACGACATAATCTGGCAGGGTCTACATTATCTGTGGTAGAGAATGGGGGGGGGGGGGGGGGGGGCAAAAAATTGGTCAGATAAGGCCAGAATTTGTGGATCAGTGGACAACAATTAAAAGTAGCCGCACCAGAGAATATTAGAGTGACGAGAAAAAGCAGAAACTTAAAATTCAACGGGATATAATTTTTATCAAACTGCAGCTGGAAGACATTTAACACTAGAGAAATGTGGAGTAAGCCGATGGGTACAACTAGACCTCTTATTTTAATATTAGTCTCAAAAAGATCCATTATTACAAGTTCAAAGCAGAATTGGTGGAGCTCTTCTGAGTCCAACCAGGAAGAAGAAGATAAAGAATATTGAAGCTTTGATAGATAAAATATATTGACATGGCAGCACAAGTTTGACTCATCAGAGAGTCTCTGGTCTTCAATCTGCTGGTTTTGCGTGACAGCACTTCTCTGTGGTGATTGGACTCCAGTTGAAGTGTGAAGACATGAACCTGGCAGCGAGTCGTATCTTGTCTTGTCTTGTGTGATAAACCGAATGAAGTTTAAGCTAAGTGGGCATTATGCGGAGGGAAGAATTTTATCACAGCTGAATGTAGCAGGTAGAGATCAGCATGTGCCTTCTTCCTGCATCTCTCTGCTCCCTGCCGTTCCCCCTTGCTGCAATAGGATACCATTTTACTGTTGAACATTTAGATCAATAATATATTTGCCTGCCCTGCTGAGACGAGTGTAATTGTGCTGATATGTCAAGGTTTAATACAATTTACCTTTGAGTGCTAGCTATGCACAGATCCTACGGTATCATGGTGAGAATTGAATTTGCCTCTGTAAGCAGAACAAGATGAGAAATATGCATATGCAATGAATAGGTTAAAATAGCTAGTCATAGCCTACAGTCAGATACGGACATCATCTTGTCAAGAAACAAAGTTCAATTAAACCAATTTATGAGAAGGTAGTTGAGTGTGGTCTGGATGCTGACTCAGCTTGCTTCTGTTCTTCATTTGGCAAAGTGATAAGTCTGTACAATTATTGATAGACTGCCCTGTAAATTCAGATTTTTTTCAAATTTCCTAAATGTTAAAAAAATGAAGCGTCTACAGTCTGAGGCTGCACTTGCACAGCTGCACAGACACCATTTTGTGAGCGAAATGCTCACAATGACGACGCTAACATGCTCACGTTTTAGCAGATGTAATATTTATCATGTTCATCACTATGTGCAGCTGAGGCTGATGGAAATGCCAACATGTTTCATACTCCTCATAAACTACAGTAGTGGACTAAGCACAGTTCTTACCAATGATAAAATGTCAGGGGTTCACTATATTACCAGGACGTGAAAGTCTACCAGATGACACGGCAATCAATCTATAATGTCCATTCACAAACTACATGGCAAGCTTGTGACGGCAAAACAAGAAAAGTTGACATGATCTGTTGTACCAAGTTTTTTGGACATCCATACAATAGTGGCTGAGTTATGTCAGTCTGGATGACATTCTCTTCTACAGCTGTGCCTCAAGGTGGCTCCCTCTGGATTTGTGTTTCAAAACTTGAAATTCTGTTCTAGCGAACTCTTTCAATTCATGGCTCAAAGAACAGAAGGTGAGCAAGATTAATGACACATCACCGCACATGAACACTGTGTGTGAATTAATGTTTCAACAAATAATCCATAGCCTCCCTACCTGAGGGTGGTGGCTCCTCTCTTTTCACTCAGCAGCAATAAACAACAGTTCAAAGAGCTTCCACACTGAGCCCAAGGGCTCTCGTTTCTGCCGCCGTCACACACATGATAGTAAGGCATGCTTTGTTGATGCACAATATTCAAACACAAACTAAGGATGACTAAGGAGGATTACTTAGTCTTACTCTTATTGGCTTATATTGGCGTTTTATGGCACAGGCACAACAAATGTCATTGTGATTGAATACCATCTGTATTACCACTCATAAAAGAAGATATCAATCACTTCAACTGACCTCCCCTCCCCTGACGAAGTGTCTCATCAATGAGACACATCCTGGTGCCTGAGGGCTAAAGGATTATTGGTTGAAATCAATGCCATGCCAAGTATTGTTAGTGAACAATATGCCCTGTGATTCAATACACAGCACTTTCTTGATTGGATTGTGGACACCACTGACAAGCAGCATTAATGGACTGAGCATGTGATTCACAGTAACTAATTTACTGCTTGGACTATTATGGGCATCCGCTTTCATGCACTAGCATGGCAGCAGCATTAGTGGCCGTAAATTTTCTGTGACTTGGCTAAAGGCCAGCTATGAATTTGTGTTGTTTGTTTGCATGCAAATGAATGTGTGGTTATGTCAGTGTATACGATTATTGACATTTGGGACACATCCCAAAGATTGAGGGTTTGTTTACAGAAGTTCTCCTGGATCCCTTGGAGCCATGAGGGTGTTTCTCTCACCACAGCCACTTTAATTACTGTGTTTTTCATTTTGTTTTTGACCTAGGGTCCTTTAATTGCTTCATAATTACAGTAAACTTAGCAAACTTTGCTCTGTGCAAACACTTTTTTCATATCAGTTGTCTTTTCCTTCTGTCTTTTGAGCTGCCTGAGTCCTCAACCTCAAATACTGTAGGTCATTTAATTGTCTCCCACATGCACATTTCTCCGTCACTGGCATTTCTTAATGAATTTACATTCCTGGGCCCACACACCGAGGTTGCCTCATTGACTATTGGAGCGGCTCAACCTGTGTCTGGAGCCTTTAATTGTTTTTCCTGGATTCTGACAGAGAATGACACATGATGGATTTGCCAGAACACTTATCTCTGACACTGAAAAGGACAATCTGTGTACACCTTGAAAAACATTCATGGTCAAATGAGAATTTCTGAGTGTGGCTTAGCCAGTCCAAACAAAATTAGAATGGATGAATTTCCAAGCTTGGTTTTAGACCACAGAAGTGCTCTCATTTGGGGTTGAAAATGCATTCAAAAGAAATCCCCCTCGAGCAAAATGGGCTGTTCCACAAACTCCACAATTTACCGCAAATCTCGCTCCACCTCATGAACTGTTGGCTGTGATGGAAGTGTTAAATGAGCTGGGGTTTCTGGAAGAACATGGACATGCCCCTCATGTGAAACCTATTAGAAAAACCTAATCTCAAACTAATTTAGCATTCTATTTCTTGTACTCTAAGGCATTGGTAACACTGAAATAGATTAATCAGATACATTACAGCAACTGTGCAATTTAAGGTTACCTAGCTGCAAAATACATAATGAGCTGTAGGATTCAACTAAGGAATATCGCAGAAATTGCTTTAAGAGCCATTTTTCAGATCCGTTTATTATTTTCAAGGGCACTTTGACCACCAAAACACAGAGATGGCGCCTCATCAAAGTCATTATCATTATTTATGCATGCTCATAGGACTGAAGGACCTAATTTTTCAGCGATGTGACTGATAGTGGTTGGGTGTGGTTACTGGAAGCCTAGATAGTATATTTCTCAAGAAAACCTCATTCTGACTTAAGCAAATGTCATTCTGTAATGTGAAGTACACCAAACTGGAAGGCCATTCCTCGCCTCTTTCAGGCAGACATTTTACTCTGCGTTAGCTGCTTCAATTTTAGGTTTTACACCCTGAGAGAAAAACAACTGATATTTCAGGAGCTCCCAGTAGAAACACTCAAACAAACCAAACTCCTCCAGAGTGGCTGAAATCAATCCTCCGTTGTGGGCGTTTCCAGCCTTTTTGGGAGTCTCTGGTGGTTTTTTCTGGGAAGTGTACAACCTGGGAATGCCACCATCCACTTGGTAATTCGTACTCTTCCCGAATCAGTCATCAAGTTTTAACATAGAGCGGTTAAGTGTCAGATGACCATTTAAGGGCTATCGAAGACACTTCGTAATGTCCCCATTGTGTGGGCAGCTGTATAGAGTTGTGAAGTTAAATGTGCAGGTGCCTTTCATCAAAGCAACCATGCAAAATTCTGTGATGTGTCACAGTCTGTGGCTGAGGTCTCTGAAGGTTCCGGGCATTGTTGGTTTGTCTCGGGATATGTACCGTGCCACATGGACGTCAGGGAAGGTCCCTGTCGACTGGCAGACTACTAACATCTCAAATTGACTTGCTAAACAGATTTAGAGGAGAAACGTATATATTTCCCTTTGATATGAAGTGTAATGTATTCGAAAACAGAAATACAACTACCAAAGAGGTGGATCAAAGTACAGGACTTATCGTTACTTTCTATCACTGCCATAATCACAAGGTAGACGGAAACCATTTGCCACCATTCAGTGCCAACTTGAGCCTACTGAAGAGCTCATGTTAGCCCAGCATCATGCTCCAAGACGCCAGTTTCTCCCAAAACCACCATATTCTTGTTACAAAGTTAGAGCCAGGGAAGGCTCAAGGGGCTGTCACTTAATTTCAGTTTGACAATAAACTGGTCATTTGTTCATTAAACAGAACGTGACCACTGATATTAGAATTTAAATATAGTTTCACAGAGAGACATTAGAGAGAGGCAGTAATTACAGAAAAGTCTGAGGACTTAAAAGCTGATGCCGTGTCAACATAGTAGAACAGAAAACAAGAAACCCTCGCTTGATTTGAAAAGTTGTCCATCTTGACAGGAGAATAGCCAGCTTTCAATTAAAGTAGAAAATCTTTATTGTCATGGGACCCAGAGCAAGCCACTGGTACGTGCCTTAAGGGCCTGACTTCACTCCATTTCATTATCTCTCTGCTTCATGCATGGATTTCCTTTTACCTTTACCCTGCAGCCATTCGATGTTCCATTCACTCAGTATTCCACCTATGGAGGCATTCAGGGGAGATCAGTTCAATGCTGTGAGGCAGAGCCAATTCTAAATTGTTGTTGTTTAAAGTTTTTAATAAAATTATGACTTTAACTGCCTTTATGTTGTCTACGAGTGTTTTCTGAAAATAAATTATCAACTATGAAAAGGTTTAACTTCATTCATTAATTCATTCATCTTCATCCACTTATACATTTCCAGGTCAAGAGGGGTGCTGGAGCCAATCTCAGCTCACGCTGGGTGAGGGCTGGGGTCACCCCGGACAGGTCACCAGTCCCTTGTAGGGCCAACACAAAGAGACAGACAGCCACAACCACTCACACTCACACTCAGACCTACAGACAAGTTAGAGCCACCAGTTAACCCAGACATGATGTCTTTGGATGGTTGGAGGAAAAAGGAATACCTGGAGGAAACTCAGGCACAGAAAGGCCCCAGACCGGAAACTGATTGTGGGTTGACAGCGCTAACCACTGCACCAGCGTACTGCTCGGTTTAACTTTAATCCTGAGCTAATTTTCAAGACAATGCTTGCTTGTTTATATTACAAATCCGGCTCATTATCTTGGACTATATGTACTTGGCCTCATTCTAACTTTATGGAAGGGCACAGTGGATGATCTGTGAGCAAATGTATGCAGACTGCAGGCTTCATTTGACATTTCTAATAAAAATTTGATTCGTTATGTGGAAGGGTTCCAAGTTGATGTAACAAGTGAATGACAATTTAATAAGAAGATTAAGTCCTAATCCTGTTTGAAGATCACTGAGGTCTTCAGTGTGACATTGAGGGATAATCCAGGAGGCTTCACTATAGATTATTCTACAGTGCACAAACAGTGATGGAATAATCCCCAGTGCCATTATTGTGGCTGAGAATTAATAATAAGTCGTTTAAATACTCATATCCTGACATAATAACCTGGACATAGGATCATGGCAATGGCCAGGGCTTCACTGGGACAACACATAATCAATACTGAAGTGTAAGTAGAGATGTCGTGGGTCCAGCAAGCGTGAATCACAAGCAAACAAATGCACCAATAAATACAAGAAATTGTCCATCTTTGGAAATGCTGAATCAAGTGTCTGAGGAATCGATTGTATTTCATGAAAAAAGAGTGGACACTGGCCAGTTGTACTTAGTAGTGGGACAGTGTGAATATGAGTGTGAATAAATTAACTGCCCACTGAGGAAATACAGCTGCTACTACTACTACTAGTAACGATAACAAAAATAATTATAATTATAATGATAGCAATAGCAAGTGTGGGGAGCACCATGACGGCATAGTGGTCAGTGCTGTTGCCCCACAATAAGAAGGTTGTGGGTTCAGTTCCCAGCCTGGGGCCTTTCTGTGCAGAGTTTGCATGTTCTCCCCCTGTCTGTGTGGGTTTCCTCCGGCTACTCCGTTTTCCTCCCACCATCCAAAGACATCATGGTTGGGTTAACTGGTGATTCTAAATTGTCCGTGAGTGGTTGTTGGTCTCTGTCTGTCTCTGTGTGTTGGCCCTGTGATGGACTGGTGACCTGTCCAGGGTGACCCCACCCTCACCCAGAGTGAGCTGGGATTGGCTGTTAGAAGATGAATGAACTTTAATACCTCCAATACAAAATATATTACAATGTCATGCACACCTGAGGCGCACCAAGTTACCCATACAGACAGGTATGAGTCAATTTACAAAAAAATAAACTTTACCAATCTCGGTCTTGGTTCCTGGAAGAAGATTTTAGTGTCTGTGGTCCTCATGTCTCCAGAGGAAAAAAGAAATTAAAGACTTTCCAACTGAGATTTACATACTGAATATGCTGACCGCAATGTTCCTACTGTAGTGTTGCACACATGGACACAAAAA
This sequence comes from Echeneis naucrates, assembly GCF_900963305.1. Classification (NCBI taxonomy): domain Eukaryota; kingdom Metazoa; phylum Chordata; class Actinopteri; order Carangiformes; family Echeneidae; genus Echeneis; species Echeneis naucrates. Next base: position 17,103,131 of record NC_042526.1, on the reverse strand, counting down.
TACTTCCAGGCATACATAAGTCCAAAGTATTTCTTTCAATTAATTTCTTCTCACAAGCACTTCATCATAACAGCACACTGAAGGCTGTCTGAGTCTACTGAATGATGTATGTGCTCTCATGTGTCTCACCCAAAGGACCCCCTGAGCTGCCCAAAATGCCTGTGTGAGTTTTTTCTCATTGTTACCATAAATTAACCTACTAAAATATTAAAGTTGCTTTGTCACATAAACATATATCAAGGCAACATTGAGCTTATGAGCAAACTACATTATAACCAAAAAATATGAAAAGTGAGGTATGAAGGTGCATTTCACCCCAACCTCTGTGCGGGTCTCACACCTGCAAGCAAAACAGCGGGTATATAAGTATTTAATTTAATTTAATTTGATTTGCATCCCTTTTGGATTTGGATTTGATTTGTCTGTGCAGTGTAACGGTACACAGAAGAATTCATTGATGTAAATGTACTTAGCTGCCTTCCAAGTCATTATCTTACTAGTCTTAGTCTTACAGACAACAAATCTGTGGGAGTTGGGAGAAGATAGAGACAATAGATGAAGAAAAAAATCAGCAGAGAAACTGCTAAAAGTTGATCAAAAACTTTTTATTGATAAGATTCCTGTGACGTACGGGTGTTTGGAGTCTGGATAAAAAGAGGGCACCTGTTGACGGCAGCGCTCTCATAGCGGTGACACTGATAGCTCGTGGCAGCAAAACCAATTCTAACAGCAAGACCTTCTCATGATCCTCTTCATCCAATTATGCTCCTGGGCAGCCTGCAGAGGGGCTGAAATTGCATCATGACCTTAGTTTATACCTCCCTGATTTGGGGTGAAACCTTCATGCCAGCATTCTCTTTTCTTTTTTCTTTTCTTTATTTTTTATTTTTTTGGAATTCTTATAGAGTGGAGGCTTATACTGAATTTCCTTTTGCTCTCCATTTGCTACAGACCTTCTTAATTGTCATTCAAATATACATTTTATTAATTCTGAAAACTTCTTCCTGGGTGAAATCATTCAGCACCCTGCTTGAAACATGAAGCCTCCCACACATGCCATTTTCATTGTTTCGAACATTGGAGGACTTAGGAACATGTGTGTGGTGTTGTGTTGAATCAAAAGCCTGAGCAGGTTCTGTTTGCATTGAGATGAGGTGTAAACAACAGATCTCTTTACTGGCTGAGGAGCATTGCTTAATTACCCAATCATTTATACAATAATGGATGTGATAAAGCTTCTGTGTGAAATTACTTCTCAAAAGACAACCTTATTATAAATTATATGCACATCGATTGAAATTCATATTAGAGATGTAGACATCACCTTCCGGCAGTCAGCCTAGATAGGCTTGTCAGGCATTATGAAATGATTGCCCTCTCTCCCTGATTATATATTACAATACATCAGTGTTTTCTGCTTTTTGCTGCAGTCTTTCCCTCCACTGTCTAATTAACAGCACTTTTAAACACCAGAGCAGAAAGTCATAAAAGCATCATTTGGCTTCATGATACCACCTTTCATGCCATTCCACTTTCCTTTGATTTCATTAGAAAATGTGTAAATGCTAGGAGACGGAAATAGAACAACTCAGCAGGACTTTCTATAGAGTATGCTCGTGCTTTGGATCAAATTAAAATGCCCTCCTCTGCAACAGATGCAGTTCTAAATCATCTTACATTTGTCTTGAGCTATTGAAAGTTCTTTCCAAAATCCTAATTCAATTAACATTTCAGGGAGCTGCCTTTTTCTAATCATAATTATATGGTCTGGCATTTATATGGCTTGTCCACAAAGAGCACTGTCCCATTTAATCTTCCGCAGCACATTGTCATGATAGTTCCCTGACTCCAAGTCCAAGATAGCTGTAATGGAGCTCCACACCAGTTAAGAGCAATCATTCAGTTGATATAATATGATTGTTCTTTCCATCAGCTGGGCCAAAGGTGTGAAATGCGGAGAACACACAGCTGCAGTGAAGCCAGCTATAGATGGGGTTGGATGGTAACCAAGAGTGCTGGTTTATTATAAAGTGAAACCTTGTGTGACATATATTTCTTTCATGCATTGCATTTTGATTTTGTACAGTTGCATTATTCATGAAAGTACAAATGACAGGCGTATGCACAGAATATCACAATGCAGGAGGATGTATAATCAGTTGCAAATAGAGTTTGATTTAAACGTTAAGGTTAGAATTTGCAGAAGATCACGACCAGTGGTTTCTGCCTTGAAATAAATAATAATAATACAAAAAAAAAATTGTTTTGGAGGATATGATGCTCCACAAATTATGAGACACGTTTTCTACTTCAGCAGTCTTTCTGCATAAAACCTATTAATCTCTTTTACCTGAAACACCATTGCTTTTCGTTCTGTGATACGGCTGTTTCACAGAAACAACTCCTCTCTTCTCAGAGACTGTTGACAGACTGTGTCGTTATTATTCAGGTGTTGGTGTCCCAGGAGGAATCCTCCTATCACAGACAGAATCCACTGTTTTCCCACATACTCCTCCACAATGAATACCAATAACAAAATCTCACTCTGTTTTGTTTCTGGCCACTCGTTCAGTCAGTGACAACAACATACACAGTTTGAATAGACATTTTCTTTGATGACAGTTCTAGCAAAGCAAAGCAAACGCATCCTTGTCACAGTGCAAGTTGGGAGGCTCTAATGTGATGTAAAGCCACTGGCCACATTTCCATGCATATTCAATATGTGGTGAGTTAAATTTTGTATAGCCGTTTGATCTCCATGTCGTCAGTATGCACAGCAAATACCAACCCAGTTACATAAATGTGACTATATTTATTGATGTGATGGCATCAGTAATGTTGGATCAAAAATAATAGGCCTAATAATAATTATAAAAAAAGCAAGAAGCCCATTGAAGTTTACAGAGGACACCCAAGGTAGACATAAAAGAAACAAACTTCCACCCTGATTCCAAATTTTTGGCTGTGCACAGAATCTATAAAAAGATGAAAAAACATCAATGCGTTAGTTTATCAAAGCTTTGCTTGTCTGTGACCTCCAGCCTCAAAATCATTTATTCTTGTAATGTAAGTTGACAAAATGAGTCACAGCTATTCATTTCAATCAATGAAAGTCGGTGGCACAAAGAAAAAGCTTCCTGAGGCTCTTGATTCTCAGACAATATCTGTTACGGAATCATGTTCTTACCCAGGATTTTTTGAGAAGGAGAAAAACATAAAATATCACCAGACCTGTGACATATATTCACATATATGTTGGGTGTCACAGTCTAGCTGTAAAAAACAAACAAACGAACAAGCAAAAAAAAAACAACCTACACACAAAAAGATAAGCCTTCCTGTGATCCCAGCATATTTTCACACTTACGGATAGCATCTCCACTCTGAGGAAACATCCACACACCGCAAAGAAAGATCCAGGGAAATGAAGGAGAGGCAAAATTGTCAACAACTTAACTTGCTTTACTAGTCAGATCAGTCTGCCAATGCAGACATTAATTAATGAGAAGCCTTCAGATCTTTTCATGTCTTTTAATGTCATCTCAGTTAGGTTTTAATGTGATATTCAAAATAGGATTTTGTCTCCCATTAACAATGAGTATTTGCTGTAACTGAATAATTTCTGCTGCTATATAGCCTGCAATTAATGAATAGAAAAGCTGGCTTGCAAGGAAAAAAAGCAAGATCAAGCTATAACTATAAAAATCTTTGTTTTTGTCAGCAAATGCTGCTAACATTCAAAGTAGAGAGAGGAAATAGTTATCTCTGTACAAATGCCTCCAAGCCACAAAACCTTTTGTACTTCTTTGGTACGCTCAGTGTAGCGCTCTCTCAGTCATGCTCCAAAGGGGATAGAAGCGTGGTGAATGAATTTTAAAAAATCTCAACAGGAGACGAAACTAACATATTAAAGTAAGAACCATTAAATGTGGAATATCTGCAGAGAATGTGCATAAAACAATGAAGATGTGAGCAAATGGCTCTCCTCAAAAATTATACAGCATACCAGGCTTGCATATAATATTCAGTGTGGGACTTTTTCATATAGCTTCTCTACAACATTTAGCACACAACACTGACTTTAAATGTCCTTGCCGATGAAAACTACAGTCAACTAAGCCACTGGAAATCTTACAGCCTACAGAGGACAAAGAAAGCTTGTGAATGAATGATAATTTTATTACCAGACTTTAATCCGATTTAAAATTGGCTTCTGAAATATTAATTGTGCTTCTTATGTGCCAGCTTAATGATCACCCTTAATACTTGCAATGGTAAAATATTTACAAGCACATGTAAAGTTTTATGAGGAAAAAGCTAATCAACGGGAAAGGATTGCATTAACTTCCTATAGTTCAAAATCACACTAATTTTGTCAAAATCACAGTGGAACAAAGGTCAGCTTCACACTGTGCTCGAAGAGAATGACGTAGTCTAAACAAAGCAGGACTCTCTGTTTGAGGCAAAAAAAAAAAAAAAAAAAAAAAAATCTAAACAAGCGAAAATTTAGACATGAATTCAAACAAGGAGGAAGAATTTTTCTCAATACCTGTTCTACACTTGTATTAATAGTATTCATTTCTGGCCCCTATTTAAAGAGATGGTTTTCTACAACATAAAGGGGACACATCTGAGCTGTTTTGTCCGTTTTATTGTCCTGTAACAGAAAGGCAGGCCTTAGTTTTCCCCTCATAGAAGCACAGATTTGTGTTAACTTCCAGCTCAGTTTTTAAATCACAAAAAAAGGGGGCTGAAAATAAACTGGTGGTTTTTAATCTGATCACCCGTCTATAACTCACTTCTTCATTCCTAATTTTTATTTTCCCTAGGCTCTGTATAGCAGTTCTTGTCATGTGTTTCTATTCTGCTCAACATCCATTTGTAGATGGACTTTTGAATTTGAAGCAAGTAAATCGTGCTTTGGACAGTGAGATTCTGTTCATATAATCATGATGCTGTTTTAAATACCTGAGTTGCTCCACCAAAAAGTGTTAACTTCAGTCACACTGTTGAAATTAACTGGGATCGATATTCATTTCACTATGAGCTTTATGCCGTTATACAGAACTGGAAGAGCGGAAAATTGATATTCTTCCAGTTAAATCTGACATAAATTGGATTAACTTTGTAAGTGAAAATGGCTGAGCTATTTTTCGATGTTTTTCACAGTCTAAAATGGTGATGAAAATGTTTTCTTTAGCTTACAATTGTTATTGGATGTTTAGCCTTTGACTGCTTTGTGGATTAATAAGACAAAACATTTCACCGTATAGTAAATCATTTTTTTCCGTATCGTGAGCAATAATAATAATCCCCGCAGTTCCACTTAAATGGAATCACAACAACAGGTCGGGAAAGGTTAAACCCTGGTATTGATTGGAAAGGTAATTAACTTGAGTGAGTCATGGCAACTACCTCAGCCATCAGCAGATGTGCTCAGATGAGACAGGAAGCTAAATTCATGCACTGTAGAAATTAACACCAAAGTGTTCACAGAAAGATAGTCATATATTGCATCCGCTAATTCCAACAGGTTTTGGGCGTTCTCTGTGGACAAATGAGAAGCACGGGCTTCAAGTCCAACTCCAACATCTTCACTTTGCAGCAGTAAATCTAACTTAACCAATATTTTCTGTCCTCTTCAACTCCCCAAAGCAGTGTTTCCTATTCTGTGGCGCCACATTTTGAAAAAGACTCTTGTAGAGACGACACTCCAATCTCAAACACAAAGTAACTCATCCTTTTGTCCTCTTGTCGCCAAAGACTGGTTTGTTGTGATGGTTTAGAAATTATTATTTGCTGTTGTTTTTGGTTTTAAAGATATGTTTAGGGTAATGTTGGGCAGAGATATAATTTATTAGGCTCACCAAACCAACATTAATCTGTGGGAGGCTTAATAAGAAACACCTCTCTAGGTCATGCAAAAGAGTTGAATCAACAGAATTGTATTAGTTTTAGATTTAAACCTCCTTTCTGAAAGAATAATACAAATTATTAAAGCTATACCCGAACTGTGCCCAATATTTAATATTTCTTCTTTCATTCCAGGTTCTGTATTGCAATGACATGAACTATTGGGCATTCTCGAGCATTTTTCTGAAACACTTTGCAGATCACTTCTGATTTTGCCATCCATGACATCTTAATCTAAAAATGTTGGAGCAAAACTATTCATTTCTTTGTTTCACGTCGTCTTGTTGAGTGCAGGAATAATGGTGTGAAGTTCACCTCTCAATTGCCATTTGACAGTTTGACAGCTGTGTTGTAATGAGGGCTTGTTGGATTTGGCATTAGTGCAGTCTGGGCCAAGGACTTGTGTGTAGGCCAATCATACAACAGTTGCATATGCATATAGTATGTGGAATATCCAAAATATGACTCTGGTTCCACATGAAAGCACTGAACTAAACATTTAAGTTGGTATGTCTTACCCATTGTATCAGAAAACACTTAAATCAGATTAAATCAGCAAGCTCATTCAATCTTGTACCGCTTTTCCGTTTCCAGGTTATGGGTGGTGCTGGAGCCAATCCCAGCTCATACTGGGTGAGGGCGGGGGGTTGTTACACACCCTGGACAGGTAGGACTCCAATTACTCCTCTGAGCAATAGAACAACCTTTAACCTATTAAATTCACCTCATAATGCCCAGAGATGCAACATAGTCTTCCAGCAATTTGCATTTAGATTGTGCTTCCTTACCAAAGCCTGTGAATGACTGTTTGTCCCGAGCCAAAGTAAGGTTTCCGCAGAAGGCCGTGGTAGATGGCCTCTCTGCTGGCACGCTCTCCAGGAGTAACTAACTGTACAGTTGCAACACCCAAGTAAAATGTTGAGACAATCCAAGGCCTAGTTGAGTTCATATATTTTGTCAGTGGGGTAGCAGTTTTTTCATAAATTATTAAAATGAATATTTATCAAGGTTTTGCTACTGGATCCAAGTGGAAAAAAAAAAAAAAATCATCCATAATTGCCTCATTTTTGCTGCAGTTGACAGATAAATTTGGCCAGGAAAGAATTCTAAATGGTGAAACAGGGACATTTTAAGCATCTACAAAGTTCGACTGTCTTTATTTCACATTGAGAGCAGCTTTCCTTCAGTCTCATTCATAATGCCACTTTGTCCTCATCGTGTCTGAGAGCTGAAAAGGTGGCTGATGGTTTCTGCAGGTAGTGCAGTCAATGTATCTATATCACGGGTCCATTCTGTCCCACTGGAAGATGTGGCTCTTTTATTGGATGTATTGATGAAAGCAGCTCTGGCAATCAAGTTGAATGGGCTGAGGCATTTATTTTCATTAACTGTTGATATTTCTTTAGGCTTCACAGGGATGGAGAAGAGCAGGTCATTTGTGAGGCATCGCGGTGGAGTCATCAGCGCTACCTTTGGACGGATTACCACTCAGTTTATAGGCCAACACTCTGCACTGCTCATTTTATCTGATGCATGCCTCTTCCAATACCCGTGCTATCGAGGCAATGAGGGTTTTGTTGCTGTGTGACTCTCAGATTATCAGAGCCTTCATATTACCATATTTTCTGAAGCATACCTACCTTGGTGTCAGATGTGACATTTTTATTGTCCGAGTTTTATTGCAATGCCTATCTGTCTCATTACATTCTGATATCAGAGTAATTTGACAGAGAGCGCATTTGGAAAAGATTTGCTTCTTACCGACAAAGCCACTCCTGCATATTCTACTTCATGTTCCCTGCTCTTTTCGTCTCCCGGGTCTTCTGAATATGAATAGACAGGTTGAATGAAATGATGGTATCTGTGAATATGCCTGTTTCAGAGGGCTAAGGCTGACAACAAATGATAGCGAATCCCGCACCCCCATCAAAAAGGTTCATTATTCCAGACAATTTCAGTACATTCATTATTTGCAGCCCTTCTTCACTCAGTCAGTTGAAATAGTGGGAGATCTATTCATGAGGGCCTTAATATTTCTCTTTCATCCACATTCGACCGACCAAGCTTAGAAGCTTGCTAATGGGATAATGGTGTTGGAATAAGACTTTTGTGGAGTAAATATAGATTGAATAACAACATGGGAAGTGAGTAACCGAGTACTCCATTGTCAATACACCATGCAATCTATAAAAAAATTAAAATTTGTCTCGATGCCTTTGCTGTGGTGTGCGCTGCACACAGGAAGGGAGAAAAATGTGCCATAAATACACAATAAAACACAATCCTTTCAGTATCTGAAAATAAATTCTGTAAAGAAAACCAATTTGCTTTTATGTGAAAACACATCTGAGTGATAACTAGATACTCATTGCATATTCTCTGTAGATATAACACTCCTGTCTTTGTTAAAAACATGCAGCATTGATGGAAGAACTTAAAATGAATCCCTTTTTGACAGCTACCATAATGTTTTGATATTTATAATGTAAACACCAAGAATAGTGAGTATTCACGGCAGCTGTAATTACAGGTTACAAATCACAAACTAATTACATTAACAAATGCCTCTAATATTACTTATTATGACAGGTTTACCCGCTTGTGAATCATTTTGTCTAAACTACACCTTAACTTGCACACGCAACAATTTATTGTATTGTATAGAAAACTTGAAAGCAGCAGTTAAGCAAAGGTTAAGTGATGAAGCTGGGCAAAGATTCACCGCACTCTCAGCCATCATTTCTCCGGGACAGTATTCAAGACCTTTGTCTGTACTGTCAGTTGAATCTGCCCACTGATGGGAGCGCTGATTATCCGTGTGCATTGTGTCGTACTGACCATGGCACTTTACATCACAAGCCTTGTCAGCAGCAAATGCCTTAATAACTCCTCCCTGGAGCTTTTTACCTGAAGTAACGTCTGATTAATAAATCACAGCTCATTATACCTTTTCAAAAAGCCTGAGTCAATTATGCACATATTCAACACAATAGCAAGCTAATTATGAACACAATTAATTAATGCAATGAAGAAAATGCCACCATTGACAAGTGGATTGAAATCATTTTTAAACATGTCATGTAAATGAAGACCGTGCTTCATCAACATTTTATTAAATGGTGGGTATGTGTTAAAAATTAGAGCAGACAAGTTATGGAGTGAAGTGTGCAAATTAACAATTTAGCTTGATTCATATTTCATGCCTGATTTGCATATTTGACAGATTTCCCCAACTCACAGCCAAATTAAAAGCAGCTGTCAGTCAAGAACAGCCCCGTCGAAAGAATGGATGCTAATCCAGTTTAATTTGATGGTACAGGTTCTGTTCTTGCATTGCTCCCAATCTTAAACCAAGCAGCATCCAGCAATTCAGTGAAGACCGTGATTGAATTCCCCAGAGATCTTCAGACCTGAGACCTGCAGTCACACATCACTGAGATATGGGATATACTGCGGGAGAGATTCTGTGATTAATAAGGAACCAGACAGGAGGAGACTGCAGGCTGGTGTTGCAGGGAGAAATGAACACAGCGCCAAAGTTATATATGGGAGTGGGTGTAAGCAGTGTAAATAATAACAGTGTGTATGTATGTATCAGTGTATACTTGAGAAGAATAATAATTTCAAATTAAATGCTCAGGAAATAAACTTGGTTAGAGATGCATGGCTTGGGTCACTTCATGATCCCCTGGTGTAACGTGCAGGAGTTCCGTACAACATCGACTCAGAAAACATGAGCCGACAGGAAATGAAACCTCCTTTCTTTTCACTGTACTTCGAGATATGCTGTTTTATTTATCAGACAAGTATTTCATTTCATGTTGGGAAAACCTATTTTTGATCCTTTTTTTCTTTTTCTTTCTTTTCTCATAACACAAAGTTCCAGTTCCAGGGATACAGAATAAGAAGATCAAATTTATTGATGAGTGGTGTCACACTTCTGAGCTCTGGAAAAAAGAATGAAGTTGTTGTTGTTTCTTTTTATCTCCAGTGCTGTAGACATGATAGTGAAACAAAGCAATGCAGGGGAGCTGGCGGCTTACGGTAAATCCAGAACAGTAAAGAGCAACTTTGTGTCCATGATCGCTTCGGCCCCCAGTGCCCGCCATATCCCATAACCGCGTGGCATGCGCCATGCTGTGTGTGCAGAGTACATTTCAAAATAAGAGATTCAATACACACAGGCAACATTTTCCAGCATTCTCCATCTGCTGTGAGGCTGTTTGTGGAGCGGTTGAAGCCCCATGTATAATTCTGACAGGTACTTTTCTCCATCCCACATGCAGCTGCCTGTGAGGCTGTCAGCAAACAAAGGAGGAGTTGGCATATTGGAAAGAACAGCTGGTGAGTGCTAATATAGAGGGCTGCTGATTTGCCAGGGCCTCTATTGCACACATATGTACACTAAGAGATGCGCTCAAGCTCAGATTCCAGTCGCTGCAGAACTTCCAAGCAGCGTTGCAGTCTTAATCCTAAACCCCGGTGGTAGTTCCTTCCACAAGCACCTGTGTTGTCATACTTTCATCCCAAGGATGAGACACAGCTGGCATGTGCTCAGCAACATGAGGCAATAGTTTCTACTGCAGCCCATTTTGAGTCCAATGAGTAAATGGGATGGGACTGTGGTCAACATATGATGATGCTTCCCTGTCCATTAACATATTTTTAATGGCTTAATGATGCATGCATATGCAGTAGATATCAAGTAAACACAGGAATGTGAATTTGTTTGCTGTCTGAAAAAGACTTGCAGGTATTCCAGTGGTTATACCACGGCAGTGCTGAGGATTCATCCTGCAGATGAACAATGAAGTTGTGGGTCATAGAACTGAAACAGTGAGCTGAAAGACATTGAATGTCAGACTGCTGTGTCTCGCTTCCATCCCATGTCTCAGAGTCTTTTCGTCCGTGCAGCTATCAGAAGCAGTTTCAATTTGCAGTTCATAGAACGGCATTGGTTGTTTGTGCAGCCGCAATAGTCCGATAAATTACCCAAAACCCACAGACTAACTGCCAAGATCCCCCCTGTACTCACTCCAACTGAGCATCGCAGCCAGGTACACAACCCTGTGATGTCATATGAAAGCTTTGGGAGCCTGAGGATCTAAAAAAGAGATTGGAGACCAGGAAATAGGACATGCAACAAGAGGGTAAAATCAGCTTATAAAATTCCCTCAAGGGGCTCTGAAGATATCTTCACACAAACATTTGCCTCACACCAGCCCACACACACACACACACACAGTGGCAGCGCGGCGTAACGCTTGTTGTGATCCATTAGTGGAATGATAAGAGGGGCATGTGGCAGGAAGAAGACTATAGATCTCAATGCAAATTCTGTGTCTTCTGACAGGATGAAAAGACTATTCTTTAGGGGAAAGTGTGCCAAGGCGGCGGAAGGCTTCACTGGGGCAAAAGAGGAAGACTGGTAAACAAGAATTAAATGATGCCGAGTGTTCACTGAGGCTGCTGGCATGACATTTCTGCTCTGCGAGATTAATAATGAAGGAGATTACAGGCACCTCGATGGGGATGCACAAATGAGACAAAACCCAGGAAGATTACAGCCCACGTCAAATAACAGAGAGCCCCAGACTGCTGTTGCGAAATTAATATTTTATGGCCTTCCTTCAAAGACCACAAGGAGGGATCTTGACGTGGGTGACTTCATATCAGTGATATTGGGACGCCTGTGTATTGAAAGGATGCACTGGTTATCATTCCCATCATATGGTTTGGCAGCTTGTGAATGCACTGTAAAAGGAGAGACAATGAATTAAATATTTCCTACGGGATACAAAATATTACTGTTGTTGCGAAGCTAAATGTTTAAAACTGTCATATGCCGAAGGCGAGGCAGCGATATATGAGGAGACATGAAAACATGGGAGGGGGCAACTAGAGGTTAGAAACGACTTTTATGCTAATAAAGTTACAATATTTCAAGAAATGTACAATATGTTATCATAAAATACAAGATTTGGAGGAGTTTGCCAGTTTGGATGCACCCTTTGCAAAAAAGCAAAACAAAACCCCTAATATAATGCTTTTTGCCATTTACAACTGGCTGAAGGCAGACAAATATGAACATGGTAAGCCATGCTCCACTTTCAGTTTTCAAAGCCTGTTCTGGTGAGTCTTGATGTCGACTGTCAGTCAGACTAGATCAAACAGATATGGATTGATGGGTGAATTCAATTTGCAAGTTTTAGCTCAATGTTGATTTTGATTTCAGACAGACGCATCAGCACCCGACGCGTTTTCCAACCCCTCTTCCAAAAAACCAGAAAGTTGCTCTTGATAGACATCACGCAGATGTCTTTCATCTTTTCTGTTATACACACAGTGCATGTGTTTAAGCAAAAGCCCAAAGGCTTTCGCGGAAGGTAACATGTTTGTTTTGTTTTTTTTCACCCACCTTATGGGACAGGATGTGCCTTCGACACACTGTACCTGCATAACCAGTGTTGCCGTCCCCTCAGAAAAAATAATTGCCTCTTTTGTGGGCACACCATTCCCTGTGATGGGGCCTGGTAAAATGTAAGCCATTACAGTCACATAGCGTCCCTGGCATTTGAGTGCGAGGCCAAATGTAAATAACCAGTGATGGGTGGTGATGCACGGTTATGTCAGGCTGCATCTCTGTGTAGCCGAAGGTCATTTGCTTTGCAAGAATTGTTCATCACCCATTGTGTTCACGTTGTTGCAGTGGGACATAGAATTCATTGCTTTCTATTTGTCAAATGCATTTCATTTCACCACCATATGAACCCAATAATGCACGCAGCGGTGCAGATGAAGCACAGCAGAGTGTTTAAGGCGTTACCGCACTAAACCAGATGCTTCAAGAATTGACAGGAGAAGCCATGTTTAACAGCTTTAATGTAGGATATCGCTAACAGCAGAACCTACTGCGATGGGTGGCTAACAATTCTGTCCGAATTTGTGCAGCACAAAGTAAATCAAGTTTGCAGAACACATTTCCAATTTGACCTTTATTGGCTCAGCAAGAGATTGAAATCAAGCACTGGAGTGTGGAGGGTACTTAGAAAGGTGGGCCTAAAGCTGCTAATGCATACCTGATGAACCTGTGGAGCTGAATAATATAATATCCGCTTTGTCTCTGCTGTTTTTATTCATAACTCTATTGTTCTTTTATCAAATCCACCTGTCCCTGAAGGAATTCCTTGAGGTGTAGGAATCTACATAGAGTTCAAGCCAGTGTGTGCACGTGCGTATATGTTTACTCTACACACGTTTGCCAGTAAAATCATTTTGTTGAGTTTGTTGCATAATCAACATAATGCATCAGGATGTCCAAATCATCCAAAAAGAGGACTTGAATACTTTTGAAGCTGACAGCCTGTAGCTGCAGGGAAAAACACAGAGGGAGATGAATTACTTCACTGTACATTTGGTGCAGTACGAACATTTCTCACTAAAAGTAGTGACCAGAGTTTTATTTGTCAAATTCAGAAGAAGAAAAATGGAGCTAATCTGCAGTAAACTAAGGACCCTTGGATGGCATTTCAAGATATTTGGCATTGTGAGGGCCAGACCTTGTTCTTCTTACCTCTGAAGGTAGTCCTGTTTGACTGCGGCTCTACCTTTGGGGTGGGCTGAATGAATTTGGGACCAAATTTGTGTGAAGTACAGAAAACTAAACATGAAAATTCCCGAAATGTTTAATTCATGTGACCAAAACCAAGCAGAACAAAAGAGGTGTGGAGAGAAAGACAGAGGGAAGGAAGGAGGGAGAGTCCTTTACACAGTAACAAAGTCTCTGCAGTTTTAATATCATGGAGCAGATTCCAATGCCACGCAAAAGCGAAAACTGTCCGTCTCAGTTTCAAAACTCTTGCTAGACCTCATGAATCCCTTCCTGACTAACAACAGACATTCTGGGGCCCAGGAGCTATGATATGTTTTCTAAAAAATAAAAATAAGATCAACATTTGTTGTATGTAGACATATATGAATAATATGTTAGATGTAGTTATTACATATACCATTTGGTTAGTTGGTAGTCATGATATTTAAGCTGGGAAAATAAACAATTCTAACCTCCTGAGGGAGGATCATTTTTGGACATTCAGGAATTCAGAAAACAACATGTACTCTGAGCTGAACACATAAGGTGAATAATAGATGAGTTCAATGACATCAAATATAGGTGACAATAACAAATTGGCAATCTTAATGACTTTTTTGAAAAATGGGACCAAAGTCCATGAATGTATGAATGTTCTTTGTTTGTTTGTTTGTTTGTTTTCACTGTTTAGGTGATGGCATATCTCAGCATTTGTGTTTTAATTAATTCACAGACCAATGGTAAGCCGATTGTGCTCTAACACAACTTTTCAATGGAGTTCAACATCGTGGCCAAGAAAATACTCTACTACAGCAATGCTGAATTTACAGTTAATCAGAGTAAATCTGCAAGAGCCCCAAATTATAACATAGTCATATTAGATCCTCATTTCTAAAAGGATTGTGTTTTTTTTTTTTAAACTTTGATGTGGTCGGTCCTGTGAAAAATGAGCCTAAAGGTCACCGGTGCATTACGAGACATCATTTTTTGTTGTTAGGCAACACCTAGAGCTAGGGTAGTTCACACAGTCACTATGGGAGGAGGGTGGGGTGAAGAGATGGGTCAACAAAACACAGGAATATGACACAGGAGAGCTGTGTTCAATTCCCATGTGTAAGTAGCGGTTGTAATGCACAATGCCTACACACCATTTAGAAGCTCATAATGTGAAATCTGACCCGCTCCTGACTTTAATGCAATCAGGTCAGCATTACTGCCATTACAAAAATGAGCTTTCAGCCACTGTGAGAATAATCTTTCGGCACCCTAAACTGTCTTACTGCTTATTTACCCCTATGATGGGTCAAAATAATGCTTCTGCTGTGATGACAGCTCATTTTACACTTTTAATGGTTCACGCTTTAAAATTCATATTTATAAGAAAAAAAGATGACCGCAAAAACGAACACTGATGCAAAAATGTTTATCTTGAACGGTCTGTCATTTTTGAATTGCATATCTACAAACTGCAAACATCTGCAAATTTCTTTTATTTATATTTCATACTTCTTATAATTTCCTATTAGATTAAATATGTTATCTGACCAAAACTGTTACCAATATCTTTATGTGCTGAAATCCTTTGTAAGCATCGTTCTGCATACAGAACTAAGAATGAGGTTAAACAGGATGTTCATATTTAAAATTCAGAAAACAACATGTACTCGGAGCTGAACACATAAGGTGAATAATAGATGAGTTCAATGACATCAAATATAGGTGACAATAACAAATTGGCAATCTTAATGACTTTTTTGAAAAATGGGACCAAAGTCCATGAATGTATGAATGTTCTTTGTTTGTTTGTTTGTTTGTTTGTTTGTTTTCACTGTTTAGGTGATAGCATATCTCAGCATTTGTGTTTTACACAGACCAATGGTAAGCCGATTGTGCTCTAACACAACTTTTCAGTGGAGTTCAACATCATGGCCAAGAAAATACTTGATAAAATTGATAAAATTTACTTATAATAAAATTTACTTATAATAAAAATAATATAATAAAAATAAATTTATTTATATTTCATACTTCTTATAATTTCCTATTAGATTAAATATGTTATCTGACCAAAACTGTTACCAATATCTTTATGTGCTGAAATCCTTTGTAAGCATCGTTCTGCATACAGAACTAAGAATGAGGTTAAACAGGATGTTCATATTTAAAAGAAATATTAGCCCTTTGGATCATTGGTAGAATTAATGCCATGCATTAGTCCAACAATATGGCCATGCATGAATGGCTATCAGATCCCTCTGTGTTTCTGATCATCAAAAGAAATATTAGCCAAGCTATTCAGCCTCGACTGTTGAATAGAATCTAATTTACAATTTGCCAACAAGACCTTTTTTTCAGACAGAT
Source organism: Echeneis naucrates (assembly GCF_900963305.1). NCBI lineage: Eukaryota > Metazoa > Chordata > Actinopteri > Carangiformes > Echeneidae > Echeneis > Echeneis naucrates. The sequence goes on along the minus strand of NC_042526.1, from coordinate 17,087,266 downwards.
GAGGTGAGTATGTGCATGTGTGAGGGAGAGATAGAGGACCATGCATGAGAATAAGAGAGAATATTACAGGGAGCTGCTATTCATAACCACACTACAATATTATATATCATATTTCATTGAATGATAACTGGTTCAACGGCAAACAATACAAGTCTGGGCCATGAAGCCTGCTGTGGTGCACCCAATTTTGTTTTGTCTGTGAATAGCAGCATGTTATGTCAGTATTGAATGGTGCCAGAAAAAAAAAAAAAAAAAAAAGAAGAAAGTTATAGTGTGGTTTCATGTTGGTTAAAACAACAAAGTGCTCTGATTTCAGTATTCATTAGATTCTGTTTCATAGTACAGATACAAAGCCCCTGAGAGTCAAATTCTTCTTTTTTGAAAAGAGCAACCAAACAAAATATAGAAAAAATCCAATTATTGTTACAGACCAAAATGATTTATACGACTACGACACTATGAACTTCCTGAACTTAAAAACACAAAATAATAGGTGGGCAAAGACTAACAAATCTAGATAGGGATTTTCTGATAATTCTCACAGGAGAGAAAGCATGAAGTAAAGCTAGAAATACTGCATCACTAGTAAAGGACGTTTTTCGCTCAGACTCAAACTGCATCCCTGTTCATCCAGAGTTTATTCAGGACTCCACAGTCTACTGTCTAGGGTGCATCACTCTGTCATATTTGTGGCAAATTTGTAGAAAGTCTGTGTAGGTATTACTGTGTTTTGTGAGGCACAAAAACCTGAAAACATTATATTTTACTGTATATACAGTATATGCAAATGAGACTGAAAAATAAGGGACATGCATGGGACATTGAAGGGGCATGTATTGGACATGTATGGAAGGTCGAACAGCCAGCAGATGCCAGCACAGAGGCATAAAAAAAAAAGATTAAATTCCTTTCCCAGTGAAGATGCCGCATTAAAAATAGATAGTCTGCTCCTGCTTCTTTAGGTGTGATGTTCAGTAGGGGACAACCACAGAGGTTAAATCAATGTGTGGCAGTACGGTTTGACATTTCCAGGTCTTTCAATATAGATGTTAGAATTTTAAAATACATGCTTGCAGCACTGAAGCAAATCTAAATCTTAATATAGTCCGTCAAACAGAACACAAAACATCGAGTACAGTAAAGGCTCTATTTTTGAAGCAGTCAATTATATTTTCAGACTGTCTTCCTGCTAAATGTCACATTTTGTCAAGCGACTCAAATTGGCCTAGGGTTGCTCTTGTTTGTCTGATTGAATGAGCCGTTGAGGGTGGAAGGCAGTGGCATGATCAGCTGGCCCAAAGGCAGGCTAACTGTATCAGAGTATAATTTAAACAGTAACTATCAGGAGTTTAACACTTTCCCAATCACTCCTTGTGGTGCATTTAACTACACGGTACCGACTGCCTCCATTTTTCCTTATGTCTCTGTGTTAACACAGTGATAATGTCCTCTGAACTGTCAGCATGCTGAAAAATATTGGCAACTCTTTTGCTTCATTATTCTCTCATATGCCCGGACACATTGTTGTGTATCGCAGAGAGCGACTCATCTTTATAACAGCGGCTTCACTCAGTACCTGCCAACTACTCCCATGCTAATGCAGACTCAGTGTTTCCTAAAATTATTGATTAGGACTAAATTAAATCCTCATCTCCGAGAAAGCAGCTAACAGAGCGTAGTGTCAGACTGAAGAATGGAGTGGTAATGAAATTGGCTCTCAATCTAAATATCAGGCTTGTACATAATATGAGGACAACAGACTGTTATCTGTGATTGCATTCTTATTCAGCGAGGAAATTAAGCTATTAGTCACAGTTATAGAGCAAATAACCAGCCAAATGTGACTGATCAGTTCCTGACTTATCTTTTCAGATGTTCATACTAGCAGATAATAGATGTTTCCAGTATCACAAAACTGCTGGCCTAAACAAAATAATATGCACTTAAGATAATGAAAACACCCAACTTTTTAATGGCTGCGTACGCAATTCTCCTTAAAACATAACTGATGCTGCTCTCCGTAAGCAATTTTAATTGATTAGACTGCAGCACAGCGGTGGATGCTCATAACTTTACATAGCTCATGAGATGTCTTTGTTCCCTCCGCGCTCTGATCCCCAGGTGCCTGAGGAACAGAGGGCACACCTGAGGAGGCTTGAGCTAAGAAATATCCCAGATAATTATTCTCTGAGCACAACCAGAACCACTGCAGAAGAAATTCACAAACTGCTAATGATTCGAAATGGGATTTACATATTGCTTCCAAAAAAACAAAAAACAAAGAAGCAAAAAGCAAGATCTAAATCCCAAAAAGTGTACTGTTCCCACACAAACAAAACTTCAAATCCCCTCATGGTGCTCACACATTTTCAAAGCAACATCGTGGGGCAATTACACAAATGTGAACCCACATTGACCCAGTCTAGCTCACAGAAAACACATCTGTCCTCTCAAGCTGTTGCAGTCAACGTAGTCTGTGACAATAAAGCAATCCAATTAATGTGCCATACAGATTGGACATTCAGAGGAGGAGGATGAGGATGATATTAACATATCGCCTATTTCCTTATTGAGAGCATCAATACATTGTGCGTTTTTTCCAAATTATACTTCACTGCTATGATCTACCTTTTGTGGAGTGAAGAGTTTGAAATTAAAACTACTAACTGCCCTGCCTGTGATGTATGTCAAGTTGCACACTCGCTCTGTCTGTGACCTTCTCTTAAATAAAACAGAAAATGTTTTAATAGCTGGATTAAAGAAGTTGGAGATGGGGCCAGGAGAGGGCAGACATATAATTGGAGCTTGCAGTAATAGAATATTCTAACCCGCTGTGTGCTTCAAGGTGCTGGTGTTACTCTGCTAACTATCTCAAGTCAAGTCTCACTCACTCATCTTGTACCACTTATCTGTTTCTGGGTCTCGGAAGTTTGAAGAGCCAATCCCGGCTCACTCTGGGTGAGAGTGGGGTCACCCTGGACAGGTCGCCAGTCCATCACAAAGGCCAACACACAGAGACAGACAGAGACCAACAACCACTCCCACTCCCACTCAGACCTACGGACAATTTAGAGTCACCAATTAACTCAAACATGATGTCTTTGGACAGTGGGAGGAACCGGCAACCTTCTTACTGTGGGACAATGCCGCTAACCACTACGCCGCCATGCTGCCAAAGACAAGTCTAACTTTACTTTTTGACACCACAAGCAATTTCAGACACAAGCAGTCATCGTCAGTGGCTACTCCTCCATCACATTTTTTTTTTTTTTTTATTATTATTATGAAACTCAGTGTTATCAAATGGTCTGCAAAGCACTATGAAATCAGTGGCTATGAATCATAAAGCCTCCACAGACTTCTGCAACCTACTGTAATAAAGTATAATGGTGTACTTCAGCCTCAAGGTCAGTCACTGAGAAAGACTCCACTGTGCAGTCGAATGGATCGGTCTCCCTTTTTGCATTCACTTAATCCCCCTCCCCTGTTCACCAACGTCACCACTGGACAGCAGCATACCTCAATTCACCTTTCTTCAAAGGCAATGCAGATTATCGGCTACGGGGCCTGAAAGCAGCATTTTCCTGTGTGGCCACCAATGATATTTCAAAGTACTTATATGTGAATGAGAAAGTAGCAAATGCATATCACAATGGAGGAGAACGATGCACGCATTAATGACTAAAATAGAATAACAGGACAACATTTCAGTTGTTAATTGAAATCTGAAACATTCAGATTTGAGATGCACCATGCACCATTTTCAAATTGGAAAGCCATACGAGGCTGTCACCTAACGATTTCTGAAGGTACTGAGTACAATCATGGTCTCTCCTGAAGTCAAAATGTATTTGTTAATGACAAATATATTCAGCTCTCCCTCCACTAGGCATGATTTCTTTCCTTGGTAAATATGAACTCACTTGGCCATAATGACTCTCTGCACTCTGCAAATGCAGTGATGAAATTAGTTAAGCTCAGTGTCCTGTGCACTGAGTTTAACTGGGCACAGTTTACTGCTCTCAGGTTGTGTTATGTGACTGAAGCTTATTGATGTTAATTTTTTTTTTTTTTTTTACTTTCCTCTCTGTGCTTTTTGGAGTGTTGTGCAACTTTACAGTGAACATATATGCAATGTGTCAGCGATCCAGAAGAATCCCAGACTGGATTACGGTGAGGTCATTACTCAGTCGGCTCTGTCGCTGCAGATGCTCTCTGGATAGTTCTAAGCTTGATTCAACTGTGGCAAAGTCTGGAAGCAGTAAGGAGCTGAGCTCTGACCAGCTTGGCCTCCTGGCAAGATTCTCATTACTCACAGTGCAGGTGTCCTGTTACCCACAATGCAAATGAGAAAGCTAAATTTCTTCCCACTTGATGCTGCACTGTATCAACCCTATCACTGGCATAAGTGCAGAGATGAATTCACTTCACACTCAATATGCCACTATTTCATTAGGAAGCACACCAGGAGCCAATTAAATTAAGGTGAGAACATGCCGGTTTCTGACATTACTTCCTGTCAGGACTATCCTCAAGGTTTCCGCTTTTTTCTTAATGTTTCTGCCTCTTAAAAGAACATTTTTCCCGTCCACTGTCAGCAAGTGCTTGCTCATGATATGATTTGTTGGGTCTCTGCAATTAATATTATATAGTACCGAGTACTGAGCTGTACAGTCTGCTCTGTGTGAAAACTGCCCTGAGATCATTCCTGTTGTGATTTTGTGTTATGCAAATAATGACATGACTAGACTACATAGTGTAATACAATTGGCTCACCATGACTAATGAAAACACTCTCCTCTTAGAACCTATATGCTGACACTGAGACAACAAGAGGGGAGGGATGGGGATCAATGTTTACATTGTGTAATAAATGTGAAACAGACCCTAAGCACTGACTGCCAGGCATTATTTATTAATTCTCCAGCTAGGCGAGGTAATCACAGACAGAATCGTACGAGTAATTTCTATTGGATACGGACCCTGACCCGCAGCTCATGAATAAGAAACAACAAGCTGAGAAAGTTTACATGAATAATAATGGGATTCATAGAGACGATGAAAGCGCGAAGCGGCAAGTTTTACGTTTGTACACAAGATAGAGTTTGCATGGTCGAACACATGTCTATCATTTTCTACTTTGAAGTTTAGTGAAAACACCAGGATGAGACTTGAGGCTTGGGACAAATCATCAGTTCAGAGCTTTCAAAAATATAATTTCCAGAGAAAACACAAGCATCTTATAACTGTGAAGAATTAGGTATTTCATATGTTTAACGTTATTTCAAGTTAAAGTAGTTTAAGGCCTGGTTAGAGTTAAGTTTTGTTGTATAATGTGAAGAATAATGGTAGCTGCATGTTTTTACCAGCTAATATTACCCATCTCATAAAATCTACAAATAGTGTCTATAAATAATATACTAGCACATCTCTGTTTAGGGCTAGCATTACAGTATGTTTTAGGGAGTATTACACATATTCTAATTGGAATCCAAGTAGTACATGTTTGAGACCTTTGCAGTGTGTATTGTAGTTTGGTTCGCCCATTTTATAAATAATGAATTGTAATTAGAGCTCTAATTATGCTCTGAAATATTCACAGGTTTTTGCTTAATAGGTCCCCTAATGCATTTGGTTGAGGTGCAAATGAAACAACTAATGACACATAAAACAGGGGGTGTGAGAGAAAAAAAAAAGTCCAAATGGTTCACAGATGCAATAAAAGATCTCTGCCAATAATGACATGCAAACGTATCCAACTGAGTTTGAAAACATGGAGCTGAGATGAAGTCGACAGAAGATTACACTTCATCTAATCCTGAACACTATTAACTTGGGTAACTTTGGTAATTTATTCGCAGTTGGCTGTAAACACTTGGCTATAAAAAGGTTTTGTGCATGTTGCCATAATGCCGGAAATGAACTGAATGTGAACGTACCACCTTATTCACTTATCCAAAATTGAACATGTAGTTTTTGTTGTTGTTGTTGTTTTTGGAGGCCCAGGAAGTTTTTCTGCACTTCCAACTACGGCACTTAACTTTTCCACTGCTGCACGGCAGGGTATCCTATTGTGGTCTGAAGTGATGTACACCTCTGCTGTCTACAGTTCTGTCGCCAAGCAACAGTCTCCAAAGTTCGTAGTACATGTGAAGAATATCTGAGGAACGATATTACCACTGAGAGCTTACCCAAGACAAATACAACAGCAGTTTGAGTTTTTAACCTTGTCCTCTCTTCCAGTTGTATGGCTGCCAGTGTCAGATTGTTGGTTCAACCTATAATTTGGTCCAGGCTGATATTTCAAAAAACTGCAGCCATAAAATTTTCTAAAGACCAATTTATTATTCCTTTGGAGATAAATCTTTGTGCTATTCCCCCAATTGTATCAATTCAGTTGAAAAATTTGGTTTAGTTTTTTGTGGGTTGGATGACATTCACGTCCCCCCCGCGGGATGAATAGAAGTCTTTGGCACTGAGATTGGCACATGATGTGGAATTTCTGCTGACGGAATAAAAAAAAAAAAAAACATTGTGTACGTTAAGAATTCAAAGAGGATTTAAGTGATTTCATGCACCATTATACCCTATCAGGAGACTCACTATTGTCTTCTGCTTGATTAAGGCATATAAATTCAGAACAGCTGGCTCAGCACTGGATCTCTGACCATAGCACCCGCAAGCTCACCGCTACATCTGGCATGATGGAGCCAATTACGACAACACGGCAGTTATTATATCAAAGATCAAAGCTGCCATCAGTTTCAAAAGCAGCATCCAGACACTCGTGATCCGAGCCAAGTACCAGTTGGTTACGGGTCAGATTAGCAGAGAGCTGGGGCACCATGATGTAGATTGCACCATCACGCGTCAAGAGGATTTGTATGTCAATAAATATGGGCCTCCTTGGATGAATAGTGAAAGAGAATTTGTAGTTTTTGCTGTTCGGGGAGTCCTAAAGGTTATCAGCAAACCTTCATAACAGAGGTGATGGTTGTGAATGGATGCGAGTGTGTGTGAGAGAGAGAGAGAGAAGAGGAGATGAGCCGTTGCTATCTGTTTGACATTTCTGTCAGTACTGGTATTTGAACTGCTCGGTAGCTCTGACAAATGCCATGGCTATCACCGGCTCGATTTTAATTACACCTGACTGGGTCTTTCAGGGGCTCAGGGAGGAACTTAATTAGCCAGCAAGCACTTGGGCTAGTCCTGGCACTGGTCTGGTGCGAGCCTCACAGCTTCTTCTTCTGCGGCTTTTCATTGGCATTTTAATGGTCCCTGTCTATGCAAAATGGGAGAGTAAGCAAATGAGGGCAGAGCAAATGGGCTTTGAGAGACGGAGAGGGAGGCGGCTTCCCAAAACAAACTTGGATGTTAATGTTTGGTTGTTGAATAAACTGAACGTGCCACAGCAAATGGGGGGCATTACCTATGTGATACTTCAGAGATCACACAGAATGCAGTAAAACAGCTTTATAAATCTGTATCGTATGTAGAGTATGGCTTTATGACGTGGTTTCATGGTGATATACTGACTGAACAACTGCCTTTTTGTTTTGCGAGGACTTGGATGGCGTTCTTCACAGGCCAGTTTGCACACATCAAGTATTTGGAAATAGGACGCAGAAGAATAAAAGAAGAAAACCAAACAGTGAATATGTGCTTGGCAAGAAAAACAGAGACATAATGCCGACGGATAACCATTTCTATTCGAAAGAAAACACGTTTAGTAATATCAGGAGGGACTGTCTCTTTTTATATTTTCCCAATTTCCTTTTAAGTTAAATGTGAACACAGAAATATATAACAGTCCTCAGGCAGTACCATATCTGTGACACTCCAATTTCAGCTTTATCACACTGAAGATAGCACAGAGACCAGAAGATCCCAGTAGTCTCCCCCTCCATATGACAGGGCCAGAGAAGTGATTAAGTGGTTAGTATGTTTTAATGAACATAAAATCATCCGAGTGGAAGTTGATTTTAATTGAAATCTCTTTGTGTTTAATAGTTTAATAACTTATCACAGTCACATAGTGGAGAAAAAAGTGAGTCTGTGTGTACAGACACAGCATCTGTAGTGGCTGAACTTTATTCTAGAATGAGTTGCTTTAGATTGTGAAGTTGCTGTTGTTGTTGTTTTGTTTTTTTTTAATCTGGTTTTGCTGGATTGTTTCCTTTTCTGATATGACGGCAGCATTTATCAAAACTCCCCACCTTTCCTCTTTATATATTGTCCCGCAGCACCATCCACCAAGACTGAAAGGGAAAGGCACAATTTGTTAGTGTTGCCCACTCTCACACAGTTCACACCAAAATGCGGAAATAAAAGTGAAATTTTGAAATGACTGCACAAAACAATAAAGCACAAAATGTGCAGGAGTGCTGCTGAAATCAGTTTCATGTCAGTTTTATGTTCATGGTTCGTCCACATACAACTGCCAAACTTCCTACCACACAGTTCGAGTACCTGGCACAAACTGCAAAGTACTGGCAGTCTGATATCTGTGATTAAAGATAATAAAAACACACTTCAGTGCCATGTTATTCCCAAAAAAAAAAAACAAAAAAAAACAAACAAAACAATAATTTATTAATATTTCTTTTGCAAAGTTCACCATTATCACATATTTTACCTGGCTACAAAGGTGCCAACTACGCATTACTTGAAATGAGACCATCAGACATTTAGTCAAAAGAAACACAGGGATTGGTTTAAAATTTTCATTTACAATATTTCAGTTAAAAATGAGGCATTTGAAAGTAGTGTACTATACATGTAACTGAACTATAATGTCTGCTGATATATAGCAACCCATTAGTTTCACCAGTTTGGTTTTGCCATGATCAATCGATTCCATGTGCTGTGTTCTGAGTCCTGCTCAGTGGCAGTCATCCTAACACCAGTTAGTGGCTGCAAATGTAATTCACTAACAACTATACAATATGTAGGAATGTTTCCAGTTAAAAAACAAACAAACAAACAAACAAACAAAAAAAAAAAACTCAAATAATCCAATAAGGCTGAAGAATACCTCTCTGCTGAAGAGATATATGGAGTTTATTTTTTGTATATGAAATCAGGTTGCCACACCAACATGTCATTGATTCAGTCTTTGCTGTTAAGGCTATGCTGAGTAAAGGTGGACGTGGAGAGTAAAAACTATGCAAAAATACTGGCATGTAAAAGCTATGAGCAGGTCCGTCTGTAGTTGAATATGTAGGGGAAAAAAAAAACTAAAAATATTAAGTTGAAATAAAACTGAATAGAAAATATTTTACCCAAAACTGCAAACCAGACAAACAAGGGCACAGCACAGGCAATGAGTCAGGACCTTTTTAGATATCTGGGCCTTGTATCCTTAAGAATGCAAAAAGAATATTTTTATTCAATTAAGCGATATGTCTGCTGCGACCACCAGGTTGTTTCAATGTCGAGAAGATGTGGCTCAAGTTCGCAAATAGCAGAGGAACACAGGAACAGTTTCGCTGTAATATGAGGTATCCAACTTGATGCTTTCCGTAAAACCGCCGGGGATAAAAGTAAAATGCTACCAGATGAGCAAAAACATTGGCTCAGAAATCTAAAAGGATTTTCCCCCCAAAAGATTTTTCTCTTTCAGTACCTTTCATACTTGAATTATTCAACTTTGTGAGCACAAAAACATTGACCACTGAAACAGACCTCCCAAATTAGAATTCACAATTTGTTTTAGGGATTAAACACATTCTTTGCTCTTGCTCACCCTACTATTAAAAAAGAAGTATTGAAGCTATCCTAATATTGTGACTTATGTGTGACTGTTGGACATCTGGGTCATTTCTCTCCGCTGACACTGAGACTTATTTCAGCCTTCCAAGAAAAGTAGATGTGATCTGACCCACGGGTTCATTGTGTTCATCAATTGGCAAAAGTTCATAACACACTAATGAAAATACTTAACCTCTCATAAGATGTTCATACAACTATCTTGAGTTATATGGTTACAACATAAATATGAAAATAGACTTAAAAAGCTTGAAAAGATAAACATGTTTAGTGCGAAGTAATAAAATAATTATATAGTCATAATTTCATAGAAAAATGCTTTTTTCTCCCACCCCCCACAGAGCGATGTGAAAAAACGATATTGGAAAAAACATGAAGAAAATGCCGTGACACCACTGATAAATTCTTTACAAAATGCTTTTTGGGTTACAAAGTGTGAAAAATATTCCTATTGTCCTCATAAAAATGCCACATTGAACGAGGCAAGTATATTATACCGCATGGGGTAGAATGTGTGTGGTGTTTTTTTTATACAGTAGTGACTGACAGGAAGGCATTGTTCACCTTGGCTCCCTCGGGGGCCTTGGTACCATGAGTCATCAGCTCCTGGATGGTCATCCAGTTGTCCAGGATCTTCTTGTTGCGTTTCTTCATCATCTTCTTGTGGCTGAGCTCAATTATGCTGACCTCCTTTCGACCTTCACTGCTGCTCTGAGGATTCTCCCTCAAGCTCTCCAGTCGACTACGCTGCATGAACTCTCGTCTTTTTCTCTGTTCTTTTGCCCTGACCAGGTGCTGCTTTCTTTCTTCTTTACTCCAGTACCGCCCCATCTTCATTTCGCTCATCGCATCGTCATCTGTGGTCATTCCCCCGCTGCGCTCTTCTTTAATCTTTAGGGCTCTCTCCCTCAGGATCTTGTCTCTTACAGGCCTCTTAGTGATGTAGCGGGTGCCGTCGCTACGGATCTTGACCTTCCACTCCATCTTAGGCTCATTAATGGGCCTCTGAGGCTCTTTGCACACGCTGAGCAGGCTGAGCTGGCTCTGTGCATATTCTACAGCTGAGCGCTGCTGGATCAGCTGCATGTAGCTCTGGTAGTGGCGGGCATGAGCTGGGATGTTGGCCTGTCTATGCTGGGAGCTGTGGGATGGAGAGAAGTAAGGAATCTGGCAAGCGTGGGTCTTTAGTGTCCCTCTGCCCTCCTCCTCAGCCTGAGGTGTCTGGTCCGACTCAGAAGGATTGCTGTGGTCCGGGCTGCTGCTCTTGCCTGGAACGGGAGCACGGCAGGCTGGAATGGGGCTCAGGCTGAGAGAGTGGCCACTGGCAAGAGTGCTGCAGAGGTTCCTCTGGTTGGTGAGGCTGACCATCCTCTGCAGTGAGTGCTCCGGGGAGCGGTCCATGGCCAGCGGGGTACTGCGTGAACTCTCTGCTGTGTTGTAGGCACTGGAGCTATCCTTGTCCGATTTCTCCAGCCTCTCATTAATGTCTGCCAGCTTACTCCTCGTGGGCTCGCCACGGTGTGGGCTTTGGTTTTTGGTGGAGGGTCCGGAGCGGCCCGTCAAGGGAGACTGCTGACCCTTACGAAGCTTGTGTGCCTGCATGATGTTCTGGCATTCAAGCTCGATGCTGCGTAGCTCCTCGTTGAGCATGCGCAGCTCGTGCTGCACGCCGCCCTGCTCCGCCATGCTGCACTCAATGGTGCTGCGGCGGCTGTAGAACAGGTCGTACTCACCGCTGTTACGAATTTGACACTTCAGCTCCAAGAGCTGCTGGAAACGGTCACCCTCCGTCTCCTCGTCGTCCTCATCCTCTTTGTCCTCTAGCCGCGTGGAGCCGGTGGTACAGCGTGTGTCCCGGCTGTCTCTCAGACACTGGGACAGACGTCTCTGGATGTGTGCCAGGACGTTGTGCTCCGAGCTTTCCATTCTGTCTTTTATAGTGAGTACACCGTCCTTATGATGAGAGAGTGTGGAGCAGGTGGGCTTATCATCTTCTGCTCTCTGAAATGAATGAGGTAAACAAAACCAAGCTGAAACACTCAGAAATACATGCCATATGCAAATAGCTAAAACTAACTTTTAACGATCCATGTAGGAATATTTTTACGAGCACATTAATTTGCAAAGCCTTTTATGCATTTTAGAGGGGGTTTTATTTTCAAAATGCATAATGTTAATGTTTAAGCTTATCTGCACTTTGCAACCATGTTTGTAAATGTTTTAGCTATTTAAACCTACAGAATTTATAAAGAGGCTAGTGTATAGAAAACGCACCATAACTAATGATTTGTAGTTCAACTATCCCCATTATGGGACAAGAGGACAACAAACAAAAGTTAGCACAAGTATTCAGTAAGTGCAACCTGACTTCGTTCTCCTGAGGGATTACATGTGTATAACTCTGTTATACAGCTCTGTTACTTCAGGGATTGTTTCCTCTCTGCCATGTCTTTGAAGTCCCATTTATGTGGATTTTTGTTGTATGCTCTCCCTCTGACAAAACAGAATTTTAAATTATGATTACTAATGTTTGGAATGTAAATGGTTCAATGGTCCCCTGCTATAAATATTCATAATCATTTTGTATTCACATTTCAAAGGGCAAAGCATGTTTACACTCAGTTTTGTGAGGAAAGTCAATGAACAGTTTGATTCCATCTCTGCCATCGGCTAGATCTGTAGTAACTTCAAGGAAAAGGTTAATATTGACAGTGAAAATTGACCTAATACAGTCAGAGCAATTATTGGTGCGTGTTATGTTATGCTGTTCATAACACAGTCGGAACTAAACTGTGCGGTCAGTTGGGGGAAATGCTTCATGGCTGACTTGTTTTTAAACTGTGTTATTCTTATCAAACAGAGCGAATCCAAATGAACGAGTTTACATAGTTTCTTAAACCAAACGTTTGGCACTGACTGATGAATCCAGTTTCACAAAGCACAAAGTTTTGTCCCTGTCTGACCTGTTCGTTCTCCTGCTCCTCCTGTAAGGCAGCTAATTCCATCTCCTCTCTCTGCTGCTCCTCCAGCATCTCCATCTTCAGCTGCTCCAGGAACTCACTGTGCTCATCATCCAGCCAGGCCTCCTCCAGCTAAGCGTGAATGAAGCGAGAGAAAAGCAGATGAAGAGAAAGGGGCGAGTGTTATTTCTCATGGACTAAAGCTTGTGGCGACACAGTGTCTCAAAATAAACAGCTGGGTGTTCCAACTGGGATTTTATGAAATGAAAAATAGCAAGCAAGCTCTCAACCATCAAAATGCCACTGCTCATCTTTAAAACATGCCTTCTAATCTTAAAATCAAGCCAATACAATTTAATGGACATAAGAATTGTCACCTTTGACCCCTTTACTGCACACCATACATCATTTGTTTGTCTGCTTGATGTAAGCCAAATGGGATCCATATCCGAAGACTTCAGATTTACTACTTAGAGACACATTTAATTACAAAGTCCACTTTCACTCCTGGCTCATCTGCACTGCGGCAGACTCCTTCTGAGTATTTGCCATCGGCCTTGGGCCTGAACTCACTCCACATTAGCATGCCATTAGCTTTTATGGCGTAGTGTTGGAAGTCAATTACAGTAGTGCTACATAAAAATAAAACATGATGAGTTGTCTCTGTGGTGTCTTCCACTAGAAATGGTTGTGGTTGGTGGCGAGGGGAGAGTGTTGGCTACTACTAAGGTTTACTCTGAGCAAATGTTCCATAAATGACCAAACTTCAGGGCTGTAATTTGCAGTTTCTCTTCCTTTTTATTTGTCAACTTTGGCCCACTGTAGATTTTTAAAGATATGTCAGCGTGATGCTCAGTGTGTGGTCGTCACTAACCTGTATCTCGGGTCTGGCAACCAGCAGAATAATGTTCCTACACTCATCGTTGGAGAGTGTAGCCATCGCCTCTTCTCTGTCTTGAACATCTTGACCATTAATCTGAAGATGGCACACAAGCATGATTTCCACACACATTTTCAAGAAAGCAAACACAAACATTTGACCAAAGACACAGAAACACATACACAAACTCTGAGTAAGCTTTGTCGTCGCTGCTACAAAAGCCCCAAAGAAAAACAAAGTACCACAATAAAAGTTGGAATGCACAATAATTACCCCTTTTCAGGGGAAATTGTAAACACTAAGCGCTGCTCTCTAATATGAAGCAGGACCCAGCAGTGATTATGAATCGGACAGTGGACACAGGCCATAGGGGCTGTTGTGCTCACCAAAGTATCCGGCAGCATACATACATCTAGCTGTACAATTAACCGGCCACTGACAGGGGGCGTCCATCTTTTTGCAGGCAGACTAATGGCCCTGTCACTGGCGGATAATGGTGCCAGAGTACTGGTCTGCCACACACACATACACACACACACCCTCTCCTGCTGTAAATCAGTCATACAAAACATGCTCTAATTGGCTACCACCATCTACCAACAATGCATCTTACCCTAATAATTGTTGGGAGATTATTTACTACTCTTCGTCCTCTCTCTTCTGCCAAAAAGCACAAAACTTATTTTCTGCTTTGAAAATTGGCCTGTTTTTGCTTCATAGATTCTCTGTAGCGTCAAGTCATTGTTACTACTACAAATTTGTGGTATCATGCTGTCTTCCTTCAAGCTGCCCTTCTCCACGTATTTCACATGAACAATGGACAAAATGACTATGTGTTTTATAAGAAGGATTGCTTGTCTTTTAATTTACTACTTTTTTGCCAGTTGTGCAAACTTTATTGCCAGTCATCGCATTTTTAGTAAAAGTTGGCACAGTCCTCAGTGGTGGTGAGCATAGTGACCATCTATCACACGAAAGAAGCAGATATTTCCCTAAAGACTTGGTGATCACCAAGAAGGAACTCTTGGTCTTTTTGCTGAAAATGAAAATGGGCAATGGTTTGTCGTAATAGTTTATTGAGCTAATAATGTGTCAGATGTTATTTTCAACATGTTTCACTTCTTCCAAATGGCTGTGGTAAATAAGTTTGTATAGCTTGAATAATAAAAGTGCTGGTTCTAACAAAAACAATAATCACCCATGTAACCCACCGAAGCAACACTATCCTGCCCTCGGGGCTGACAAATGCTGCTCCTTGTCAATGCAGAACTCCAGCTCTCAAGCCTGAAGCCTCAGCTAGGGGCAAATAACTGCCGTGGCCTTTCAGTGATGCCACAGGAGGCTGCAGCGCAGCACCAACCTGAACCAGAAATCTTAAAAACTCCTGTTGGTGCTGAGTCTGTAACTAAAACAGCCAGGGGGGGCACTTCTCCCCCTCTAACAGTCACAGCGGGGGCGAGTTCCCCCTTTAATGTGTTGCCATTAAAAATGAATGGGCTCTCCTGCTGGGAGACAGTGGTTCTGTGTGACAAAATAAAGGGAGACTTTTTTATGTTGAATGAAATGGGAGCTGGAGTAGTGGAGGGCAGCAAGAGGGAGCGTCCTGCTGTACCTGTAAAATCCGATCCCCCTCTCGGATGCGTCCGTCCCTGGCAGCGATGCTGTTTGGACTGACCTGTGAAAGTAGAGACAACAAAATAACGTATCGAACACGCATTCAATCTTCATTCAATGAAATCTAAAGAGCCTGAAAAAAAAAAAAAAAGAAGTTTTAAGTCATTATGAAGACATCACCCAGCTAGACATGTCTAGACTTTCATTAACTGATTGAGAACAACACATTTGGTGCTCTGCCACGGAAAGACCATAAATGTCAGCTTGTGGTTGCCTGGTCAGATTTCAGAGCCATATTGGCCCGGGGAAAACCCAGAACCAACTTCATCATTTCAGTCCTCAATTGTATGCACCTCAATTGCAATATCCTGGCAGGTTGAGAGAGCACAAGTCTCTGCATATAGCAACTACAGCTCATAATTCAAACCCAATGCATGATGCACCTGCTCCTCCTGTAACTAATGTGAGTGAACAGCGGGGCAGGACACTCTTTCAGTGGCCAATCAATCGCTGTCTGGGGCCATTCATTTCACTCTCTCCTATCAGGTGGGATCTCTAGAGATGTGAGGAGCTGTGGCACTCCATCTTCATGATAGTCCATTCCTACACAGAGGACCACTCATTAAACTGGGAGGGAGGTCACTAGACAGGCATTGGGGTAGTAGAGCTGGAGGGGAAACTGAATGTAATCTTTCTGTGGAGATGGGGAGAGCATTCACACCCCGAACAATCTACGACTGGAAACTTAAACACAGGGAAACAAAGTGAACTGGTAACGTTGAAGATACACGAGGTTACAAGAGGTGGCAGGTGAAATGTCAACTGTAAAGGGCCCATTGTTGTGAATGAGTGAGTCCTAGTTTGAAGGTTACATGTTTTAGGTCTGGTGTGAACCGGAAAGCTGCAAAAGGTGGGCCCGGCCCAATGAATTTAGACTCCTGTCTATGTGCTCTTGAAAAAGACATAACAATGTATCAGAGGCTCATGAGAAAAACATTTTTCTGCCCTTGTACTCCTGAATTAGTAAACCACTTTACTTGCAGATAATTAAAAGTGAGGGAAACCAACTGTAACAACACAGGGTGGAAACAATGTGAATTTTTGCTTGTTTGGAAATGACCTTGCATTACTCTCAACCTCACATTGATTTGTTGTCCCGGCTTACGCAACATTACCACACATCATGTGAGCACGTAACGAACCTGCACACTGTGACATTCAGCCCCTTCATCTAAATGCAGCCCACTCCTCTTAGCCTAATTTATTTTTATTTTTATTTTTTCTTTTTGCACTGTGAACACTCAAAGATGCTGCCAGGAGCAATAGACCTCACTTATTTTTATTCCACTCAGCAAGTGAACACCTTGCAGGGTCCTAATCAACATCAAATGAATCCGGGAGAAAGTTGAGCGGAATGGAGAGCAGTATTTTCTGTATTTGGTTGATGTGGATCTTATAGCCATCTTGTTGATATCTGCTGTACAGAAAAGACTACATGAACAAAAAAAAGAGCTAATCATAGTTTATTTTTGTTTTGTTTGTTTTCCCTGTCTTGGACGTCATTCCATTCTGGCAACTGAATGTGCAATAATGTCGTTTAAATATTACCCAGCTGTTCAAAAATGCCATTTGCGGTTGCTAAAAGAACTTAATTTTTGAAGTTACTACACCCAGTATAGAAGCGTTGCTCATGACTATTAAAGCAAACCTTAAACTGAAAAATTAAATTTAATGATTGATACAGTCTCAAGAATATATTTTGATTGTTTTTTGATATGCTACTCTCTGCTGCAATCTGATCTTGCCGTGATGTTTGCCTTTTCCACAGCAGTGATACGCTAATGTGAGTCTTCAAAGAACTAAAATACAGAATCTGTAGAATATGCATATACCTTTGGCACCCAGCGTATAGAGCAGTCCTGACTGGTGGTTGGAAAAAACAAACAAACAAACAAACAAACAAAACAACAACAAAAAAACAGTAGCAGGATCCATGTATGATGCATATTTCTTTGGTAGTATCTCCAGGGGCAAGGCAGAGTGGGGAAAGATAAAAGAAGATGAGAACAGTCTGAACAGAATTCTCCACTGAAAAAATTTAAAGTGGGCCTCCCGACGGCAAACTGAGTTGGAAGGAGCAATGCTCACAGTTTTAATGAAGAAATTAAACCCCTTTCAACTGAAGTCATTTAAGCTGAACATCTTGCAAGTGATCTACTCACCTCACTGACATAGATGGCCACGTCCTCTTCTTCATCAGTCCTGTAGCACAGAGTTAAGCCCAACTTCTCTTGGCTGTTGAGTCGACACAATTCCACTTCCTATATAAACAAAATGGGTAATGCAAAATAAATAAATAAATAAATAAATAAAATAAATTAAAATAAAAGAGAAATAAATAATAATATCAATTTAAATGTAAAAACACGACAAAGACCGTGCTGCTGTGAACGAAATGCCAACAAGTCGATGTTCACCATGTTCGACGTTGTAGCTGTTCGTGTCACAGTGTGCCAAATCTGCTAATTAGCACCAAACAAAATGCAGCTGAGGCTGCTGGGTAAGTCATTAGCTTCACAGGTACTGAAGGAGCTGCGAGTGTCTCTGAACCAGTGCTGTGTGAAGGAATTTGTAGCGAGATTGTGCTGCGTTGTAGTTACGGTGCTTCAGTCAGCTGGTCAGAGTGTGTCTGTGCAAGGATCAGGGGTACGCCAGGGTTGGCAAGGTGAAACTGTGTCGGGGCAAATTAAACTCAACACTTTTAATGAGCTATTACATTAATGAGAAAACAAGTCAAACATGGTCTTGACACTGGCAGAGGTGAAAGTTGGCAGCATAGATCCGCACTGTCCAGTGTTCTATACTATGCTGAAGAATCGTCAAAGCGGGAAAACGCCTGGATCACCAAATTTACTGGGGGTTCATCTTCAGAGCACCATGAATGTCTGCAAAAATGTTTGCTATCACTCCAATAGTTTGACATATTACAGTCTGAAGCAGGCTGAGATTGTGAATCCTGGAACAAGTTGTACATTTGGGAGCCAGAACATACATATGAAGTTGATTTTATAATATAGAAAGAGTAGCGGACAAAGCAGTCTCTCCACAGGGTACGTTTAGTAGCTGAACTGCAGTCTTAAATCACATCGCACCGATTTCTTTCACCATTTGTCATGAACAAGGTCAAACACGTGTCAAATTCTCTGACCTCTAGGAGAGGATAAAGGCAGATCTGGGACACTAAATAAATTCTATTCGCTCACATAAAACTACAATGTTAATGCATGACAACAGCTACACAAAAACAAAGGATCTCTCTCACTGAAAACAAAACAACAATGCTCTTCAAGTTCATTCACAAAAATACGACTTGTTGAGACACTTATTGGTTTTGAATTGCCAACTCTTTGGCGCAGGAGGTTTTTGAGTCTCAAAGTGTTTGATCATGAAACACATTCTCAGCTCGCAGAGTTTGATCGGTGGAGCTTTGATGAATGTCAAAGGACTTCAAGTGTTTTTCTTTCAAGTCGTTGCCAAGTTAGAGTGTTTGGCTATAAATAAACTATAATTATGCTGCTGCTTCCAGATATACACATTTGCAGCAGCATTAAGTATTCCTCAGCTTCCCTTGGGGAGAGATAAACAAACTATTGACTTACAAATCAGTGGTCCCCAAATTTCCCACAAGCCCCTAGGAACATTGCTTAGCACCCCCTGTGTCTACATGAACTCCTCATTTAAGCTCAGATTTACAAATACATAGAAAGTGAGATTTGATTAGCCACACTTTAGTGAGAACTGCAGTCTCCCGTCGGCTAATATCAAATTCAACCGAACAACTTATTATTTCCACAAAAAACACAGTTTCACACAACAGAGGTGCAGCCAAAGACCAAATAGCACAAGCCTGTGCTCCTTCTCCAAATGCTGAAACATATCAAGGGTATTGGAGGGAATCAAGTGTGAAATGGCCTCTCCTCCCAAGGTCTTCATTAGAGCAGAAACACACCAACTCTCAGCAGCAGGAGTGAGGTGGTTGACTGGAGAGGAGGATGGAAGGGGCAGAGAGAAATGAGGCAGTGGCGAGGGCTCTGGTGGGGCTCAGAGGGGTCTTGCACAGAAACAGATTCATTTCCTCCATGACAAGTGAGGGTTGGCTGGTTACACGTGTCAGATGTGGCAGGGCTCTGGAAGAGGATAAGGGGTGGAAGGAAGGGGGGGGGAGTGTGGCTGAAGTCTGACCATAATGGGATGAGATGCGGGGGAAACAGGGAGGCCAATACCGCTGTCAGAGAGCCACCACCCGGTGCCTCTGGCTGCCTTTCCCTAAACTGTTCATGACTCTTTCCACCGCGTCCTCATACGCGCACACATATTTGCACCTTCGGGCTAAATTCACATTTTCTGCTTCCCCTCGGTTACACATTTCTTCATACTCTTTTCTCAGTTTGTTTTTTCACACACAGACAGTTACTATTTTTTGGACCACGTCCACTTGGATACAGAGTCACACTCATACTGACACAAATAATTCCTCCATCTCTGCGCAAACCCAATCCTTATAAGGACACACACAAGCCACTCAGAGGAGCGCACAGGGTAGCACAGGTAGATAAAAAAAAAAAAAAAAAAAAAAAAACGACATCATCTGAGCTTTGTCGTTTCATCTTTGTCGAAAGCCGCCCCTTGACAGGGAGCTCAGATCTTTAATTGACTGTCTCAGAGGCAATGACAACTTCAAAACCCTCAACTGATGTGTAAGGATACCATTTTAAAAAAAGAAGAAACTTTCTTTTTGACCACGTGAACAAAGTGACATGCAGAAATCCTTCATTAACTATATTTCGGTTTTAATAATGACCTATCTGGCTTATTGTTGGTGGTAATATTATTAAAGCTGCATGTCTGCCTAATTCAACAGAGCAGTCATGGAAGTAATGGGGGGTATGGAGACTGCGCACCTCTTGCATACTAATATGTTGTGAGCGCATGTGGGATATCTGTCGGAAATACTGAAGGCTCATGCAACGTCTCGGAGACGTCTGTCTAAAAATAAACCGCACAAATAGGTGTGAGCAGGTACTACATCTGAGAAACAAGTCTAAAGTTACTTCTGACTAATTAATTGCTAGATACAGTGCAGGAGACCTATTTAAAAATAATCAGTGAGAATGGATTGCTACAATTAAAGCATGTTGGATGAAATGTCAAACCTTCGTGTGTGTGTGTGTTCAACTATATAGAGCACATATTTGTGACCCTTTTGTCTTCTATTTCGATTTTTAGACGTATGTGTTGAAAAACAAAGTCACTCAGTTCGCTCAGTTAAAGGGGGGGGGGGTCTCCTTATCCATTAAACACACGTCTCTCCCCTTGTCTTTTGAATTTCTTCATTTTCCAGGCGAGCTCCCTGCAGGAGATTACAGCATGGCACGGGGACGAGGAATGACAATAAATTAATGACTGGGATGGCGCGATTAGGGGGAAGATTGGTGCCTGGCATCAAAACATTGGATGCTGTCACAATAATGCTGCCTTTGATTACAAGTAATTAAAAAGGCAGTCAAAAAGGCATGGGTGGCTAATGGTGGGAAGGCTATAGTGAAGCCGTGTCAGAGTTAATAAAAAAATAATCAGAGGAAAAGTTACTTATACGGCCATACACACGGCAAGGGATGCGAGCAAATGTGTGATGCCATGGTGTGAAAGTCTAGAGATAGATCCAAGCTCTGGAGCATGCCCTCTGTGCCATGTCCATCCAAACAAGCTGACAGTTGGAGAATTCAAAAACACAAATTCCTGTACTGAGCCAAGGAATAGTTTTTTTTTTTTTTTTTAACTTTAAGACTTGCAGAGCCACGTTAGCTCACCTTTGCCAGAGAATGAAAAATCAAATAAGCTGCAGTACATCCCCTTTCCCCTGCTTGTGAAGCAGAGCTTTAGACCATCTTTAATGTTTTTGAGATAGTAGCTTATCAGGGTGAGGGGAGCAGTGGAGAACGTTAATGTTGGACTCTGGCAGTCAGTACAACAGAATTAATGGCAATGGGAGAATCGGTAAAGTGCAGATTGGGTTCACATATACCGCAGCAACCAGATCATTGTAAATCCAGCCAGTAATCTGATTTCTTGACCCACTACCCCTGAATATATTCTTAATCAAGAGCGGTTTATTTTAAGTGTGAAAGACACCGTGGCGAGCCCGCCACATTGAGAATGTGACTGACAGATAGTCAAGAATTCGTCCATGGAGCTCAACCTTCACAAAAGTGTGGAAGCAACTATTCTTTATTTAAGAGCCTGTTTTCATTTTAGTCAGTCTCTGACTTGGTTTTAATTATGAATGCAAATGGGCTACTTTCATTCATCCTGCTGCAGACAGATAGGACTCCCTGAGTGTAGTCTTTCACAAGCATATGCTTTTGCAAAATCCTTGTTAAGTCTATCTTGAGTGTCCACATCATGAAAACATATTAGGTTTCCAGCAGAAATGGAGCTGCATTAACAGGCTTTCTTTTATCTCCTGCTCCAAAACAGAAATACTCTTTCATTGAAATGATTTTTAAGAAATAAGTTTGACATAAAATGCCATCACCAACCTGGGACCAAAAGAATATATATAAACTTTAATATATTCTTAAATATCTTTAATTATCATTATTTAATTATCTTTAATATCATTAAATGCCCCATGTACACCAACCAGTTTCTAAACTTTGACTGCCATTGTGTGTGCTGTGGGTCCATCAGACCTGTCTCATTGAGAACAGCTGCCTGCTGGGGCTGGAAATGGGGTTAATAACAGTCTTAAGACTGAATCAAAACAGACAGGCCGCATTCAGACCGATTTTCCTCTTGCATGAAAAATTTTCATTTGAATGAGACTGGTCTGATCTCACAGCCGGGGTGCAAACACATCAGGCACCGGTGAAATAATACAGGGCAATGCAGCAGTTTAACTGGGCTCAACTGCAACACATCAATCAATATGCACAGCCCACACTGTTACTGCTCTACCGTAACGCATGTCAAAAGGTGTTTCCACTGGTGGCCTGAAACAAACAATTAAGTGTTCCAGTCTTTTGGCCTCTTCCAACCTTTGTTTTTTCATTTCGTGTCATACCTGCAACCAAACACCCCCACACCAACACACACCCCGCCGAATTTGACTTGTTTTAACAACGTTTTATTTTTTAAGAGCAAAAGCCAGAGCAATGCTCCTTGTTGTACTGCCAGCATCAGTAAAAGTGACGCCTTTCACATCACATTACGCGTTTAGCAATCGCTTCAATCGTTATCTTACATTGCTCATGTATGGGTATTGGTTAAAACAGTGATGTGCATGTCGGCACACTTATTGTGCTAATTAATGTGCAAACTCTGCAGGTGTTTGAGAGTCGTTTGATGTCTCTACTGACGTTTCAGTGAAAGTGAAAATTCCACAGAAGTTGATGAAGGAGTAGTCTGAGTGGATGGAGTTAAATATACTAATATGGAATATAAAAATCTATAATAACAGTATGTGATGTATCCACACATCCCGAAACAATGCAACCACAGATCTTATAAATATATTATATATATTATATATTTCAGATGCATCTGGCATCTCTACTCCTCATCAGCCACTGTACTGTACTCCAGGAGTCTCACATGTTGATTACCCCAACACAAACATCTATGTCCTGGTGTATTAGAAAGGTGAATTAGATTTAGATGGTTTCTCTGAGATGTGATGGCGCACTGCTCTCCCACCCACTGTGCTTTTTCATCTAACAAAGGTAATTTAAAGAAATGTCTTTCCTTGGCTCTCATTTCTCTTTCAGCAGGGAGCGAGGGATCAGGTCGACCCTGAAAGTGGCTTTTCAGCTTTTACCTACATCCCCTTCATATCGTTTTCAGTTGACATACAGTAAGTGAGGCTGGATTAGTGGGTATCTAGCCCCCTGGGCATTAAAACAAACAAACAAACAAAAAAGAAAAGGGGGCACAAACTACAAAGCATACACAGTATAATGGGATTTGTTAATGGCAATGAGGCATAAAGAGAGACTTTCATACATTATATTTATTTGGATTGACACTGGAGCCACTACGATTCAACTGGGTGCACAAATCTCTTTAGGATGTGAGGAAACAGCCAAAGCTCAGTGGGTGGAAGCATTCAGAACAAATTCAAATGAAACAAATAAGAGAGAGGGGAGGAGGAGCAATCATACATCAGATCTCTCAGAGCCCTCCCTGGCTATATGCTTGCACGTCATTGACTCACAAATAAAGAATATTGGACCAAACCAGAGAGAGCCTGTCACAGTTGAATCAGTGCGTGTGTCAGAGCTCAACAGCCTTGGAATCATTACCTCTTCAACGTTACTCTGTTACTTATATACCAGTGAGGAGTAAAGAAAGAGTTTTCTTCCTTAGTTATGAAAACAATTAGCAGATCTCAGGTAACACAGTAAGCTGTTTTTTTTCCCCCCTACTCTACTTTTTTCACCCTTTGGGAAAAAACAAACAAAACAAAAATAAAGAAAAATAAAAACACAGACCCACCTTTCTCAGAAGAGGTACACTTACTCTTTTTTTAAGGTTTCTGCTGTGTGGCTGATCATCTGTCTCTACTGTCTGTATGGGATTGGCCTGTAGATCGATTAGTGCCCCTCCACTAATTCATGTGCATCATTAAAAATCAAGTGTGTCCATTTTTTTGCAGGGGTTAGCTGTGTGTTTGTGTTTTTATGTACAATCCTGTACCATATTTTGAGCCTTTTCGTGACTCTAAGCGTGACCGACCATATTTTCAAACCAAGGAACAGGGACCAAGTGCACACTGATACAGACCAATCTGTGTTTGGCACATTGTTTCAGTCCTTTGATTGGGTTAGATAATACTTTGTTGGACAAATATTCCAGTTTCGGTGGCGAAAACCACGATCGGTTTGGAGGACATGTTGAAAACCACGTTTTGCAAATATTTGTCAGGACTCATGCAAGTAGCTTGAAATCAACACAGTCAACTTCTGGTCGCTGTTAGTTCATCAGCAAAGACTACTGATATGCAGCCTCAATGCTGAAAAGTTTTCTAACTCGTCATCAGCACTCTCAGAGGTCATTGTTCAAGATTACCGAAGCTTTGTAGGAGCTATGAGCTTAATATGTACTGTAACGTCTTGTTAGTTAACTGCCAACACATCTGCTCATGGTAAGACAAAATGAGCCAATAATAATATCTCAGGCTGTAGTTTCCGTTGATGTCGGCCGATGCTTACCTCGTACTCAAACTCCTCCGTCCTCTCTCCATCAGCTGGAACGGGGGAGAGATAGTCCATCCCATCATAGTAATCCTGCTCCATTGTATGAAGAGAATGACAGCTATCAAGGGGAGACAGGGAGAGGAAGAAAGAGAGGGAACGACAGACAGGCAGGGAAGGGGGGGGGGGGGCAGAGGCAGGGGGGCGTGAGCAAGATCCGTCTCCTCATTTTCTTTTAAACGTGTTCAATACCCGAAGTGACAGGATTTCCTTGCCTTTGTCTTTGTGGGAATCAGAAGAATAAAGAATTTGTCAAGAGCTTTCACTCCCGCTGGAGTGTGTGTGATAAAAGTACAGCCCCTTTTTAATAACAGCATATCCGCATAATTTGCTTCCTACCCTTGACAGAGAAAACCCCCCACATTGTACAGTGTTACTCTACTATGCTTCCCTCAGTCACTGAACAAAACAGCATTGTCGACCTAACAAGATGCACGGCTTCGGCGCCACACAAGATAATCACTGTGGACAAAAACTTCAAAAAGACACTGTTAAGCATATTGAATGATGTGTTCAGGGGCTGTCTGACTCTAAGATTACCAGGCACGGTAAAACTGTCTCGAAACAATATTACAGTCACAAAACCAGACAAGTAAACATCAGACTGCTTTATACTTTGATGCCCTACTATTATACATATGACAAAATTTGGCAGTGGGAGCAAAGAATACAATTACAGTTTTTACAGTCTAGCCTGAAAAGTGACAAACTTTTGTTATGTCTATAAAATCCGTTGTATATTGAATTGTGCACCTGATCTCAGATGAAAATAAGAAAATGTGGGTTTTATGTGACACATTGATCACATTTGGCTTTGGCCCCAGGGCTATAAGTAGTCCAGGAGCACGCGTTGTTCTGTGTTGCCTAGTCTTTTTTACGAGCCTATTTGCTTTAATCACCTTGTAAACCTTCCATGAGCCAAAATGGATACGCCAAGCAGCTCCGATTATGGCGGGAAGGCCCTGTGGGGAACTGTAGTGATATTCTAAGATACATATATGTGGCAATGAATCTGATCAGCTCGTGTTCTCCACAGTGCTTTATAACTATTGTGCTATTCGTTCATTCATTCCTTCATTTATCTTCTATCCTTTATCCGTTTCCAGGTTCTGGGGGGTTCTGGAGCCAATCCCAGCTCACACTGGGTGAGGTACACCCTGGACAGGTCGTCAGTCCATCACCGGGCCAACACACAGAGACAGACAGAGGCCAACAACCACTCAGACCTACGGACAATTTAGAGTCACCAGTTAGCCTAAACGTGATGTCTTTGGACAGTGGGAGGAAACCGGAGTCCCCGGAGGAAGAACACGTGCAAAGTCTATTCAGAAACAAGAACTGAACCCACAACCTACTTATTCTGGGGCAACAGCGCTAACAACTATGCCATGGTGCCGCCCAGCACTGACAATGACACACATTTTAATTTTTTATGTTCACAATGATAATGAGCAATAGAGATGAAGCATGAATGATTAAACAAGTCTCTGGTTACAAATGACAACAGAGACTCACAGAATTCAGCATGTTTATCATTGTTAGAATTAATTATCTACAGTACTGAACTCGGTTTTCCACAAAAATAGTTGCAACATCCCGACGCTGCGCTATAAAGGTCTTGCACTGCTATTGTTTCATTGTTTCATTCCCAAGAGGCAAACTCCAGATCTTCCTTTATGCTAAACTTTTTCTTCTTCAGAGTTTACTTTTCCTTTGAGATGAGCAGAATATAAACTGAAGCACCAGAAGAGGAAATAATGAATCGTGTTTCTTTTGTTCTCTTCCAGGAAAACCTCTTGTCAATACTTTAAACTCTCAATAAACTCTCAATTCTTTTTCTAGTTTTTGTGGTACATCATTTTATGTAGATTTTGAGATAGTGTTCTACCCCGCATAGAGTCATCGGTGTGTTTACGCCTGTAGTGATTGTACCTAGTGTGTTTTTAGCTATTTTACATACAAGTCATCCAGCTATAACGTTTCATTGCTTCTAAAATAATAGACCTGTGAGCTCAACAAATATAATAATTTTCCGGTTGATTTATGACCATCACGGTGTACAGGAGGTATGTGCGAGCTGCTCATGTGATATATCTGTAAGCATGTGTTTTCTTCATCCGAAATTCAAGTGATGAAGGGATGAAGATTTCCATAACCTGACACATCCAAATGCTCGCATAATCAAAGTCACTTAAGCATCAAAGTCAGTTTTTTTAATCGTTTGAATTTAGTCTCTCTTTTTTCATAATTAGTGATACATTCAAACAAAGGCCTTATCCAGAACATTAAAATGAATGTGTGTAATCTGTTTTAATGCTCTCAACTTATCCATTCTTTGATGCTTCATTTATATTTTATGTCTTGCATACTTGTGGTGCTAATGCTAATTCACTAAACACTGATATTTCTGCCTCACAGCTCAATAAGACAGGACACTCATTTTTTCCCCCTTTGTAATTAGCATCAGTCTCAGCCAAAGTCAAAACAAAGGCGCAACAAACAGAATTTGCATCGCACTGAACCAAAATAATTTCTAATAACTTCAAGTTGATAAAAATTCTATCAAACCTCAAATTTGCTTAAGCTATGTACTTTGCTCTGAGTCAAATTTAATCGACCAACAAAAACTGGACTACGTGTGACTCCGTGTGACAAGACTAAATTTCCTTTCGCACTGACCTGTCAGAGAGCAGAAAGGGACAGACGTCAGGCACGGGAGGGGTTGAAGGCCGCAGCTTTGCCAACGCCATGATGTGTTCAAAGGTGATGTCTGTCTGAGTGCACACATCCACCACATGGATTTCCTGAGGGGGGCCATGGGGGCGGCCGCTGGGGGTCCGCCTGATGACCTGCACCACAACGGGGTCCTTGGCAGTGCGAAAGGCCTCCACAGTCTCCTCATGGCTGGACTTGGACAACTCCTTTCCATTCACCTGAGAAAAAAGCATGAAAACAATTTTGGGATTGACGTGAAAATCTTTCTCTCTCTTATTTTTTGTTGAAAGTTTTCTTTGAAGAAACTTGTCCAGATAAACCTGAACGGGCAGACTGGAAGAACTGGTTTTATGGTGAAGTGACATTTGACTAAAAGTCAAGAGGGAATCAGAGGCACAGCTAGCAGTACGCTTATGCTCTTTCCATGAAGAAAAGACAGACTAGTCTTGGCGTCAGAAGTGCATGTAGAACTCGCTAATTTACATTCACATTCTGTAGTTTTAAAACTAATGCCATAATTAAAATGTAATAAAATACAACCCCCATAGTCATTTTCTGCACTTGACTGCTTAGCTTGGGCTTAATGCAATAAGACAGAAATTGTAATTGTAGTTATTTTTTTTCCCTCTAGAGCGTCCTCCTGACTGCAAATCAAAAAGAAATCTTAATGAATATAACACTGCAAAACATAAATACAAAATTTCAGTTTGATGCAACATTTTCAGAATGTTAGATCAAAGCCCAAAGCCCAAATGGCCCATGTTCACTCAGTCCATCTTCGATTTCATCTTCACAAAATGAACTGGATTTTCTGGCAGATTGTAAACCACTTTCATTACAGCTGGCACATATGAGGAAAATTATTGCTTCGTTTAGCACTGTTACTTTCTCGGGAAAAGAAGCCATGGCAGTGCAATACCTTGGAATGTGCTTTTGCTATATACGCTGAAACCAGAGATTATAATTTAGATAAGTGCCGAAAGAAAGAAAAGAGAAAAGGCACAGCATAATTACACTTGGAGAATAAAAAATAAATAAATAAATATTTCTCACAAGGCAAACTGAAACCGGTTAAAATGATAACTAGAAGAGCAAAAGAGAGCATTTATATTCACATTTCTAAGAGATGGAAAAATACAGAAGCTGTGTCTGATGTTTCAGAGTTCGAATCACAACCTTTTTAAAACGCAACAATGAGGTAGATTTAAAAAAGAAAAGAAAAGAA
This sequence comes from Echeneis naucrates, assembly GCF_900963305.1. Classification (NCBI taxonomy): domain Eukaryota; kingdom Metazoa; phylum Chordata; class Actinopteri; order Carangiformes; family Echeneidae; genus Echeneis; species Echeneis naucrates. Next base: position 17,058,793 of record NC_042526.1, on the reverse strand, counting down.
AAGGCCTACTTCCAACAAACAAAATGACCCAAATTCACGAGGAGTCAACAGTTTCAAATAGCTCTGGCTGTGTTTTTCTAAATGAACATTAAAAACACCAGCGAAGCTCCCTGATATTTTCAACCTTGGACATTTTTACCACTAACTCTCCACAACTCAGATGTGTTTTATTTTTTCTAATGAATGAAACATTCTGACCAGTGTCAGTTGTAAGTAGGCTGCTAATAAACAGTTATATTCTGATGATGATGATCGAGATAAATTGATTCATTAAAGCCAACAAAGTACAGGCAGAGAAAATGCCCCCAAACACTCAATAGCTGCATACGTAGCTGCCTGCAGAAGCAACACAAAAGGCATTGAAGTAAAAGTCATTTGAAATCAGTGGAGTGCTGCTTTAATTTAGTCTGCAATTTTAGACTTCCACACAGCCAACATCATTGCTGGCTACCAGAAAATATGAAAAATATTTATAATGTAATAATGGTATAGCCCAAATAGTGTGTTACTCTCACTCCTCTGTGTGTTGGTGTGTGTGTATCCCTAGAGAATGAGTGATGCCCCACAAAACAACAAACAACTTATTTTCTTAGCCTCAACAGTAGCCATATATAACTCCCTTAGCTCTTGTTGTGCTCTGGCCAGCTCCCCTGCCTCCTGATGTGACCTTTGTTTGTAGCGATGGTGCATTAATCACCTGAGTGGGAGATAAACTGGGTCAACACCACTCCTATGGAACTGCAGGGCAATTTCCACCTTCCCTCATTTCTCCTTCGCTCACACCTGCTTCCATTGGTTTTTGGCCAGTCAGCAGTTATTACATACTGCTGCATGTACATTAGGGTTTTAAACAGCATATTAAAAAAACATGGAGTGCTATTATAATTAGCTTGTATAGTACCTTTAACTCTCTCCCTGCCTTACTCCCTTTCTCCCTCTCTCTTGTGTCCCTGCCTGCGTCCTGCTCTGCAGCCTAATCCTGGAACAGGGAGCCTGGTGGAGACAAAGGAGTTGGAGCAGACAAATGAGGCAGCCTATGGCGTATGACAGTCCGGGAGAAAAATGAATAAATTTCCCAGCTCTCCCTCTGGTACAGCCTGTCCAGCACTAACTAACTCCTCCTCCTCCTCCAACCCTCACCACTTGCTAGCCATACTCCATGAGCATAATGAAACAAGAGGAAACGCGTCAGGAAAAAGAGGAGGGAGTGTTGTTTTTCTATTCTCATCACTAGTTTTCATGAGAGCCAGATGGAACAATTAATTCCCAATCAACGCAGGAATATTAAGTAGCCTTAACTCCTGCATGGGGGACTTTGCCATCCCTTTTGTGTCCCTTTGGCTGATTTCTATCCAGCTAAGCACACTGCCTCAGTTAGTTGTGTGCTTGACAGATGGGAAGGGCTTCCATAAGCCTGGCTGGCTGAAGCTTCGTAGATATTCTCAGTGAAGATCTGCCTTCAGCACAGTCCTTGAGATGTCTTGCAACAGCTTTCCTCTCTGAAAATGCATTATAAGCTGGCGTGATGAAGGTGACTTTATACTCGCTTTTCTTTCTTTTTTTTATTTTATTAAATGGCAAACTTCCTGAATTCCTAATTAAACGTAAATCCAATGCCTCCTCTCAGAACAGGCTGTGGCCTCTTAAAGTTTGATCGCAGATATATCAGTGTGGTTATACCAGCGTAAACTATCTCCTTCAAGTGCAATGCAAAGTATGCAAACACATACTCACTCATAAACACATGCTGGTAAACAAAATCTGTTTGCAACAAATTATTTAGCAGCTGCAGTGTTTATCAAGTCCAAGGCAATTCAGCACACACGTCATGGCCAAAATGGCTCCATATGCACTGAGTCAACATGAATTATCTTATTGGTCTGGAGCAAAACAACACAGATTACTCAAAAAAGATAATTTGTTAGACAATGGAGCCGAGAAATGATCAGGTAAATGTGAAGTTGGACGGAAAAGGGTGCTGGAATGGAGGAGCTGGACCAAGACCCATCTGCTGACTGTTTGCATATGGATATGTCACAGCTGTGGCCAAGGGAGAAATGTGTTTTCATTCAGAGCCCCTGTGACAACCAGCGGCTTTCTCACAACAAACGCTGTAAACCTGCTTAGTGGAGTGTGACAAAAAGATGAAGCCTCTTTCTTTTTCCTTCGTTTTCTCTGTGGCAGAACCCCATATTGACAAAGACATTCAGAAATTGTGTTCTTGTGACGCAGCTGAGTGCATTAACTCTCCACTTCAGTAAATATCTCATGTCACTTTAAGCTGTTCTGAGCCTTTTCGGGAACACAAACACACTTACTTGAACACTTCACTTAACTGAAAGTCACTGGTTTTACAATTGGGATCCTACAGAATAGTACACTCTCAAAGGTTCTCTCATGTGCATCCCATCTTATCATTTACCCTCCAGGTATGAGGACAAGCAAGAAAGTACAAGCACGAAGCATCTTGGCTGGACTCCTCAGGCGTCTTCTCCGTCATTGCTTTTGTCTCATCGACTGCTGCTTCCCATCAATATTTCCAAGGACTGAAGGCAGAATGTAGTGACAGTGGTAGTAAAGTGTGGCCAGTTTATCTGTTAAGATGTCAACTTCAGCCATGTGTAATGCTGCATCTGCCGAGGGACTGTGTCTGTGGTGGGAGGTAAAGACACTGCAGGCAGCTTGCAGGGGATTATAGATAGTGATTGATGTACCTCTTCTGCAAGGAGAAAAGACAGCCGCAGGCAGGAGGCTCTAATAGACCATTAGCTTTTTTATGCTTTAGAATTAACTGTACACATTGCTTTATGACTTGCACGCAACACTCGGAATCTTAATGAATTGTTTTTGTTTTCAGTTTTATCGGGTTTACGCTGGATGAAGGATGAAGCTTCGGGTTTCATATTCAAGGTCATTGTTTCAACATCAGCTACAGTGATAAATAAACAAGACTTTTAGCATCACACTAAACCACCTTGGGTTGTTGCTTAACATATGTACATGCACTAAGTTTCCTTTGAGTGTATGTCTCCTGTGTGTTGTCACCTGCTGTTTGAGTGGCAGCCTATGGGGTGTTAAGCATATGCAGGCAGATGGAGAAAATCTAAAATGTAGGTCATCTGGCCTCGGGAGTGTTGGGCTTGCAGCCGATTTTTACACTTCCATTCCACCTTCTCATTTTTGAGGAGACAACAAGTTGATTGCTCAGCATTAAGGCGCCGTCAGCTGCGTGGAGCCGTGACATAAGAGTTGGAGGAGATTGGGGATGGTGACAGTTTTGGTTTTGGTGGAAATGCATTAGGGGGGTGGCTGGTGGGGGCTGCTAATTGTCAACCACTGAGTGCTCATAGGACAGAAAATACTTCAGTCTTCGAAATAATTACAGTACAAGTGACAATTTTGGTCACTTAGCTATGTCATCGATATTTCTCAAAGTACAACCAAATTAGTGTCTGATAATGTCAAACTAAAATTTGCTGCTATGATTGCCCAACAAAAAGAAGTGGTTCCTTTTCTGTGCAGAGTTCCTCTTCTCTTGCCTGTGTGGTTTTCCTCTGGGTACTCCAGTTTCCTCCCACCATCCAAGACATCATGTTTGGGTTAACTGGTGACTCTAAATTGTCCGTAGGTCTGAGTGTGAGTGGTTTTTTGGTCTCTGTCTGTCTCTGTGTGTTGGCCCTGTGATGGACTGGTGACCTGTCCAGGGTGGCCCCGCCCTCACCCAGTGTGAGCTGAGACTGACTCCAGCACTCCCCGCAACCCAGAAACAGACGAATGGTAGAAAATTAATGAAAAAATAAAGGAAATACAAGCAAGAGCATAAACATTCAGCAGAGAAGTGGAAGTAAACACTCCCAAAGGTAATTGTAAATGCTGGAAGGATATGGGTTCCTTTTAACACCTAAATGTCTCATTTCAATAATAAGTGACAGAAGAAAATACGGGCCAAGATCTGCTACACTACAGCCCTTATGAGTGCATAAATCACTCTCAGACAGTCAGCGCAACTGTCTGAGCGACTCAAACAATGCTCCGGTGACAGGAAGCTGAGAAAGGGAGGATGCCACTGGGGAAATCTGACAATCGCGTCAACATCTCTACATGAAACCATGTATAGGTTTCCTCTACCCCTTCCAACCACATAAAACACACCGCACAAGGCCCCTGGGCTTTTTTTTTTTTTTTTACATTAAAAAGGCCCAACACAACGCTGCTGAGGTTTTACACCCGTGGACCATTTGATCAATTCTGCCCATTTTCCTCTCTGATCACCGGTCTTGTTTGGAGTACTCCCTTTATTGCGCAACTCCGGCAAAGTGCATCATCTCCTTCAAGCTACCCTAAAATTCATTGTCGGTCTTTTACTCGCATTTATTATCCAATCTCTTGCAGTAATCGTCAGCACAAGGACAACTGTTATACAAAGGACAAAGGAGAGAGCTTTAGTCACACTCAATGTCAAACATTTTAAGAAGCAGAGTAGGTGAGAGTGGAGCATTCGTTCCTATTTCCTCCTTTACATATGTCCTTGTCTGCTGTTTTGTGGGGAGCAAGTAAGTCAATCACTCAGTAAATAAGAAAGCCAGTTATACAATTACCTTTTTGGAAAGCCATATTGCACACAATAATTAAAAATTCAGCAATGGCTTACAGCTAGAGTTAACAATTAGGGGCGAATTTACTGTCTGGCCTCCAATTATTAACAGGTATAAGTGGGTGTTGTAATACAACCCGACTGACCGCTTTTCCACTGGCAGTCAAGTTTCCCCTCACTGTGCAGACTGACGCATTGACACACAACTGGCGTGGTGTTTTCTCATGCACTAAGACTACACACACGCACACACACACACACAGCGGATAGAGAGTAGGCTGCTAATGAACGTGCAAACTGTTAAATCGTATCAGTAATGTCTCATACCTGGGATAGTGCCCCTTTAAGTGTTGGAGAGGGCTTAAGAGAATAAATACACCTCTCAGTAATTCGAAAGTTTTTTTATGTACATGCTGTGTGTTCTTCATTAGTGGATTTGTTGAGTGACTGGGAATAATTTGAGGTGTAAGTTGCGTTTAATGGCTTCACCGTGAGGTCTGTGTTTGTGGGGGGGTGCATGCTGCAAATGGGAATTAACATTAAACTAACTGTTTACGCATATATTCAGAATGTAGGTGGCTGCCTGTTAAATTATGATGTGTTATTTTCCATTTCTAACCATCTGAAACACGCAACATGTGGCATGTGGGTGCAGACACTTTGTGGCTATTGAAAGGCACCTTAAATGTTGCTGGGCCGGAGTAATGAAAGTGAGGTAACCAGCAACGGAACTAATTACACGCTGCCATTCAGTTGTTGTAATGCGATGTGACGGAATTGATCAAATTTTTAAAAGCACAAAGTAACCCTCCCAACACTAGCTGTGGGTCAAAATTGTTGCGTTCATGAAATACCTCCAGTGAAAGCTGAGATGGCTTTTCCAACCAAGCAATACTCAAACAGTGACGGAGACAAGTGTGTACACAGACAAGGCAGATATGACAGAGGCAGGCACACACACTGTGTTTACAGAGCTCTATATGAAAGATTGTCGGGTACACATTTCATCTGATCTCATTGTACTTGGTCCAATTTGTCGGATGCAGTGGGTAATAATATCCACGCCATCCCCTTGTCCTGCTTTTGATAACTTTCCCATTAAATTATATCAATATGGCATTCCATCTTCATCACTCACACATTACAGCTGAGTGCGAGATAATTGTACCATCCTATTTTGGTCGGATTAGGAAATTCAGCAGTGGATTTAAAATATGATTTGGGACTGATGAGAGAAGCCGAGTGCTAAGTTAATCAGCTTGTTCAAGGTTAATGGTACATGCAGGGTATATTTGTTAAAGGGATTTAGAGATGCACAGTTAATCTCTGTGCTTAACTTTAAAATCTTGCCATCTTGCAGTGAGTTTTAATGTAAAACGGAGAGTGAAATCAAATTAGAGTAAAAGCAGCACTTGGGTGGATGAATAACTAATGGATGAACGACCTCCTCCTCGGTGATAACTGGTAATTGGTTTGGGGGACCGGAGAGGATCGGGAGATGGGGAACAGTTGGATGGCGCTATGTGCTGCACAGATCAGCAAAATGGCCTGGCTGGCGTGAAAAGCGGTTGTAAGGAGTAATGGTGCCATCCATATGCTGACTGAAGAAAATAAAGAGGGCACTGTCATGGAACATCTCTTTATGTGCTGCGAGCAAGCCAGTGGGGGGGGGGGGGACACACACACAGGACAGTGTCTCGTATCAGTATTTACAACATTCGCAAAATTCACAAAACATGATATTAACGTACAAAACTGCGACCAGCGTACTTCGCCCACAGTCTTTTTCTTGCTTGCAGCAGTGTTGTGCCTGCAGCCGATTTCAATGCCAAAGAAACATACATTGTTGCAACTTAGGTTTTAGTTTGTCAACATATCTGCTACCAAAGATAACACTGCATCCACCAAAGCAACAGCTAACGTCTGCTAATGCACCAACATCGATCAATCTGTCCATGTCTGAGGGGACAACAGATACGACCATGTGTAGAATTAGACAGGATGTAAACACATCAGGACGAGGATGAGGTCATCTGGGAAAGGACTGCTACCGTTCTCATATTTGTCCTTTAATTATAAAGCTACAGCTGTTCCCAATTGGCTGACTAGTTACCCTTGAAATAGTTTGTCACAGGGCACCCCGCATTACCTGGCATGTCAAACTGCCTGTGCAACAACTGTGGTAACAGCTTTGGAGCAGTTCTGCTTGGTGTTCTTGCTCGGTCTTACTTTGTAGACAATATCACCACACTCTCAAGATCCCAGCAATTAACTTGCAAGTACAGTGTTTCCAAAACAAAACAAACAACAACAACCGCCCCCCCCCCCCACTCAAACTATAATGAATAAGATTTTTTTTTTTTTTTTTAGTTTTTATTATCTGTTGTTTCCCATAAAGTTTTACAGAGCAGATGAGAGTACACAGGTAGCAGATGGCACGAACAAAGCCCCTGCATGCCAGGTTCAGTCTTATTCACGGTGGCCTGGAGAGACTTTGAAAGTGGTAAATTGTTTCCTTCACATTTAATATGCTCATCCTAGCAGCAGAGGCAATTAACACTGGATAAGCACTATTTACATAATTCCAGACACAGTCATGATGACAACAAAGACGTTATGTCCTACCCCCCCATCCCGCCCTCCTCCAACTGGCTCCTTGTCTGTGAGGCTGTCACATGGTCGCTGGGTTGGAATGAGAGTGTAGGTCAGACGGTGGTACGTGGAGGTTTGACAGCGCAAATAATGAACTGGGAGGGTTTGAAAGGTCAGTCAGGACCCCTGCAGTTGGCCACTGATCAGTCTGTTAGCCATTAACTTGGAGCCAGTTCAGGTGGGGGTGTTAAGGAAGGGTAGAAAGGAGGGAGGGGGGGCATAGAAGAAGAGAACAAACAGGTACAAGTTGTGTTTATCTTCCTGTCCATTGTACTTGCTGCAGAAAACATCCATTGAACAATTACTGCATGTGATTGTAAGGGTCTTAGGCCCCAAAGCTGCTCTTCTGACTTTCACGTCACTTTCCTCAAAGGCAAATAAAGCAATTAGTGTCCCATCACAAATGTCAACCGCCACAAAGGACCTGACCAGAGAGTGGACAGCTAAAAATCAAGACCGCTTCTGAGAGCAGGTTTGGTCAATTTTGTCAACGTCATAGCGAACAAAAGGACAGGATTACTCATGATAGCCTGAGGCTGCAAGGGTTGAACTCTCATTAAAGCTTTGTTTTCAGCATGGGCTTCCTTACTTTATTTCAAGCAGTCAAAATATTTCAGACAAAACGAAGCTAAGTGGATGTGTCGCAAGCAAATGGGTGGTGTTTAGTTTGCCTTTTTTTTTTTTTTTTTTGGAAAATGTCAGGTTTATGGAGTCATAGGATTATAAGGCCTCTCCAGCGCCCAAAGAGTAAATATTGAGGTAATTGACTTCAGAGCACTCAGGAAAGCTCGACACCACAGGGCTCAAAACTGACGTCCTGCAAATACAGAAAACCCAGATTTTGCAAAGAGCAGTTTTAAAAGTAATTATGTTTGACCAGCAGCTAAAATTGCAGTCCATCAGTGGAAATCTTTTAAACAGGAATGGCTTAGAGCGTATGCCATGTAAGCACAGCATCCATGGTTGGAACCTGGCCAGAGACCTTGGCTGCAGGTCATTCCTGTTTCCTTTCAGTCTCTCTGCCAATTACTGAGTAAAAATAAAAAGGCATAAAAGCCCAAACCTTTGAATAAAGACAATGCGTTTTACTTGTTTGCTGTGAACAAGGGAACAGCGTATAGAGCAGATGAAACAGAGTCAGTTTAAAAAAAAAAAGCAGACCAGCCCAAAAGTGCTACCAGCTGAAGGACACACAGTATTAAATAAGATCAAAACTTCCAATGAAAGGCTGAGCTGTCCAATTAGGACAGCATTTACAATGAGACAGTGATGAAGTTGCTGATGATAATCTTAGTCTTGTGAAGAGCAGAGGAACAACACATGATTAAAAGGAAGGACATTATCTTAGCGGAGTGATCACAAGTGTAATCAATCTACTCCAAGGCTCCCCATGGTGTTGTTCATGGCACAGCAAACGTGCCGGCAAGAGGTTGGGAGATTCGATGTATGTGGTTTTTCTCTCAGCCCACGTGAGTCTCCATCCTTGGCAGGTTCTGAGTTGATAAACAAAGGGAAGTGAGAGGAAATTGGACGCAATTCGGTGCTTCCCACTGTGTCCTGATTGCACAGTTGGAACAGTGGAAACAGAAATGACACTCAGAAGAGCTACTGTATATTTGATGAAAAATACAGTAGCTCTGTATGTCAGCTCAAAATACAAGGAGGGACCCGAAACCCTGAGACTGACCTAGTTAATACTTAGAAATATTAATTAAAATGTATGCCTCATATGAGGAAAAACTTTTCTAACTCACCCCAAGTCCAATGGGAGCCTTTAAGGCACATACTCATACACAGGACAGAAAGAACTCTGACGTCTCCTCTGTATAGTTTATAATGTTTCTGTTATAATGCTGGTCCGAGGCCTGCTGCTACTTTTCTCTTTCAGAGTTTAATAGTTTTGTTTTGTTTTTTTTTCCATTTTTTTTCCCTACGTTTTGTGTACATGCAGCAAAATCTTTACTATTATTGAACATCTATGTGTACAAAGCAATTACATTTTTTCCCTTATATTTTTGTCTTGTTTGTTCCTGTAAAGATTTTTTTCTTTTCCTTTCTCTAGTGTGTCTTTCATCGGATGGGATCAATAAAATAAATCTATCTATCCAATGAAGTTCACACCCAAAATGCAATTATTATAAAGGCATACTATTGGCTTTTTGTTTTCTTTTTGTTTGGATTCGTGGCTTCACCACGAGTGCCGCTCTGCTACGAAATCGGTGTTCACTTGCCTTGCAAACACGAACACTGCTGGTGCACATGTGTAACAGGTCATGACAAACAAGTGTTGACTGATTTGATGGTCTTAGATTAGAATTATCTGTGAAGAAATATTAATAAATAAATGGAAAATAAGGGCTAAATATACAGTGGAACATTTAGAAGTCCCGAGTGTGTCGAATCCTAGATTTTGGTGAATCTACCATCTCATAAAAAAATAAAAAAAAAAGTCAATCGATTCTTTGCTCGTTTATAGCTCTGATTGGCTAACAGATGCTTAGGTAGCCACAAATCCATCATGATGCTAGCTTTTTTGAGGTTTGACATGGCAACTAGGCTTATGATGTAGCGATTTATAGATGTTTTTGGAAATATAGGCTGGAATAGGCTGAAAAATGGGCTGGACAAAAAAAAAAAATCAGCTCTGCTTCATTTACATTTTAGCTCCCATGAGGGATTATCTGAAAACACCATAACCAAGCAAGTAGATGGAACGTTGTCAGGGGGCGTCATGATCAATTCCCTGGTATTGGATCACTGCAGGACAGCTGTTGTGGACTACATATGTTTCCCATGCTTCGCACAAAGCACCGAGCAGCGAGACCCTTCCTTGCTGTCTATCAGCGGGGATTAGGTAACCTGTGATAGAAATTACAACAGTGTCAGCCCAGCCTGTACTGGATGTAATGAAACACCTGTCAAAACAGGTTTATATGACCTGAAGCTTTGCACAGTAAATGAGCTGTAACATTACCCTGCTCTTAATGGAGAATACATTAATAAAAAAGTAGTCCACCTGGCAATTGTAATGTATGCAAGAAAGCTCGCAAACAAACCAATCTTGATTAAGAACACCTGGCACTGTTGTTGCTTGAAGAGTACATCCAGGAATGAGTGGAATGATTTACAGGCAATATGAAGGGAACTTCCTGAATAATGATTCTGTCTCCTATTGAAGTTTCTCCAGAAAGAGAAAAGAAAAATGTGCCGATGAGCATATTGAGCTGGTGGAGGCACTCCAGAGACGCGCTTATTAGCTGGCACTTCAGAAATATTTTGACATTACGGGGCGAGCGCAGACGACTGTAATGCATCCACTGATTGTGCAAACGGATGGGAGACTGCTAATGTGGTAATGGTATGCGAGGTGTGCAGGGTGGTGATGTTGGTGGGGTGGGTCTTCACACTGTCATGGGAACCATAAGTAGGCCACGTATATGGCGACTGTGCTGCGTGTTTGGTGTCCTGTGTTTCATAAAGCTTGGGCTCCTCTGGCTAATGAGCGTAATAAAGGATTGTTCATGCCAGCGTCCGCTCATTTATTCTCATTCCTGAGAGTGTGAAGGGACCGCTACAGCAATCAGCCTCTGTTCACTGGTTAATTCCAACGCAGATTTATAGTTCGACTGTGTAACGGATGTGCACACGCATGTTTTTGAAGTGCCCCCCCCCACACACGCACAAACACACACACCAACACTCTACTTGCGCACAAAGGCAGTTTGTTTGTTTTTTTTAATACGGTTTTATTCCTACAACCGTGAGCCCAAGATTAAAATTTAATTGGCTATTAAGTGCAATCACAGTCCGGGTTTGGATCCTAATAAATGTTATGCCCAGAGACCACACCTGGACCAAACAGGCTGCAGTGGGGTTGTCATCTGTCGTGGCTCTGAAACAGGCACAGGTCACTTGTGGCTGTGGTGGAGGGAGGAGACATGACTTCCAGACAGAAATGACAGCTGCTCTGCCTCCCCGGCACAGAGTATATGGTATGACGGATGAAGCCGGGAGATGAATGTGAACATTGGAGAGGAGGAGGAGAAGGACAGTATGATATCCATTGATGAATGGTATCATATAACCACCTTCATAGGCCCCACTTATTTTATTGTTCTGTTGTTCTCTGTGCACTTTGGCTAGACATCCCTGGAATTCAATTCTGGCCCAAGTTCCCACTATCAGAGTTAAAGGTACATTTAGGCGGCACAAACACTGCCGTACATCATCTCTGGTCGAACAAATGCACAGATTTCTGCTGCATCAGCAACTACCAGTAATATTTTGTCAAAAGAGGCAGCTGGAATATGGACAGCACCAAAGCTTTAATGGTGTCCCGAACTTATACGGTAGGTCGCTTTGGGTAGAAGCATCTACCAAATGAGTCAATGCAAACAATAAGCTTTCGGACAGAGAGGCTGGATGGAATCAGGTCTTTAAAAAAAAAAAAAAAACAAAACAGATTCATTCTTAAATATCATCTGGACCGTGTGACAAAATAATGCAGGGAAAATATTCATAAAAGGAAATGAGGCCATGGAAAATTCAAGCCACCAAAGTTTTTGGCTACTGACGACTTTGCATCAAAATGCAGATCACAGGTTTCTCCATCAACTCATAAATGTCTCACCCTATTTTCATTGTCTGTTTTCCTTCTTTTTCTCCCACCACTAACAGATGCCTAATTGTGGCATAGCCCTGCCAAGTGTGAAGCGCAAGGACACTGAAGCTATTAGTCAATGAGACGATAGCACGGCATCATCACGCTCACTGCCTCATCACTACAGACACACAAGCCCCAAAACGAGACACCACAAGCAAGAGGGAGGCTGACAAGTCAGACACCGCAGCAGGGCATGGCACACCACTTTAGCTGAAGAGGAAGTTCTTCTTTTGTTCTTATTTGCCGGACGGTGTGCAGAGTTGGCAAGGATTAGGTTCATTTATACCATGGCAGCCGCTTGGCAAGGACTGACACTCCATGTAGAGCCAATGTAACACTAGAATGAGGCCAAATGGCTCTCTCAATTGGAAGGCAGGAGGAGGGAAGAGGTGGTGGGCGGGGGCTGGAAGGGGGGGGGGGGGGGGGGGGGGGGTATTGGTGCAGGGCCTCTATTCAACATTTACCTAGCGTTTTATAATTAGATGAGTGCAACTGCTTGAGAGCAAAGTGTCTGTTCCACTGTGATTTTCTGATACAATTCTGACTTGGAAACAGGCAGCAGAGACCTGTGGATGGAGACAATTAGTGAAGCTAATAAAATATGAACCATATTGCTGATGAAAAAGAAATCTGTGTGGAAACCGTACAAATGGGTGGCGGCATGGAAGTCGGTCATGACAAATACTAATTGGTCCCAAGTAGCAGTAGGACAACCTGCTAAAGCATGCGCACATCTGCCACTTAGGCACCCCCCCCCGCTCCCTTCCTGTTTCACGCATTTAATTTTCTGCCAAACAGCAACATTTAGTGCAGGAGGATAACGGTGCAGTGGGCGAGGAAAGACTGTGGGATGCTCAGCGCAGAGCCCCCTGACCGCTTTAAGCGCTTTAAGTCACACAAGATATGTATTTAGGATCAGCACGCAATTTGGCTTGTCACTACAACAAAACACTTTTGTAACAATTCATTTAAGTTGCTTCATTAAGTTGTGCGTGCGAATCATTTAAGACAGTCAGTATGAGCAGTGCGGCCATTTTGAATGTTATTAGCTATGTGCCGACTGGCAACCCCAGGGTGCACCATGTCCTAACCCTGTGCTAGATGGCTTTTTCTTTAAAAACTCAAAAAAATCATGTTAGGGGGAAGATTGCATGAAAAAAAAACAAGAAAAAATAAAGCATTTTGACATTGATTCCAATGAAACATGAAACTGAAAAAGTGAAGTCTTGCATGTGTATCCGTAACACGTACCTTATCTTCCTTTAGTTTGCTGTATGAACATTACTTTGGGCTGATGTGTTTGGAACTGCACTCATGTGTGTTATATTTTATGAACAGCGGTGTAGCTGTCAAGGAAATAGTTGTGCTGCACCAATTTATGGTCTGTCTTTAAGCTAATACTGTATAGGAAGTGTCTCTATTGAGTTGCAAAGGAGCCCACCTGTACAGTCAGTCAGTAGACATCTTATTCATTATTAAATATGCTGTTTCAGCAAGTTTGCTGAGACAGAATACAACCAGGATTTGTTAAATTCCTCTTTCCCCATTTACCTTTTAAATCCACTCAAATGTCATACTGTAAGAGCTGGCGACAAGCCACGTTTTGTAATCACTTGGACGGTTGCTGCCATAATTCATCTCAGATTTTTACAATGCAATGGCTGAACACCCATATAAGCCTCACTCCTGGCTTTTATTTACAGCCCAGGTGACCAGCGTGAACATGAATCTCAGCTTCACCCTTGATGTTTCCGTGCATTAATATTGAACATTTAATTTCCCTGCTTTTTGGTAAAAATATATTTTGTTGTCCCATGCAGGACGAAGGACTTCTCCACAGTCGCAGGCTTCAGACTTGAGTAGCCGCATTCAGGCATGAGAAGCCCTATATATTTTAGATTCACCTGGGGCTGTGAGTGAGGTGTGGGCTGTTGACCCGTCAGACAAAGGCAGAGAAGAAAATGGAACTCCCTCAGTTGTGTGCCAAACTCATTCCTGCACAAAGAATAAGTAAGTGTGACAGATTTTCTCCAAGCAACTGGGATATTTCCAGTCTCAGTGTTTCCTGAAATACAACTCTCTCCCCAGAGAAGGTAAATCTAGTGGAGAGCTGAAAAGCATGATATGATGTTTTCCTGTGGAAAGAGGAAAGACTCACTTGCATAACCCCCCCCCCCCCACCCCCACCCCACCTGGACTATAAAGATAGACAGAAATACACAGCACTGTCAAGAGGGAGCTATCTCTTTCCTCTTTGTCCTCTTTCTTAAACAGCAGTCTGTCAGTTCCCTGAAGAATAGCAACCCTCAGGTGGAGGACGTAGCCCCCTCCCCCACCCCCACCCCCATTTCCCGTCTATCCCAAAACATATTCAGCTATTGATTCATTCGAAAACAGTCTAAAAAACACCCAGTGTCTGAAAACAGACATTCCTGTATTGATTACTTGTGTGCTATTCCCTCAGGCTGCTTCACTTCCAAGGCACGTCTCAGAGGAAAACATTGTTTCCAAATCAAATTCACTTTGTTAAACTGATGCTACAATAGAATAGATGCAGTTTCGAGTTAATATCAGACCTTCAATTCAAACGTTTACAGCGTATATAATTTGCATACAACACAGGCCTCATTAGTGGTTGAATAGAGGATCATTTGCTGCTGAGCTGAAGCTCTGAGAATTCAGCGTGCTCTTCTGCCACTGAACACTCACTGTCTGGTGTTATTATTATTTTAGGAAGCGTATCTCAGTACATCTATGTGATGACAGCAGCCACTCCCACTTCAAATTTGACATGTGACTGGGAGAAAGTGACATGAACTGATGACACTCAAGAGCTGGTGATGAGCCGGTGACATTAATGGACTCCCACTCAGTGCTCCCCTGACATTATCCCGTCTCTCTCTCTCACACACACACACACACACACACACACACACTTCACCCCACAGGGCAGTCAACCTGACGAACAGTCTGCACGTCTACCAAGACCGAAGTTTCTCTGCCGTTAGGTGTGCTGTTTGAGTGTACAGTCAATGTCAGCTTGTACTTCCATCTACTCTGCTTCCAGGTCTGGGTCGTTCTGGCTCGACGTCTGTCTCTGCAATCCCCGTTCCTGTGGATCTTTCTCTCACAACGTGACACATCCCCAAGCCAGAAAAGATATAGACAATAATACCTCCAGTACGTTCTGGGGTCTGCTTGCCATCTCCACCCAGATGGATGTACCTGGAATACTTCCAGAGCACAGAAGGGGAGTGGGGGGGTGGGGTTCTGGGTCAGATGCCTGAATCACTGTCACATATTCTGTGAGCAGGGGCTCTTACTCAAGCTGTCTCTGGATATTCACATTTTTTACCCAGATGCTAAGTTGGAGCCAAACAACACCCAGTGGAGCCATCCATCTACCTTCCGCTTTTTCCGTTTCCAGGTCGCCGGGCTGCTGGAGCCAATCCTGGCTCACATCGGGCGAGGTACACCCTGGACAGGTTGCCAAGTCCATCTCAGGGCCAACCCACAACGACAAACACAGACGAACAACCACTCATGCTCGCATTCACACCTTCGGTCAATTTAGAGTCACCAGTTAACCCAAACATTATGTCTTTGGACGGTGGGAGGAAACCCACACAGACACGGGGACAACATGCAAACTGCACAGAAAGGACCCAGGCCGGGAACCAACTCAAATTTCACCTCATCTTAGATGTCCAACTCAAAACCTCCATCACAACAGAAGCTATACCAAACCTACAACATCATCGTTGTGTCACGTGTAAACAGACACAACAATAATCCTTACTCCAGTCTGCCCACAGGGGATTATGCTACAGGTCACAGCATGCGCCTGGATTAAGAGCAAATCAAACTGATGTGGCCGTGTATGAATTATCCTGGTAGCTATAAACTTGTCTCAGTGATTGCAGTCTGAATTGTAAATGTGGGTTGACACAGTATAAAACTTTACGATGATGTTAAAACGCCTTAAATCAATCAAACCCAACGCAACCTTTTCAGAACAAGGCACTGAATGAGCCCCCTCCCCACCCACCCACCAGTGTGTCAAGTGTTGAGACTGTGAGGAAGAAGGCCTGACTGTGAGAGAATCTGGGTTGTGTGGGAGGTGCTGGGTTGACTGCAGTGCTGCGGGGGAGAAAAGGCCGTCACCATTCCAGCCTCACGAAAATCTACTTCCTGCTGTGAACTTCTGATAGTTACTACTATGTGCTCTGTTGGAAAATTACTCTCCATTATCTCAGTCAGATTGAGGCATAACATTTTTTGTGTGATTTGATTTGAAAATTACACTTTCCATTTCAAAAAAAGTAAAGAAAAATCAGCTGCAACAAACATAGACCAGCATTGAATGAACTGCTTTACATGAAACATTTCTTGCAAATCAATTAAACCATAACCTGTTTCCTTGAAATTCTAATGTGTACGGGTTTGGCAATCCAATTAAATTCCATTTACACTGAGTTGTTCACTGAAACCCTACATATAATGAGACATTGATTTCATATGTGGAGCTTTTACAAAGCCATTGTGAAGCTCTCATTGCAAACGCAGCTCATTAAAATCAAGGTCTCTGAAACCGTGTCAGTGTGTCAGTGTCACAGCGGCAGCAACAAATGCACGGCTCTGCTCTGCCAAAAAGTGGACTTTAACACTTAGCCACATTGTAATCTGAAAACAGAAACACGAGCATTGTTGGAAAAAAAAAAAAAAAATACTGCTAAAGGCTAGGTGTTGCTATCGTTCTGTGGCAAATAACATCTGATACAACTGGCTCTTGTTTGGAGTCCACTTTGGATTCCAGCCCCCAGGAATGAATGTCAGATAGCGAATGTAACTGCAGTGGCTGCATGCATAGAGCCTCTTATCGCTGTCCTCCCCAGGGTCTGGAAATGCAAGCTGCAGAGCAGGGACATGCGTGTGTGTGTGTGACACTTCCCATCAAACGGCTGTCAAGCTTATTATTGAAGCTGCGGGGGGTGCCCGCTGACCTGTGGAGTGACGCCCAGAACGGTAGCCTTATCCAGGGGGGGAATTGTGTCACCCTGACATCCACACACCCTCCCTCCTTACTCCACCACCAAACGCACACACACACACATACACATACACACACTGATGTCTTGACCTACACCAACATCATTCATCCTCTCACACACCAGCAGACACACACCTGTCACAGACATTCCACACCTTCACAGGACTTGACCAAAGGTGAGCGCATAAAAGTAAATGCAACAAAAGAGAGGGAGAGCAAAAGACAGACAAAGAGTGAAAAAGGGGCTGTCACTGAAAGTATCTTCCACAAGACCTCGAGGCTTTGTCACCTGATTTTATCAGCTATGGATCACGCATGCAGCCACTGCCCTGACAACATACTATTTCTCCAAATGTCAGTGGCGATGCTGGGGCCGATATTTTACAGCCGGGCGAGGGGGGTGGGTGGGGGACTGGACGCTGAGCACATTGTGTGGTACTGATAAGAAGAAGCTTGTGTATTCTGTCAGGTCCTCTCTCATTTCACCGGCAGCAAAAAGGGAAGCGTGTTTTTGTTTCAGCAGTGAGTGGCAGCTGTGGAAACAGACACATCTCAGATTCTTCAATAAATTCAGATGACACAGAACCTTATTGACCCTTTCAAATGTGAAAAATATGACTTTTGCATAGGTTTCCATTTTCGTAGGTGAATGGTATAATTCATTTATTGATCATGTAGCGATTACAGGTACATCTATTCTCATTTTATGAAATATAACAGAATGAATGTAAGGAAAAGAATGGTTTAATGAAGCCTTTGTTTAACGAAAGCAATTAATTACAGTGCAACATGGTTTGTTGCTCTCAATATCAATGTGATGTACACAATGTTTTTCTTACATTTAAACTATTCATATTGACATCAGGAAACATTTAACTTATATGGTGATACTGACACGGATGATATCAGCTTAAATCTGCCCTATTATTTATCGACTGAGCATTTTAAGGAGTAGAAATATTGGCATCATTAAAGTACCGACGTGAATTTGTTTTCTTTTTCGGATTATTTATTCATGGCTAAATGAGGAACAGTTTAGCATATCCGAAATATTCCCCGATTGCTGAATGTATTTAATCAGGAGTATTAATTATTTAACTGCATTTCTCAGTGCTGTGATGATCTATGTGCTTTATGGATCAAATAAGTCTTGATCAAGTGGTGTACTGATGCATCCACACAATGTTTTCTGAGGCGTTTCCTGAAGCCCGTGCACAGCAGATCTTTAAGCTGCAGTCTTAAGTAAAACTGAAAATCAGTACGTGATGCCAAGCAAACAGATGAGCATTCACCTTTATGTGGAGGACACGTTCCTTTGTTGCCAAACTGTTTTAGAGTGGTCCAACTACTCATCACAGTTAATAACAGTTTAACAGCGCTGGTATCTCAGCTCAGCTTTTGCAAAAAGCTGAACCAGCACTGCTTATTAATTGGTGGCCAAAAGACCGTATGCCAGGAGGAAGGGTCTTCATGAATATGTCAGAGGCAGAGAGGTGCTTATAGAAAAACAAAAACAACAAAAAACTGTCATGATTTTGTATTCACACATTAAAATCTAATTATTCTTTCGCCAACAGAGTGCTGACTCACCTCAAATCGACAGACACCGAACTCTCCGAATTGACAGAACAGAACAAGGTGGTCGCTTCAGTCGGAAAAAAAAAAACAAAAAAAAACAACAATAATTGTGAGTTCACATAGGATCTAATTAGTCAATACAAGCTGCGTGGGAAAACAAAAGTCTGTGTTCAAGGTCCTGGAATTTTTGAGGTGCATGATTTGTAGAGGTGTTAAGTAAATATAGAAATATTTTTGGAGTAAAAATCCCTTCCTTCCAAACATACAAACTCCATGAAGTGGGAGGAGAGGGGAAGAAGCGTTCTCATGAATGCTAATTAATTAATGAGGGCCCTTCTGTCTGCTTAAGCACAGATAATCAGCTAAGAGGCACCCTGGATGCAGATGCACGGCCCCCTGTGCGCATCCCATAGTCCTTTGTTTTTACCAGTATTTGTAGTGAAAAGCACAAGCTGTCAGGACTTATTGCTCTCTACACCCAATACACACACACACACACACACACACACAAAAACAATCCAAAGTATCCCATAAAAGCTACCACCACACACATTGGCACACAACATACACATATTTGCAACAATCAAGCACAGATGCAAACCAATTTAGACACCATAAACAGTCATGCGCACACATACACACCACGGTTATGTGTGTGCAAAGGGGGAAAAGCTGCTTTGAAATGCATAATGTCACGTTACATGGAGAGCAACAGGTAGGTTACGGCTAGTAATAGGGACAGAAAAAGAGAGTTTACTTATGAGATATGATGAACACAAAGGACAGAAAATATTTCATATCTCCCAAACCTCAGTAATTGGTCATTTCCCAACTCTCTCTCTCTCTCTCACACACAAACACAAACAACAACTGAGTCATCTTACATGGGTTTTATTCATTAAATAAACACTCAGGTTCACTGGGGGTTGGCAGAGACGGGTAGTTCATTTTCTCTGTTGTTCCTCCACTCTGATTGAAGCTGACGGCCTTTGATCCAATGAGCATGTGAAAGTAAAACATGCACTAAAGAAGGCTGAGTATTACTCAATGATGGCACCACACTGATGTCATCCTCATTCACCACAGTGAGACTTAGAGTGAGATTACTTTTATCCCTATGAATTAATGAGGTTGTGGAAGTGGGGAAACAAAGAGAAGGTGAAAGGGTATAATGACCTCCAGAACTTTGATTGCTTTTGTAATTGGTTTTCTTGTTGTTTCTGTGCACGTATATCGGAAGATAACCTCCCATCACAGCCCTTACCTCAGAACAGCAAACAGCCAAATAAGCGCTTCCTCCTGACACCCAGCAGTAAGATGTAGAGAAATTTGTTCCGTGATGAACAAGCTTTGCTTCCTTAGGGAAAATGGTACTTCATGGTTTAGTTGTGCAGCTCCTCTTTCGCGATGGCTCAGAGCAAGTTGAAGGATTTTGGTACAGACCGCCGCACGTAGGAGAGATAAAACTAATTAAACAAATTTTTAAGAACTGTGTTCACGTTGCGTTGAAAAGGTGCAAGGAAACCGGGGGGGCAGGGAGTATACGAACAATTGATATGTGGCTGAAAAGGGCAGCTGGATTCTTACTGAGGTAAGAAACAAATGAAAAGGAAAAGGTCAATTCATCAGCTCCCTCTTAAATCCTCTCTCCTCCTCCGTGGTGAGATTTAGTAAACTGGTTGATAACGCTCATTGACTGCATGTCTTCTGGTAAATGTGGCATCATTTGTATCTGTATAGAACAGAGCACACCTCTGGGCCAAAGTATAAGATCTTATCTTCTACGTCCTCCTTCATTTCCACTTATCTCTAACAGCAATGTTTTTCAAAACAAGCTATTGCTCCTGTTACACTGAAGCAGTCAAGTGATTAAATGTGACATTCCCGAAAAATTATACAATAAATTCTCCAATTATACATTAGCATGTGGCAGTTATTCAGATTTGTTAACAGTTGAGAAAGATCATCTCAACGCACTCAGATCTAAATTTAAGCCGCTGGAAACCGTGAAACAGACTGAGATAGACAGCAGCAAAGCTCGCAGACATCAATTTGTGTTGTAATCAAACACAGTTGGCTGACTGTGGATCAGGCATCTGCTTAGAAGTTGTAGGATGAGGCAGAGAAAGAGCATTTGAAAAGATCACGGGAATGGGCCTGATTCAGATGGGGTTCTTTATGTTATGGCGTAAAAAGAATCGTGGAGCATATCCCTTTGTCCATCTAGCTGATCTGTCCACATACCTAATAAGAGCTTCAAGAAAATGGACCTTTGTATTACTTGAAATTTTTGAAAGCTGTGCAGAAATCCAAGATTATATTTCATATTAATCTTTCCTGGGTGGACACAAGATCAATCAAGCAGAGCATATTTCCCTCTCCTCCCCCTCTGTGTTCCCCGCTATCAATTTTAATGGTTGAGGGACATCCTTCAAGAAAACATAATGGGACAAGAAGATGGATGAGAACATTTGCAGCTAACTGTCCGGACGTAGTGCCAAAGAAATGATGGGGGCTGAAAGCAGCATTCAGCAGCCTCAATGTACAGCCAAAGCCTTTATACAGACATGTACACTAATAGCACTGTAGTGGAAGGTCTGCAGCTTTACAAATTGGAGGAGTATCTCCTCCAATTTGTATTGAAGCACGAATGAATATGCAGATTCACTTCTCAATTAGTTGATTCGAAGTAAAAAAAAAAAAATCCACTTAAACTCTCTAAAGCCTCAAACGTCAACGTCAAGACTCAGACATCAAACTGTCTTGCTTTGGATATGCAGTGTCCTATCAGATAAAGCTCAATCAGAGATCAGATGATCAGAGTTTTAGCAACTTCAGGAATTAATTTAGAAGCTTAGATTGGTTCATGAAACATGAAATATTAAGTAGAAGGAAGATGCATATGGAAAAATACAACAGGTGCCAAAATTCTTCCTGAAGGAAATCCACCTCCATCCATCAGTTTTTGAAGATTTTGTGTCTCAGATGTGAAAAATGTCTTGTTGAAGACAAGTTCCAGTGAAACCAGTCAAATAAAATCTTTAACCTCTACCCAGTGAACTGTGCTATTTATTTGTATTGCTGAATTAAAGCTCAACACAGTTTCTTGACCATTCATGTTTTATTAGCATGAACAACGTTGGTGCAGAAAATGTACTCCTACTTTCAAATGTATGTTTGTCTGTGGTGATCCATGAAGCCCGGAGCAGTATGCCAACTCTTTTCTCAGAATGCCTGTTTTTTGTGATAGCCTCTCAACCTTTTTATTGAATGCATATCCATTACACACATGGCCAGCAGTGTCACAGAGGCAGGTAGCAAGTCAGCTGTGTCCTCCTTAGACCTTCCCGCCGGTCCACAGGTTTTCACATCTGATGTTACTGTGCAGAAAATATACGGCCAATAGCAGGTCCAAACTCCTGGGAACCACTTTCACCCCGTGTACAAATGAATTCCTGCGTTGCTTCATTTCATATCTGTCTGTCCCATCCTGTCAACCTGGTGACACAGCTCAGCATGACACCGCCAAACTCTCAGATTCCATTACAGGCGGCCTCCTGAGCTTTGCCACATAAAATTCATGAACACCGCTTTCTGATTTTATAGTTAAAATATTCTCCATGTTCTTGTTTCCTGTAGATGGAATATGTGTGTGTGTGTGTGTGTGTGTGTGTGTGTGTATGTGTGTGTGTGTGTGGGTGGGTGGGTTGCGGGTGCTTCATTCTCATTGAAATGCATCAGCAAGTTATCTGGGACTGTTGTGCCTCATTGAGCTGGGAAGCTGCTTTCCATTTCATTCTCAAATGCAGCGGGAGTGAGTCTGCCCCTGTCTAATAAAACTTAGGAAAACTGACTATCTCACTTTAAAAACTTCCAGTAACAGGAAAGAAACCCTGGCTCATTGGAAAACGCAATAACGGCATAATGAAATATGGAGAATCTACACTCTGTGCTGCACTGTAAAAGTTAAAATTCATTACCCAGTCGCTCTTGTCTACTATTGTAGCCCACTGGTTTAACATCATCCACAACTGCTGAGTTCTGACATCCATTGCAGTGCCTTTGAGTCCTTTTGCTGTTATTGCAATTTGCAAGAAACAAAAAGCCTTTTGTCAAAAGACCATTTACGCATCGACGCATTTTGAGACTGCAACAACAAAAAAAAAAAAAAAATCTCATCTTACCCGCATAACTCTGGGCTACGCTACGTCGCTCTTCTCATCAACATCTGCCATCCTGCTAATTAGCCCCCAAAAAGCCACACATCGCTGGGTTTCAGTCGTGCACAAAGAATGTGTGACACGCAGGAGGGGGGATCATGGCCACAGTGGGAATTTAAAAGCCCTACCCGATCACAGTGTGAATCACCAAAAGTATTTTCTCTCTTATTATCTAGTTATTAACTCTCCTGAAAAAAAAGAAAAGAAAAGACAAAACCCCCACAGCCTGGTGGAGAATACATTGTGTAAAAAGTCTGCCTGAATGTGGTGCAAGAGCTCCTGAACTTCAGGTCAAGAAGGTTCAACAAGGTTTCATCCTTGTTGACTAAAGAGGAGAAAAAGCTTCCTCCTTCCACAGAAGACAGTCATTGGAAGGTTAACTGGAATGGAGCCCAGCATGGAGAAGCCTGGAGTAAAAGTTGAAGCTACTGGAATCAAAGATCAAAGAGGGAAGGAATAGAGAATAGAAAAAAATGAGAAATAAAGACAAGGAAGCAAAAGTACACACGGGATGGCCAGTTGCAAGTAAAAAAAATAAAATAAAACAAAAGTATTGAAAAATGGAAAATAAAAGCAAAGCAGCTCAGGTGTCCTGTTGTCCAAGCAAGAAGGAAAGATTCAATAAATGAAAAATGTCAGCCCTGTGAGACGAACGTTGCAGGCCAGCTGAGAAAGGTTGGCACATTTCTGTGGAGAACACCCACAGCAGTGAGAACAGAGAGGAAGGGGAAACGGAGAGAGAGAGAGAGAGAGAGAGAGAGAGGGACCCAGCCAGTCATAAATCTCCCACAGCTACTGGGGTTAGGCAGACGGGGAGAGTGTCAAAATTGTTTCTGGGTGTGAAGGGAAGGGGGAGGAAGGTGTCTAACCAACCACTGTGACTGACTCCTGCTCCTCGAATCCACCCACTGCAAGGCCGGTCAGTCACGCTGCGACCCCAGCAAACCGTTTCTGTCTCATTTGCATACACACATTCGTCGGCTCTGCATAATCACATGTGTAAAGTAGTGAGTTTGAGTCTGCCTTGCTGTGTGTGTGTGTGTGTGTGTGTGTGTGCGTTTCTGAGCAGCAGTCATGCAAAAAGACAGAGAATGAGGAACTGAGCAAAGAGGAGCTGAGCAAGCCGGACAGATAAAATGATACGTTAGAAAGAGGATTAGGTTGGTGGTGTTGTGAGCAGTGAGCGGTCTCCGCTGTCTAAACACACTTCTCCTGACCACAAAGACACGGTGACACACTTCTGTAGCGGTGGGGGGAAAATGCCACTTCCTCTCTTCCTCTCCTCCATGTTTGTCTCCCTCCTCAGTTCCTCCGCCGCTGTTGCTGTTTTTACTTTTTTTTTTTTTTTTTTTTTTTTTTTTAGATATTTTCGATGCTGTTGGCAGGGTGTACTGCTAGTTTTTCTGGTCTTGGAGGACATGTGTGTAAATGTGCATGAATATGTGCATGCCATTAAAAAATAAATAAATAAATAAATCTTTTCTTCTTCCTCTTTAGTCCGCTGCTTGTTGTGTAGCCTATTTGCTCCTTTCTTTAATTTCCTTTTAACCCCCCCTGGACTTTCTCTATGAACTGCATCTTTAACAGCTTACTCTCTATTCCCACCCCGGTCTTTATCCTCCTATGCTCTATATACTTCCCGCCTTGCCTCCCACAGCGGTGATCAGAAAGTAGGTGCTGATGTTGCAGCTCCTGCCTGAGCCAGCTCAACATATCAGGAGGTGGACAGACGTGCCAGAGAGCTCCTGTCAACAGCGAGCGTGCCCTGGAGACTAAGCCCACTTGGTGGATACTGATCCCCTCTACTAAACCAGAGGAATAGGAGTCAACCTCATTTCTTAACAACTGGTGCAGAGACAGGCGCAAAAGCTAAGATAAGCACCAAGACAGCACTATTTTTGTGGTCCTTCTGAGGCTGCTGTGGCTGCCTACTCATCCGTCACGGTCTCCTCACAATCCTGTGGGTTCGCTACTATTTAACAGACCATTAGCGCATGCAGCCTCCTCCTAAAAGCTTGCAGCACAGTTTTCTTGGATCATTCAGCAGTTTAAAATCTGACCACTGCCGTCTGTCAGCAGAGTTTGAGAACATCTCAGGTGAGCTGAAAGCTACAAGGCAGTGGTTAAGCCCGGACAGGTTTACCTCCCCCGCTTCTTCTCATCCTGTCACTTTCCATTGGTGGAGAGAGACATTCCACGTCTAATTAATGCACAGGATAGTTTTATAAAACAGCTAATGAGGCTGTGTTCACAGTTGTGTGAAGGCAGGCGTTATCCAGGGGACATCAAGCCTCATGGTCATTAGCTTGTCACATGGAGAGAGCGGACCGGGATACTAGAGGCGATATCTGTCATGCTTCCCCCTCAGTCTGGGAGACTTAAGTTCTGCTACTTACCCGTCTCTTAACTCATTAAAAAACTGATTTAATTAGGTATGAAAAGCAGACTGGATTTCACACAGAAATGCAAATTTTCCCTGCAGTTGCATCACTGATCCAACAAAGCACGCATGAGCCTAAAGTTGTGAGAGCCGCATAAATATATATAGAGAGCGCGAGTGCCGAGATCAAAATCATTACTCTCGTGAAGTGACACCAGAAGTGCAAAAAGGAAACTTTTAAAGATGGAGCGGGTGTGTTTGAACTTCATTCAAGGAATCAGAAACTGGCACAGATAATTCCGTGTGAAATGTTCCTCGTGTGCGCAGATGCTTGTATTCTATTAAAAACTTGCTCCCTCAGCACAGCTCCTCCAACAGGATGAATGGACTGCACACAAGCTGCTCTCTAAGCAACTGCTCATTACTCAAAACACATCTGCTGGCTCGTACGAAGCCCCTCTCTCTCGCTCTCTCTGTCTGTCTGTCACTCTAAATTGCTGCCTCACTTTCATTCCCGCGTCTTAATCCACTCACTCATAGCTCTTTCCATCATCTCCATAAAACACTCCCAACGAGGCTTCTCAGTTGGTGTGAAACCTCTTTCTGAAAACAAGCAACAGCAGCAGCAGCCCCGAAGTGCTCTCTGCCTAGCAC
The DNA here is from genome assembly GCF_900963305.1 of Echeneis naucrates. Classification (NCBI taxonomy): domain Eukaryota; kingdom Metazoa; phylum Chordata; class Actinopteri; order Carangiformes; family Echeneidae; genus Echeneis; species Echeneis naucrates. The sequence goes on along the minus strand of NC_042526.1, from coordinate 17,033,002 downwards.
GCATAATGAATCTCCCTCTTACACATACATACACACTCACCAATAACACACATACATACGCGCGCACACGTTCATTGCCAGAGTCGGCCATGCCTCCGCTCACCTGTGCAATCTCATACAGCAGCTTGTAGTGTTCCTCTCGCTTCTGTAAAGTGCACAGATTGCAGCCCATTATAGTAGTCGTGGAAACGCCAGGCGTCCAATTCTCCCCGAGTAGTGGTGGTACGGACACAGGGGGTCACCCTCCACACTGGACCGCTGGTTCTCATCAGTCACTCCTTGCCAAGCTTACCATCTCTTTCAGGCATCCCATTCACACATTCAGTCGCAAAGAGCCTCAGCTTAGAGGGACACAAAGCTCTAGCTGACTCTAACAGATGAATGTTCAGATGTGAACGGTGCTTCAGCAGCAGCCGGTGTGTCTCCTCTCTCCCCTCTCCTCTCCTTCTATTTCACAGACTCACTCACACACACACACGCACGCACACACACACACACACGCGCATACACACTTGCACGCCTGAGTTGTGACTCTCGCTCGCTGAGACACTCCCCCCCTTTTTCTCCTCCTTAGCCTTGCCGCACATGACTATGCTGGTACCAGCTCATGAATAGTGAGAACGAGTGCAGGGATATTCATGAAGGAGGCGGAGGAAAGGGAGGGGACACGAGAAGAGGGTGGAGTGTGAGAGAGCGGGAGCGCTGTACATTAAAAGTGAGACACAGTTACACAATCGGGTCCTGTGAGGAAGCTCGGGCAGGGCTGAGACGGCACACTGTGGATGGAAGGTTTGCACAACTGATGGCTAACTGCCTGGATCAGATGCTGCTGAGTGCTGACCTATTTCAACACTTGGTTGCAGGATATGCTGCCATGTGCCGTTTATTTCTGATGGAAAGAATGATAGTGGTTAAGGATAGATCAAGCTGCATCAAATCACATAATAATCAATAATATTACGTCTTTATTATTCAATTAGTTAATTCCTAAAAGTCCAATAGTAACAACAATTTCGACAACTGCATCAATTTTGAATCATAAATGCTTTGAATCAGTTCATTTCCTGTTCCCAGAATCTTAAATAAGATTGTTTCAATGTTTTGCATCACCGTATAAAAAAGTAATTTCAAGATTTCAATTTTTAAATTTTCTACAATTCCACAGCATCCTTTTTCCAAAACAAATCAAATACGGAGGGGGGAAAAAAAGCAACAGATTGATCAATAATGAATCAGTCTCAATAAAGCTCAAATGAAAAGGTCAGTTACTTGTTTGAAAGAAAAAAATGTATATAACATTTTGTTGCTTTTCTGTTGTAGTTGACTAAAAACTCAAATATGTTTTATGATGGTGGTATAATTAACACCTGATAAATCAAGCGGTAAAACAATTTAGAAAATAACCTTTATTTGAGGCGATAATGACTGTGAGTTGCGGCCCTTCTTAAAATGAAGAGCTGAGACTTAGCTTGTCACTGTATATCATCATAACGATGCAAAAGTAGAGCATTTCGGGCACACAGCGGGTTAATGGACCTCATCTCTGCAGTGCCTAGCCATTTTAACGGTGAAATATGAATTGACTGTTCAGGGGGAGAAGAGGTTTAATACAAAAGAAAAAACTGTTTATTACATATTTATAAATCAGTAGGCACTACAGGTGTCACTGGTAATGGGGTGTCCTCACAGCAAATTGGCAATCAGGAAAGCCAGAGACTCCAGACACAATACATCACCTACTGTCTTCTTTCAAACTGCAACAATTACGGCACAATAGACCTGGGGTATTGTCTCAGGCAAGACGCCCCCTTTTGCTAGCAGGAAGCTACACTAACAAGCAATAATTGTTAATAAATTGGCCCCCAAGTCAACAGCAGGGCTCTCTGTGCAGAATACAGCTAGCCAGTAGATGAGCGCTCATCAGCTGGCTACTGGGCATCCCACCCCAAGGGACTGCATAATCCGATTTTGTGGGCTTTAATTTTGCTTCCCTGCCTGGAGGCAAGCCAAACAAAAACCTACATCATACAGCACCATTATGGTTAATTCAAACGCCATCCTTCCCCTTCACTTCCAACACCCTGCAACCATTCTCATCCTGAAGAAGCCACAAGGAGCGGGTTTTCTGCAGTTGCCAGGCAATATCAAATCCATGAAGTGCTGTTCACTAAAGTGTCTATTTGACATCAAAGGGACTTGTTGGGAAACTGGGAAGCGGGGTTATAATATTGCATTTGATGAACAGGGGTGCTATGTTTGCTTGCGGTAAAATGGACTGAAGAAAATCTGAGACAGGCAGTCCTCTGAAATTGTATATCAAGGACTTAAAGCTATGAAATGCTTGGACACAAGGAGCCCTGCCTGTCTAGATGTCTATAGTCAGCACATAGATCTGAGATGTAAAACACTCAGGGTCGAACACAATGTCCTCGCTACCCAAGAGAGACAAATACTAGATTGAGGATCTGCTGACTGTATCCAATATTAGATCACGTAAAGAAGTGTGCTCAGGGTTCAGGTCTAGATGACCATCACTCTGTGATGTTGTGTTGGCTGACCCCTAAAGGTTAAGACGCTCATCGTTCACCCAAATGGTCTCTCTCATCATCTGTGAAGCGAGACTGATACAGTAGCCTCTGCCTGCGGTCAAGCGGCACCTCTCAGTGAGACATGCAGAGTGAAGGATGCTCTTTGAAGGGAGCATTAAGACTGATAAAAGGTCTCCCGAAGGTGCTTTATGGCCGGGGGTTTTACATTGTGACAGGGCGAATTTACCTGAGGCTGCATTTCCAATGCTACCTTAGGGCAAGACGGGCACATTATAGTTAACAGTAAGTAAAACCATTCACTTTGTGACAAGGTGAAGCTTAACTTGATCTATAATTTGTCTCTTTGCCTGTCCCTGCAAGACGTTTTATGTGAAAATTATGATCAGCCGTAACAATGTGAGAAACTTACTCAATATAATTTATTGTTTTAACACTTATGTGGCAAATGAGAGAAGCTACTGTGGATGGAGTCGGTATTTCACGTTGTCAAGCACTGATTCTCTGTGCCCTTCTTGTCCTTTTCGACTTGCCCGCTGTCCTTTCCTACTGTCCAGTGGTTGTTTGTCATCCAGTCTGTCCTTTGCCTGCTCGGGTAGAAACGCGCCCTCGGTCGTGTTCATTCTCTCAGTTAATGAGCCACGCATCGCGGGGGCATGGAGAAGTGATTTGTCCTCAGCATGATGGGTGTATTTTGAAGTTTCTTCAATTGCATTTCTGACAAACTGATAGTTGACTTCGCTCACCTCAAACCTGGAGCTATAACCTTCAGCCAAGTGTGTAATGCTGTTATCCCGGACGGCAAAGACCTACAAGTCTGCATGATGCTCTCGCGACCGCCCAGTATTTTTCTGTCCATCCCCTCACACTCAGTGCATGCTGTAACAAAATGGGCAGCAATAACAGCACAACTGATATGAATGCTGCCAATGTAGAATATGAAATAACAGTCAGTACCCACAAACTAATTTGGATCAATTTCTTGCCCTGACATAAGCAGCAACTGTGATGATGCAGAAAAATTGGATAGATTCAGTATTCAACTGCATCTGGGTCAACAGACTGCCATGCATCACATCTGAATGTCTGCCAAATTAGGTAAACTGTGGTTTGTATTTTTCTTTGCTATTCTGGCATTAACATTTCAACGCATTTGGTGCTGCCAATCACAGTTATTGTCAGAAGAGCATTTGTTAGGAGCTCTTGAAAAGCTGATATTAAACATTTAGCGAAGACATCTTATAGACCTAAAAAAAACCAAACAAAACAAAACAAAATAAAAACGACAGACTGGCTGGGACAGAATAAAATGGATCATTCCAAACTATTGGAGATGTATTTCAATAGCTTTTGGTAACCTTGACAACAAACAAGAAAGCATTTTAAAAGAGGTGCAGATTTAATAAGATGCCGTTATTGCTGTGATTACTCGTCTATGGCGGTGTCTGTCAGGAATACCAAGTGTCCCCACAGTGTTTAATACATAAACAGGTTTATTAGGCCAGCTCTGACACACCAGGCGCATTGAAATCTCTTTGGTGTGAGCACTTGAAGCTTGTGAAGATTGAAATCCTGTTCACGTGAATGGAAAGCCATGGGGATTGAAGAGTGGTTTTATGAAGGGACGCGCAACTCAGATCCAACGGCCCCAGCGCTGCTGCAGAGCAGCTGCTCCTCCTGGGTATGCCTATGACCTGTATTGGGAGTAATTAAATCAGGCCCTTTTATGAATGAATCATTGTCGCAGGTTGCTCCTCTCATGACAGCTTTGACGGGACTTGGTGCATTGTGCACACACACGGATGCACAGGTGGATGCTTGGAAGCCAACCGGGTTGGACTTTGGGAAGCCTACCAAAACATCTTTCTCACTGACAATAAATTATTAAAAAGGTGTGAATCTTTAATTCACGTGGGAACTCAACCCTGGATAAAAAAAAAAAAAAAAATAGTACATTGCAGGCTGTTTTGCATGATAACACAAGTTGGGTGATAACATATTAGCCACCTCTGAAAAGCAATTGAACCTCATACTTCTGCCCACACAGTGTAGCTTTTTAAACCTTGTTCAGTATGTCCCTCTCAGAAATCTGTGAAATTATTATTAAGAATTCAGTCTTGATAAAGCACAAGAACCCTACACTGTTTCTTCTAAATTAATGGTGACATGTAAAGTAGCAGGCAGCAAGGCAGCGTAGTGGTTAGTGCCGTCACCCCCACAATAAGAAGGTTGCGGGTTCGGTTCCTAGCCTGGGTCCTTTCTGTGCGTTTCCTCCCACCGTCCAAAGACCATGTTTGGGTTTACTGGTGACTCTAAATAGTCTGAGTGGTTGTTGGCCCTGAGATGGACTGGTGACCTGTCCAGTGTCCCCCACAACCCAGGAACAAAAGCGGTAGAAGATGGTTGGATGAATTTAAAACAGCCTATTGCTTTTATGAAATTAATGTTTGGGTTTAGTGCTAAAGCGTCTTCCCTGAGAGAGAGTCTCCCTTCCACTTACGCAAAAAGTGCAAAAGTCCTGTGTGCATGGAAATTACTCCAAATGCACATCAGGCAGGAGCTCTTATATGACAAAACTAATTAAACCATGTGCGACCTTCAATACTGTTCCTTCAGTACGACTTGGGCCACTTCAGGAATACTATATGTCAGTAAGCAGTCAGTAGTAAGCAAATTGTTGATTGTAAATTGATTGTAACAATGAGTTTACAGGATTTTTAAAGGACTATGGTTTGTCAAGAAATATCTTACAGAGTGAGAGAGTGCATTCTTATCAAATAAGGTCAATTTAGTTCTGCACTTCCATAAAATGTCACAAAGGACAGATTTTGGAAAATATTATTTTTAGTGCGTATGGATCAGGCTCCCATGGAACCATATTAATTAATAAAATAATAATAAAAAAATATATAAATAAAAAAATGTTCGGTACAATAAGAGTTTCCACCACACATCAGGAAGCACTCAACATGACCACGATTTTACACGAGCCTGGGGATTCCCAGGTCAAGCCAATTAAGTGCGTTAATAATTACACCTGAACATAATGAAATTCTGAGAAATAAATTGCCTATCAATCATTGGGGCACAATCAAAGCGTCAACTCCCCAAGAGAGCTCCTCAATATAATCATGTAGATAGTAAAATTAAACATCATTAATACGGTAGGTTACACCTTAGATGCCACGGAGCTGTGCCCACTAAGACAATCACTGCTCCGATAACGATAAAAAGTTATGAACAAACCTTAATTTCTCTCTTGACTGCATTTCCCCCCCTTCATTCCCATCGTCTGCATATGCTACCTTAAAGAACCATGATGTAAAAACAGACTCTCTCCATCAGGTAAATCCCCACGTCCGTATGTCACCCCGGCTTTCTGTCAGAACTATTTAGTCCCCTGACCATATACAAACGCAAAATTATACATAGTATCATAAGGGATTATGTCCATATCCCCCTCTGCACACATTAGCTGTTTACTGCAAATTTCTTCAGGATGTCAGGGATGTCCGTCATGCGTGACCTAGTTGTGATGAAACGAGTGAAAAAGAGGCCCTCGCCACTCTAACACATGTAAGACTAGTGACCTTTTCAGAGAGGAAAGCGTCAGTTTGACACTTTAAGCTCCGGGAGGAAGGGATGAGGTAGAGTTGATTCTGCGGGTGATTGAAAGGCAAACTGCCTCCACCTTCCCTCCTGGATGCTCATTCAACTCAGGGCTGTGGAGTGCATGGCCCCGCAAGAACCGCTGCTGGAAAAACACTAACAACCCACGACCCTGACACCGCCCGTATAGCAGGATGCCCCCAGGACATCCTGTACTGATGCCGCTGCACTACATCCCCTCAGTTGTGCAGCAGCAACAGGGATGAAAAATTAGCTCCCTTACATTCAGATTCACGTCGGCCTGTGATGAACAGTTGCATAAAGCACTCGAGCATAAACAAAGCTTTGCTGTGAAGAATGTGTTGTGCATCTGTAGATCTAGCAGACATATTTTAGCTCCACAGGTCTGCCAACGTTTGGTGTTTGGGTGGTTAATGATATTGGTCACAAGATAAAACCTCTGTATATGCTGCACTTATCTGACATAATGATCAAGAACATAGTGATAATTCATAGTACCCAGGTCCCTCTAAGACTGAACTAGAGCTTCCAAGACAGGAAATTTAATCTTGTGTTCAAGGAGGGCAGGAGTGTAACAAAGAGTGGAGCTGGTTCAGAAAAATTGCCTTTAGTGCCATCAGTAATCAGGTCTTCCATCACCCCGACTGAAGATAATCTGAGTGATATAGATTTGAGATAAAACTCTGGTCATTGCTTTATTTAATAGCATTTCTGCTCGCATGGGTCTAAATAATCAAAAGTGGAAAATACACCATAATTTGAACTCTTTACTTTCAATCCTCGAAATACCAAATAAAAAAAAAAAATAAAAAACTAATGTGCTGATCAATATGTCACAGAAGCTCAAAGTGGCAAATCGTACTGACAACACGCAGCCAACAAGTACAGCAGGGACATTATTGATCTAAGGCTCTGCCCACCGCCCCATGAGAACTTGTCAATATGCAGTCAATACACTTTTGATTGTGGATGAGAGTTTTGCGCTCCTGAAGAGAGGAAACGGTTCTATGGAGACAATCAGCTCAGAGGGCGTCCGGGTATGCCAACCTGTTCTGTCCATTCAAACCTTTTGCTGATACCTGCACAAACTGAGAACCTCCTTTTGTGTCGCGTCCAAGGCCTTCTCCAAGACAAAGTCACCAACAGGTCATCATCTCATTACAGAGACACAATAGCAGCACCCTCGAGGTCTTTCTCTATATCACATTGAGACAAAGTCAGACACCTCAGTTTGCTGAAACTACCTGATTAAAAGAAAAAAAGTGCAGCAGATAATGGCTTCAGATTTTCACCATGCAACCATAGAGCTGCCCTAATGATCAAATATTTATGTATTTACGTATGTATATATTTATATGATGTAAATGAAATGGACTGCAATTATGTGGCACTTTTCAGGACGTATCCGCCATTCCACATGCATTAGGATGGAAGTAACCCATTCACACAGCGCCTTTCCCTATAGATATAGAGCCTGTCACTCACACACACACACACACACAAATGACACATCAGGGACAATTTGGGGCTCAGTACCTTGTCAAAGGACACTTCAAATTGGTTACTGGATGAGCCAGTAATTGAAACAGTGATTGGTTGACGTCCTGCGTTACCCTTCTGAGCCTGATGTGAAACCTTCACAGAATTATCAAACTCAACAGCTCTTACAGTAGCTTGTTGTGTCTAATTTTCCTGGCCAGCTCAGCCTGGTTTCCATTCGTAGTTTTGGCAGCTTGTTGAAGCAGTGGTATGTGACTGCCTTCTGGCTCTGCTGTGGCCTCAAGGATGGTCTTCCCCTGGCCATGCTGCTCGTTTTGTCTTCATTCAAGTCCCGGTCAGACAGTGCTGGCATGAATAAATCTGGGTCAGTCCCCCCAGAATGCATTTAAGACCAACCATTCCTTATTGTCTTTCTCACTCCATGGTTGGATCGTCCCATTTGACCACAGCTTTTGTTTTCCCCTGTTTGTTTGGGTTGCATTTGGAGGTGTCTTTCATACATCCTCTTGCTAATACTACAGATATACTGACTATCCATTTCATCCATTTAGCTGATATGGTTTGTTTCCCTCCTTTTGTTATGGCCTAAGAACCAGATGGCAGACAGACATACCACTGTGGGAGTTTACCACTGCAGGAGCTTGTAAAGGAAAGCTGAATATTTAGAGAAAGAAAGAACAGAATGTGCAAGACGTTGTGTTTACTGCTCATTCTGTTATCAAAAAAATAACTTATTACATCTTAATACCACGTTTCCCCAAGCAGCCTGTTGACTACAGATGTGTGTGTTAATACTACTGCAGTTTGATTTCATTGTGACAATCAAAGTGAACATGACTAAATAAATGCGTGTGTGTTTTGTGAACTTCTGGCATCACAACTGAATCATAAAAGCTGATGGAAAAGATTTAAATTCATTCTAAGACAGAAATTGATAAAGCCATTTTCTGCTGAGCTCTTTCCCAATTCATTGCCAATCTGTAGTTTTAAACTAGCTGCACAATATTTCTTCGCAGTATTAACGTGACCTTGACATTAAGGATTCCAAAACAAAAAAATAAAAGTGAACTGATGTAATTTTCCCAGAAGCGAGGAAAAAAAAAAAATAAGATTTAGCATCGTTGGAAAACAAAGTATATTTTAATCTAGTCAGACGTTGCAGCAGCACAGTAATTTGTGTTTCCTCTACATCAATGCGGCAGCAGGCCTTCACCAGCACCCTCATGTACTCTATAATTGGTGCCGTGATGGGCTTGTTCTTAGCACACTTCCAAGCGCTTCAGCTGGCCTAGTGGCTGCAAAAACACACCTCCATTTCCTAATATGAATTTTTTTTTTACCCCCCCAAGTGACTTCATTCCTCGCTGTGCAAGTTGGGGAAAAAGTCTTGGTGCGCCCGAGGATCGGCTTAAAACCTTCCTCTAAACTGCAATGCTCCACAACGAGAATGGCTACAGATCCGCTGGTAATAACAGACCTGCAGATGGATCACATGCTTGTTTTTCAGCACACAGATTAGTCTGGAATTATGATGATACCCAGGGGGCAGGAATCTTATTTTCTTCCCTCCTGATAAGAAAACAAGAGCAGACGACGACCAAAAGGAAAGAAAGGGAGAGGGAGATGTGTGTGATTTAACATGCTGTGCTGCATGCTGGTGTGTTGGCACTCCAATTTAGGGAACTGGATCAGATAGTGTCCGACCGGAATTGTTTTAGGGTTGGCTATGGAAAATACAGTGTCATGTCCTTTGGTACAATGGAGTTTGGACCTGTTTACATTCATTCTACACTACATTAAGAGCACCTTTAATTACATATGCAGCTCTTTTTTTTTTACGAAGCATGTGGATAATGGGAGTATGCCATCACAGAGGAGGGTAATAAAGAATGAATATCACCTGAAGAAAACAAAGAGGCGCTCAAACAGCTATTCAACCAACACAACATTGTCCTTCACAGCATTTACAGCAGCAGGGAGAAAACGAAAGACAATTTTAGAAACAGTGTTATCATTTTGATCGTTTCCCAAGCAGCTACACTGCTGCCGCCATATTTTCAGCTTTGTTCTCCGAGCTACAAGAACCAGTCGACACAATGAAATGGTTAGAGTGAACATGCCGATTTATGAGTAGATCTTATGCTTTCCACGTTTAGCATCACAGCATTACATTTTCTAATTAGAGTGAAACCAATGGGCAGTTGATTCTGATTGAAAAAACATGTATCCATTTCAGGCATCTGATTTGGAGAGGTAAGGATTTTGATGCAAATTGAAAAACAGGAAAGCTATTAGCATTCATCCTTCAGGCATAAGAAATGTCCACACACAATTTCACACCAGTCTATCCAGGAACTGTTCGGATATTTAAGGGAAAGGAGCCGCACCAACCAAGCAACGTTGAAGTCGTTGCACTCTGTTCTGGGCTTTTAGAGATTAACTGGAAAATAATCAATAGAAGAAAAGAAGTGCTGGACTAAACCTGTCATTTTATCAGCTGACAGCGACCACACAGTCCTGGATGTTGTCCTTTATTCTGTTGTAATTTGAATCAATTGTGATTCATGTGTTCGATGATAATGACAGTTATATTGGTCATTTGGCATCTCCAGAACAATGTCCACAAAAGAGGTGAAAGTGAAATTGTTTCCTCCCTTGTTATCTCTGACAGAACAATGAGGAAAAATGTCAAATCTCTATGATTAGAAAAAAGAATAACAAATGAGGTCATTTCTCTCACCATCATTAATTACAACCATTTAACTGCTTTTTAACATAAATATGTAATCAGCCAGTCACACACCAACAACTCAATGCATTCAGGCACATCAAGATGGACTACTTAAGATAAAACTGAGCATCAGAATGGAGAAGAACGGTGATTTAGTTAGTGATTTAATCCACTGAGCAGGAGTTCTCTGGGAAAAAAAAAAAAAAAAAAAAAAAACCTTATTGATGCAACAGGAGGTCAGAGGAGAATGGCCAGATTTCTTTGAGCTGATAAAAAGGCAACAATAACTCAAATCACCACTCACTGCCTCTCCATCTCTCCGTGTTGCTCTTGGAGGGATATGTTGGGTCTCTTTAAAAACTCCAGAAAGAGTTTGGTCTAGACCTGCTCTATGTGTAGAAGTGCCTTGACTTTCTTATGATGTGGTGCTGTATAAATGAATTTCATTTTCAACAGCCGTGGTGTGCAGGACAGCGTCTCTGAATGCTGAATATGTTGAATCTCGAAGCAGACGAGCTACAGCAGCAGAAGACCACACGGGGTGCCACTTCTGTCGGCTAAAAACAGGAAACTGATGCTACGATTTGTACATGCAACCCAAAAAGCTTTAAGAGTCTCCGTATATATCACAACGTTAGATTTCGTCAGGTAAACTCTCAGTATTGGCAGTGGATGTCCTAAACTGCACCTGATCTTGAATACAAAGGAAAACACAAACATCCCTGTTGATTTGCATACTTGAACGCACAACACGGGAACAAATAAACTAACACCGTCCCCTCACTGTCAGCGACTGTCTCCTGCAGCACATTATATCCCAAAGGACACCCATTGATTTTCCAGTTATAATCAACACCAAATTATTGAACGTCAGATTATAAAGTGTTAGCGTCCACAGGCATTTCTCCACGAAGGGTTCTCTCAACCTGGCCGCATCACCATGGCAACCCTGGCTGTTTGACAGAGCTCACAACAAAGGGACCCTTCTGCAGAGATTCATCTTAAAACTGCCGGAGGCAGAGCCAGGTAATACACATACACGCACTTTACCCTTCAGAATGGTCTTCAGTATTCGAATATTGCACTATTCTGAGAACAGTGAATGACAACGGCGGACTTTTTACCTACGGGACACTACAGGAAGTTTCATACCTAAGCCAAATCCTTTGAAAATGATTTCCAGTAAGATGTTTGGTACAACAGCTAAGACATCAAAAAATTGTACAGACACAGAAGCATTGATCAGGGCAGACAAACCACAGTCAACAAGCTATAAAAGTCAGGGCTCTAAATCCACACTGCAGGAAAAAAAATCTTATAAGGCCATATTTCTTTGTAGCAGCCATCTAATGAAATTATACATCTTGGATGTAGTGTTATATTGATTTGTCTTCTGGTATGCTTGATGGACCTCGAGTCGCTGCAGGGCATCCTTGCCACTGAGCAAATCTGCAGTGATCCTGAACTGAAGCCAACGGCACACCCTTAAGAAATCAGCTCATCGTGTTGGCATGTCAAACCTACAAGGGTGACCCCATCACTGTATGCCTACAGCGACAAACAAGGGCATAATTGACTGTATTAGTAAAGGCTGAGGTTACAAAAAAAAAAAAAAAAAAAAAAAAAAAGAACCCCAAACACACCCTCGGAGAGCAGTTCATCATTAACTGGAGACAATTTCAAGGTTTTGGGTCAGAACAGGTCAACGTCCGCCCCCCTTCCCCCCGTTTACATTGGTGAAGAGAGGATTGGGGTGTTAATACACAGGAGATGAATTAACAACCTCTACTGGAAGCCTACTGGGAATGGTTTCCGCCTCACAGCACACGACAGATGAACTAAAGGGGGACAATATTCACAAATCAGCCAATGGTTATGAGGGAAGAGGCAACACTATCTATTAGAGAGCTCTCTGTCACCTATAACACCTCCTTAATAAGCTGCCCGCAAACTGTGACTCTGAAACCACCACTATCTAGATGTTGGTGTTAAATGTCCTGGGAGGCCGCCGATTGCTCCATTTCCATTTTCAAGTCCACTGTTTGAAAAAGGTTTTTCCTACAAATGGTGTGTATATAGCAAAATGATCATTGGTGCAGGATTTGAATTTCAAAATTTCCCCTTTGAGTGACAATTTATATTTTATTCGATGACTGCACATTTACATGCTACAAAGAGCTGGAATTTATTTTAATGAAGCAGTACAGTATGGGACTGTTTCATTGGCATGGTGTTTTGTTTTAATTTAAATTTTGCTCATCCTATTAACGTCCACCTGTCCATCCAATGTTTGGTTGTAACTTTAAGAAGCACCCAGTATGCCTGGTTTAACCTGAAGAATCTTATTGCTGGGTGATGTTGGTATTGTAAGGATTTATTGATTCTGAAACAAAAACAAACAAAAAAAAAAAACAAGCAGAGAACAAGACAGAGACCTGTCAACAGGACAAAGAGGTCATTAACTGAAAAATTACAGTCAGAACACCTTCCTGAAATCTTGCTACAGATTGATGGGTGTCATCCTTGCTAAGAAAAAAGACGATGCAAGAGCTCTTGTTACAAAACACTCACTACAAGAAGGAAAAGATTTGTTCGTTATTGGAAGTTTGGAATAGGACTTTCATTGAATTATAGGTTTCATAAGTTCTGGTTGATATAATTTTGTGGTCTAGGAGTAGAAAGAGAGTATAGAGCTGACTGTGCCGTGGGAGGATTCAGTTGAAGAAGCATATGAAAGGAAAAAGCTCAGGTATGCAGATCTAGGTGAGGATGCTGAGCAGCGAGGGTGGAAGGTTAGGATTTGTCCAGTGGAAGTAGGATGTAGAGGGTTTGTAGCAAGAGCTATTGCTTTGTTGAGGGAGTTAGGAGGAAGGGGACAGAGTGTGAGGAAAATAGTCAAGGAAATGTCAGATGAGGCAATAAGATCCAGTCAGTGGATTTGGATTAGAAGAAGTAATAGTAGCTGGGGGCCCAGCAGGGGGAGCTCTTAAGATAGACAGACTCTGGGGAGAAGCAGAGGAAGAAATCCAGGAAAAGGAAGTGTATTTAAGTGGAGGGTGTGGCCTGTTTGAGCCTCTTTGAGACCAGGCAGTTAGTCCAGGTGAGTTGGCCTGTATTGGTTTGATTATAGGACTGTTCAGGTGAGTTTGCTTGTCCTTTCACCTACTGCACCCTCTACACTTCAATGCCTCCTACCTGAACCAGGGTCTGTATCCCATCCCTATTTTTATCTCCACCTCTTCTATTTCTCCCCACTACCCGAACCAGGGTCCGTATCCCCACCCCACTTTCATTGGTGCAGTTGGCGAGAGGTCAGAATAGTTGACGGTAGTGCTGTTTGAGAGAGTTGCCTTTGTGTGAGGAGCAGTGATGGCTGGCATTAGGGGGGTGACTCTGGGACGCCAGTGATCACTGTTTAGCCTCCTGGAGGTGTCGTGGGCCTAACTAGACGAAACACCAGTGAAAGGAGGTTCCCGGTGAGGAGAGGAGGGTGACCTTTTGAGGTGAGAGGAGTTGCATCAGAACTCACTCTGGTCAAGAGAGCCCTTCACATGAAACTGAGGGTAGTTGGTTTACTCGTGAGGTAAGCCAACCTCACTCAAAGTGAAAACCCAGTGATATCATGTGGTAGATTCCTGCTCAGATAAAAAGAATTAAAGCCTTTTGCACCAACTCCATTTCCCATCAGCCCCAAACAGCCCTGACCAGACTCCACAGAAAAGTAATAGCAGAAAGACACTGGTGTTTAGATGTTTTAGAACACAGACATTTCAGCATGTGAAATTCACATTAAAGCCCGTTTTGGTGCATTTTTATGTGTAAAAAAAGGTTATCATCATTGACTTTGTAGTCAGCAAGGTTTCAGCTTGTCCAGAAAAAGCTGAATATTTACTATGACTGATGAAAGAGGAGCCGAGCATAGAGCTGATAGCCAAGTAGGCAGGACGCCTACCATGTGGGCACAGCAGCTCTGAGCAGTGGTCCGTGGTTGATTTGGTGGGCGAGACTGGGCTCTTCCCTGCAGGTGATTCCCTGTCTCTCTCTCTACCACCTATCCTTTCTTGCTTCACTTTCCTCTCAATAATAATACTAATAATAATAATAATAATAATAATAATAATAATAATAATAATAATAAGAAGAAGAAGAAGAGACATAAAGAAAAGCTGAATGTGCAACTACAATGAGTTAGGCATGTGACTTGCATTGCTGCTTCAGCCCTGTACATCTGAAACATCCAAACAGAAATTAAGAATTTTTCATTTCTGAAAAGGATTGTGGGCGACATCTTGTCTACAGGGTAAACAGTGAATAACAAATTGGTGTAAATTTACAGTAGGATTTCAAAAGCATTCACTAAAGTAACACTACATTGACTTTTTTTTTTTTTTTTGTTTTAACAGAACTGAAACCTACTCCTAAAATACAGCACTTTACAGTTAAAGTACCTTAACTATCAGTATCATGCAGTATTTTTTGCATTCTGGGATGAGCATCACATCAGCTGCACATGTGAAGCTAGATCCTCACCTTTCCATTCATCCGTCCCCATCTTGCCAATTATTTGGCAAGTAGCAATTTTATTTGATTTATTAATTGGTGCAAAGGACTTCACAGCTAGCTAAAATTTCAAAGATGAGTGCCGATTAATCAAACACAAGGAGCACATTTTAATTTCTACTAAGTTAATGTGTGTGGACACCTGTATTTTGCCAGTGAGTTCATGAAGCTTGTGATAGTCTTCTGTAAACACTTTCAGTCTATGTAAGTCACTTCAACAGTTGAAGTAGCCAAGGCTAACATTATTTAAGACTACAGTGCGTGCTGATTATTGGGCGGTCTCAGTGCAGAGTCAAACTAAAGGCAAGATTATTTTCAAGACAATTGTTGGATCACAAATTAACCCTGTGGGGACGGTGGCGTTGTCGGCGACATCTTCGGAATGCGTAGACTGATTTATTTACCACTTTTTTTTTTTTTCCCCCACTGCGAGCTGAGATTCTTGCCTTTCCAACCGTGTGTGTTTTTCTATGCTTTGTAATCCTCCAGGCACTTCAGGGTATTTTCGGAGCCAACTGTTTTGCTAAAAATTAAAGGAGTTTTCTGGAAGAAGTCTTTGGCTCCCTGAGAGCATAAAGTTGTGTTTTATGAGCTCTGAATGATTTATAAATAACTTAATACTATCTATTATTGATAGATAGTTTTGGGAAATGAAAGGTGTTTCAGTCCCTGAAAGTATAAAATAGTTTTCTAACCTCTGAGTGATTTATAAATAATATTAATAGCCTAATAGTATTGGTAATATTGCATGATAAACATTTTTAACAAAAACGATCCTGATAATATAATATATGGGAAAATGGGTGTATTTCCTGATTGTATGAGTTATAAAAGGTAATTTCAATACAAATTGATTCAAGACATTAACACACTATTACATTAGGCGATCCAACAGTCAAAATAAATATTCCTACAACGGTTACAGATGGAGTGGACTGCTTTACCGCTGCTGCACTGAGTAAGCAGATTACTTGCATGTCCATCACATGACGCAAATGATCAGTTCATTTTTAAGACCTCAGACACTGCAATAGGCAACTATCAGGTGAACTGGCAAAAGGAGCTGTTTATGAATTTCTGTTCCGTAAAAAGTAGTTTACTATTTATCGCATAGTCAAATCTGTTTGGCTGGCAATGATGCTTTCTTGCCAGATCTGTGGACATCAGTGGAGCACCTCGGTGGCCTATGTGAGACATGAAAAGTCATTAGAAATGTGTTATTGAGCTCAGATTGAGTATGTCAGAGGAGCTGACATGACTTCTGCGCTGCCAAATGTGATTCCTTGACTGAGTTCTATTCTCATCTTAAAGGGCACATCAAAGAAGGACGGACAGTTGCATGTCCTTTTAAGTAATAAAGGCATTTACTGTGGTATCTACATTTACTTCTCATTTGTCCAGAAAATGATGTAGCTCAGCTATCTGTTACTGTACAGTAGGTAGCCTACTCCACAAAGCAAAGCTAGTATGTTTACCAGATGACTCTGAAAATGCCATTCATACATCTTCTACCGCTTCTGGGTCGTGGGGGTGCTGGAGCCAATCCCAGCAAACATTGGGTGAGGGCGGGGTACACCTCTCTGCAGACACATGAGGAACATGCAAACTCCACACAGAAAGGCCCCAGGTCGGGAACCGAACCCACAAACTTCTTGGTGTGGGGGCGACAGCACGAACCACTATTCCGCCATGCTGCCCTGAAAATGTCATAACTTCTGAAATTTGATTGATCATGACTTGAATTGTGAATCATTATTGAATCATATTGAAATAGCCAGTTCTAATGTCAAATGTTATCACAATAATGTAATATTTTCATACTGACTGTAGCTAACTTTCTAATCCTGCTTTGTGGAACAGTCCTCTGGAAAAAAGCTGCTGAACAGGATGCAGTTTCTTCAAGTAAGCCATTCTAAAGACTATATCATATTTTTTCGGTACATTTTTTAGTTTGAAAAGTTGATCATGTCAATATTTCTAAGTCTAAGTGCCTCATACTTTTATTGCACTATTCTCAACTAAAAGGTAAAGGCATTTTCAGAGAGAAGTTTCTGTCTGCTTTTTGTCAGGACTCATTTAACATGCAGTTGTTCTGCATATGAAGTTTTTCAACTTGACATTCAAATAAAAGTAAAGTGCAATAAGAAGCTGTGATTTTATTATTTTTTTTTTACATTGTAATCACAAGATTTAAAAATCAGTGATTATCTTCATTCACACAGGACATTTTGTTATAGTTTGCCTTCTGTGCTTGTAGCCAGGTTTTGTGAAGCCTATTAACATGTTTTTCTTAACATAAGTGCCTTTAATCGCATGACTAGCTATGTGTATAGCCTGTAATTTAGGTTTTTAAATTGGTTTATTAAAATGTGTAAATAATACAATCTAAATAGTTGTTTAATTGTAAAATACTGTGAAAGTAATTTTAAAAACCCAGTAAGCCAGTAAAACTGTATTTTTCCTTTACAGTACAAAACCAAGTAACAGTAAAACAACAGTAAAAGTAAACGGTAAAAAGACGTTAATTTTACGGTGACATCCTGCTGTCAGTTATTTGCTTCTTTTTTTTTTTTTTTTTTTTTTTAAACACAGGAACATTTCTAACAGTGCGATTACCCCTCTGGTGTGTATACACATGTAGAGGAAATGAAGAAGGTGCACCAGACATTACAAATGTCAAAATCCAAATATTAGCTTTGTTTTCATAACTTGCACTAGTATGGAATTTTTGTGCTTTGGCTCTGTCTTATTCAGTTATGTGATCAAATTCGATATGTGCCAAATTTCTTTTGAGACTCTGTTCCTGGAAAACAATACATCGGTACACTACTGTACGTAACTTGATGATTCTGAGCATCCTTGCCCCCTTCCTCACCCCGCTCCACTCGTCACATCATAAAACTGCTGTTAGCTAATACTGTGTGTTTAATTCCTCGTTGTGGAGCTCACCTCGCATTGGCCCTGCCAAACCCTACCCACTGGAGATTTACGGTCAGCCATTTTGTGGACTAATTGCCCAGTCCTAGTGCAGCAAGGTCAGCCATGGAAAACACAGGGAGTCGTCTCACACACCTGCCACAAGCCAAAGCAGGCAGAGGGCAAACTCCTCAAACAGCAGGACACTCAACACGCCACACCAGGAGTCTCCTTGAGTTGTCCAAAAGAGAGTCAGTCAGATTATGCCTACATCGGGACCCGTTGTTGGGGGATAAACTAATGCTAAACGTTTTGCTTTGTGCTGTTTTTTTTTGGAGGGAGGGCTTTGGCACTAACTGTACATAAATCAAAGTCAGATAAGAGGAAGATGTGCAATGATGGAGACTCATCTGCAGCCTGTTCTCCATGATATGGATCTAATCTCTTCACTATGAATCATATGGCCATTGACTTCCTGTCTTTCTACGTAACCTGCTACCAATCTCCTTTCAAGTGGATGAATCAGACAGACGCTTTCGCTGTGAAAACGCATCTGAGTTGTGGTAAACGTCATTCGGCGGTGCCGCCTTATCCACCTCCGACATTAACATTTCCAGCAAATTTTATTAGATCTCTTTGTCCACCTCATTGACTCCTCATATCGGCATTGAAGAGTTGACAGAGTAGTCCGAGTCTCAATGTTTACATTAAGCGGCTTTGTTTAACTGACAGCTAAGCACAGTTTTGCCTTTGTCTGGTCATTTTTAATAGCTCCTAATGACCATCTATTACAGGTTTCTACTTCATGCTATTCTGAGCACTCTCCTTTTATTAGCATCAGCTGACACCCCCATCACTCAGCGGTTCCCTTGACTTTTTCACTGCTGGTGACCCTTTCATCTATCTAATTAACCACAATTTACTAATCACATAGGCCACTTTCCCAGAGCCGTGTGCCCTCCATCGCTGAGCAGGGACAAAGGCTCATTAACAGGGGCCTCCCCACCATTACTCCTGAGTGGGAGAAAATAGAGATTCCTCAGGTCAATTTGGAATCAGGGGCCATAAGATATGCAGCATTAGTGCCAGCGTGTGATCTACGCAGGCATAATGGCACTGAGCCAAAGCCACAACAACATAAAAACAAGAATGTGTGGTGAAAATAGACTCTCGGTTTTCTCAAGGACCAAAAGAGAAGCATTATATAAATCACAGGCCGCAAAGTTTGTCGAAAGCTACAACCTGCAAAGTGAGAGAGGAAGGACGGATGCGGGGACTATTTCAGGTTTCATTTCACAAGAGGAGGTGGAGAAAAATCGATAGACTGAATGCTGGCTTATTGCCAACTTGCTGAAGGAAAAATAAGAAGATAACCAAAAGCAGCAGGTTGTTTTGGGGTGTTTTTTTTTTTTTTTTTCTTCCTTACACACCACACTCACAGCCCAGGATATTACATCACAAACACAACAACGTGGTGCCATTGAGTAGCGCATCAGCGCACACACACACACACAGACTCTCACAGCTAGTAGAGAGAGGCTTGTGTTAGAGATACGAGATCCAAAAAAAATTTTTTTTTGCATTATCGCCTGCCATATCGCAGGTTCCAGTCATTCAGCAATGTCCTACCATACTCTGTTCAAGGTTTACAACACACAAATTCACAAAGAAACTCCTGCTCTTGCTCATAATGAAGACATTTTAGAGTTCTAATAAAGTAATTAATCATCAACAGAAAAGCTTTCTCTCACATTTGAGAATTTGGTGTTTTAAATTGGATCGTGTGATTTTGCTCTGTTGGATGGACAAAATAAGCTCAACATTTGTGCTGAGAAACCGTTTTTCATAGCAATCACATCATCAACTTAAGACAAGTCTTCATTTGACATATCAGTACAAAAAGTACTGTGAAAATGTTAAACATGCAGCATTTACACAAAAAAAAAATGAGTGAAAGATAAATGCAATAAATTAGAACTGGTACAACAGGTAAATTAAGCAACAAGTCATGGAACAGAAAAGTATTTTTAATTTTGATTATCACTAAAAAATGCTTAAAATATGCCACTGGATTTGTGTTGTTGCTATTATTGTACACAATCTTCTTACTCTACACATTTAATTACTTCATAAATAATTTGGTCACAACTCTAAAGCAAGAGATTGCATTGAAACATTTTCATTTTGAAACCAAAAATGTGGTAAAATCCTTATTTAACAATACCATATTGATCTTGTCCAGATCCTGGAAATGTCAGGCTCTACAGCTCTGAACAACTTTAATTTATAAAGTGTGTTTCTCGTTCACAAAAACATTTGGAAACAGAATCCAAATCAATGAGTCACACAGGATGTATACGCCTGTTTTCCTTTTTAATGTCCGTTTCCATAGTCCAGTGAGTCTGACACACTGCGGCTCACATTAGTGAGTTAGACCGTAACCCTGTGCAGCTGCTCATGTCAGTGATGGGCATCAATAACTGGCGCCAGGCCTGCGGTTCGTAATTGTGTTGGAGGGGTCAGTGTTGGGTCAACAGGGCATTCCCCCGGCCCGTCTAATGAAGGGAACACAACTCTCGCTCGCACCAATACTCAGCACAGATATCTCCAATCCCAGGCCCCATTGCCCATGTCAGTCAAACCATCAGTAATAGATATGCAACCCAGACCCAGCTCTGCCAGGTCTACAAGCCATCATAATATACATGGCTCCGGCCAGTTAAACCATGTTTCAGCTAATGTATGATAACCCGTTTCTTTACTTGACCACCAGACTACAGATTTTAGTCTTCATAACAAAGTAGTACTATGCAGTAAACTTAATTAGTATAATTACATTGTTAACTCTATTTGTTTACTGATAGTAAACAAATAGCATGACTCTCATTAATTAAACCAAGAGTAGCTACACCAACCTATCCAACCGGGAGCTCAACCAACCGAACAGGCCAGGCCAAGGTTATACTGTACAGATGAAATGTTTACTTTATTTACTCTTTGAATTCAAAATACTAATGTTTTCTAATCAGCCTTAAATAGAAAACATGCCTGAGGCTGATGGTATTTGAATATAAACTTGTGTATTTCACAAATTCACATTTTGGACACAATTATGGCATCAGATGATACATCAGAGGAATCAGCGAAGTTCATTCATTCATTCATTCATCCATCTTCAACCGCTTATCCATTTCCGGGTCGCAGGGGCTGCTTGAGCCAATGCCACCTCACCCTGAATATGGTTTTATTTTGGACCAAAGAGACAGACCGCCTACCTGGGTGACATCAGCCAACACCTTGTGCTGCAGCATTTACAAATATTTTAAATATATCTCAGAGCTTTATCACAAACACATAGATTACTCCTCTTGGCGGGGTGCATAGATTTCATTACAAACCACTTCTTCATTATGGGCACTATAAACGCACGCCTTTCAGTGACGAATTCCATTTTACTTATGAACACCTGAGGACAGCCATGACAATCTGGTCCACCACCCAGGCACAATCAAGTGTACCACCCAAGCGCAATCTGGTCCAGCACCCAATACATCACTGGACCTCCAGCTCCAGTGATGTATTAAGAGTCATCCATCACCATTGGCTTGTATGAGGCAGGGGAAGGCCCGATACACCCACATGTCAGACATACACCAAGGGCAGACGAGGGTCCTCTTTGAAATCTTAAGTGGAGCTAACAGAGCTTTTATTAGAATGATTGGATTAAACTTGTCATGCTTTCAGGAGTTTGTGCATATGGGAAGTTAGAAAGCTTATGATGAAAGCATGCCTGCCTTATCTAGATCTAGAAGATAATGAGATGAAGAGAAACAAGAGGAAATTTGTAATGAGCTATTCTGATGATGAATTAATTGCAAGTCAAAAAGAAATCCAAAAGAAAAGCTCAATTATATCCATGTCCAGATTCAATTTTCGTTTGCCTACGATTGAAGAACCAATATATTAGGGTGGGAGTCTAGCTAGAATTGAATTACCACAAAGTGAATGGCTTTGGTTACATGGAGAACAAGTCATGTCCAATCACTGTCTCTTTTAAGAGAAAGACGCTCCTAAAACATCAGTCAATTATACTTTGTTTGAATAGTGGGAGAATGAGAAATGCTGCCGAGCAAAAACAATGAGCGAGGGTAAACTAGAGGGAAGACAGAGTGAGTAAAAGTAAATGAAAGAGTGTGTTGGGGGGGAGGAGGGGGAGAAGCAGGCAGGCTAGGCTGCGTGCGAGACAGGGAGATGGAGGTGGCGAGGAGAGATAGTGAGACAGAGAATTAGAGAGAATATTTGAGAGAAGTATGGCTACATGTGTCAGCAAGCGGGCGAGGACGTCAGGATTGTGTAAAAATAACCTGTCCAATTATGAAGAGAGACTGCCCGCCTTCCCTGTGAGGATGCTTTACCGTGAAAGAACCCCTGCATTC
Organism: Echeneis naucrates; assembly: GCF_900963305.1. NCBI lineage: Eukaryota > Metazoa > Chordata > Actinopteri > Carangiformes > Echeneidae > Echeneis > Echeneis naucrates. The sequence continues at coordinate 17,010,683 of NC_042526.1, read as the reverse complement.
AATGGCCCCCTTGCTCACATAAACATCTCCAGTATACATTTAGATGCCGTCACATATTGCTTCTGATAATGTGATTCCAGAAAATAGATTGTAGTTGTTCACTGTCTTTTATAAAGATGGATTGTTCTGTCAATATCGTATGGCTGGCTAGCGTTAGCTCCCCACGCGGCATATGACTTTCCATTCCCTAGCAAAAATGGTGTTTAATGTCTCCCTGAGAATGCATGGCTGCAGCTGTTTCCATTATCCATTTAACAGCCTCTAAAAGGAGGATTTATTCCTCTAAATTAGATCCTGTATAACATGACAGTATCATGGATCATAAACTTTAAGTCAATACAGCATGGGAATACCGTGGTGAGAGGGAGCGAACACCTAACTGACCCGATCGTCTCCGGCATGTACGGTAGTCGGCAGGCCCAGCTTGGGCGGCCACAGCTGTTCCTCCAAGAACTTTATCTCATTCTTCCTCCCTCTACAGGGTTCCCCAACGTCCCACAGTAGCCATTTCCTCATCATCCTATTACTTTCAATAGGCGTCGGAGTAATTGGCTATTACACACATGTAAGGGTTGAGCTGGCAGAGGGTAAAGGCCAGGCAACCAGGCTGTCAGGGTCCTGCACCACAGTCATCCATCAATTACTATCAGGCACAAGGAAAGCCAGTGCAGCCCGGAGCCGGCACTTTGTCAAATCTCGTCCAAGGACTCCCTGGTTAATCCATTAATGTGTGCGCTTTAGCCATGTGGATATACAGTACTTTGTAATCAGTTTGCGCAAGTAGTTTTCAGTGATATTAGCAACATTATAAAATTTGAGCATCCAAATAGTGCTCTTCTGAGCCACTTGCAAATGCAAATGATCCTAATTTGTTTTTTTGTTTTTTTAATCACAATGTGTGATGAGATTATTCTCTGGGATAATCATTTAGCAGTCATGTTCCTTTCTGATGTTTAGTGTGATGATTGAGGGAATGGTAGCTACCAATTGCACCATTTCTAGAATATTGTTTTTATAGGAACTTCACTACACAGTGGCCATGACCTGCAGCTGTTATTTGATATTCTGTCTGTGAGAGATGTGCTGTAAAAAAAAAAAAAAAAAAAAAAAAAAAAAGACAGATGTATTGGAGATGCTGTGAAACCTGAGCCAGTCAACTTTCCCGACTCCTGAGATGAGATGTAGCATCAAATGGTGACACAGAGTACTTACTAATGAACACGTTGGAAGCAAAGACCGAAACAAAGCCGTTTAATTCAAAGGCAAAATTACACATCTGTGTCACAGTGTAGTGTGATCCCACCACACACAGCTACAGGAAGATTAGTCAGGTTAGGGTTAGGTAACATTATTGAGGCTTTGATCATCATGCTGTTGTCTTTGATTTTAATGATCTCTACAAGCGCTGAAAATCAGCGTAGCTCCATTTGACCTGCAAGACTTGGTCTCCATCGCTGATGGTACCATCATCATTACCCTCCGCACACAACTATAAATCCCAATAATCGTAGCAATCCAAATTTAGGCTTAGGCAGAAAATTATATCAATGGGAGGGAGCTCAAGACGCAACAGCCCATTATCTGGCCCGCAACAAAGGGCTACTACTAAGGGCTCCTTTCATTGAAAGAGAGAGGAAGGAGAGATGAAGCAAAGAAAACAGTAGCAGATGGGGTTTAACCGTCTCTGCTTATAGAACCACGACAGAAGCTGGTTGGCAGATTTTCTGAGTGTTTTAAAACACAGCCTGTTCCTGGAAACCAATGAAACACCTCATCTGCAGAAGGGAGACTGTTTTTTTTTTATCTGGACTGCTAATTCACACTCACTGTGATGTAGATTTACATGTTGAAGCTTGGGGAACTATGCAAACCGTCTTGTCCCTTTTGAACCGAACACCTTAAAAGTTTGTTCATTATTTCAATTACTTATAGACGTAAGAAAGGCACTGTTTTCTGACACCCAACTTCACAAACTATCTTTTGTTTTGTTTGGGGTTGTTTTTTTTTGTTGTTGTTGTTGTTGTTGTTTTTTTGGTGCAACGTCAGGGCCGTAATGTTGTGAAGTAGTGAGCATTGCATGCATCTTTGTATCCATAAAAGGCAATGAGACGCTCTCTGTGCTTCCGCCATCTTTCCATCTCTGTGTAGTAAAAACTGGAGGTGAAGATAAAGGCGTGCAGGCTGCTGGTTGGTTGGCTAGCCAGCTGACTGGGTCCCTGCTGACAGGTTGTGATAGGCGTCATCTATCACCTGTGAAAAGGCCTGAGGGCTCACCACACCAATCACACTACCACCACCAGATGTTACAGCCAAAGCACCACTCTCGTACACACACCAACACGGGAACATAAATCACACAGAAACAACAAAGCAGACACTCAAACATATGCAGAAAGATGCAAATATTATTCACAATAAAACCAAATCCATACAGAAGCATAAGCCGACTCGCGTATTAGAATTTTCCTTTCACAGAGACACTGAGGACACAGACTGTCTAAAGCAAATATATCAGTGGAAGCATCTGATGGCACAACAGGTGAGCAAATTTGAGTGCCTTAAATCTCACATATAGAATAAACCCGATGACTTCACTATCATGTAATCACCACAGACAAAGAAGCCAGGTCCCTCCGCTGTCTTCGCCAGACCTGTGCAGACAAAGGGGAAGGCCACCTCGCTGCATGAGCAATTACAGCAACAACTTCACATGTCTCTCTATCCCCCCCGAGGGGCCACACATTATGAGCCCACCTGTCAAGTGCCCACATGCTCCCCCACAATTTTTCACTGGATTCAACAAAGCTGCAGCTACCCTCTCAATTAGTCCACGGAAAAAGGCCATTTTCAGCAACGCTGTCGTAGGAGTTTTAGAAAACGCTCTAATTAAACGGGCGGGGATGAAAAGGAAATCTGAAATTTAAATTGTAATGCGCGAAAGCCGTTGTGAGGTTAACAGGGTCTAAACAATTTTAATAAGCTGGATGATACATGCGCACACACAAACACATCCACACACAAAAGTCAGATTGCTTTCATGAGCCCATTCGCTAATGCTAAGCTAACCAAGCCATCCAATTACTGATTGGAAATAGTCATGTTAGAATATGTAACAACCCCTCTGAAAAGCGTCTCACCCCTAATTTGGCTGTTCACCTTTCCTTGACCACCATGTGCTGCAAATATGATTCAGTCACTTTTTAATCTCCAGCATAGTTCAAACACACCCCAGTGAGTTTGGTTTTAGCAAAGCTGAACACTCGGCAGGTTTTCCATGTTGTTTCTGCCGGAGCGTTTCTGAGCTGAGAAAAGGGGGAGCATGGGGAGGGGGGGCACGGATGGTGTCGAGGTAATGGAGCTCTTCATGCTCTGCACTCCTAGAATGGCTGAGGTATGAAGGACGATACTATGGCTGCCTTTACATCACACTCCAAGACCCAAAGACACCAAGGCAGCAGTAGAATTGTGATCGTGATTTATCAAGATGGAATTTGACGGTTGTATTAGACTGGGCTTCGAACCATAGCCAATGTACGCCAACAGTTTATCTAACAATATATAAACTAGAATTTGAGATTTCAACACGTAAAACCCAATGAGTCTGTCATCGCTGTAGGTAGGTGTAATTCACAAAAAGATGCCAAAAGTCTTCTAGCTTCATCGCTATAGAAGTTCCTTGGCACAAGAAAGACCGAGTTCACAAAATGATGTTGAAACGCCACTGTAGTGACAAAATACATTTCAATTACAGCCATGTGAAATTGGATTTCCTTGGAGCATTAGGGGATTGAGAATCATTGAAAGGTTTTCACGCTTCTGCTCAGGTCCTTTTCTTCTACACGCCAACTCGTCTTGGTCACGGGACCTCCAGCTTGTTGTTACTGAGCAGCACCACTGGCTTTAGTGACAGGATTATGAAATCAATAAATCATTTTGGACAGATGTGTTTTCTCTGGTAACAGCTCACACAGAATTGATACAGATGATTACAGGCTGAGCCCATTCTAGGTGGTTTTCCTCTACCTGGTGACCTTCCACGGGAAATGGCCTCTCTTGATGACCATTTCACACCCGTTCTGTCAGTCCCTGATCAATAACAAACAGAGCTGTATATTACAGCTGTAAATAAAATTTCTGAGCACAATAAAGATGCTGTAGACAGTCTGATCATTTGTAGATGATGGTATCCTGCTCAAGAATTCAGCTGTACCAAGTTCACCAACTCATGATATCTGAGCAGACAAAAAAAAATGAACATAAGGGTGTGCTTACCTTTCTTTTTCTTCAAAACACACAAACAAGAAGAATCAGTTAATTAAATATTCTACTGGCAGAATTGACATAAAAAAATATCAAACGTTTAGTAGTCACAGATGCACAAAAGTCCAGCTTTTCTACTTTCCTGTGCATTGAATATTCTTTTTGGTCTGGAAATGTCTGACCTCAATCTTTTGACAATTAAGTGAAAATGATAAATGACAGAATATTTGACTCCTAAAATCATTTGGCGCAGCGCAGCTGTTAAGCTATAAAAAAGAGGTACATTCATTGTGTTGAGCAGACATCTGCATTCAATCAGTGTGGACAGAAGCTCTATAAACCCTCCACCAGACCTGTCTTTAGGGTGGTCACTGAGGTGTTAATGCCAGCTAATTGATAAAAATACAAACTTTGTGATCCGTCTGGACAATTCGGCCTAAGGGTTAACTTCAACTACACATGACCTCCTTATCTAGGGAAGCATGGCACTGGTCTCCAGGCCCATGGAAAACTGAACAATGAAATGATCCCAGACTGCAGAAGCAATGTTCAATCAAAAACCTTGGTAAACCTTTATTCTTTTTTTGTTAATCTTCATTACCTTCCCTCTCACTTTCTCTCATCTGGAAAAAAAAGCATTTCAGGTGACATTTCCCTTTAAAAATTCTATCTTCTTCAGTCTGCTTCACAGTTTCACTGTTGAATGGTTTCCATGAATGAACCTAAATGTGCCAGGCTTCAGTGAGACTCATTTTCACAATGGGCAATAACGATGAGAAATTCACCCTTTGAGTCCTGCTGAAACCCGGCGTTACAGTAAGTACTATCCTGCTCGAGCAAAACTCTTCACGACGCAGGGCATTACTGTCAGCGAAGACACTCTCTGTGCTGTTGAAACATTCATTTACACTTACACTTTCCGGACAAGTGAACACAGATGTGTGGACGTGAAGCACAGATTTGGTCTGTAGAGCTTTTTGCACATTGGGTATGCATTTCTTGGAGATTTACTTCAGCAGAATGGTAAAAGTACAACACTACAACCTTCATGTTTCTCTGTCAATGAATGCAGACATGTACTTGAACTGATGAACTGTGTGAGTGGTGTCACAATTGCACATTGGTAATACTAACACAGTACACACATTGCTGTTACTTGTATACGCTAGTTTGTAAGGTATGTTATAGTTAGCAATGAAAAGCAGTATGCTTACAGGAAATTACCAAACTCAAACTACAACGATTACATTTCAGAGAGACTTCTTCCTAAAAATCTTGACCTTTTTGCTCATTAGCTCAGTTCCAACATTTTTCTGGAGCTCTGCTACTACCACCACAAGTGTCTTTTAATATTTGGCACACACTCTTTACTTTCCTTTGTGAATTTGATTGTCAAACTAATTTCCATTAAAAGCATAATCAAAAGTCAAGTGTTTTTAGTATGCGTACAGACTATATTTAATGTCACTTTCAACACGAACACTAGAATTTGTATAAAAATGGGATGCTGCTGAAGTTTCTATTCACAACAGTAACAAAACCTGCTCATGTTTGCAGCCAGGAAGCTTGTTTGTATTCCTAATGGACAAGGGGAAGGAGAAGATATTGGCTGGGCAGTAACAACACACACACTTTCCAAACAGCTTTTGAAATTGAAAACTGGCTGCAGGAAAAGTGCCCAATGAGGAAGCCAGAGGCTCCAGTTCAAAAGCAGCATTAAAAGCACTATAAAAACTCTGGTAATAGCTGCTGACACTTTTGAAGAAAAAAGATTGGCCAAAGATTCAGGATGCAGGATCACAACATAATTTCAGGTCTAACACTCTAAGAGTCACTTTTGCTATTTGCCATCCACGGTGGTTGGGCTTTTCTGTAGTGTGATATTTTAACTTATTGCAACAGCCCTAATTGGACATAGTTAAGTTATGTGTGTATCGGCCCCACAATTCACAGTGCATGTCAGGTCGTATCAAAATCAAGCAATGCAGTGGAAAGAACTCCATATGGGCCTCTCCAATAAAATTTTAGCAAAACATAGAGAGAAGAGAAAGGATATAAAACCATTTCCAAAGCTTTGAGTGTTCCAGGAAGCACCTCAGTCACTCGAAGCTTCAAATGTCCTCTGCAGAGATGGGAAAACCTGTCAGAATGACCACCATCAATCAGACCTTGAAGGAAGAGTAGCTCAATGGAACCCACTTTGAGTAAAAGCCTGCCCGAAGTTTGCTAAACAACATGACTAAAAAGATTCTCAGGCCTGATGAGATGAGAACTGATCTAATTGAGCATAAAACACGACTCATCACCTGGCCGAGACAGACGCTAAAGTGTGGTGGAGGCAGCATGGTGCTATGGGTGGGAATGAATGAAGCCAAATCCAGAGAGGTCCTTTGAGAAAACCTGCTCCAGAGCGCCCAGCCAAATTTTACAGCAGCAGAGAGACATGGGGGAGGCTAGTTCAATGACAACAATAAAGATGAGGAGGATTGGGTAAGATGAATAGGACAAACGTCACAAATCCAGGCATGCAAAGGTTGCAGAGACCTTGCTGGAGAGCACAGAGACCACCCCCCCCCCCCCAAAAGGAGCTCTACAAAGTGCTGAGTAGTTTCATGAATAAGAGATTTCAGTGATTGACTTTCAATAAAAATGGTCCTTTTAGCTCCCACTGGCTGAAACCACAGAATAGTGATCATGGTTGTGTTTATTTTACATTATTATTTCAGAGACAGAAATACTTTGTTAATCCCTAATTAATTTCTGTGGACAATCTTCTGTTCAGAATCAGTGCTTGAAAAGAAAAGCAAATAGTGTCATTGTTTCCTAAACATGTATGGTAATACATGTTATTACTGTTCTGGTGGCATATTGTTACACTTGATTAACTATTCCTAATCATCCAGTTGCCCATGTGTTGACAAGCTGCAAGATTTTCTGGATATCACTGAGCGTGTGATACGTCAGGCTGGTTATGAATTCCTGTCAATGACTAGACCTCATTTCCATATCACACTCAGGCAGCTTTGATTTGAATATCGCTCTTCCCAGTTCACCACTCCAGCCTTTAGAAGCAGAATTGGAGGTTGAGCGCTCTCAGCAGGGGGTACTCAGAACGGAGAGATGGAAAACCGTCTGTGTAAATTTTTCTCACTGACACTTTAACTTGTAATGCATGTATATTATAAAAACAAAAATCCCAATAAGTCCCAAGTTGTACAAAAATATTTGATCGGATGAGCTTGTTGCATGAGTCATGAACAGTCATGAGATAAAATTAGAATGCTTCTGTCTGTGTGTGTGTGTGTGTGTGCGCGTTTTTAAATTGATTGTACTAGTGTGTCCATGAATATGTAACAACAAGAGGTGTGATGGTTGAGTGTTGGTAAAGGTTCAGATGATTCCAGGAGCAGCCCAGGGACCATTTAGGGACTTCAGGGTTGAATTCTTCAAAGTAAATAATAATAATAATAATAATGAAGAAATAAAGTAAATTTAACAAAATGTATTAAAATGTTGATTTAATAATTCCCTCACATATTTTTTTCCTACAGATACTCACACTACATGCTGTACCACCTCATTCGAAATAGATTTTATGTTGTTGGTCCTGTATGTAGAAATTGGGGGGGGGGGGGGGGGGGGGGGGGGCTGAGTATCCATATAGGAATGCAACGGGTCAGCAACATCAGAGTGGCTGTAATTCTGCAGTGGTCGTGGTGTTCAGTGATGAATGAAAGAGCATGGTTGGTAATATGGGATGATTTTATTCCAACACATAAATTGATATTGGCATATGTTTGTGCGTTGGTCAATACAACACAGAACCTCAAGGACAAACATTAAAAACAGACCTTTGCTGAGGCCCATATCAAATAACATACACCAGACTTAAGAGGGGGAAAAAATTAATAAAGGAATCATTAGGAAAAATGAAAAGAAAATGAATTTACAGGAAATGATCCAAATCTGCCAAAAAACACACTGTTGGTCAAAATGTTTGGTCATAGTTGTCAATATGTTATGGTAGGAGAAGTGTGGATGTTACATTACATTAACAACTGTGCTGTTTGTTGACCAGGAAATGTGATATAGCATGCATATCTGTTTACTCCCTGCCATTCTATCTGTGACAAAATGTATGCACTGTACAATAATATAATCTTATTAAGAACTGAATCGATTTCAGTAACGACGCAAAGTGGCAATAAGCCATCCAAGGTGTTCATGACCTTGTGTTTCTGCTCACTACAGTTTAAACACCCGGCTGGTTAGTCTACAGTGAGAAGAAATCAGATCTCTGCTCAGGATGTACACGGGGCCGAGCAATGCGTAAAAATATCTGAAGTCGCCAAACTCTGTGAACCAATGAGAATAATGGATATATACTGTAGCTTCTCCACCCCAAGAGGTGGAATAAATGAAGGCAGTCAAGAGGAAGTCAATCAAGCACAGTCTATAAATACAAGCAGCATTTCAGAATAGTCCAAAATAACCCAATAATGAAAACCCCTGTGTGCATTCGCTAAAGGTACTTCAAATATGTAAATCCTCATTAGCAATGTCCTATTATGTGCTTATGTTAAAAAATGAATATTACCCAAACCATCAGATAGCTGGCAGCAGGACCACCTATTCCTATTCTCACCTTTCGTTAGCGTACGGCACCGTTGTTAGATCAGTCAAAATGTGTTCAACCTTCCATGAGTCAACACAATTCAGGAAATAATGTCACCAAGCAGACCTTAAAGGAAGCGGACCTGACGCTGTCAAGATCATTCGCTTCATGTCTTCATGTGCTGCACTGATGCAGTAATCTGTCACTTCCAGGGACTATCTGCACTCTTGTTAGCAGCGTATCGCCTAAATTATTTAGAATTAATTATTCCTATTTATTATTTGCCTCTTCAAGGGGCCAGCTCACTGATTGGCTTTTGAAATCTAAGTAGGTTTTGTGTTTTTACGTTACATTCCCCTCTGTGGTCTCACCAAATGCACCACGATCCAGCCTATATACAGTGCTGTGAAAAAGTATTTGCCCCCTTCCTGATTTCTTACTGTGTCACACTCAACTGTTTCAGACCATAAAACAAATTTAAAAATTAAACAAAGACAGCCCAAGTAAACATAAAATGAAATTTTTTCTGTCATTTTATTTGTTAATTATCCAAACCTACATGTTCCTGTGTGAAAAAAAAGTTATTGCCCCCCTTGTTAAATGATGAGGTAACTGTGATTAATCATACTATTGTGGAAAGCTGAGTTCAATTTCGGAGCCACGCCCAGGCCTGATTGCTGCCAGACCTTTCAAATCAAGAGGCACTTAAATAGAACCTGTCTGATAAGGTGAAGTCAGCCATATTGAACATGCAAGACATCATGCCACGATCCAAAGAAATTCAGGAGCAGATAGGAAGAAAAGTAATTGGCAATTGGCAGTCTGGAAAAAGGTTACAAAGCCATTTCTAAATCTTTGGGACTCCAGCGAAACATGGTGAGAGCCATTATCCACAAATGGAGAAAGCATGGCACAGTGGTGAACCTTCCCAGGAGTGGCTGGCCAACAAAAATTACCCCAAGAGCACAGCGACAACTGACCCAAGAGGTCACAAAGGAATCCAGAACAACATCTAAACAACTGCAGGCCTCACTTGCCTCAGTAAAGGTCGGTGTTCATGACTCAACCATAAGAAAGAGACAAGGCAAAAATGGTGTTCCAAGGTGAAAGCCAACGCTGACAAAAAAAGAACAAAGGCTCTTCTCATTTTTGCTGAAAAACATGTTGATGATCCCCAAAGCTTTTGGGAAAATATTCTGTGGACTGATGAAAAAAAAAAAAAAAAAAAGTTGAACTTTTTGGAAGGAGTGCATCCCGTTACATCTGGTGTAAAAAGAACACATCATGCCGACAATGAAACATGGCGGTGGTCGTGTCATGGTTTGGTGCTGCTTTGCTGCTTCAGGAGCTGGACGACTTGCTGTGATTGAAGGAACCACAAACTCTTCTCTCTACCAACAAATCCTGAAGGAGAATGTCCGGCCATCAGTTTGTGACCTAAAGCTGAAACACACTTGGGTTCTCCCACAGGACAATGTTTCCAAAGCACACCAGCAAGTCTACTTCTGAATGGCTTAAAAAAACAAAAGGAGGGTTTTGGAGTGGCCTATTCAAAGTCCAGACCTGAGCTGAATTAAGATGCTGTGGCATGACCTTAAAAAGGCGGTTTGTGCTCGGAAACCCTACAATGTGGCTGATTTTAAAACAATTCTGCAAAGAGTGGGCCAAAATTCCTCCACAGCGACATGAAAGACTCCAGTTTAGCAAACGCTTGACTGCAGTTGTTGCTGCTAAGGGTGGTTCTACCAGTTATTAGGTTTAGGGGGCAATTACTTTTTCACATGGGCCATGTAGGTTCAGATGTTTTGTTTTTTTTTTTTTCCCCCCCTTAATAAATAAAATTGGCACTTAAAACTACATTTTGTGCTTATTTGTGAGTTATCTTATAAACTTATATTTAAGTTTGCTTGATCTAACATGGCAAGAGTGACAGAGGTGCAAATTAAGTAAGAAATCAGTAATGGGGCAAGTACTTTTTCACAGCACTGTAGCTTCTGACCCTATGATTGAAAAAATATGTCAGTGAAGCCAAATGAAGCCACTACCATTTAGTCAAACAACCTGTAGAGCATAGCACTGTATTTATTACAATTGCTTGTGATTTACTGTTTGAAGGATTGGAGTGCATCTTCACAGAGGGCTACACACACGTGCAATTGTCTGAGTTCATTTCCAGCCGACGTCAGGGTTACTGCCCATGTATTATGCATACCTCACAGCTGTCTCTGATAACACCCTCCAATGGCTTCATCTATCAGAGGTTGGGTAATGGCAGCATTAGCCTGCAATGACAGTCTCTATTACCATTCTCACTCTCTCTCCCTAAGACAAGAGGTGAAGAGGGCTCGAAACAGATGGAGAGGAGGGAAAGAAAAGGACAGACAGGTTTACGTGACATTAACTTGCTCAACCCTTTAAGTCTTCCTTTGAAAGTTAAGCATTTTCTGACAGGAGCTACAGAAACTTTTGGACGCACAATTGCCCTGTATTGTCCAACTGAGGAACGTTAATAAACAAAACTCCATGAAAAATGCATGCAAAATCAAGTGTGTTTATTTTGTCCAACTTCAGCTCTTATCTATTTTATGTGGCAAGACAAGATGGAGCTCATTACCATATGACAGTACAGCTTTTATGTGGCTTTGTTAATTAGAACACATTATCATAGCATTAAAAGCTGATGTTTAAGGAATTAATATATGCAAAAAGAAAGCCACCAACAAACACAGTGGAGGACAGCATGTGCCAAACTATCCTCTACTGACGTTCACCTTGGTGAGTATATTTAGGCCATTATCATCTTGGAAATCCATAAATTATTTGAATGTGACTGTTACACTTGCATAACAGCATAAAAGAAAAGACGTGTTTATGTGACGTTAATCTCAACCCTCAAAGTCTGCGTTTGAAAGTCAAGCATTTCCAGGTGCTTACATAAAATGCTTGGAAACACAGTTCCTCAGTGTGCATAAGAGAGAAACTGGGGGTAAACGGGGTGTGTATGAAATATGTTGTTAGTAAACTGTGTGTCGAAATGGTGCATGGGTTAAGGTGGAAGCAGATCATTGCGCAACTTCGGAGAACTTGGACCAACCCAGTCTTTAAAGTTACCTGAAGAGATGATTTCACATGGCTTCCTGCTAGGGAGGTGACACTCTCCTACATTATTCACAGCCTCTTTCTGAATGTTTGTGTATCTCCTGCCACCAGGGAAATTTAAGAAGTGTCTATTCGCACACTGACCGAGTCCTGCGAAATGCGCTGTTTTGAATTCCACTGCAGACGTCATGCAGAAATGATAAAATAAGTTCTCACCAGGTATTTGTTTTCCCTTTACTTTCCCCATCTCTGAGTTCCGCCATAGCGGCACTTTCCCTGAATAACGAATAGCTTTTAACTCCCAAAGAAGCAAAATTATTCCAAGCAAACCACCACAAGGACAACTGCCTGTTATCATTTTATACGATGTCTCTCACCTCGCTTAACAACTAAGCAGCCAGATATACTTTGAGCAGGAATGAGCAACCACCTCATGATCTGACCCTGAACCTCTGTTGAAACTTGTCAGAGCTGCAGGGGTTACCAGTGCAGAGAGCTTCAGCAAAAAGGCTGTGTCTTCAGCGAAAGAGCGGAACTAAAATTGATGGAACGTCCTCCAGTGAAACAGTGCGTTACCAATCACACACAAGCTAGTACAGATTCCTGATTACTTTGTAAGATTTATACGGAGAGTATTTTCGTGCAAAATTAAATTGCTGTTGCCGTCACAACTTTCTGTCAAATTGTAAAACTTGTCTTTCTGTATTACGCATCTCTCCATTATCCAAACTCAATAATGACTGTTATTCTAAAATGTCAAACTTTGAGTTGTAATGTTCGAAGATATTTTAAACTACTCTAGTGGGTGGTCAGTGGGAGTACAGTAGAGTAGTACCAGTATCGACATATACACCTCCTGAGAGGTTACAATAAATTACGGGAAAGCGATGAAACAGTGGTGTCGTATAATATGTTGGCCACTGAAACCCATGTACATTTATTACTTTTAGGACAAAGCAAAAGCCTAATGTGTTCAAAAGAAGAAGAGGAAAAAGGAAAAGTATACTATTTTTGTAACACATTGAAAACTCTTCAATATCAATAACTCAATAGTGAGCACCTAGTCTTGCATTTATCTAAACTGGAAATTAGCATTCCACTTATATACATTGCAGAAGAGTTTCCCTGCCGAGATGGATATAGATCTTATATAATGTACATACATACAGAACATCTGCCTTACTTGGGCATTCATCAGAGCCTCTCAAAAGCCCAACATGTCATTACAATGTCTGGTTGGGTAAAAGCAGTAACACAAATCAAAGCTAGGACACTGAGTGACACCCTCTATCTGCCACATCCCCCTCCACAGAATGCATTGATAAAGGGCACAGGCGGCATAAATTTAGTGCTAAATGGCCGACTGTCATGTATAAGGTGAAGGATCACATCACGTTGCAGGCATGAGCAGATGCCTGTGAAGGTCTAATGACGGTGACCGTGTCACCTCTGTGTGTGCGCGCGTCTGAATGCACATTCATGATGCGTGCATGTGCGGCGAAAGGTCTCGGACGTACAACCCACACACCAGACTGTGAAAGAACGCCCACAGCGTGAAACCTTTACTATACAACTCATCTTGTCCATTGATTTCACAGACTTTCAAATGAGTTATTCTCTTGTAGAGAAGAGAAGAACAAAGGGAAAAGTACACCAGACAGGTCTGCTCATAAAAATCCCATTTGTCACTGAGGAGACATGTGAAAGGCTGGTGACGCAACTCATCTGTAGATCCATCTGAGTTAATTCAATAAAAGTTAGCTCACCATCAAGGTAACAACAAGGTAACAAACACATCAAGCCTATTAGTGTTATTAGCATGGAAAGAGCAACATGGTGCTGGGACGCGTGGATGTGTGTGTGAGGTGCGCTGAGTAAAGGGGGGTTGGGCATTTGTTTACCCTCATTTGTGTAATGCACAGTGACGATAGCAAGGGGCTGAAAGGATTAATACACCGTCCATCATCAAGCTAACTGGTGAATGCCTTAAATGTTGGATGGGCCAGACCTGCTAATGTGAACCAGACCTGGTGAATGCAAGCAGTCTGTCTGTCAGCTGGCTCTGACTCTAATTAAAGAGCACGACCTTCTTGTAGCATTTCAGTTGTCACACTGCCGTATACAAAAAATTGTTTTCCTTTTCCTTTGTATTATTATCTGTTAAAAAAAAAAAAAAAAAAGATCTGGCAGAAGAATATTTAGCAATAATTTATAGCACAAGGGCCCAAACAATAGATATTTCAAGTTTTGGGGCAACTTCTTGAACTCGTGTCATCACTTTTAGATAAAGAGAAGAAAAAAAACTCCTCCGTTGGTTGAAAAGCTAAGAAAATATATTTCTGAATGAGAAAATATCTTCAATCAAATAAATCCCCAAAGCAGACAAATCCAGCTCAGGAGACTACAGCATCCTGCAAATAATGTCTCGGGGCTTTAGCATATGAGATCATCTGATACAACTTTGTACATAAACAGAGCAGCAGCTTCAGCAAAACAAACTGTTTAACCTTGTTGTGAATAGATTTGCATCAATTACAGTCAAACACAGTATTGTGAGAAGAGGACAAAGAATAAGACCGCTTTCTATTTTTCTTTTCCTTGCAGAGCAAGTTGCATCAGTATCTGGGAGGATAAGCAAATTCATTAACGGCTTCTGGCAGCACAGGAGACAGGATTAACAATCCCTTTATGCCGAGATGTAATTGAAAATACGGCCGGTCTCATTTTTCACACAAATGTGATTGGATATGCTCCTGTTGTGTTGAGGCTAGCTGCCGTTAAGCCATAATTTGATTTTGAAACTACCACAGACGTGGAGCGTTAGAGTCACCCGGTTAAGATAATGTGAGGTAATATCATTAGGCTAAACTGGTGAATGCTCCCACTGAAGGAAAATTATTCTCATTCAATTCTTTTTTTTTTTTTCTTATATATGAAAGACTAGTGGTAAGCTTTTAGATATTCTAGACTAACTTCACGGCCATATACATACACTACCAATGTCATTCAAATGAATGGGAAAGTGTGTCCAAACAGCTTTGTCTGATCAGATCTCATCATCTTAAATAACAAAATCATCAACAATCATTAGACACGTACCTATAGAGAAATCACAAATGAGAGAAACATATCTTGTCCTGTCAGGAACATTTACATCACCAATGAGCTGGCTCAAGGTTGAACAAAATGACACCTGTGATATTTCTCACTCAGGTGCCCCAGTGAATTATGAATCAGCCAAGAACATATTTTAGCTTGACATACTTCCATCCTTTTACTGCAAACCTGGAAAAGCAATAATCATGACGGACGGCTGCCCCTGTGAGTGGCAGTGCCTTATTTCACCCGCATGTTGGCAGTCAGTAAAACACGCCAAGCAGCATCATCCAATCCCTAATCAATGTGGCATTCGGGCACAGCCACTCTCGGCTATTGTGTTTGCAATCAAAGGTCACTATAAGGACACGTGAAATGTAATGTATGACATGCCAGGCATATTTTATTATTTGATGAGAAATGCTCTAGAAATCAATAGTGTGTCTGGGACCATGGTGCCATTAAAATCCCCTGAAACTCCACCTGGCATCTCAGAAAGTGATTGCATACTAACCAGTTATAAACATTGCACTGAAAAATGTGATTTTCCATCGTTCTGCCTGGTTATGCAGCATCTGGACTGTAAATTGTTTCAAATAATCCAAATCAAGATTTATGATATTTAAAAAAAAAAAAAAAAAAAAAAAAAACGTGTGTGATGAAAACCTTGTCCTCATCTAATTCCGTTGATTTGATTGTCAGTTTTGATGTTCAGGAGCGGCTGTAAAACCTAAATTTCATTCTCTTGCATGGCTAACTAACTGTATAAGCATTTCTTTCTATGGCAATGGCATACATGCGCATTCTTGACTTATTCCGTGGCGTGCTGGAACCAAACAGGACCATGCAGGCCTGAAAAGAACACCGGGAGGTTCACTTTTAATTTTTCACATTATTCTAACACTTGAGATTTTTTTTTTTTTTTTTAAACAAGCAAGTCCAGAGATGACAAATTTTTTTGGATCAGCATTCTGGAAAATGTAGGAAATTCCTGATTGTGGAAGACAGTGGCCCAATAGTCTGACAGGAAGTGAATTCCCCTGGAAATAAATTAGAATTATACATAGAACAGAAATATGTAATGACTGAGATGAAGGTTCAGGTTGTTCACAAACTCATGATGCACTTCATTGTATATGAAACTGGTTTGCCGTGAACAACATGCTATCAATGAGATTAATCTGTACATTTACCCCAAGTGACCACATAGGAGATGTGGCAGGGACCTTTATAGTGACACATGGAGGAAATAGCTGAATTTCCAGCATTGGTAAGATCAAATATTTAATCCACTGAGCGCTTGGATTCCTAAGGATGGAGGAGGCGGGTTGTGTGGTTATCTCCAAAACACAAGGCTGAGGCTATTCTTCCTGTGGGTCGTCTGAAAGCGGCCTGATTGGCAGCCCCTGATCGCATACACTGTGATAAAACCCCCACATCAGTGGCCAATGCACCACCCCACCACTGACCCTCCATTGTTCCAGCCATCAAGCCTGG
This sequence comes from Echeneis naucrates, assembly GCF_900963305.1. Classification (NCBI taxonomy): domain Eukaryota; kingdom Metazoa; phylum Chordata; class Actinopteri; order Carangiformes; family Echeneidae; genus Echeneis; species Echeneis naucrates. Next base: position 16,994,116 of record NC_042526.1, on the reverse strand, counting down.
CACAGTGCTGATGCTCCGATAAGGGCAAGAACTTTGCTTCAGGTTTTCCCACTTAGCAAACAAAAAGAAGACGAAGAAGAAAAAAAAAGAACACTACATTGGATAAGAGGCACCCAAATAGAGGGGGAGGAGTAGCTGAGCCAAACCCGCTTGCGTGTCTATTTATTGGCTCATTAATCAATAGGGCTTTTCTTATACAAAAAGACCCAGCTGTCATGGAGAGTGAGTATCTATCACTTCCACCTGGAGCTGGGGTGCGGTGGCAAGGTCGCCGCTGATAGCCTCGCATTGGTTTGTGAGGAGGGACCTGAATGAAGGGGATGACAGCCAAGCGATATGAAGAATATAATTCATATAACTCATCTTACACACGACCAATGGCAATGGCCCTGATTATAAGAGGTGATTTACTGTATCCTCAGCACACGGCTCATAAATATCCCAGCACAGGACACTGCATATGGTGCCTGTTTTATGGTGATTTTTTTTTTCCACCATTAGGTCTATTTGCTGACCTGCAGATCCAACAAGCTGTAATAAAACATGACATCCGTGCTTTATAAAGCATACGACGCAGATTTTAACAACATGCAACGAATAAACTGTATGAGAGGATTAAAAAGGCGTCCGAGCTCAAGACATTCGGGTCAGACACACTCCATTTCGTCATTCCTATGGGGGGGAAAAAAAAAAAAAAAAAAAAAGCAAAACAAAGAGGATGATTTGTTTTTTATTCTTGTAGACAAGCGGGCATCCCAAATGTCTAAAGGTCTATGACTTCAAATTGAATCTGGCACACTTTCATGGCTTAATGTTGGAATATTTCCTGTTTGCTCCCCACTAAAGTCTCAAAGGGGATTAAATGTCTCTTTTTCATTAACAGGGCTCTGCACCACTCGCATCGTACGCACAGACTGTACATAAATGTGGATGTAGATTCCTGGTCTGAAAAGTAAAGCCAATGCTGAAGAGCCCTAAACCTGCGTTCTATCTAAAGACCATCAGGATGTGACTTGTATTGAAGTCTATTAGAAAATGGTCTGACTTCTCACTTGATTTATTACCTCAGTAAATGTTTTCCTAATAAGTTTATGGTCTCAGTGTCTAGTTTTAAGTCTTCAACACATTAATTTTTAGTTGTGTTCCCATTTAGAGGAAAACAGACAGTAACAAAATGGTCCACATTAAGGCGTGGCTACAGTGTGATTGACAGATGACAGGCTGTACCACATAGTCCAGGCATACTGTAGGACAGATCAACCTCTGATTCACCTTCTACTCAAAATATGGTTTCTTTTGGTTGTGTACAAATTTGCTAACTTACGGCCTCAAAATACCAGTTGACAGACAAAAGGGTGATGTCCTGGTAGGTTACCACTTACTAACATGACCATAAATGTGACAGTTTAAGTTCAGAGCTGCCATTAGAATAATCCTTTATTAACCAAGAATTTCATTTATTTTATTTTTTTTTTACCATCATAATTTAACTGGCTATATCAGTATGTACTGTAGTGGTTGAATACATCTTTGTTCGCTGCACCTTTCGTTTGAGACTATTTCAGAGGGTGGAAATCCCTGTAGCCAATGTAGACGAGAAGAGTAAATCTGACGTCATGATTTAAGCTGTAAGAGGTCATGTGACCATTTACCTAACTAAATGAACAACACAGACACAATTTAACATAAATGTGGCGAAATTATGCAGCTGATGATGACATTAACTCCCGAAGGTCATACAGTTCTATACAAAATAAGTAACATTAGAAAACATTTAATGTTGTCTGGATAAAATAAGAATTCAGGATATAAAATCCTGTAGACTAAAGAACCGCCTTAATGTGACATTGCGTGTTTTTATGAATGGCATTTAAAGCGACAATCCAACAACAAAAGGTGCTCTTCAAACCTCAGAAGTGAATTTGCACAAGAAATAAAACACAAAAAGACAGAAACTCAGTTTCCTAAGTCCTAAGTCATGCAATACAAGACAGTACAGTGCGTACATTTCGCTATGCACCATCTCTATTGACTGACCTAGTTTATTGAATTACCTGCGGTTTTATAAATTCTATAGATGGCCTATTTAAAATTCCCTGCTTTTTCTTCCTGGAGTGCTCCTCAGGGAATTCTGTAACATCTCAGGAATTCCACTGGGAATGCTGTTTGAGGCTAAGAACTATGGGAAGACAATCTTTCATGCAAAGGAAAGAAGAGAATCTCCTGGAGGATTTCATCTCAGGCCAGTGTGGGCACACATCTGTGGAAAAGGACTTCAGCTCTGTGTTTTGTCTCTCCAGAAAAAGTTTCCATTGCTTTTAATGCATAAACCCCACTGGTGCATTGCTAGTAAAAAATAAAACACTAAGCAGCCATACACATTAATCTTGCATCATAAGTTATATCCATTTTGATTATTGTTCTTACAACATGTAACATCTATGCTCACAGTGCTGGGTGGCCAAGATGATGCACAAAATGAATGTGAACAGAGAATCCCAGAAGACTTTTGTCCATCACTAATTCTATTTGTTCAAACCGGACAAAGAATGTTTTTCATGTTAAAAAAAAAAAAAAAAAAAAAAGTGTTTCTCTACTATGATTAAGAAGCAAGAAGAAAAATATTGTTCGGTTCCAACTGAGTAGACAATAGTGGTTGCAGGTTCTGCAGCTGCTGTAGGATACAGTACTGTAGACATATTCTCAAATGTTTGTAAGACTGCTTCAGAGTTTATTAAAGCGTTGGAGAGCAAACAGCACCCCAACCACAGTTTGTTTCCCTCTTCCATTCTTTTGAGGGGGGGTGGGTGTGTTATCAGATCAGGTCAATGCCAGTGCAGTACCACCTCCACCTCTGCCCTCCCCTCCCTCAGACTGTAATTAACTGTCAAGACCAATCTGAAGGAGAGGACCCACGTCAGTGTCAGGACGGTTAATTAAGAACCTTAAAAGGTGGTTGAGGGAACAAAGACCAATCCACCCTGCCATCAACTGTGACATGTGGAAACACTGCTTCTGATTAACTTCAATTATCTAAGCTTTGGAAGATAATCCTGTGTTGTTGGGGGGGGGTGTTTCTCCACTTTTCTTTTTTTTATGTAAATGGGCTTAGAAGGCTGATGGATAATAAAGAGCTCTATCTCTCCTTTTCCTGTGATACAGTCCATCAAAAGAGGAAATCAAACGGATGGCTGATGTTTGTTTCTCCTCCTCTGTGCATCGAGGGAAATTAAGCCTCAGTCTTTGATGGCATTAGTAATAATATCGTATGCATATCTGTCAGTGATGTCGCTTAATTACACAGCTGTGACATGAGATGCTATCATCCATGTTTCGTTGTGCCTGGCAGCTATTATCTCACTGGACATCAGTCAGGTGGAATATTATTCAAAAGACGGTAAGTTACCTCATATTCTTGCACTCCATACACATTTTACACTTCCTTGTATGTTTCTCATTTTCAGCTATTTTCTTTTTCCCCCCCCATTGTCAGACAATTTTTTTTTTAACATTATTACGTTCCTATGAAGTGCTTGTTTACAATTTCTTTTTCTGCCTGTCACTGGAACTGACTTTTCACTCCTTGCTCCCTCTTTCCACCTCAATCCCCTTTTTTCTCTGTGTGTTTGAGTACCAGAGTAATGAAAGGCAGAGTGTGTGTGTGTGTGTGTGGGTCCTTAAGAGCAGCACGCAACTACAGAGGTACCACCTCACCCTGCTCGCCTGATTGCAGGCTGCTGTGACACAGTGAGACGGGACGGCTCAGTGCCAGATCTTCTGACCCCACCCCAGAGACCACCGCCAGCCAATCAACACTCTCATCAACCATTGGAGAGACAATCAGACAGAGAAGCACCACAGGTAAGCATGAAGCAGCACAGGGAAGTGGCATGGGAACAGCACGAAACAGCAAGAAGTTAAGTATTTGAAGGAGGGTAAGAAGAGACAGGTAATCAAAAAAGGGGGAAAAAAAAAAAAAAAAAAAATCAGACACTGGGAGAGAATCTCACTCAGCAGGATAAATTATTTTACAAATATGCACCTATCAGAGTGTCAATTGAAAATCAAGGAGGAAAACAAAAACAGAGAAAGAGAGCTCTTGTTAACAGCCGTCGCACGCTAGCAGATGGCTTTGCACTACTGGAAAATTAAAGCACTCTAATCCTCATTTTAAGATCCTCATCACCCTCCCATTCATGGAGAGCTGCAGCCAAGGAAAACCAGCTGGATATTGCTGTATTAGTCTCTACCACCATGGCAACCCAAAGCAATCAACTCCATATCTTCTAACCTTCCCGCTCATCCACCCACTCCTCCCACCCGGTACCATCACACATTGCTTCCCCTGCCTTGTAAATCCACAGAAAGGTCTCCTCCATGGCAACCCACTGCAATCTAATTTATAACTAATGATACCCACCCTCCAAGCCGGCCGACCCACTCCTGAAAATTAGATTTCAAAATTAAATAAATAACAGGCAGGTGAGCTCTGAATGCAAATTCTAGCATGGGAACCTTTGTTTCGATATTATTGACTGTGAAAAGGTCTAAATTAAACACTGTTGAATTTTTTTCATCTCATACTGTGCAACTGTCAGAAATAGTTTTCGCGGCGCCACACTAGTAAATAATGACCATGACTGTGAGACAAATGAGTCCCCATGGGTGCAACTGTCATCCTTCCATAAACACTTTCACACGACAAAATCTGATTAATTCCAACAGTCCTCTAACAAGACAGCTGTGAAGTCTGCTCCGCATTTCTATCTTCATTCAACTTTAGGGTCCATTGCTCACCAGTTACAAATAAATGCGTTTCAAAGCCAGTGGTTCACGCTTATATTATCTTGTTTCTAGTATGCAAGTTAAGTGTAATCAACTTTTCATTTCCATCACCGCTGCAAACAGGTTGTGTCTGGGGTGTGTTTGTTTGTTTGGTTTTTTTTTTTGGTCAATCCAAAAAAAAAAAAAAAAAAAAAAAAAAAACACACAACATGAAAATACTCAACTTCTAACAGCAGAGGACATGAAGTAAAACGGGTGTAGGTTTTCCATGAGCAGCTCACAACTTCTCCACAAGCAGCACCATTTGTCAAGCAAATTAAAATCAATCGGAAAGATTTATTTCAGTACGGACTCCAACTTTTGCAAATGCCGGTGTGACAATAACATGTTTGAAACATTCGGACAGTCCCCGAAGTATTGCCAGTTTAATGTATGGAAAATAACAATGACATATACTGAATGTATTTTTAAAGGACCATTCAAACTTAATAAATGTGCATGTTTCTGATGTACCCTCCAAAGGACAATGCACTTGTTATTTGCAGTCTCTAATGTCTAATAACTCCAAGTATCCCTGTTACAGACCTTCACAACATGGCATCCCATCCATAAACATAAAGGGCAAGCCAATGACATTTCCATTGTAGCCAAGTGTTATTTCTCCAAGGACTTCAAAATAATATGATCCTGTCTTAAATTAAATCTAACATTTCCTTGTGACACTTCGGTCAGTGCAGAAAGAGGAGGGGTATCATCAAATACAACAGGGTCTGGAGGAAAAGATGGCAAAGCGCTGCCTGTTCGTTGACAGCAGTCTGGGGCTGAACCTCAGATAGTGGAGCGAAATTAGGCGCAGGCTGACAGAGAAAGGAGGAAGATCTGATCGCTTGAAAATGATGAGAAATATACATCTGTAAGGAGGCCAAAGTGGAAAGATTTCACGGAAAATTTTGTCCTTTTTTTTTTTTTTTTAAAGGCAAGGTGAAACAGTTGTCCTTTATTTCCTCTTTCTCTGCCATTAAAGGAGATGGCAAGGGCTTGACAGAATCCTTCTTTACAATGATTTCAGAGGACATGGAAGAGGAATAACTTCCATCAGCGGTACTGGGGGCGAACAAAGACTTTTCAGCTGTGGTGTCTACAATCAGAGATAAATGTTTGACTGAAGGCTATTCTCCCAGCTGTGGCATCCTAATGATCTGCAGCCGTCACATTCCCATATCTCTTGCGGTACATGAGGCCCTGTGACACACTCGATGCTCTTGTCCATCGGTCAGAGCAGAGCCGTATGTTTTGGGTCTGCCATTTTTCTGCAGGTCACACTTACAGCGCCCGCCAAAGAAAAAAAATAAATAAATCATCAAACCTATTTCAAGATGAATCTTTGCACAACACATTGATCACACAACAGGTGACGTCTGCAATGGTTGTGACCTCCAACTGGGTGAGATACTATCAACATTAATATTGCAATTTATCGAACCAAAGAGGATTAATTATGTTTATTGCTTAATCCTCAAATGGAGTGGTGCCACCAAAACAAGCTGAAGCAATACTCCTGGGCTTTGTCTTTTGTCGATAACAGGAGGGGTTATCTCGCTGTCAAACCCTGTACAGTAAAATTAGCTCCTAATGTCATGGCTTTCTCAGGATGAACACCCTGGTCCTCCCTTAGCTCTATAAATGAGCAGCAAGCCACTGCTGCTGAGCTAACTAACAGAAGAGTGAACCTCCATTAGTCTCGCAATTACTGCCAACCCCATTAAAAAAAAAAAAAAAAAACAGCCGCAGAAATACAAATATGAGCTTTAACAGTAACCTTTGGCCACAGCATCCTTATTAGTGCCTCATGCTCTCTCTTCTCCCTCTCTCTGTGTATAATATCACTTGAGCCGTCAACTAAATGAACCCGGTCATTAAAAACAGATCCATCTCAATTAGAAAGTGCATTTTGGCTACTACACGAGGTAGAATTTTCTACGGCTTGCCTCTATTCAGACTTATGACTAAACCTGGCACAGTAAGGTAATGATCCACACACTCCACAGATGGTAAATGGACACACGCTGTCACTGATTTTCTAATTAAAACGAATCCCAATATTACATCCATATTATTTACCATTATTTTGTCTCCACAAAGTTAAGCATGAACAACGGCAGCTTGAAAAACGCAATAAGCCACCAACTTCATTCCCAAGCAATACGAAGGAAAGTGTCTGGCAAACATATCGTATCGACAAACTGTTAAGGAAATTAACTGCGCTGCTGTTATCTCAGCAGCGAGCAAACACAACCCCAGCTGCAAACTTTAGAGTAACTTCCGGGCGTATCAAGGTGGACTTCAGTGCCTGTCTGTCTGCCCTGCTTTTCTCCAGCTACCCGCGCCCATTGATTTTGATTAGCCATTGCCCCCCACCCCTCCGCCCCGGAGTTGACTACAGGGGAACGGTGGTAATGACAGCCCCTCAGATGTCTTCATGACAGTGGTAGAGCCATCCGTCAGCCCACAGTGCTGTCTAAAAGTGGCTGACGTGCCACCTCTGTAACTGATGGATGACGCCTGTCTCTGTACTGCCAACCTCTTTTATCTGCTGAGGCAGGCCAATCCCTCTGGATAGGTCTATAATCAGCCAGACCCCTTCTGATCCTCAACGAGAGGCCCAACACCAGGTCTATTCATGCTTAACGTCAGATAAGAAATAGTTTGCACAATGCATATCCCAGGTATCATGAGCTCCTTTGAAAAATTACACGTCTGCAACGGGGTTGAGTGTTTTGTTTTGTTTTTTTTTTCCCCCTCCGACATTATTTACTTGATAAATGTCTCTTTGATTGATTTCATTGTTTATTTAACCTTGGAGACACTACAGTAATAGTGAGCTGGAGGAGGCTTAACATAGGTTTGGTACTGTTGGTGGCCAGTATGACATATTGTATATTAGCATGAGGAAAAGATAAAGGTGCAGGACTGTTAGAGAGAGATGAGATCGAAAGTCCACTCGAGCAGCAGTGTGACCTCAAAGCACTTCCAATGCAAGGCTAAACATTATTTATTGGAAACAGACTTTATAACACATTTTACCTCTACCACTGAGCATTTATCCTCCACAGAGGTTCCACCTACCCCACTGTGTTACTGATTACTTTTGTTTGATTTTCCTTTGATAACGTGGCATGCCCGTGTATCGGCAAACATCGCAAGCTGTTACAAGTTGCAAGTGGAGAGCTCAACATGCATTTCCCTACACGATCTTATCTAATTTTACATCCAGCGGGTCTTTGCCATTTGGTCTTGACTGATCTCACCCTCCAGCACCTTAAGGAACAGCAGGAGGCTTCTGCTACTCCCAAATTAAATTGGCAACATTTTCCCGATTCTGCTGCTGATACTGGTATTAGCTGCTAATCTATTAAGTGGGAGGAAGTCCACACTCAGGAATTCCTTGAATCTTTTTCATCTCCGTCTTCTACTTTATATTCATTCATGTTGTTTTCCGAAACTTTATGCCCAAAGTGTGGCCCTAGGGATGGAAATCCATCTGTCGAAATCCATCATCGCTGAGGTTCAAACTGTAATCTTGACAGGTATTGGATGGATTTCTGTGTAATTTTGTACACACATTCTTGGTTCCCACAGGGTGAATTCAAATGGCTTTGAATTTCCTTGCTGTTCCATGAGTTCCTCTTACATTTCCACTAGCACCCCACTGTGGTTAAGCCACCCTAGCCCGTTGTCAGATGGGAATGGCTCCGGCTGCTCCCGGCCCTGATGGATAAGCCGTTTAGATAATGGCTGGATGTATTTGGTCATTAGCCAAACAAATCTCACCAGCCTCGGTGACAATTAGGGATATTTGGCAAAATAGACACTATTAGCACGCTGGGAAACTTAATTGAAATTGTAAACATATGCATCTTAGCATGGCCATTTTATGCATTGCTAGCATGTTATTGCTAGCATTTAGCTCAAAAACTGGTCTCCCTTAGTATAGCTCCCAGCATGGCTCCAGACTCTTGATCTTGTTTAAATTTGAACTTAATACAAAACACAAGCAACAAAAAAATGCTGTAGGAACATCCCCCAAAAACAACACACAAATCAGTCTCTCTGAGTTATACGCAGATGTGTTGCTTCCAGCAAGAATGTCTCAGTCCCGACATGGGAGGAGGGGGTATGCCAGTTGAAAAGACAAGAGTAAGATTTGGCATGATGGTTTTGTGGAAGTGAGCTCTTCCTCTCAGAAAATGGCCTTATTTATCCTCTTGACAGCTCTTGAACTCTTAATGACTTCCTCAGCTCCAGTTCACGGCCTTGTGCAGCTGTGTGAGCCACTCTGTGACTTTCTGTAGTCTAATAAAACCCTAAGTGAGCAAAAATGCCTTTCATAAAATGTGTCGGTTCAACAGCTTTATCATCCCGGCTGTAAGCAAACGTCAAATGGGAGAGTTTCATTGGCACTCGGTCAAAGTCTCTCATAAAATGGCCAATAAAACTTTACATGGTCTATGAAATTATCTGTTCATTATGAATGTAGGTACACTAGTCAAATATGTGGATTTCTTAAATCTTTCACGAGTTACAGGGAGACATGTACTTTGTGATATCTTAATCTAAATTTGCACCAATTTGAGGTATCCTTTTGCATTGGTTCAAGGTGGTGTTGGAGGCCAGAACGAACGGCAGCACAAACCTTCGCCCAAATCATGAGGACCACTGCAATCACCAGCCAGTGGGAAGTTTTTCCCCATAACTTCTCAGAGATGCTCAAAGCTTATTAAAAATAATTAAAAGAAGTAGTTTCTCACCATCTTTTCTCCTACAGAATATTATTTTGGTAATGTCAGATATTACCAAAAGGATGCGTCAATTAGCTCTGCAACAGTTAAGACTATCGGTCAACCTGGGCAATCTCAGTGACCAGGCCTCATGACATGAAAAATAAAAATCCACACCAGTGCAGCCAGGACAATAGATCATGAGAGGCATCAATAAATAATTACATTTAAATGTCTCTTAATGAGACGAGTTTGCTGACTGGGCCAATGTTTATGGCCTCTGGTGAAACTGCACGCACAAGGCATTCATAATACAGAATGTCATAAAAGACTAGTCTGTTAATGGCTCTCAGTGCTCTGACTGCCATGATAACAGCATCCTCAATTACACACTGACGACATGCTACAACTAGATATGCAAACACACTGATTTTTCCTTTGAAATGTTTGCTGCCTCAGCACAGCAGCTTTGCATTTATTAGTTAGCGTAATTATACATTTTATGGTATGGGATTTCGGGAAAAATACTTATGCTTTAATATAAAAATAAAGTTTTCCAAATTACAAAAACAAAAACTTTTATGGCATCTAGCCATGCTGACATTATTGGTGTAATTAGTCTCTATCTAAACCTGAATACAAAAGTTGAATATATCGAATTACCATTTGCATCTAAAAAGTCGCTTGAAAAATTAAACAGCTTTGCACAGCTTTTCATGGAGAATATTTCTTCTGGACGAAGTAGTTCCAGTGGAATCTGTTTCATGCTCAGCTCTACAGTGAAAGCAGAAATCTCAGATCCAGTTATCCGAAATTTTAGGTGCAAAAAAAAAAAAATTGATAACAGCATTGTATTTTGGTGAATTGTACCATTTGCTCTAAACCCATTGCCACAGTTTAATATGTATAATCATTCATCTCAACCGCAGTTCTTCAAGTTTTAATCCCCCTGCCCTAGACTGTCAGGCATTGTGCTCTCATGGGGTGCAGCGTGTGTATGCACATAAAAAAAAAAAACAATGTCACTTTTCCTGAACCTTGACACGATGACAGATGTGAAGCCAAACGTATGACTGAGAAGACAAAGAGCGTTTAATCCAAGCGTGTTCAACATGAAAGCTGTGGGTGAGATGCTCCTTCAGGTACACCGGCCTCTTATCTACACGGCTGCCTTTTTAAATATTCATCAAGGTATGTGTGTGTCTGAGTGTGTGTTTATGTCTGGGCACTGGGACCTGTAAGGCTTTGTGAAATGATGCGCACATTAAGACACATGAAACAGGTCAAAGCAGTAGTGCAGCACAGCGTGTGTCCGCGCGCGCACGCACACACACACACACACACACACACCGGTAATACATGCACACGTCATTGATCTGGTGAAAACTGTGTGTTAAGCACATGGGAGTATATCAGTTTGATGGTGTCATGCAGGGAATGAGTGTGAGGAAACGTGATGACAATAAGTTGACTGCTGTTTTGAGTGCCGTGACTCGTTTTTGCAGCGCATACACACGAGCGCACACAGATACACACACGACAACTGGGATCAGCCTGGGTCTCCCGTGACAAGCCAAGAACATCGCATCTCTCACACACACACACACACACACATACATACTCAAACACACATGCGCTCTTTTCCAACATCATGGATATTTATCATCATAAATAATGAATGTAGTGTTCTGAGACTGTGCAGTTACCAAAGTATTACCATGCTGGAGACTAGAGGGGAAAGCAGAGGCATGTTTTGCTCAAGTCTGGCTGAGGCAAAATAACAACAACAACAACAACAACAGGTCTACAAATAAGTATGTAATAAGTATGAGTGCAAATAAGTTTTCAACCGTAAACCCTCTTTAACTAAACACATGTATACATTTAGTTGTAGAAGAGTTCAAAGGGCGGAAAGAATAGGGAAGGGACCAACTGTCTGATTCTGACACCACCATCCCCCTGATCATTCTGCCTGTGAATCTGATAAGAATGTGCTGAATATATATTTTAAGAGAGAGAATAAATATTAAAGCCACTATGTGTCAAATACCTAACATGACACAATAACAACATATTATTAAATACTTAAAAATGTATATTAATTGGTTTAATACATCATTGGGCTCATGTGTGTATTATGTGTCGTTAAAACACCCTCATGATTACATAACCAACAACAAAGCGCCTCATTCTTGTAGATTAAAATCTTTGTGGTTACGAAGCCAACTGAATATTAAACTTTAAGGCTTACATGAGCCCTCACAACTAACTTTGTTGTGTTTCTACGGCCTCATCTTTTTCCTCCTTCCCATTATTCCTTCCCTCATCAAAAAGGTTGAGCACCCCTCTCTAAATGTTTATGCTCAATATTAAATACCTTAAACTCAAACTTGGAGTCTCGGTGCATCTGAGAACATCTGGCTTAATTTTAAAGTTCTGATCAGATAAATCTGAGTTGTTGTATTTCTGCTGAGAAATCAACAATTATTTTTGGCAATACAACAAAAGTTGTAAAATGTGGATCAGGTCTTTCATTTTCTGAAATGAGCACACAAGTCAGTTTTGGAAAGAAATTAAAGAACAAAACACTCCTTCTCAACGCAAACTTTAAATAATTTATCCGATAAATCTTTCTCTATGCTACTCCTTGGGCGATGACTGACTACGGGAAGGAATATAGTTTGCACTCTTCAGCAATTGGTAGTTCCGTAGAGGAGAATTTCAGATGTGTTTTAATTACTTGAGTTAATTCTGCGTTAAATATTTTTGTGATGGTCTGCTTACAGGATGGTTTTTACAGGGCCGCGCCATCTCCCTTTGAAGCACGTCGCGATCATTAAGTTCAATCAGTCACACTGTAGATGCTGTTTCTTCTAGTTGTAGCATGTGACCAGCTGTGGGCCTGGTGCTTCATCGGGAGCTGGAGCACTCATTCACATTCAGGAAGGAGATTAAAGGAAACATGAGATAATAACTTCACTCACTCTTGAGACTTAATGTGCACAACTCATGGCGCTATCTACATTTGAAGACAAGCTCTTATCACATCATCATACTTAAACATCAAAGAAAACACAAAGCCAATTCGGCCATGGCTCGTTGGCTTGAAAGGCTCGTGAGTCACAATTTTTCTCCGCAGACAGATTATGTTTAATGGTTTCTCATCTGTTGGCAACGCTTCCTTCTGCGTCAGGTCAAAACTGCTTGCATGAATTATTACAGCGCACTGAGAGGTTGGGGAGCGCACATCGCTGTAGGTCGTTCCAGATTTGCATTGTGACAGAAACATGTGCTTTGAGGATAAACTACAAGCTTGTGTGGTTAAAGACAAGAAGAGAGGTTACGTTCACCTCACTCGCTCACTCTGGTAGGATGATTCGCTTCCAAGGTAGTGAGACACAGTCCTCCCCACCCCCTGCTGTTGTATGGAAATGTATGAAAAATAGCCCTGGATTGGCCCCGACAGCGGCCATCCATCAGCACGGTGACAGAGGCGAGTTTTCCCACTCTATTGTCTCTTACTCTGAGCGTGTGAATGAAGATGGTCAGATTTGGGCCCCTGATAACTCCAACCACCCCTGGCTTTAGCCCAAGGCACATCAATCAGAAGGCGATACAGTGTCTGATCATTAGGCATCCTCCCCCTACACAGACCTAAGCTGAAAGTATATCAACCAACAAACCCACTGGGCCCTTAGGAGAGCATCGCATCCCAGAGACAAGTACTCCTCACAGAGTAAACAGCCTCATAAAATCCCCATAGAAGAGCCAATTATGCCAGGAACCTGACATCTCTGTGTCGTAAAACCTACAGGAGGCCGTAACTATTGGACAGAACGTGAAATACAGCCAGTTGTTATCGCTGCCCATTTGTGGCGATTAAAAGCCACCCTGGAGACCTGTGGTACAGGGCAAGGAGGGCATCCTGAATGCCTTGCCTCACCGTATGGCACAACTCCGGGGCCTCTGGGGGGAGCTCTCTGTGCCAAGCAATCCTCTCTGCGAATGCCTGATTTATCACCAACCGTCCAGAGCTAATGTACCAGGCTCTCTGGCTCTCTTGGTTAGCCCACGTTGATAGAAGCCTGCTTTATTATTATCTGCACTGGCATCAAAGACTGAGCAGCTTGTATTATTCATAAGATCACCCACATTTCCTCATCCAAACACCAGATACATTATGCAAAGTGCAAATGCAGGTCTGATTTATGACTTTTTGTTGTGTACAAACACGCACATTGATAAGATGGAAAGATCTGTGAAATAACATGGCTTTGTAGTGCAGAAAAAGAAGAGACAGAGGTCAAAACTGGAATAAAAATTCTATGAGCACACTACCAAAATGATGAATCACGTTGCCTCTGCCTCACAAGACACAGTGAGTTCTCCATCCACAAGCAGCTGACTCAAGACAAAGAGAATAGCAAATTATAGTATCAGTCAATATCATCCACTGAATGAGGCTGAGAAATAAAATGTGTTTCTCTCCACTGACATCCTCATCTGCTACTGGTCCGGAAAATTTTATATACCACAAAGCAAAGGAACACTGAATTATGGGCCAAAAAAGGCTTTGTGTTTCCTTCCTATTGTAGCTTCTATCATCTCAAGCCAATTACACAGCCCTAAAAACAATAAGGAGCAAAGCTGCCATCCGTAACAGGGGGCCAACTAGTCACTTTGATTAGCCACAGACTCCAAGGTGACATCGATTTTAACCCTCACTCCATTGGGAAGTGGAAATTTCTATCATTTGTTGAAAGGCGCTTTTTAAAAGACAGGTCTATTCGGGAAGATAATTATGCATGCAAACAAAAGGCGCACAGCAAATACGTGAAATCATCATTTCTCTTTCTTTCTTGCATACAACCAGCCACTATCTGTGTCTTTCTTCATTTGCCTCCCTACCTCAGAACCAAACACATACATATATATATATACACACACACACACACACACACACACACACACACTCACAGCTAAAACACCTAAAATCAAACTCATCAGTAATCTGCACGTGTTCTAGACCCCGATAGTCTAAGGCTATTGATTTCACAGAGCAGCAGCACTCAGCGGTCATTTGCAGTGATGAGGGAAGACAATCACAGCCAAATCATCCCCGGCATTCATTAGGAGGCTAAGCGGAAGAAACCAACTAGTGAGAGTCTATTGAAACTTAATCAACAACTGGTGCAGACTAATGTGGAGAACAACAGGCGAGTTTGTCTTGGTTCTCCCAGGAGGTCAATCTCCACAGAGTAGGCTATTAAACAACTTACCAACAATCCAAAATGTTTTCCTTCCATAATTCTACACTTAGGTTTTGTAAAAGGATTCTCTCAAGCATAACAAGACATAAAGGATTTGATCTGCTTTCTCTGTATTACACGTATTTGCATTAAAGGCTCAGTACTGCTGTTACGCGAGTACATATATGATCCACATGCAGTGTGAATAGTTTACATAAGTCATGTAGGGGAAGAGCATAAGAGATGCTGGAGAGTCATATAAATCTTTGAGTATAACGCAAGTGGTTTCCGTTACAGAGGAAACCAAGAGCAGGTAAACACTTTTCAGTGCATTTGTGTGCCCATTTGCTGATACACACACACGCTCATGTAATATCTCTCCTCAGTTTTTACCATTCCATTGCATCCTTAAAGAAGAGGACATTGATTGAAACTGATTTTTGTGTCTTTATCCACCTAAAAGTGTTTCCACCACAAATGAAAAGCAGAGGAAATGAGGGCCCCTCTTCCAAAAAGAAGGAGACAAAAAAGAAATAAAAAATTACAAATTTTGAAGAAAATGCACATATAATGGTTATAATGGACCGCAATACCCACAAAAAGAAATGGCTGCATTAAATTGTTCATTTTTGACCTTGGAAACAGTATTGGAGAAATTGTCTTAACTAAAAATCCCCTTGCATTGGTGTGCTGGAGCTTTCAACCCCAAAGCCCACAGTTTGTGTAGTTTCCATGGAGCTGTAGGAACATGTCAGTCAAAATCTTCAAAAATCATGGAGCATGTGGAGCATGAGTTGAAAACTTTTTTGACAGCTGTTTTGTCAGAACAAATGATTCACCTACCCGCTGTCTGTCCTGCAAATACAAATACATTTTATTTTTTAAATTACATATTCTAAACAACTTTAACTAAGATAACACAAACTAACCCTAACATTGTAATTAAATATACACTGAGGACCACAGTAAAGCTCAAAAACACGCCTGACAGAATCAAAGGGTCAAATACACACAGCTGCCAGATGCATGGTCAAACATCTAAACTAATTCCATGAAAGAATCTATTCCCATCCATCCTAATTAGTTAAATGATTCTTTCCCACTGCAATCATTAATAATTGCATCACCTACCTTATGTAACAGTCAGGCAACTGTAACACTACATTTACACACGCCATAATCTTGGATGTTTCATTTTGCACACAGAGCTGATATCTTACATGTCAGCTTGTTCTATTTTATCTATTTCAGGGAAACGTGTTTCTTTACTATACATACACTTTGAATCTTCAAACAACCACACATCCACAACTGTGCCAACATCTGGAACAGACGGCAAATAAAAGCAATGCTGCACAGATGTGCCCTTTCTGCCATCTGCTGGTCAGACACAGCTGTTACATTTCCCAGCATGCCTTATTGAAGTCAAAGCAAGTGGTCAAGTTGGTGGGCAGATATTGCCTACAGTGGAAACTTTACATGGATCCCGCCAAATGTACCAAATAAAGACTACTTAATGAGGAACACATGATGTGGGAATACAATGTGCTCTCGATGTGGGGAAGTTGCACTGAAGCCAAATCCAATTGTGGAGCCTGAAGATAGAATCAAATGGAGTGAGAGATTGGTGTTTGCTCTCTATTACCGTGACCACATGGAGGTCCGGTACCAACACCAGTGCTGTGACTTCAGCATGCTGACTCAACGCCACCAGCTGTACTGTGGTCCAACAGATCTGGCTCATTCTTGGTGGTGGTTACACAGATCGCAATCAGCCTCCCGTTTTACTCGGTGGGCATCAATTAGTCGGAAATGGAGCAGAAAAACACCGACGTATGTGCACTGTCCTGTGAAGATACACAGTGAACACACATTTCAGCTTGTCACACTCATCTGCTTCTTTGCTAATGAACAAATGTGCGATATCTGCAGCAAAGTATTTCCACGAGCTTCTTTCCAAACAGCCAAATCTCCACGTCACCAGTCTTTCAAATCCCATCTCTTTATTTACCTTCCGTACACATCCTCTTCTCTCTCACTCAGGAGCCTTGTGGCGCTTTAGTAGGGAGAGCTGCGTTTCTAAGTGGGTCTCCCTGTTTTTCATTTGTATGTCATGCATGTGCAGGAGCACTCAGCCATGCCGTCTGCATTCCTGCTGATGGCATCATGTTATTTCACCGATCAACAGCTGGTGACAATAATGTCTTAAGAAATGTAGCAACGCATGAAAAAAGTTAAGCTATTTCCCTGCGGGCATCATTAAAGTTTTTTCCGATTCTGATTCCGAAGTTAATGAGGAAACAGATTGCTAGTTTGCAAACATGAATGTAAATACAAAGACGGAAATTCGTTCATCACATTTATTAGGGTCTCAGTGATACACTGAGTTTTGATCAGTGACACTGAATCTATAAAGCGCTTCACCAGGTACTTTCAACAAGGAGGGGACAAATTGACAGGGTGAGAAAGGGACAGTCATTTCACAGGAAGACTCAGACTAAAGTAATACATATCCCGAAAACATAAACCTGTGACCCGTAAGAATCTATGCATATTTTATACTTGAAATCAGGTCAGAAAAATGCCTTGATTTGAACTTGACAATTGAAAGACTGGGCTTGAGAACTGACTAATTTAAGCCTTAAAAAGGAAAAAAAAAAAGAAAAAAAAAAGAAAGCTCAAAAGTCTAATCTCATAAATACATGAGATAGTCTAGTCTAAATATAGAGATGAGAAATAATAACAATGAAACACATGTTTATGTCTGGACTGTATCAGGTCATTGCAGGTACACTGAGGACAGTTTAAAATGACTGTGGAATAACTGATCAAATTGTATCATGTCATCCTTCTAGCATTTTACCTGGTGTCAAATGGTTTAAGCCCATAAGAGAAATTTAGAATAAAGCTGTTCATTAAGTTCCCCTCTTGCTCTAATTGTCAGACAATGCAACAGGGATCCGGTAGCGACTGAAACACAGTCCATTAACATGTGGACAAGCCACTGCTCTGCTACAAAAAGCCTGATTTCAACTTGTTTGTCTTACAAAAAAAAAAAAAAAAAATCAAGGGTCTAAGACTGTGCTGTGATTTGGGCAACATTTAAGAGTTAAGTGATCACTCGGAGGGCACAGCCTGTATCAGGTCAGCAAAGTGCTCTTCTCAGCCACTCACTGATGATGCAAACATAATAGGACGAGCTAACTTTAGACCAAGAAGTCACTCAGGTACCAGTCACTGGCAATTACAGGGAGGCATCAGTTCTTTCAAGGTGAGGTGGAAAACTAACATCTGATGATGTCGCATGTGGAGCTTTTTCTGTTGCGGAAATTCCTGTTTTCTTGGATTATAGGAAGAGTTGAATCCATCAGTCAGAACTCACGGAAGAACTTAATCCTAATAAGGCGGCGTCTGAGGAAGATACATCTTTTACTCCTGCTTCAACCGTTTGGGGTGAACGATGCTGAGCAGCCTCTGCCACTTGCTTCATTAGTGTTGCAGATCATCTTGTGAAACTGACTGCAGGAAAGTAAATTAGCAAATTTCCATTTGACTTACTTTCATCATCCCTTTATCTTTAAATCTCTCTGCAAAGATTGCAAACTCAAACAACCACGATCGCCCAGAGTACAGAAAGTCTTCTCATTTATTTCTGAGTGATATCTAAACACAGTTGCGGTGTCAGTCGGATTTGTCCAGGTTCCACATCACTGTGGACAGCGAGGATCAACTGCCAGGGTGAAAGCTAAACACACTGAGATCTGATTTAGGAACATGTAGCGGACACACTGTAATATAATTCAATTTGTTAGTAATGTCCATTTGCAAACATCATAGACTACTGAAACCAGAACTAGCAGCATTGCTAAATAACACTACAGCAAACTGTCTTAATCGATGCAGTTTCTCCGCGTTTTGTGTGTGTTTGAACATATGTACCTGGATTTGCCTATATTTTTCATGCTGTTGCAGAGCTTCACAGGGCCAAGTGTTGGCCTTTAGAGTGAAATGAGGGGAGTATTCAAAGGGATAGGCTTGTTTTGATCCCTTGTCTTGGCAGGCACATAGTGCCGTGCCAGGGTTTGCTAATACCCGAGAAACACCTGGCATATTACACAGGCTTATCCTCTCCTCAACACATCCCTAATGTACTGTGCTTGTCTCCCACTGCACAGTCTCTGACTGGATGGCAGCGACTGCCCAGACGTAATTAAGCCCTAATTCCCCTGTCGACGAAAGCGGAGGCTGCCTTAATTCACTTTGCGGATGAATGTGTAGTAAATATAGTCTGCAGTGTGGCTCTTTGATAATGCTATGCCTCCACTGATGGGCCAAATGTGACGTCATGATCTTCTCAGACAAAGGTCATCATGTGTAGCTGGACATGACTCACACGCAGCTCAGTGCTGGAACTGCTGCTACTCAAATTTGTTTGCTCTGCTCTTAGTTTGGACTGCTGAAAATCAGTTATCGAAATATACTTTTTGACCCAGTGCAATTGGATCTTTTCACCATGCTGTTTTTATGACTTTTACTATTGTTTATTGCAAAAGTAATACGAAGATGTTCGGATTCAGACAGGTTCATCATAAAATCCCCTACAAAACAATTTAAGTGGTCCAAACTTCCCAATACTGATTCATTACTCAACTGGCCCACTCATTGAAAGCAACAGTTAAGCAAGAGCAGCACATTTTTTACTCATACCGACATAATTAAAAAAAGATGTACTCATGTTATTACTCATGTGCGTGATGTCAGGAAAATGCTATCGTCAGATATTAGAATTAAACAATAGCTGCAGCCCATTCTATGAGACTGTCCATGATGGATTCAGAGATGAATAGCATCGCTCAGCATGCACTGTGGAAGGTCTGACCGCAACCTTACCACTTCACTCACTCATCACAAGCTGTGCAGAGACCCCAACTGGCAGAGGGGCCACTGCTGTTTGGGCTTTTGCATATGTGTGCGTATACACACATGCAGCTGGTTGTGTACACAAGTGGCATGCTGACTCAAGGCTTTCAGTGTAATCTCCCTGTAACAGCTGTAGGCTAAGCCACATGTTTATCAGTACTAGCGGAAACCGGTGGGTCTGTGTGAGTTCAAAAGGCATCAGGTCACTGACTAACCAAACCTCGCCCCCAGTGGTGGTAAAGATGGGAACAGAGGGGGCGATTGGTTCTAAATTTGACCACAGATATTTAGCTGTTGAATCAACTTCACAACAAGCGATTATCTCATCACACTAAGAGACAGAAGAAAGAGTTTGGTTACACGAAAGCTCTTGGGTACAATGGAGCTTTCTAGTGTACAGGACTAGAGGGTATACAGTATCATCTGTACCAGCTGTATATGATTGTGTTTGGGAGTGCTTAAACAGTGCATATGCACTTGAAGAATCTATGTTTGTACATGTGGTTGAGTGTAGGTCAGCGGTTATGTGTACACTGTTACTTTGAAAAGTACCACATTAGGAAGTGACCTGGAAAGCTCATCAGATTGTATCGGGCCTTTGAGGTTACAGTTTCTTTCACACTGGGCTCTTTTCCAGATGTTGGCTTTTGAATCAAACCGAAGCAGGAGAGACCGGTGGGCTACAAGTCATTAAGGTGTGAATAAAGCTGAGCCCTCTCCTCCTGGGTGACTGAGATGATGAATAGCTCCAGTCACTGAAGCTTCCTGCCGCACGCCTGAGAGCAGAGCTGCACTGTAGACTGAACTGCGATGAACATCTGCTATACTCAAAGTTCACTTCGTAAAAGTACAACACAGAAGTCTGCAGGTCAAACCCAGAGCACGCAAACTAAGAGAAAGAGCTGATACTGGGAATATATAATATACTGGACCTGCACTGAACTCTTAATATAGTCACTGCTATTTGCTGAATGCCAGCAGTGGAATGTACTATCTTAGGCCTACAATTGATGATTATCATTATATATCAATTGTTTTTTTGTTTTTTTTTCATTGCATAATCTGCTGACGTGTCCCCATGGCCACAGGATGGGTGTTAAAATGTTTTATGACAATAAACTCTAAAGGAGAAAAACTGGTAGTTTTCCTAATACATACATACATACACACTACTTTCTATGCTTTATATTTCACTACAGTAAATTGTGGTGTTTTTGGAGAGTCACCGTTTTAGAATATATTAAGTGGGAGCAGCTAATAAATATAATTTGTCATCAAAGTGTACAAATCAAAACAGCTCAGAGTTCAGATCACGATGATTTACTCTCAAACAGTCAAACTAACAGACGTTCACTTACTTTTAAAAAGAGGCCTTTGAGCTGAAAGGAACACATTTACACATATTTTCAAGAGCATGGTGGTCTAGTTTTCTTTTTCACACCTCATGCTAAAACAACAGTGCTAGAAGGCTAAAGTAAACACACATACACACACACACACACACACACACAGACATGGAATGGACAACAACCTCAAAGGGGGCATGATGTGTTCCCCGGCTTTTGGTTTGGTCTAAATCCACAACCCTGGAATCTGGAGTATCCTAATCTCAATATCTGCCTTATTAACTAACACTGCCACTTGCCAAGGGCTTTGGAAAAACACATTGTTTGCCAAAGCAGCACCTATGAAAATATTGCAAATTCCTCCAGCTAATGAAATTCCTATAAATATGCATGGAGATAAGCTGGAGTAAGGCATTACACAAGAAGTCTGAATGCTGCTAAAGAGGCAGTGAATAATTAAGTGTTTATCTAAATGAAATTTATCTTAACTGATCAATCTAAATTAATGCAAGCTGAAGTTTGTTTTAGCAACCTGGTGTGCATGTGTGTGGTGAATTGGAAAGGAAATAGGAAATGGTTAGCAGGGCGGCCCCTCTCTCCCAGGCGAAGGATAAACCATAATAATGTCGTCCTAACAGAGCAGAACAGGTACAGAAAACACCTCCAGACGGCTGAAGAGCATTAAAGAACATGACACCCTCATATTTACGATTTACACCTCCACAATAACCATGCATGAGTTGAAAGGGATTGTTTGATTCCTCTGTCAGCAGTGAAGGAAACAAACAGTAAGCTATAAACCAACAACTTCGCGCTATTTTCTTTGAATACAAGTGCTCTCCTTCATTTTCCAAGTGCTTTGGAGAATTCAAACCTTGGGGGACTATAAAACTGTCTAGACAAGCAGTAAAAAGATGTTCACCCAACTGATATGACCGTTACACAACTTTCTTTGTTTTAGAACAGTTTTTTTCTAACTCTCGGGTAATAAAATTAGATTTTTGGATTTTGATTCCCTCCAACCCAACGTAACTAAGCCAACACCAACACCAATAGGCAAAATATGTTCACTTATTTCTCATTGTGTTGTAGGCCTCGGTCTGTGCAAGAAAAATCAAATCAACAGACCAAAAGCAGGAGGTCATAAATCTATCTCTTCTCCTTTCACAAAGCAATCTTTTCTTGTCATCTTTTGTTATGGAAGCAAACAAGCTGCTCTGCTTTCATCCCCGGCTTTCATGCAAGATTGGATTTTGATGACAACGATACTCAATTTGTGTACTCTCCACTCTGTCCCTCCCTCTTCCCTACGCCTTTCTGTTCCCTTGATCTGAACAAAATAGCAGAATTAGCTCAAGGGACGGTAGTGCAGCTTTCAAGCAGGTGAAAAGGCCTCAGGTTTTCCCCACTGTCCTTTTGCTCAGGTATCACTGACACAGTATGGATCAGCAAAATGGACTCGACTGTGCAGCGCACTTTGAACAGCTTTGGAAATGGATGAGAAAAAGAATTGTCCATTGTCACTTACATGAAAATATTTCCTTAGTTTCCACATTTTGACGCTGACTCCCAGGTGGGGTGTAGACTTGAGGGGGGATCCTGGCTGCAACAAAGAGATGTGTGGGACTGTTTTACCTCAACTGTGGTTTCATTTCTGCATTCATCTGCTTTCAAACAAACACAAGTGCAAATTATGTGGGCAAACGATGAGGGTATATTTTTTGCAATGCTGACTAATCCTACTGCCATTTCAATGTTGTGTTTAGGTACCATTATCCCTCTTCAATAGCAGAACTGGTTGACTCACCATCAGTCCCCAACTGCATTCATCGTCAGGCCAGTGAGCCCACAGTCAGCTGAATTTAGATCAGTCCATCTGTGAGGTAGAGTACGTGGAAAAATATGTTGCAACTCGCCGTCTGTCAGTCCTCACGCCAGTTTAATGCCACCCCACAATAGTTTCTTGCAAGCTGTTTTCTGCAGCAACCGACATAATAACTCAGAGTTAAGGACCACTGGCATGTCTGAAAAAGCTCAGTGGTTGGGTCAACTTCAGCTGTCGACTCAAAGGCATCTTTGTATTTAACAATAATGTAATTGTCCACAAGCCACTGAGATTCAACACTCTACAAAAAGAACAACTTTAACAACATGTGATTACATTTATTAAGTTATGAACACTACTCTAATCATGACATAGTAGCTGTGCCTGAACACATCAGGTCTGTTAACATAGTGAATACTTAAAGTCTGAAGGGTCTTGTAACTTCTCTTTGCTTTTACAAAAAAGACACATTTCAAGGAAATAATTAAATTCTGCATTTGTGCCTAGTCGCTCTGCCTTCGTACATGCAGAAGTAAACTATGAGTAAAAATGTATTATTTTATCTGAATACAGGCTGCATTACAAAAATCCAGGTTCACAGCTAGCTGTATAGTGTAATATAGTATTCCCAGTGGTGTAGGACCCGGTCTAAGTAATCCAGCTTCCTGGCAGTTAGCAGCAGTGGTGTATCCTGGGCAATACGTCAGAAAAAGTATAAGTCAAAGCAACTTTATGATAACTTTAGTTTCAATTAAACATTTCTTCACTTTATATATATATATATATATAATAAATAAAAAAAATTTGAAAAATATATATAAATAAAACTCTGCAACTCTGCTCAGCAAATCCAGCCAAATTCATCAGGAGATGAGTGTTCAGTGCTCATTTCCAATTATATTTAATGTTGGGAATAGAGTTGCTATTGCAAAATATATATATTTAAGCATATATCTAACATCAGTATTGAAAAGAACAGTTTGACACTATCTCAGTGAATTAAAAATGAAAGAATTAGCCACACTAAAAATAATGCTGCATCTCTTTCCTTTTCTTCTACTTTGTTAGTGAAGACTTTCTAGCTGGGACACGTAGCCTCAGTGTTTGCTTTGTATCACAGCGTTAATGGGTTTCTTTTTTGAAATCAGTCAGCCCGAGCCTTTTATTTTTCTAATTTATTGCCAAAATGGGTTTTTTAGCTGGAGCTGAAATCCTCCAGCCACAGTTGTGAGCAATGAGTCGTCTGATTTTGTCATCCATTTTTTGAAATATTACAAAAGAATTTCCACTGTTTTCTTCCACTGGATATGTACCATGCTGGCAGAAAGCTTGAAAGGCATAACAACAGAGTCTAAATGAGAGTAAGGGTGACTTAAGTTTGCTTTCCAACCACACGAAAGGACCTCGAATTTGATAATCCATAACTGCTACTGAATTGTTTACTTGCAATGCAACTCTATTGTGCACATGCCACACACACACACACACACACGCACGCACGCACGCACGCACGCACGCACGCACACACACACACACGCACACACGCACACACACACACACACACACACACACACACACCACTTTTCCAATAAAGTGCATTTCCACTTCACCGTAAAATGCTGAACTGCAACCCAGCTGGGAATCAAAAGTAGAAAACTATTAAAGATGCATTAAAGAGGAGTTTTCAGATGAGGAAAAGAAAACAGAGAAAGAGAGAAAGCTGAAAATAGATATTCCATTGCTGCCCAACACTGGCAAAGGAAAGTCAACATTTTTCCACATTTATCAAATGTGAGTCTGGTGCACACACAGCATGCTGCAGGCAATTAGAGAGATACTTCATGACCATTACCACCATTAAACCCAACTTCCCTCACCAGCAACCCAAACACAACACACAGTCCTGGCTGGAGGGTTAACAACACAAACTTTAAACTACCTTGTGAGCTTACAAAAACAACCATTATTATTACATTTGGCAGAGACTTTTTTTTTTTGGGGGGGGGGGGGTTAACAAATTATTTCCTGCAACAGCAAAACCCCATGGACCGTTAGAAACCATGTCCATATAGTTTAACCCGTCACTTACATTTTGACATGGATGAGGTCGTGAGCAATTACAAGAAAATTGCAAGCTGCATTAAGATAACACATTATGAAAAAGCTCGGGCGGGGATTAACACCTAATCTTAGTAGTTAACACAAGCAGTGAGAATATTCTTTTAGCCAATCCCCAGAAAATTGTTGAACAAAAATTTTAATAAATCAGTGATTTTGTGTCAAGAAGGAATAAAAACTGAGTGCTCTAGTTCCAGCATAACAAAGTGAATAAATGAGGCAAAACATTTTCTATGGGGATATCTGGGATTAAAAACAAAATTGATGAAAAACTTTCACAATTTTCTTCAATATTAAAATCAAAGTATCAACCATTTAGTAGAGAAAAGAACTGAGGATAATGAAGGCAATAATTAGATGAAGTGCTACACTTTTCCACCATCTGTAGGAGCTATGCTGTAGAGAGGCTGTATCTAATTCAGCGCAGAGTCGATCTCAAGTTGTAGGTGTGAAAGTAACTTTTTCCTTCTTCCTTATATTGCCAGAGAACAAACCTTTGTGTTTTATTCTTGTTGGTTTGACCTCAAATTAAAAAAAAAAAAGTTATTTAAAAACAAAAATCAGCCAGAAATGGAATGAAATGAAAAACTAAACTGTGTTAACAAACGCACAGTTTCACTGTAAGAAAGAGAGACCTTCGCCACAACGTAAACGGACATCAGGAGAGATTAACTTCTTTGAGTGGTTGCAGTTTGAGATTTTGACCTGTCACTATGATCCCAGGGTCAACACCGAGGCAGAGTTGAGAGCTTGAGGCAGCAGGTGAAACCAAAGTCATGAAGCTGAAGTCAGTTTATAAAACCCACCTAAATTCAAGGATCAAAGAGAGTTTGAACTATCACTGAGCACCAGGAGAGATGCACGGACGACATTGGCTACTTTTATAGAGCTGATGTTCTCTAAAGTTTATCAGCGAGTCATAAATGTCAGTGTTTGAAGCAGTGTGGGCAACACTGGGATCAGTGAGTTTTGTCTCTCTTACCTCAGGGGCTTCGACCTGCTCCTGTGGTTCTCCATCTGCACACGTTGCTTCCTCTGATGTGTGGCTCTGCATGTCAGCAGTGGTCTTCAGATCACCCTGAAATCAACCAGCAAAACACAGGAGCGTGTGGAGTCAATTCAAACTAAAACCTATCATTTATTCTTTCTCACCATAAAAGGTCCGACCACCCTGCCTCTCACCTTGTAGTATCCGATGACTTGTTCTGCAATGCTGCTGATGTGCACCATGTGCTGGTGCAGCCTCTGCTGGTACCGGAGGGCGGCGAGCTGAGCCTCGGTCTGCAGAGCGGACACCTGGGCCAGCAGGAACTGCTCCCTCCGGTTCCACCTGAGTCGCGCCATCCGGGCTTCGTGCTCCAAAGTTGCGCGTCTTTCTTCCAGCGAGTCGGTCACCGTGCGCAGCGCGTCCACGCAGCAGTGCGCCTCTTTGTCTTTCCCCTCTGCGGGCAGCAGGAGCCCGCATCCCCTCCGGCAAACGTCCACCGCCGCGCGGTGACCCGCGCCCGGCTCGGTCCGCGACGCCATCCCGGCCGCGTTAAAAAGTTGACAGTTCGGATCGTTCTCCCCGCAAGAAGTTGGGCAATCGGCGCACATAGTTTGCGCAGGAACGGGAACTTTTTTTTTTCGGGCGGCGCAGTGAGTTGGGAAAAAGTTGATATGCAAGTCTGAACGCAGCTGCAGCGCACGTCTGAGCGGGTCTGCGCAGCTCTCTGAGGGGGCTGCGCCACTTCTGCCACAACAGGAGCGCACAAGCCGGAGTTGTTGGGAGTGAGTCCGTGTGTCAGCGCAAAACTGCGACAACCTGCTGACCCACCTCTGCTCCCCTGGGTCACCTGACCACCAAACACTCACACACAACTGCACTTTTATTTTTTAATTGCTTGCAGCTGAGGTTGTGTGGACATTGTGTTGCAAATCCTTTCCAGCAGAGGTCAATCGGTCTCCTACTCCTCCTATGATGATACATTTGGCAGCAGTCAGTTACAAACCTTCCGCAGTTCACATCATGATAGCCATTGTCACTGCGGCTCCTCTTAGTCCTATTAAGTTAATTGAGTCTACTTTTGTAGACTGAGTCAGTGAAACTCATCTCAAGGGAGCCGGGGCTCTGTCAGCAGCCAAAGCCCAGCTGTAACACAATATCCACGCAGAGACTCTCACTTATGAAGGCCTCCTGCGTGAGTCCAGCTCGGCGTTACTGACTGACACAGCATGACATACTGCAGGCATGTCAGAGAGGGCGTCACGTTTCAGGTCCCAGCAAAGCAGTCTGGTTCTAGTCTGCCGTGCAGCACTTTTAAGTGTGTTTTGTGTTGTCTGAGCTGTCACAGAACAGGTGTAGATTTCCAAAGACAATACCACAATCTGTCTGGGGACTGCACACCTGTCTGCAAAGACACATGCACTCTGTGACAAAAGAATGGGGTTTCTTTCACCTGTCAATCACTGAAAATGAGATGGCTTTAATGTGAACTCACGATGGGACATAAAATGGAATTGGTTTAAATCAGTGTATATTTCAAAGCTGAATGAGAGTCTGGACAGTGTGATCTATGAGGAGGCAGCGCCAGCTGAGCTACGGGCCCTGCAGGTAACAGTGGATGTGAGCGTGCTTTTTGAGGAACGTGTTCCACTGGCACCTGGGACCAAACCTATCGTAAAAGGACATATGCTTGGACTGATAAGACACAAAATCAGGAGCAAAATCATGGCTAGAGAAACAAAGTCTCTTTGCTTTGTTCTGCCTGCAAGCTGATTTCAGTAAATAACCATTAAGACGCTGAACGAAACAGAGAGGTGACGCAAAGCTCAATGAGAATCTCAAATGTAGTTCATTTGGTCTGACCTAATCCACAAAGAGAAATGATATCAATCTACTTTTCATCAGCTGGATACCTGATAGGGGTTAAAACTCCAACATCTGTTTCTGCCTTAAAAACCAGATATTGACAGAGCCTGGCCTTATCTGTAATGGAGGACAGATTGAAACACGATCTCCGATATATTAGCTACTGGCCACAATACAGAACAGCTTTCTTCTACAAACAAAGGGGGAGTAAAACCCCTTAAAGTAGGAACTTAGGGCAAATACTTACAATGGAAAGAAGTCATAAATCAGCAGTGATGCTCTAATCTTTCTTGTGTGATATGTCAGAGCTGAAATATTGTTGTGAACATTTCATCTCTAACCAGCCTGAGGTTCAAGTTATGTGAAAGATACTATAATCCCAAATGCACGAGTGGTTCTGATTTAAATCCACTTCAGGAGTGTCGGCACCTCTGAAAGCAGAGCAAAAAGCACCTTAGACCACCAGCTCCACCTCAGTGGAGGATCTGCCTGCATTTGATAACCCTGCTCTCAACTTTTCAGACATTTGCTGTGATCGCTGTTTTTGTCTGGAGGTTTTCAGATTGGACACATATTATCACTTATGGAGTTCTTTCATTCATGATTCAGTTAGCGCTGAACTCACACCTACTCACTGTGGGTTAAAACGTTAAACAAGGATTTTTGCTGATCCTCTGTTTCCAAACATTTGTCCTTTCCTGATGGCAAAGGACAATTATGTACGACAATGATTGTGTGTCACCAGAACCTTCAAAACAACCACTACCAGGCATTGTTGTGAGACAAGTTTCACTGCTTCTGTTTCCAAGCTCAAGAGTTAGCGATGAACTTCAGTTTTTAAAAACGTGGAAAAACAAGCTGCTGGAGAGAAAGGTATATTAACATTTCGTATTTTATGACTCTTCCTGCTGATGAGGAAAAATTTATATAACCAAAAGCTTCAAGCCAGCTACTAAATGGACCTTATGGTGAGGTTGTTTTCCCCTTATGTCAGGGACCAGATTGTCCAGATTCCACTGTCAGCAAAGCTTCATATCTTGGAAATAAAAATTATTCTTAACCATTGGGCAGAATAACATCTAGCCGATGTTTAAAAAACAAAAAAGAGACAGCTGTTGCTTGTAGCCATTCATAGTCTCATTGTCTGGAACAAAAAAAAATCTGTGCTTCAACATAGTCTGTTAGAGGTCGACTGTAGCAACGATCATTTAGTCAAGTACAATTTGAGGTACCACTATATGTTTATTTCAGTTTTACTTTGCTTTTGCTTTGTTTTGCTTTCCTGATACATTTCTGGGGAAAATGCCATACTTTTTCTGTCTAACACGTTTGTCTGACAGTTGAAGTTATTTTGTTTACATTCATTCATTCATCTTCTACCGCCTATCCGTTTCTGGGTCACGGGTTGTACTGGAGGTAATCACCACTTTTATGACTCAATTCGGTACCGATACTTTTGTGTTTGTTTGGTTTTTTTTTCAATCCAAATATTACCCTTAAGGACAAATCACATGGCAGTTCTTACCACACAAACTATATCATGCTATAGCTTTTTCCACAGGTGAAAAGTTTGCCCATATCACACTGTTACGTTACCTCGCGCCACTGTGGGAACGCCTCCCTGGAGGGCAAAAGACGCTACTTCCTACCTGTCCGGCAGCTACTCTTTTTTTGTTTCTAGTTTTGGCTTAACTTTTGCCAAAATGCCGGATAGACAAGCCTGGATTGTGCTTTGACAGAATCCCGTCTGAGGAAGAAACCCCAGAGAGGAGGAGATTGTGGATGTGACTTAAGACGTGCCTCCGTCCCCGGGAAGGGCAAAGAATGGCAACCATCGAAGTACGTACGTCTTCGCAGCGAACATTTCATCAAAGGTAAGGTTTGTTCACAGCTGCTAGCAAAGCGAAGAATATGGCACCTACATGTGAACACACTTCCCCCAAACCTGCCATACAGGTGCAGTGGCCAAATCGCACCAATCCTTCTTTCTCCACAGCGACCCAAGCCGTCAGCTGTGGGTCATTTAAACTGTAGGAACGGTTTACCTGTCATGTTGGAGGGAGAAAGTTTGGATTAGATTTATGTTATAAGGGACCGTGTGAACTTGACCAAAATATTCATGCTTTGTCACTACTGCCCGAGAAGTGAACTGATACTAACTCCCCATATCAGCATTAGCTAACGCTAGCAGTCATCTTTGCTTTGACAATGAAGAATTTCTTGTCCTTCACCTCCCAAACGGCAGCATTATTGACCCATCCAATACTCAAAACTGTCCGTACTTTTGTGTGCTGTCATCCTGGCAGCAGTGTAAGGAGAGGGATTCTCCACAAGATTCATGGAAACATCGCCGGCAGGCACTTCGCTGTTTTTAACATCTGAAGTATGGCGGCGGGTGCCGTGTATGGGTCGCAAGTGCCCCGAACCTGCAGCTGAACCTTATATCTTGTGTTTGCTTCTTTAAAGAGACGATCTAAACATTCGTGGCTTGAAACCATTTAGAAATTGACTGGTTTGCATTGTTGTTCTCTGGCGTCTCCTGTGTTATAGAGACCATCTTGGATCCGGTTTTTTGCCCTCCAGGGGTCAGCGTGAGTCAGGTGACTGAAAACAATGAATTGTATCCTGGGGGTATTTCTGCACAATCCCTGGAGCAAGGTACCCTAAAAGTTTGGGAAGTAACACATGAGCTTTTATTAATTAGTATTGATACTTTAATAGAGAAATCTGCACTCAAATGCGTTGCGTGCAAGTGCCGATATATCGATACCAAGAGCATGTGAACTCCACACAGAAAGGCTCCAGGCCAGGAAATCGAACCCTCTCGCTGTGAGGTAACAGCGCTAACCACTATTCCGCCATGACGCCCTGTTTTGTTTACTATTCTGATATTTTACACCCAAAATATTTAAGGAGCTCACAAGATGGAATTAGTTAGAGAGCCAACTTTCAAACAGTATTTAACAGTTGCCACTCCTCAAGCAGTGTAATTACTGCTTTCATTCCGTTATTCTGGTATTTCCCAACTCTTTTTATTTTTGTTGATGGATTATTCTTAAAACTATCCACAGTTAAAGTACCAAGAAATACATTTGTATGCTTCTGCTTTGCATAATGTGATGAAGAACTTATATTTTCATGCCATTGCTACACTAACTGAGGAATCTGAATACCAGTACGCAGTTCTCTCACGCTCATGCAGTAAGCTGCCCTCCCACACATGCATCCAGTAAACTCAGACTCAGCTTTTCCCAAAGTTGCTGCTAAACAGAGACAAAAACAGCAGTAATTTAATAGTTAACTACACTTTTATTGTTCCTTGACCAGCCAATGAGAGGTTCCAGTTTCAGCCCTGACATTTGCCCCTCCGGTCCAGCACAGCAGTGAAGTGAGCCAGACATATGCTGCCACTGCCAACCAGGGATGCCACCAAATCCCAGCCATCATGTGAATGAGACTGCAGGACCATTTCTGAACTTTAATGAGTGAGATTCCTCTAGTCAGTTTAAGGTTTTTGTTTTTTTTTCTTCTAAAAACTCTCCAACAATTTCATGAGATGACTGGCTTAATGACGCTTATGAACAGCTAATGCACATATTAAGCTTAGTTTCTGACATATAGGTATGGCACGCAGTAATGGAATGTATTTCATATGAAGCACGGAGGTCTGAGAAGTTGCGCTGAAGTAACGTATACTTTGCCTCCAATGTCATGCATGTTAGAATGTAGAGCCACTGCTTTCGGCCGAAATGTCAATGTTCATGGTGTTCATGCATTTGGCAACTCGTTTTATGATTCATCGCATGAAAAGCGAAAGCTGGCAATAGCACTTTGTGGTGGGTGTTGATATAGTCACATAGTAGAAGCATGGCCAGCATCAGTCACACTAGAAGTGAATCAGAGGAATTCAAAACGCAGCATTTGTGTTGAGGGAAATAAACCTTTAAACTGTCCAACCAGAGGTGGATTGAGACAAACAGATATAATAATCATGAACAAAAATGGAAACCGTTGATAATGTTTATATATCTCTGATAACATGTTAATAAAAATAAAATAATGCAGTGGAAACATCATGAACTTTGGATGGTCTCTTACCGCCGACATGGATGGCTTTGCTTATTTTTTGTTAATGGAAGATCATGAAAAATTAAATATACTGTTATGTTACTGTTATGGTTATAGGAGCTAGGCAAGTTGTCTTGTTAGAAAATATAAAGTAGTCACAGATGAATCAGACATTGCAGAGCATGAGTGTTGCCACTGTTCACCGTAACTGTCAAGAATAGTGACTCACACAAAGCCAAAAACAACAAAGATGAAAGAAATGAAAAATGTTTACATGAAATCAAATGCCGACATTCTTTACAAAGCACCGGCTGATACCACTGAGGTCCTAATGATACAGTCAAAACAAAAGTACTTCTCATTTAGGTTCAGGTCACAAGCATGGAGCAGTTTTCAACATTAGTTTCAGTGTTGGCTCAGATGTTGAGACGAAGGCCTGATCTCTGCACAGATGTCTGAACACAACCAGAGGTGTCAAGCAATCAAAACAACTGCAGTTAAATGTTTTGCTGCAGTTCTGCATTTGGAACTGCAGGCATGATATGTTCACATCCTTTTACTCTACATGGCTTTACATTCAGCTTTGCAAATATGGGCCCATGCGCCTTAACTCCCAAACACTTGAACCATTTCAAGCTCACCTATGTAACAATGTCAACATGCACACAATATTTAAGGTGGTTCTCTATAATTCGTAGAGGGCATGTTATGATCAGGGAATAAGCACTGATTGCAGGTGAAATCCGCATTATATTAGATAGCACAAGAGCATCAGTTATTGGTTATATTATTTCAGCATGACATAAATGGCTTTTTTCTCTATGATGCTCGTTATAAAATCAGATATGTAAGAGGTTGAGATTTGCTTTGACTGTATCTCTGTAACAGAGAATGTGCTTTGTTTAGAAAAGAAAACATAAGAAATTCCACTGAACAGCAAGTAAAGAAAGACAAAGACATTTTTATAAACTCATACACTTATCCTTTACAGCTGCTCGTTTACCTTTAACTATGGAATGCACTGTAGGTTAGAATTTTTATTCATTTTTTCATTTTTTCAAAATGTCACAGATAAAATGAAGCCTACATTTTATAAACGGGAAACAGCCAACCTGTGTGAAGCACAATGCTTACACTTTCAGTCATAATCCATTTTAAAACAAGTTACTGTGAAAGATAAGTGCAGTCATTTACATAAGGCATATTTAAAAAGTTGACAGAACTCCTTTGATACTCCTCCAAAGAGGCTTTTTGTGGATAAATAAGGGATGTCTTTGTCCATTTCCAATTGTTTTCCATTTCTGTCTTTTTCCACAGACATATTCCAGAGGGCAAGAGTTGGAATACGACGTCCCGGGTTACAGGGCGGAACCAAAAGATTGTGGTAAGTCCCAAAGTCCTTACAGGCATCAACCATAGGGAGTCTTCTTCACGGGAAGACAAAGATGGTGCTACATTCAGAGGTTCAAGCAGAGGAGAGCCACCAGGAGCAGGGAGAAGATGTTGAGAGACTGGGCAGCCATCAAGCCTCCACCTGACAGACAAACACATACAGATGTCATTTAAAACATTCACTGGAGTGACAGCAATTTTTTTCCCCTCCAATCAGCAGCAAATTTGGCTAAGTCCGATGAATTCCCTGCTCCCATCCATCAAACTAATCACCATATTTGGTGTGCGAAGTTTCATATTACACCCCATCTGTGTGGAAATCACCTTAAATGCTCCTCCATTTGTCAATGCCCAGTATCTGCAATCCTCCACAGTTTAAATTCCAAGGTCTGTGAAATCAAGCTGTCAGGTCTGGACTGAACGATAAGGGATATGGAAAACCACAAGAGAGGTTTCCTCTACTCATGAAGATCAATTACAGAGGCTTAAGGCCTCCTCTATCCATTCAGCCTACCTGTCAGTCCATCAGCCAATGAGAGGATCCAGTCACTGGGCTATCAAGGCTTTAGTCATGAACCGTTAAGTCCCCCATCTTTAGCACTCCAATGTAGGGTATGAAACCTGAACTGACAGCTCTACCCAAGCCCATGGGAACCCCCTAACTGTGACAACTGATTACCTCCTGCCAACTCTGAACCTGGTATAATCCCACTAGCAAAAGGCAGGCCAGGACCAGTCACAGCATGTCACCTGAGCAGTATGGATTTAAAATGTGATTCGATAACTGAAGACTTTCTTTCTATCACACTGATGTGAAACTTAACCCGGGTGAAGGTGGCGTAAGGTTTTTTTATTTTTCACTAGAGATTACGCTCTTTCAGTAAATCTAATTGATGTGCTCATCTAAAAAAATGCTACTTAATACGATTTTCAATACGATCTTTTCTCTGAGCAGCGCGGTGGTGTAGCGTTTAGCGCTGTCGCCCCCACAATAAGAAGGTTGTGAGTTCAGTTCCTGGCTTGGGGCCTTCCTGTGTGGAGTTTGCATGTGGTTGTTGGTGACCTGTCCAGGCTCACCCCACCCTCACCCAATGTGAGATGGGAACCCCGTGAAACAGATAAGCAGTTGAAGATGAATGAATGAAGAACCTTTTCCAACAGCTTTTCTGCCTCCAGCTTTCTTTTTTTTTTATTCAGAACAAGGATACAGTGTTTACTCAAGAGAAGCTAAACCTCTGGTGAAGAGAATTTCATTATTAAACTGTTTGATATATGTATGTAATAACTTTAAAATAGTGCTCAATCGGTAGTACAGAATAAATTCAAATGAAAAATGTATTCATTAAATACAAATAAGATTTAGATCATTCAGAGAGGTGAATGAAGGGGACAAGGTCACAGTGAGGCTTGTGTTTGTTACCCATGATGTGGATTTGTGCCACAGCCCCATCTCCTCCTTCTGAGTGTGCCCGGACCTCCACCACATAGCTCCCTTCAGCAGGCAGTGGAAGGTCTATGTACCGCCTACTTGTTGTGTATAGAGTTCCTGTGGAGTGGCCCTGCTGTCTGTACAGCACCTAGGGGGAAGTACATGTATCAATGTAAGGGCCCCAGCAGAGATTATTAGCTGTGCTAAATTAAAAAATATTGTTCCACTCACTTTGTAACCATCTATCGATGCCTCGTTGGCCAGCGGTTCCACGTGCTCCCAGGCAATATTTACTGACTGGCCCTTTAACTTTTGACCTAATATCCTGGGGGGTCGACTCGGAGCTGGCAAAACAGTAGAAAAAACAATTATTTATAAGTAGATTATAGTTTGGTTCTGTTTCCCGTGCAGATCGCACTGGTTAACACTGCACCGCTTTAAAGCACAACTTACGGGGCTTCTTGGTGTGGATCTGGAGGTGCTCGCTGGGTGGTCCATATCCTGCAGTGTTGCAGCCACGAACCTCAATAAGGTAATGGGAGTCAGGCTTCATCCCCTCCAGCCTGGTGTGGTTCTCCGTGCCAGGAACCACCACCCTCTGAGCCCCACCCTCACTGTCCTCTTGATTCCTCCAGTACTTCACCTGGGACACACAGGGACAGGAGAGATGGGTAGCATCAAAAAAACAGCAACATAAGAATAGTTTTTTTTAGCTTAAGCAAAGGAAACATGCACATACAAAAGTTCTACTAATGGGTGTTGCAGAAATGCTGTTTAATTTCATACGCCATATGATGTGACCCAAAGAGCACCACACACAGTGAGCATTTTTTCTCTCCGTCCCGGCGAGCCTCCATAAAATTTTCTACTGACCTGGTATCCATCAATATTGGTCTGTAGGAGGGGCAGCCACCACACAATGGCCTCTGTGGCAGAGAGAGCTCTGCCGTCGACACTTAGAGGAGCTTCAGACGGAGCTGAGGAGAGACGGAGTAGATTCACTGACAAATAGCTCATAACGCTGTAAGAGAACCATTTGGAGGACATGCCCTTCAGAGGTAATTTCTATATTGCACACACAAAACTCCAACACAGCATTTTTGATGCATGAATATGCATGTACCACACAAACTAATGGATCCATTACCCCAACCATAAACCACCTTGGCTTCTTGATTTGTGTCTATTGGCTTTACTAATGAGATTTTCCACTCAGTGGTGCTTATGCATAATTTTGGTAATGTGAATGAATCATTGTAAGCAACACACAAAGGAAATCCTTCTGTAGGCTGCCATACACTTTTCTGTGACTTATGGGCCAGTTATCTGCTGTTTGTAAACGGTCCCTGCCTGGAAACTACCCTTGAATGTTATATTGTCACACTGGGCCTTAAACCAACAACCCATCAGTTAATGTCACTGTGTGTAACACAGACAAATGCAGCAAAACAAAGCGGCACAATAAGCGAGCACGCAAATACAAATGTTCACACTCACACGCCCGAGGTACAGAGACAGAGTGTTTTGCGGGCTTGGCTAGAAAATCATACACTCATTTGCGAGAGTTTCCCAAAGTAAGTTGCCATGACAACTGTGGGATCTCTGTAACTCATCATGTCTGGGTTGCCAGTGGTTATCTCAACTGTCTGTCAGTGGAAGTTAATAACTAGGCTAAATGCTTTGCATCTTTGAGCGAATTATGAGCTTTATGGTTCATGCTACATAGATCCCGATAATCCCCCCGCAAGGAAGGAGAGAGAGGAGAAGATGGGTTCACTTTCAATGGGTATTAAAATTCCTCACAACTATACATGAGAAAACCTATTAAACGGGTCCTACTTCACTGAAAACATCGTTGGTGATAATTAGCTGACACTGACAGATTGAAATAGCTGGGTGTCTGCATATTGATGGATTCCTCATTCTTAGAGATAGAGAGGAAAAAAGACCTGGGTGATCTATGACACTGTCGTGAGATTTTTTTGGCACATTCACGTATCTGTAGTGCAGTGTTGAGTAATTTCTGTGAATCTCTTCGGTGCTCACCATCCTGAGCAGAGTAAATGGTGGCTGTTATGCTGTAGGGTCCCTCTCCTTCGCTGTTAAACGCTTTGACTTTGACCTGGAACTCCGTCGAGGGAGGGATGGAAGACTCTTTGTGGACATAGCGGTTGGCCTGGGGCTCAGCAACTATCACCCTCCTCCACTGGTTTTCGTCTTGAGGTTTGAACGCCACAATGTAGCCAAAATTTGGACCATAGTAATACTGAGGCTGGACAGGCTGATGACAAAAATGATGAAAAATAATTAATCTAAATAAATAAAAGTAATATTCACCCAACACACATCTGAAATCTGGAATTAAAGCATGCATCATCTATTTATTCTTGTGCTATATAGTGTAGTTAAAATCAATATTGAGAATGAGCTCACTTAGTAATCAGCTGAAATCTAAATACGGTTCAATGCAGCATTCTGTGATTTACACTCAAAGAGTTGGGCCAGTTTGATGGCTTGTCCCTCTTAATCTGTCTTCATGCCTCATTTCCACTGCTGGCACGCTCACTTTATCACCACACCATATGAGGCATGCCTGCATCACTAACCCTTAAACACCTCATCTTCCAGCTGCTCTGAAATTGAACATGGCCATGCACAAGCCAAACAAAAACCAATTTACCCATGAGATTTAATTTATTTAGCTGCAGCAAGGAAATGGTGGATAATAACTTAGTTCAGTCACTGATTTTTGATGATAGCGATTGTTTTGTTGCAAACAATGCTTATTCTTCAGCGCTTCAATACATTCCTTTTAATCTCTAAAAAGCTAGAAAGCGATTTTTTTCTAAAACATTCTGTGTCCTTTAATTAGTTGGACTTATTTGTCCTACTTTTTATTTGAATTGTCAGGATTACGGGAAGTGCAAAGGCTGTCTTAATGAAACATTTCTACAACTTCATAAGGTGAGTCAAGGGAGTGTAGCCATCTGCTCTTTTTTTGATGTCTGCCTCTAAAGCCAGCATCTCACTGGAACAGGTGTGTTTTTTCTCCAGTGTTCTATTGTCAAAATTATGCTTTTTGTTATTCTGGCATATTACTTCCTCTGTGAAGTTTTTTTTTTTATTTTTTTTTTTATATTGTTTCTACCTTAATACAAAGGTGATATTAATTACACAGTTTGAATAATTTTCCTCTTGTAACTTAATTTGGATTTAGCATGTGGAGGAGCCCAGTGCTTTAAAATGAATTTTTCCACCCCCGCACTCTGTGGAAAGTCCAGACCTACCGTCCATGTGATGGTCAGTTCCCTGCTAGTCCCCCCACCCCCACCGACATCCGAGGGCGCCACCACAGGAACTACAATGAGACAGCAAGAGCAAAATTCTGAACCCACATGCTAAAAAACCCACACAAACAATGCCAACCCACACAGGCTGTAACCTCTTCCTGGCAGCACTACTGAAACATCCAAATACAATATCAGTGTCTTCTCCAGAGCCAAATGCAACACCTTAATGTCCATGTGGGAATCTTGCCAATGACGGAGGAAAAGGGGCAAAACTCTGCTTGTTTGGTTTTTAATTTAATAGCTCATTCTCAAATGATGAGGGTTTTTTTTTTTTTTAGAGAGGTTACTGTAGGTCTGTGATTTCCATTTTATAATTGAATTTCAGTATAAAGTTTCAGCAAAGTGCTCATTTGTAGAGGTTTGTGTGGTGAGTTTGGCAGCATGCTTCTGCTGTAGGAAGCACTGCATGATGGGATTTCTGCTGACTCATTCCTACAGCAATACTTGACATAAGTAAATGGTGCT
Source organism: Echeneis naucrates (assembly GCF_900963305.1). Classification (NCBI taxonomy): domain Eukaryota; kingdom Metazoa; phylum Chordata; class Actinopteri; order Carangiformes; family Echeneidae; genus Echeneis; species Echeneis naucrates. The sequence goes on along the minus strand of NC_042526.1, from coordinate 16,955,540 downwards.
ATAACAGAATTATGATGAAGTAATATCAAAATGGAAAGCTAGATTGTAGGACCACATTTCCATGACCTTTCCAGCCTCTCTGACTCTACCCAATAGATATTACTCAGCCCATGTTAGTTAGCCCTGCAGTAAGGACATAGTCTTACCTGCTTCCAGGGTTTTGTCTTTAGGTGAGGGGCTGCTTGGCTCCCCTGTGCCAAGAGTGTTGGTAGCAATCACCCGGAACTCATATTCTGTCCAGGGGAACAAATCCACCACTGTGGCTGTTTCAGCATTGCCCTCTACATCAGCAGGAGCTAGAGAGAAATGCACAGATTCCAACATTACCCAGCGCAGGTTGTGCTGTCCTGCAATTTACCAAAAATATCCTTAAAAAAATAGCAAAGTTCCATTTTGAGGACTTATTCCTATATTTAAGTCCTTGAGCCGTGACTGCATTACAATTTAGCCACTTTTATGAGACATTTAACTACCATGTTGGCCTAAATATCACTATGTGGCATGGCCCAAATTATCATATCTCCAGAGTCAGCACAGCATGAAGGTAACAATGTTTATTTGACCAACTAGTACGGAGTTCTCACACGTTGTGGCATTCTTCCAGACATCCTTTGAGAAGTTGTCCCTGTACTGGATAGTATATTTGGAGATGGGACTGTGGTTGTCTGTTCCACGGCTCCACTGCAACGTCACACTCTTGTCGGTTTTGTTTATCAGTCGCACCCCACCTGGGGCACCGGGGGGACCTGGATTAAAGACAAGAATAAAACAGTTTAAAGTTGTTTGACGGGTGATGAACACAAGTGTGCCTGCTGAGCCGTGTAGAGAGTTCAGTTCACAAGTTTGAATTCTCCACTTTGACTTGTCCCTCAGGCAGGAAGTGAACGGGATCTTTGCTCATGCAGAGGAAACGAATGAGGAAAAGACAGCGTGGCGTTATGGGAAGAGCTTCATCTTTATTCAGGCTCATGGGGAAATTCGCCTCAAAAGGCCTGAGTCAACTTAACTTTTTATGCATTTATTTGATGTATATTAAACAGAGCACATCAAAGGTCTTACGTCTCCTGTTTTTAATGTCTTAAGTAACATCAGGAAAGACTGATGGATTAAGGTATTAGCGCTTAGAGCCCATCGACACATATGAAGTGAAGCTTAAGCAAAATCTTTTGAATCCAGTGTTTCTCTTGGTCCTTTCGCTCGTCTTGATTCTTCCCTTGAAACATAAAAAAGTTCTAATAGAAAACCCAGACTGCGTCAGGGTTTGCCTCCCAACCCACAGCATCAGAAACCAGCCAGGATTTACTTTTTCCAAGTCATGAATATGAGTCGAGACAAGTAAGGCGATTAGGCAGCCGAAGCTGGACAGCCCTTAAGCTTCCTCAAAGAGAGGAAAAGACAAATTACGTTTTTTAAATTCAACGTAAAGGATGAAATATTGCACTTGTTTGTACAAGTTTATCTGTTAAGTTTTATGTCACATGAATAAACACTCACCACAGAGTGCATTTGAACTGATGAGCTTTCAGTGTTAGGTTTTTGCCAAGTGACATATTATATCCTAAGACCAAGTTTATTCCATTTTATGAGTAACTCTCCTAATTCACAGGCACTTAAGTTAACACAGCCGCATTTTAACACTGTTCCAGACTGTAACTTTTAACTACAAAAACACACACATCCATCATTTGAAAACAACTCTTTTCCCAATCTCAAATCCCCACTAATAATAAGCTACAGGTGCAAAGCTGTGTTTTTAGCTTGGACAATCTCCTGAAGCAGATCTGCATCCTCATCTGCTGTGATAAATAGCTGTCTTTCATCTCTCCCTCTGTGCGCCATGGACTGCTGGCATTTGGCACTCCATTAGGAGCGGCCCAGGGCCTCTGTTTTGGTTCCACTCTGGGTAACGTCACAGTCAGCTGCTGTACGTTAACCTGGCCATCTGTCAACACCTGCTCTGAAAGCAGCGGCGGTGGCAGCACGCCTAGAGGACAACAGGGATCACTGGCAGCCAGATCACTGCAAGCGTTCCTGGTTTCATATCTGAAGAGACCCTTTGTCCTCCAACGCTGTGCCTCTTTCAAGACCTGAGGGAGAGGCTGTAGGGCAAGCTCACACTCATCTGGAAGTGGAGGGTGAAAAAAAAGGATGAATCATCCAGGAGGTGAAATACAGTAAATGAAAGAGCACTGCGGAAGCGCGACTGTTTATTTTGGGGATGATTATATCTGTATATGGCTGAAGAACAAGTGCTGAAATCAGCAGCACACCGTATCAAAATACTGTGTTGAGAGAAATAATCTATGCTCTGCACATACCACAACATATTACACAGTTACAAAAACACTAGTTGCTGTGATGCTCTCGCCACTCTACAAAAAAAGTGCTACTTTATTCAGTCATAATGAAGGCAAGTGGGAGCTGACACGGTTCGTAACACTTCTTAATGGAACAGAAGTGTTGATTGTCTTTTCATTTTAATGAAGCTGACTGCTGTGTCGACGCAAGCAAACACAGCAACAGCTTGTTATTAGGAAAAGCCTTCATATAAATATGTGCAGTCAATCTCAAGTCTTTTTTGCCAGTTGCCCCACTAGATGTTTTGGGTAAATACGAGCTATTATAAATGTATGCAGCTATTGGTATCTAAATGCAACATCTTTTTAAAGAGACTGCCTAACGTGTTAGTCCGTCCTCTTCTAGATGGTGGTAAACAGTTTTCTCTGTACGTCTCCGTCTCCTGCATTAGGACATAATTCACTTCCTTCCATCGCCCTTTCACAAGCAGTCCTTGGGTCTGACAGATCATCTGGCAAAACAGGCCTCGGTCTGGTTATTCTGAAGTGATTTACTTCTCTTCAAACAAATTCGTACCATTTCTTCATGTCTGTTTCTCTTTTTTTTCTCTTTCACATAATTAGCCAGCTGTGTATTAATATTCTGAGAATTTAAGTTGAAGAAAATTTCAGTTCATGGATATTTGAAACCAAAAACTTCAAATAACCCAAACTCATAGAATTTTGTCAGAAATAAGTGTGCAGGCTTTTAAGACATTTACATTAATGGCTGCATGATATGTGTAACTCAACCAGTCATGACTCACCCCTGACGACTAGGTGGGCAGAGGCCGTGATGTTGTCAACAGGGGTCTGTGCAGTGCAGTTGTAGCGCCCGGCGTGCTTCAGCTGGACGTTTTTAATCAGCAGCTCACCATTTGAGCTCCCATTCTAAGTAAAACAACAAAGAAGACAGCAGCTCATTTAGGAGTGAACAAAACATGATTCATCATGAGGCAAAGAGCTCCTGGTGTGCGTTAGATATTCCCTCCCTCAGTCTAAAACTCATTGGGAAAGAAGTGAATCATAATTTCAATCACCTGCAAGATCAGAAGGATAGACATATGAACTGGCAATGAGCCTTAGCTGTTGGATTTTCACCTCTTGCCTCCACACAGTGCTTGTTTCAGAAAGCACTCTCACTGAATGAGTGGAAAAATACTACCGAAATGTACTTTCTTTTATATTTATTGCACAACAGCATTTAACTCAAACTGGTTTTATATCATTACCCACAAACATGGTTAAGTTAAACTGGAACCGGTTTTTAGAACGGGGAAAAAATGGGGAGTCATTAATCATAGTAATAATTTGGTGTGTGACCAATAAAAAATGCTAACCAACCAACCAAACTACCAACCAGGGTAGGTCAAAAATAATAGCTGTTTGCAGGAATTTGCATTTAGATGATGTACAATGCTCTATTCCACTCAGGGAATGAATCATATTAAGTTAAGTTAACTTTTCCATTTCAGAGATTCCAAGTGTAAATACTATAAGCACCAACCTGACCTCAAATATGATTTCATGTGGCTAAAGTCCAGACCACAGCTACGATGCGGTTACTGCATTAAACTTAGATTATTTGGGTTCATTTCTCTTCAAAAACACTGACTGACGTCTTACCGGGGTACGTTCATAATGCTGGCTATCCTTGTGTAGGTCAATGACTCTTCCATCCAGAGACCAGATGAAAGTGATGTCCAAAGAGGGGTCATGTGACGCACCACACTGCATCCAGGCATTCTCACCCACTTTAACGTCAGTGTTGGACGGCAACAATGTGATCTTTGTGGACTCTGTGGAAAAAAAAAACAGGAAGAGGTCAGGGTTGATGAGTGAAACGTCAGTGAAGCCTCTGACCAGTCTCATATTTTTGTCTTTCTAGGTTAGAGAAAAATAAAAGCCAAAAAACCTAATGAAACATTGTAGACAGATCTGAGTGTACTCTGTTACTGTATGTATGGGACAGTACACACAAATGTCCAGGAGAGGGCAGAAAAGAGCTGTACGTCCTCAAAAATTTTTTAGCTATGATTACATGTCTGAAAAGATGACCCACTGTTATTATCTGCTATTTAGTCAAACTATGTTGGCGTGTTCATAACCTAACTCCTCTCCTTTTTCATTGAACAGTGGTGAGGAATAACCTCACGTCTCATCACATCTTATCTGAAGCGGTCCCCTCCTGCCTTTGCCCTGAAGGAAAGAATATCTGCCAATAGCGTGTACGCTGTCACTCCACTCACAGGGACATAATTTAACAACCACAGACATTTGGAGGTCAGCAAGGTTCAGTGGGACTGAGTGACAGGAATGATTGCCGGTCAAGGTTGACATCAGTCAGAGCAAAACCAACTGTCCTGGGAGGACCAGGAAAAAAAAAAAGATAGTTGTTCATTAGCTGGAACTTGCCTGTTACTAACAGAGAGCCGGTGCTGTTGGCCTTGCCCCGGTCATTCTCAGCGAAGCAGGTATACCTCCCTTCATCTGCTCGTGTTACATTGAGGATCTCCAGGCTCCCGTCCTCCCAGATGAACACCCTGAGGAGACGCAGAATTAATTTCTTAAACACTGAGGAGACAGAACGACATGGTATAAAATATTCAGCACAATATGAAGGTCAAAAGTCCAGCAAACGTTATTCTGTGAATATGCAGATGATGTAAAGTTATGAAAGAGCTCTGAATGTCTGCCAGGTCCCTAATGGATATATGGTTTTAGGGGTGGGGGGATAAGTGAGCTTGGTATTACTCATTAACATTAACTTAAGCTGAAGGCGAAGGCAACAATGTTTGACAAATTTTTCACTGCATATTTCATATTCATGCATGATAAAAAAGTATCATGCCAAGCTGGCCAATCACTGCTCTTTCCTACACACAGACAGAAAGCAAAAGGAGGCATATGCTGAATAGTAATTTGACTACTGCTCAATCTCGCTGAAGGTCCCAAAGTGGTTAATGGGGGTGTGTGTGTGTGTGGGGGGGGGGAGTTTTGGTCTCTGAAAGCTTCAACATTAGCCTTTTTTTTTTCTCCAGTCAGGAGCACAAGGCAGGAGTTTACACATCCTATCTGGCAAGGATGATGTGCTTGAGAATGAGCTTAATATCAGTGACAAATGAAACCCTTAAGATTGGTATAGAAGATGCATAGCATATTTAGCTCCACTAAATAACTATACTGTATGTATCCCGCTAATTGAGACACATTTCAGCTCCATATATTTGTGTCTAATGTAATCCAGATTTAGCTCACGGTCACAGAAAACAGTTCGATATTAACGCTATTAACAACAACAACAAAAAAAAAAAAAGCATGATTTTCATGATGAAGTTAGCCAATATGTGAAGATCAGAGGACAAAGGGAAGTGTCCCGTCTTATCAAGAGACGGCTCACCTGGTAGAGTTGGAGAGCAGCTCAGTGTCTTTGCTCCAGGAGAAGGTAGGCTTCGGGGCTGCTTTGGGTCGACATTCAATTACCACACGGCCATTTTTAGCTGCCAGGACTCTCTTTACTGGGTTGTATGCAAACGTGGGAGCACAGGCTGAGGAGAGACGGCCCCTGATTATTTATCACAAACCTCGTAGAATGTGTATTAATTGTCGGCATGCATACATTTATGACACATTTAGAATTCATAAACGGGAGTACGTGCATGTGCACAATGTAATTTTTTTTTTTATTACCCCACAATTTAAAAGTTGTTTTTCTCAGCAAGCTCTGAAATAGCACTGCACACGTTCTAATGAGCTCCATCATGTGACCTTTACATCTTCTATAGAACTACTTGAGCTGTAGTTGCTGCCAAAGTTTGACTCACCAAAGACACGTAACTCTGCATTGGCATAGATGACTCCATGGTGATTCTCTGCTATGCACTGATACATCCCTGAATCATCAAATGTCAAGCTGCTGAACTTCATCTCCGTCCTGTCAAGCTGTGGGAAATGTAGCATTAACATATGATTATTCTGCATTTCACCCTTTTGAAAGAATTCACTTCTATTACTAATCACAGAATACAAATGAAGCTGTCCATTGTTGACATGTGCAGAGTCACAGATCAGCTCATTTGAATGAGAGCAGATTTCATGATTTCATTAATTCATAATGAGAACAACCTCCCCCACTCTCCTGTCAGGAGCTGCAACTCTCTTGGGTAATTTCTTTAGACCTGATGACAGTTGTTTCTATGGAGGGTTACACAACCCATGCTGACTGGCACACAGTCAACAACAACACATACTTTCTCCTGACATGGAGTGAACCTGCAGTGCCAGCTTCCTGTCACCACTTCGCTACTGTAACAACCCTGGGATGCACATTGAGCAGTTCTTGGAAACGTGATGGGGCTCTGAGTAATATACAGCTAAATTACTCACTTATAGGACAAAAAGAAAAAGAAAAAAAAATCAGGAATATTACCGGGTCTCCATTTTTCAGCCAGCGGATGCGTGGTTTAGGCTTGCCACTGGCTACGCAGGTCATTGTGTACTCGCTGCCGAGGTCTTTCTCTACACTGCTGATGTGCTGCACCCACTCAGGAAAAGCTGCAAATGAGAAAACTCAGAGTTACAGCGTTTACAGTAAAATGAAAAAATTACAAAGACTGACTGTGTGAATACCTCAAAAGCTCATATGGAGTGATACCACAGGTATTAAACCTAAGAAAGTGTGTTAAGGAATGATAAGAAAATAGGTGGTGACTGTATCCCCCAGAGTGCCTTGCAGAGACTTAATAAAGCTCATAAAGACTATTCAAAACTACAAGGAATGTTTGGAAAGTTTCTCACCCTCTACAGACACACGTGCAGTGTGGTAGTCCTTTCCTTTCGAGTTCACGGCCTCACACCGATAGGTGCCGCCATCTTCAAACTGCACATTGAACAGGTGCAGGTGAGACCCTGCCACCTCGTGATTAGGTGGCATCGGCCCGTCTAACTTCTTCCAGTGGATTTCAGGGACGGGGCTGAGAGGGAGACAAAAATAAGACAAAAGGGAGGCATTACTTGTAACACATACGTATGTGCCACAGCATTCAAGTCATTACCCCTGTGAGACAATCGTTCCAATTTTTTAGTGCTGTGACTTTGTGGTGATTCGAAGTTTAAACTAATGTAAAGGCAATTTTCACACCCATGGAGGGTAAATTAAGATAATTGAGTGATCCCTATTATTTTTAATAATAATAATAATAATATGTGCTGCATAGTTTAAATTGCCTTATTTCATGCCAAAAGAATAACACATTCAAGCTCCTGCTTGGACCTTCATAAAGGTTTGGTTTTACTTACTTCCCCAAAGCGAAACATTCCAAGGTGACATTCTGCCCCACCAGAGTAGTGGTGTCTGGGAACTTGACATTGAGGTCAGCTGGGTATTTTCTGATGGGACCTGAGGAAATAGCAACAGGAGAGAATTGTGATTCAGAGGATAAATTCCCTGCTAGTTGCCAATCCAGAAATAAACAGGGGTTTAAAGTAACACCAAGATTTTAATCTTAACAGGATCCAGGGATATGTTGGGTCTTTTTAACAACTCCATAAAGAGTTTGGTCTAGACCTGCTCTAGGTGTTAAGTGCCTTGATGTAACTTTGTTATGATTTGGCGCTTTATAAATAAACTTAATTTGATTCCATCCAAGTTTTCTATGGTGCCAGCCTTCGATTTGTTGGGCTGATATTAAGACAGGACGTAAAAGTGCATGTAGCAGCTTTGTGAACTTTTTCTATCACAGTCTCAGTGTGAAAGTTTGCTGATTTAACACTTGATTTTGTCTCTTGCCTATTAGACTCCAGAGTTCACATTAGTCTGTGCAGATCAAAGTGGATCTTTGATTTCTTCACGTCTCAGTCAGTCTGTCATGACTGTACCAACTAAGTTACCACAGCAGGTGAAGATGAACATGGTTCAGTTCATTTACCAGAGCGTTTAAATTTTTTTCATGGTTCCAGTTTAAGCAGCAGATGGGAGAAATAATGACATATATGCTTTGTGTTGTGTTGCCTACATGACAGTATTAGATAACTATACAGTATCAGCAGTATCAGTAAGGCTAATCCTGGTCTCTTCAACCAGCTAGTTTTCACATGCTGAAACACATGATCAGCATATCTCATATGTGGGGAATTTTAAAATTTTTGGCAGTATGCAAAGATATTCACTCCCACACACACACAAAAAAAAATAGTTGAATGCAGGCTACATCATACCCAGAAGCCATTTCATAATACAAATAGGCATGAGAAAGCCCAAACAGCTATTAAGCTTAGATCCTAACCTCTGTAGTAGAACGCTACATCCTAGTTGTGCTCTACTATTTAAGATGCATTTGCCACAGGTGAAGTGAGTGCAAAGTTAGATGACTATGAAAGTAAACATGTGATAGATTCCCGGTAGGTCCTGCAGGATATTGATGCAAAAAGCTGCCTAGATTTATCTTATTAACTATTGCATTAGGCTCCACAAATACATAGAACATTAACAGACGTAATCACATTGCTTAAGCTTATGGTCTTTGTCTCTGAGGCTGTTTGTGTTCTAGTTCATCTTTCATAATATGCTCTGTCTTAAAGCAAGTTCAGTTTCCCTGCTAATTTGTTAGTGTAAGTTTCATAGAAGAAACACCAAGCGGCACGATAATATCACATAATTATTATTACTTGATTTTGCAGTGGGTACAGGAGAAAAAAAAAAAAGAGTATTATTGAATGAAAGCAGACAACAACTCTTCCTGGCTACAACCTCCTTAATCTTTAAAACTCATCTCTTTAAGAAACTTCTGCTAGACTAACAATTACAATTACTGGACATCATTTTAGGGACATGTATTCCATCTCTCTATTGTATTTGATTGTTATCCTGAACATAAGACAAATACAGGCAAATCAATACATCATATCAGCTCACTAGTTGTAAGACGAAGAAACCCACAAACCTTAAACAAATGCATCAATAATGATTATCATTTATGCAAAGGTCAGAAAAAAACAACTGGGAATGGGTGATAGGAAACGAAGTACTAACGTTCAGCCTGAGGCATTAGTGGGATGTAGTTGGAGAAAACGCTCTTGGAAATGGACGCGCTGGATGCAATGCAGGAGTAGTTTCCGGTGTCTGAGGAGTCCACTTTGGAGATATAAAGGTTACCATTTGTCTGGGAGACAAAACGCCTCTTGTCCAGCGGGATAAAAGTGGGGAATTCATTGAGGATCCAACGGAATGACAGCTCAGCTGCACAGAAAGAGACGCGACAAAACACCACCCATCAATCAAGGCTCTGGACACATAGCTACAGTGTTGAAAAGAGTCGGGGGGGATTAGATGTGTGAGCTAGCTCACTTTGAATTCTGAATTTATGAAAAATAAAAATAGCACCATCCTTCAGCACTGAGGGAAATGTGTTATTCAAGCATCTGTTGACCTTTCCAATGAAATCTTAATTCTTTTAGCTGAGAGGCATAATAGGGAGCGACTGCAAGCACATTGGCTTGTTGAAGCAATTCTGATGCTGTGCAGGGAGCGTTAAGGATGCTTTTAGAGAAGGTTATTGATGGATTTGCATTTGCATGAACATTAAAAAATATCTGTACAATTTCCTGGGTTGACAGCTTTGGCCAAATAACAACAAAAAAAAGTTTTATTTAATTATCTTCCAAGCCTATGACATAAAAAATGAGATAAATGAAATGAGGCCATTTACAGGCCAGTGTGAGAAGAGAAAACAAAAAACAACCTTCATGAATTAAATTAATTTAATAAATATTATATATTGCATTCCAGTTTTTTTTTTTTTTTTTTTTTTTACATCCATGTGTAAGTACAAATCCGGCTCAGAAAAGGCGGGGGGAGGGTTAGGGTTAATAACGGATAGCGAATGAGACAGTCATTATTTTTGTACCTTGGAGGACATTAAGTAGGGCAATTCAATCTTAAGCTAACACAGGACAAAATGTCTTTGTTTCATTTCGCTATTTGACGAATTTGGTTGATTAGTCTGATAAAAATGTGCATGGAATACTGTTACGGTACAGAACGGTGCAACGGTGCAACAACAATTATTATACTATACAATTATTATACATATGTAGAATCAGAGTTACTTGTGACAGCAACTTGAAAGAAAACCCACATAATGAACCCACGATGATGCTGAATGATGACTGAATATAGGAATACTTCAGCAGATGGACACTCAGTGATCATTTGTTGTACCTGGATAATGTGGTGGCGGAGCGCAGAGCAGCACTGCCCCCTGTCCTTCTTTGACTTTCACCGTCTCCCTCTCCTCTAATGAGAAAAGATCAAGGTCTAAAACAGGCAGAGAACAAAATTAATTGTAAGGCGCTCTCAGACTGACTGAAATCTGCACAGAATCTGCTGTCATTATTCACATTTATGTGGTTAAATTCACCTAAACTTAAGTTTTAGAGAGTGCATAAAGTTTATCTTTTGAAATGAGCTGGGGTTTCTAATAGAAAAGTACATTAGCCACACTGGTATTAAGAAGTTAGACCATTCACAAATTGCACTTTCCACACCACTTATGATTTATCCCAGCTGCCCTTGCAATTTCAGTGCGCTTAATAGGCATGAAAGCACAGCTCTGGGCAGCTGTGTGCCAAGCCTGCACTGTACTGTACAGTAAATGAGTGTAGGCCGAACTGGAGTGCTCGTCTGACCACTTACATCCAAACTGGACCGAGCCCACTCGGCTGATGACTGTGCCGAACTTGTTGGAAGCCATGCAGGAGTAATTTCCTTCATGTGTGTTTTTGATGGGCTTGCTGATGACCAAGTTGCCTCCTACTAGACTGTAGTGGCTGCCCTCTTCCTCCAGATCTATAATAATGTTGTTCAGTTTCCATCTACACAGAAAGCAATGGATACAGTCGGTGTCAATGTATGATACATCACCGCGAGCTTGCTGACAAATAGTTTGTTCTACATGTAGAATCACAGCCAGGTAGAGTGAGTTATTTGATGCACGGACATGCAGTGTTTTGATCGCATGATGGTTTTATTCAACAGGTTAAACAGCTAACATTTGGCCCTAATATACTGCACAAAATACACAGTGTAGTTTAGGTTACAGTTTTGGCTCTGCCTCACTACACACCTCTGAGGCAACAGAAAGAATTTAACATGCTCCACAAACTGGAAACTGTTCTATGTAGAGGCAATAACAAATGTCATGTTTCGAAAGGCGTAACAGACTGGACTGTGGCTGAACCCTCTTTAATACTTAATACCAGCAATGGTCAAAGCTAATTCCTCTCCCTCTGATATCTAATTCTGGGCACTCTGACAGTAAAACTGATTTGGGGGATGCTGAGCAATATCATTTACATACATTTACATCTAAATTGAAATGGATGCAAACTGCTTAAAATTTTGCGCCGCGAAATGAGGTGAAGACATGACAGCAATGCTGTTTATGCTACGGCTGCAGGAGCATCCCATTTGCTATTAGGTTTTTCTGGCATGTCCCTTTCTGGACCTGGTGCAAGGAAAACAAACTTGTTAACCGGATGATGAAAAATTGTCCAGAGTTTTTTCGGTGCTGCTGGAAGGTCACGCACATACACATATATTAAACCTTGGAACTGATTCAAGGTTAAAGTAATCACCCTTGTGACCTTGCCAATGGAAGGCGGACCATAAAACTATGGGGAGTGCAGCTATGAAGGTAGCCTGAAACACACATGTGCACACAGAGCACCAGTGGGTAGTAATGAGACTGGGTTCATGGTGAACATATGTTACTTGTATTTGGCAGGTGGATTGGCTCGAGCCCGGCAGTTCAGACTGATTTTGGCCTCTAGCGACTCCTCGGGGTAGATGGTATCCACCGGCTGCTCTTCAAACACTGGCCCATAACCTGTGGCTTCGTCTGAAATCAAACAAGCAAGCAAACAAACAAACAAGACCATGGTTAGTAACAACAAGCTGGGTCAGACCTACAAAAAACGATTATCAAGGTGTTAGAGCTCAGCATCGGTCTGGCAGCCCTGGGCCAATTTCATCAAAAACATGACAGCTGGGATCAGATGTAACATTAGACAAATACATACGGACGAGAAGGATGCATTCCCCCTATGAGGACCTGTCTTAAAATTTCATTATGTCATGTGGTGTTCACTGACACACACCTCTAATGCTTCGTTGCTGGTTTATCATTAATCTAATCCTTTCATCCACACAAATTCTCTTTCAGGCATCCATGCAGAATAATAAGCCCCTGCTTTATTCCAAATCGAAACATCACAGTAATTATGACAGAGATATGCTCACTCAGGTGCTAAACTGACACATTCATCTGCTGTCAGCATATATAATATTATTACAAGCCAGAACTGGAAATGCTAACTTTGAGTGAGCATAATCCAGCAACCTTTCATCCTGCATTTGCTGTGAATTAGTAGCACAGGAAAATTCCGAGAGAAGAGAATTCTTGCTGAGAATGTCTTTCTCAGTTCAGTCTGCCTTTTACACCATCAACGCAAACGTACAATTAGGCCCAATTACTCATTAAAACAGACAGAGATTATAAGCTGTGGCATGAAAAAGACATGATGACACGATGAATAAGCAATGAGGCAAAAATGCTTCTGAACGCTGATTATTTTCTCCGATCAAGAGGGTGTGTAGGTGACTGCAGGATACAATTGTGAAGTGTGTGTGTGTGTGTGTGTGTGTGTGTGTGTGTGTGTGTGTGCATGTGTGTCATTCCCCTGTGTCTCTGAGTTCTAAGAGAGAGCAGCTGACACCTCAGTGGGGAAAAGCTCACTGTTTCAGACAGTAACATCCTGCTCTTACTGGATCCTTCTGATCAGGCCTGGATTTGGGAGGCTCAGACAAAGTGCAACCTTTAGAAACATCTGCAAAAAGACTTCTGTTGCCAACTGAAAATGCATATTTACTATTGCGACCACCAAGAAAGAAAATGAACCAAGAGTCATATTCCAGCAGTTTAATATGTGAGTGCTTGGCATCAATTACAGTAATCTCTGAAACTGAATACTAAGTTTATCATAGCTGCACCGGTTGCAGTCTCTGCTATCGGGAAGTAAAAGAATTAAGTTTTGTAATCCTTACCAATATGATAGCAGATTTATATTTACATGAACACGTTGGCTTTACCCTGTTTAGCCAACCACGAGGCAGCAGTTAAGATGTTAGGAGACAGGAGCCACACCCACTCACGCTCTCCAGCAGCCTACCGTGTGCCAGTGCTTGACATTGATGCAAATCCCAAGGACTGCTGGCTGAGAGAGAATTACCAAACTATAAAGTGTGGGACTGGTGAAGGGAAAATTAAGTGAGAGACGATGTTCTGGGAGCAAGGGAGAAAGAGAAAAAAAAGAGGAAATGGAAGTGAAAGAAACTGGATATATAGTGACTCCATTCTACTGTTGGACTGCAGTTGTTCTGCATGAGTGTTTAAAGATGCTTTACATGTAGGTATGAAATATGAATATGGGATGGGCTCTAGGAGAAGAGTCACAGAGGTTTTAGAGCGATGCAGGAACAGCGATTGGAGTGTAACTCAGATGAGTGCTGGTCCTGTTCCTACCGTTTCCCTGTACTGTGGGATGCGACAGATGGTGGAGGGGAGTGTTAAAGCAGGCCACATAAGGCCCACTGCCTGGAGACACACACAGGCCTCTTTCTCCTTTCACTTTCTGAGTCTATCTGCCTCTAGCCCTCTCTGGTTTTCCACTGTCCCCTCTACCTCCCTCCAACCTATACACTGCTCCACTTTCGCTAACTTTCCTTTTGCGGCTTCTTCTCCTCCAGTTCTCGTCACTCTATAGTCATGGGAGTGGCTCAGACAATGAAAGTCTGTTCCCCAACTGGATGGACTGCCATCAAATCGTGGATGATTCCCGGTCTTAGCTCTTGTGCTACCATGAGGTGAACATTTTTCATTTTTGGTGAAGCTTGTCAAGGATTGTGATAGTTTTCTTGAAGCGGTAACAGTTCTCAGCTCCTGATATGTACAGTTGGAATCATGCAGTGCTCTGTGATCCCTGAGATGCTGCCAAAATAAATCTGTCTGCATTGGCTGTACTTTGAGGGCTACCTCATGCAAGAGGTTAGCAAACAAGTTCAACATTACACGTGGTAACTCCAAAAACAGCCAGTCAGAGCTGCTAATGATGGCTACATTTCTCTAATATTTGAGCCTTCACTCTCTCACTCACAGCTTCCGACACAGTATATGCTCTGATGAACTTTCTCTCATGCCCACCCCCAACATTTGTGACACATTTGTCCAAAGCAGATAGCCTTTTTCTTCATCACTCTATTGACTCTACTTTACCTCGGATACGCTGAGATGTTCTGTTCAACAGCACAAGTAATTATTTACACCACAGTTAAGGTTAGGTTAACCCCTCCATGCATATTTACAACCAATGGCGAGAAAGAAGGAAAGTTACTCAGGGAGAGATGTTGACACAAAAGGGGGAAATTAATACACACATGTGAACAAAGCCACACACACTGTGGCCATCTGCCTCCAGAGCATGCTGGGAGTCATTTTGTTCAGGACAGACTTCATTACCAAACACTAACTCATCCCCTGTTGTTTGAACGTAACCCGTTATCTAGGGAGCGTGCTATCTCCCACATATTAAATTTCTGTGGCGACACCAGTGATTCACTGTGGTATTAAGTATACATTTGTGTGCATGACAAAACCTACGTTGAAACTGTATCATGACTTTAATATCTGTAATCTCTCACTGCTTGTCATATGCGCTCATATCTTTCCATCTGAAATGTCTTTCTTTTAAATTTCCACCCAGAGTGGTTTCATTTTTGCAAACAACTTTTTGTATGTGTTGTTGTTTCACGTCTAAATACTCACACTGTTAACAACAGTCCCAGAGGAACCAAATCCTCTCAGTGAAAGTCGTTTATCACACAGCTGTGTGTTGCAACTACATGTGCAGCACAGTTTGTTTGGATGATCAGGAGAACGTCCAAGTGGGACTGATAACATATTGTTCCCTTAAGGCGCTGAACACAGTGTCGCAAAAATTACCCACAACCCCCTGAGCCACACAATGAGGCATGATGACAAAGTCCTTGGAGTGAAAATTCTAATGGCGTTAATTTTATGTATTAATTATTCTATTTCACTGCAAGCCCAGTCATTTGCAGAGGTATGGTCTGTTTTAGTCAAGATATGATCCTTGTGCTGCCAGCTGTGCAATCACAAGAGCTAGGAAAGAGAATTACTCTACCAAATGTCAGTTGTAACGGGGCAAAATTATTGGAACAGGATATATGAGGCTTTCACAGTCCATAACATACATAACAAAACTGAGTACACCCCCATGCAGTATCACTAACAGAGGAAATCGATGCTTCAGTGACCACTAAGACAGCGTGAAGGGCATGGCACAGTCAACCTCTATGCACGACAAATCCAGAATTGCCAAAAGAGTAGAAAACTGGAAGATCCACCAAACAATGTGAAAGGGAGTTAAATGTTGACAGTGCATTCTTTGGTCAGATGGAACAAGATCGGGACCAACATATTTGGCCTTGACCTGGCCATGGCTACTGCAGAGACTGAAAAATGGAGGTGTGAGAGAGCCAATGTAGGACTGCATGAGAGCAAAAGGTGTAGGGGACAGGTTATAGGTAGTTGTGTGTACCCAAATACATAAGAGGCTCTGTGGAAGAAGCTGCAAAAATTTAAAGTGTTTAGAAGGAAGAAAAAAGTAGTGACCCAGTCGTGATACTGACCAGGGAGCACATATTGTATATTAATGTGAAGCTCAGCCTGCTATTGGAAGAGATTATGGCTATGGTTTTATTTAGTTTCACTTCAGTTTTCACACCAGTAGTATGGAAAAAGTAAAAATAAAAGTGTGTAGAGCTTTGAAATATCTCTTATTGGATTAAAAGGTGTCTGGTGATTACTGTAGACTCCAGCAGTGACCATGTCTGGGTGCTGAAGTAATGTAGTTCATTTACTGGGGATACTTTGTGGTCATGGAGCTCTCTGGTCACTCTGGAGTTAAAGGAACCTAAATGTGGAACATCTGCCTCTTCACCTGGACAGTGAGACGGTTTAATATGTTCTTCCTGGGGAATCTTGATATTTAGACATTTTTAATACAAATTATATGAGGCCGTTAAAGGCTAAAGGTTCTGACTGACACAAGAGAGTCAAATAGAGATACAGAGACAGGAAGGAGAATAGCTTTAAGAACAGAGTGATATTAACATTTCTATAGGCCGAATGATCCTAAGCTTGTTTCTAAGACAAGAGCGATTCTGCTCTGAGCCCCAGCTGGAAGGCAGCCTACACAACGTTCTGACCTTTGGGGAGTGTAGTTTGTCTTGGCCTTCAAAATTATTTTCTCACACATTTTAGTGTCGTCACCAAAAACCTGTGGAGATGACATCAGTTTGTCCAGGAACTGACAATTTAGACAGGCACCCAGAAACCACAAGTCAGAAAATGAGAAAGATTTGTTTTTGAATGCACACCCTGTAAAGGAATAAAGTCAGACCTGTCTTTGGATATGATGATTTTAATTTGGGAGCTTCTGATCTTCCTTTTCCCATCGCACTTGAACAGCAGGACATTTTGGGAAATACATTTTTTCACTTTTCTGCCAGCGGTGGGATGAAAAGATCAATACGGTCTATTTCTGCACGTTTACTTGGCCTAGCACAGAGACTTCCTTGAGTCTGCGCTGGTTGCCTGGCAACCCAACAGTGATGCCACGCCAAAAAAACATTGGCACATAACTGACTGTAAACCCCTAACTTTCTGTTTAAACACGAGTCTTTGTACAGATACAATTAAAAGAAACAGAGCGGAATTACTGAGCTTTAAAGGTGACGATAAGTGGATCATTTCATCAGTTGACAGAGTCACTGCTGTATCCCCATTTCAGGTCTACACCACTGGATCTATTTACTATACACACATGAGCGTGATCACAATTTTACAATTTTCTCATGAATGAAAAAATAATTTAATGACTACATGCACACACACGCACACACTCTCATCAGTGTATGAATCAATGATTCTCATCCATCACTGCACAATGAGTTATGGTAACCATAATGCAGTTTCTGGCTTTAATGACCATCCTGGATTCCTTTGTCCAGTGCTTTCTCTTGGATCCTTATTAATGCACATTTCCATGTAGGAGAAATCCAGAAATAGCAACAGTGGAAAGAAACATGACCTCCAGATAGAATTCCATTCCTCCTGTCCTATTGTAGACCATGGGAAAAAGAGCCATCACTGCATGTCCCTCGACAAAATCTGACAGGCGGATACTATTGTACTTTTACTACCTCAAGGGTTGGAATAAACAGAGATGGGAGACTGAAGACCAGCTGATATTCTTTTTAGCCTTGGTTTCCTTTGTTGTGCTGATTTTTCATAATTTCACTGGATTGTTCATTTGTTGAATCTGTGAGTAGGTTTTTTTTTTTTTTTTTTGTAAAGACAAATTAAAGGAATAACATGAGTGTAACAAATAGGAAAAGCACATACTCCTCCCCTCGACTGTAATGCTGGCAAAAGTTTCTTTCAGGAAAATCTAGAACCCTACGAGAAGTATATAATAAGTTGAATAATGGAGTGTTTTTTCATAGCAAATCAAATGAAATTCTAAACGACTTAAAGGTCACACGTGAGAAGTATGGCAACAGAATAACAAAAAGTCACTCCTCAAACAGATCTAGTGATGTAGTCTTGACAGTGAATCACAGTTTCCTTCTCTAAAGTCCAAGGCCATAACTTAATTTACCTGCCATTTATCATGTGGAGCATGCTTGTTGTTGGTTTGAACACTATAAATCAAATACAGTCTTGAAATGCTGCCCACCTATTTCTCGGTCTTGAATTGAATGGGAAGCTTGGAGTCCCATGAATTCCTCAAGCTTACATCCACAGAATAGAAAGAAATCACTTGCCAGCCTTGTGACCTTTCTAGGTATTAAACACTGTAACCTTCTGGTCCTTGACACTTTATCACCACTGCTGCAGGATTTTATGAAGGTTTTCTAAACATCAAAACTTTGGATACTCATGAATATAAAAAGGCCACGAACGTGCGGTTCTTACCTCTGTAAAAGTCGGGTGTCTCCCAATCAAATGATGCATCTGAAACAAAAGACATCACGTCAGCAATTTGAACCATAACGCTACAAAAAGATGACTTCAATTACTTTCTGCGTTCTTTGCTACAGGTGTAATTCTCTCATTCACAGAATACAAGGACATGGATCAAAACCCATTATAAAGGATGATGAAAGTTTTTTCAGCGAGGTGCAGGTGTTTGATAGAATCCCCTTTTCGCTGCCGAGCATGGGATGAATTGCTGAAAAATCACAGCTGTGGAATACTAGACTATCTTTGGCTGATGGCCATCTCTGTGAAATCAGCTACATGCTTCTTCACAATAAGAGACAACATTTTTTGTTTGGCCTTGAGGGTTTCACTGCTATTGTTGAATAGAATGGCTGAATCACAAAAAGCGCTAAAACTCCACAGTATGCTATAATAGCAGAGCAGAATGTTTTTGACTTTTCTTCTGCTGTCACAACATTAATGTCATATTAGCCATCAAACTTTATTCTTGTTGGAACTAAACAAAAATGCCAAGCCAATGTTCTCTCCGCACAATAACAACCTGAGTCTGCTGTCTGTTTAGATCCAGGGTCCAGCCCTGCATGACTGTCCAGAAAGCCACATGCAGTCATTGTCGTGGTGATGTATATTTATCTCTATTTACCATTCGTTCTTTTTTTTTTTTTTTTTTTTTTGTGGCTGTATGTGAGGGCAATTTCAACTGGCTAATGAAAGGTTTTGCTGCAGCGCTGCCAAAATGTGCACTCAGCTGCAATGCTACAAGCACCTTCCTTAACAAAAAAAAAAAGAAAAAAAAGAAAAGGGTAGATAAATCTCCTCCATCTAAACGTCCGTTGGAAAAAGAGTAGAGTTGGCAGCCTGAATTTCCAATCCTAGGTCCTGTTTCTTTTTGCCTCATATGAGTGTGAAACAAGTGGAAACAGAACACAGAGGAGGTCGTATCTTTTTTAGACAGGTCATTTTCAACATTGCTGCTTTCTGTCCGCTTTCCTTTGCTTCCAACACAGATGATTGCACAGTGGGATCACAAAAAAAGGAAACGAAAACCCGTGAACTGTTGGACCTCCAAGCGCAGCATTTCCCAGCGTTGATCGTTAGATGTAAGTAAATCTTGTCATCGTTTCCTACAATATGTGCTTCTTTCCATCTGGCCTTCATCGCTTTCCTCTGATTCTGATTTGGTTGTGTTTGCATTTACAGCTGACATTAAAACAGAAGATAGATTTTTACTGTCACTCTTGAAGCACACATCCACCATCATTATATTCGCTATGTTATTGATGGCTAGTTATTAGCAGCCTATTAATGATTTGTCTTTATTCCTGAGTTCATCAGCAACAAAATTTAGATAACCACCTTTTTCATCTTCATGAATTGTAGTTGGAGACACTAAGTGAAATTTTTCTAATTCAGTAGTTGCCTGTTTGTGCTTGAATAATTCTTTGAATGGGATTTTTTAATGTTTACACTTGGTGATGATAAAACAAGTCAAGCTTAGAAGCAAAGCCCCTAATGATGTCTTCATTGCAAATATTTGAAAAGGAAATTCACAGGGAGCAAACTACTACTACTACTGAGTTAATTACAATATTTTTAGTGACATTAATGGCAAATAAGTACAAATTTTTTGATTTACACATGTTTATTTTGAGGGTTGAGCCGAGAAATGTAATGACTTGTAGCATCATAAAAAATTGGACATTTATATTTAAGTGGCAAGAGTGGTTTTTAGAGACGTGATGCTTTTACCCAACTGGAGTGACACAATATCTGAAAATAGCTTTTCGCACATTCTGTGAATTCATTTGTCCATTCCCCTCAGCTGATGTGCTACTGACCTGCAGAGGAGAGTGAGAGGACCAGGAGATGGAGGAGCAGGATGAGGCGCAGCATGATGCTGAAGATAGAACCACCTGGTGGGGTGACAGCTACAAGCTCAGCTGATGGACATTAGCCTGGATTTCCTAAAAAAGACATAATGGAACAGGAAGACAGACACGTACCGTCAAATGAAGGAAAGCAAGTGATTTACATTACTATGACAAAATCCAAGTCAGAGAATTAGTGCAGAAAAAAAAAATCAGGCATGTGAAAACAGGTTGTTCACCAGTATTTTTAATCCAACAACCTGATATTTACTATACAAGACCAAAAAGATTTAATTGCATGTTAAGATCAGCATGGTGAAGCCTGAAATTCCCATTTCCAGAAGATCAGCAACTTGTGTATATGTGTGTCGGGCTGTAAATAATAATTATTCCAATAACTGATAAGTCTGTTGACATTTTTTTTTTTTCAATTAAATGCTAAATTAAGGTCAAAAAATATCAACTTTTTTTAAAAGAATATCTTTTACACTAAATTAATTTTGTACACTTTTGCTTTCTTTGCTTTCTAAGCATTCTTTGAGTGATGTACAATTTCTTGTTTACCAAATTACTTACAATTTATTAGCTTGTTGTGCATTGAGGGGGAACGTTGTTTCCCATTGCTTTGCTGTCTTGAAAGAGGATCAACTTGTTGTAACACATGACAAGCCACACCAAACAATCTCTTCCTCAACAAGCAGGACAAATGCACAGCACTGCAGCATCTTAACCATGTCTCTGCTTCCTGTCAGCCTCTGAGGACATTGATATTTGATTGGTTGTCACCTGATGATTGACATTTTGACAGCTGCCAGAGGGAATCCTGGGCAATGGTTTAGTTGAGCAAAGCAACTTGCCCCTCGTCCACTGTTCCCAAGATGTTAATGGCACACCAGGAATTACCAGCACAACACTGGCCATCAGCCTCACACCCACTAACACAATATGAAAAGCAACAGCTGTCTGAATCAGGACACACACTGCTCCCGACAGAGACGGGAGGAAAAATAGTTGCTCCATCATGGTGAAGAATATCCTCCATATAAATCATTACCTAAACTAAATCAGACTGAAACTGCTCCATGGGTTCAAAATAATCAGTTTTAAATAAACCATGACGCCCTCCCTCACTGAGGCAGAGATCCTCTGAGACATGGCTGGATATAACTAACTGCTGCACCATTTCAGCTTATGTATACTCCAACAATTTATATTTACAAGCTATTTTGCCCCCAAAATAGAAAAAGAATGACATAAAAAAGCCCATTTACTGAGTTGTGCTAAATGTGGCCATATTTAGGTCTCTTAGGTGGACCAAGGACTTCTGAGTGATGCTGAAAGGTAATTTAGACCCCACTTAATCGTTTAAGGAAGTATTATGCCAAACCAAAGAAGCTTAAGGGAAATTACCTGTGAAATATGTCACCTTGCAGCAAACAGAAGGTGATAACCACTGGCAGCACAATATTTTGCCCCTACGGGGGGACAATAAAGTAGAACTGATCTGACAGAACGGCAGCCCAAGTGTGAACATTCTTAACATCAGCATTATGCCTCTTAGTTTCAAAACAAAAAATTATTTATAAAAAAAAATCTTCCATTTGCACCTACGATTATTGTGATAAGTCAAATGTTTCCTTTTTTTTATCATGCTGACCAGCACATTTTCATTCGACAAATATAACACCTAATATCACGAAAGAAAACCTATTTATTCCTAAGTCGTGCTGGCAGGGTGTGTGCCGATTGGAGTGTAATTGAACATGAGGCAGATACTATTGATTCTTTGTGAACAGCCTGGGGTGTCAGCTGGCAGAGGCTCAGAGGTGTGACAGTGGGATTGAGATCTCATGGTCTCCAGACAAATGCAGTCTGAACAGATAAGAGAAGATTCGGTGCAATATTGCAGTTTTCCATGACGCAACCAAAATCGCGCTTATGACTAAACAAAAGTTCAAAAACTGCTCAAAATAAACGAACGAAGAAAAAAATGGTGCACACATGCTGTACAACTAAACCCCTCGCACAATAAGTTGGACATAATGTCCGAGCTGTACAGCTGCAGGGAAGCGGTGCAGAGGAGATTTCATTTTCACGCTGGCCTGTATCCTAGCAACACCTTTCAAAAGGAGCAGTTTGTGCTTCTGCAGGGGGCCTTTTGTGACCGCCAATGAAACTATGCAAACACTCATTTTAATCTGGAACAACACTACTGTTGTGGAACGAAGACTTTGGCTGCTGCGCTCCTCTATTAAAGACATTCATCATTCCTTGTCATCAGTAAAAAGATGAAAGAACAGGTTTATTGAAAATTTCTCTCTCCCTTTTTACTTCACTCCGCAAATATAATTATATTGTAAGTAAAATTTCAAACTCGCCTATGAATTATAAATGATCGTAATAGATGCAATTATGAGACTGAGGATGATGACAAGAATCCTCATTCCAGCATCACAATGCATTGAGCGGAAAAAAAAAAGCAATCCCTTCTATTCCATTAAGAAGTGTCATTGAATTGATATACTGTAAAAAAATGTAAAAAATAAAAAAAAAAACATCAGACCGGCACCACCCAGAAAGGCAGCATGCTCTTATAATCAGTATTAATGGGGCACCCTTCCCCTCATGTGCTGTCTTAGCAGCCTGAATGCACGTGATGAGAGTGCTCCAGTCATCACAGTAAATTACAAGGCCCAGACGTGACAGCCCTCAAACAGGGCCATTTCTTCTCCCCCATAAATCACACCCTGGACGGTGCCAGAGCTATTACTGCTTGTGGTTTGATTTGGGGGTTTTTTTCTTGTCAGGATTTTTTTTCCCCTCTCTTCCAGCTTTGCCTTGCTGACTGAATTTCAATGTCTCTCTCGTTCTCATTTGTCCCCTTAGAATTCTCAACCTCATTACTCTGAAATCAGAAATCATTTTTTCGCCTAGCAGAGGCTGCTAAGGGGCAGGTTTGGGGAATTTACTGCTGCACTCTGATGACCAATACTGTCATCTGTGTATTTATCATGACCCCCTGACCCCCTTAGGCCATGATGGGCTCAGTCAAAGTGAATGAAAAGCCCTTCCTTTCTTGCTTGACCTCCTGCAAGCTGCATAATCAAGTGGGGAACTTTGCAGAGATGTCTTCCCCAATCAACTGCGGCAGAGCCAACGATGTGGGGGAGGAGGTACCGAGGCAGAAGAGGACATGGTGGAGGAGGGGATGAAGAAAGGGCCAGAGCCGTGGTGGGCTTCAAAACAAGATGTTTCTCCACCAACCCCATCCCCCTTCCATCGACATCACCACCCATTGGCGCACACCATGACAAAAACCACCAACACCACAATCAGTGATTAACAACTGATTTGCTGTAATCCTGCGACGGGAAGCCAATGTGGGGTTAACACTGGATTGGTCTTAATCAGTTAGAGCTGGAAAAATCAACACTTCTTAGACGCAGCGCCAGCAGCCTCCACCTGCTGAACGGAATTCCAGCAGGATGCAAAGACATCCAGCGTGCAGACAGTGAGCTGGAATGATAAGTCAATTTTTTGATTAGTTGATTGAAAATGAATCTGCAGCTGTCTTGTATTGTTGCGTGATGTTTCATTTATCGAGTTTAAATCTAATTAATAATTACGTTTTGATTTACCACCTCACAGTTATTTGCCCCTGCAAATCAATAAAGATGTGGAAAAAATTCACCTTAATGAGTTCCATCATTTAACAACAACCAGTGTTTTGGCATCACTGTGACATAAAATGCCATCAATTCATAATTTTAGTCTATGAGACAGTTAAATTGGGCCACAATTAGCACATAATGACTGCATTATGGCTAAATCAGTCAGTCTTAAGTCTTGAAAACAAGTGGATTTTTTATATGGGATGTCATGAAATCTCCTATCATCAAAAAGTGAATTTATTTCAACAATTGAATTCAAAAAGTGAAGCTCATGTATTTAATAGATTCATCACATGCAGGCTGATATATTTAAATTTTTTATTTCTTTCAATTTTGATGATCATACCTTACGGCTAATGGAAACCCAGAATTCAGTATCTCAAATTTTAATATTGTGAAAAAGTTCAATATTAGACACCCGTGTTGTCACATTATATTCAGCAAATTAACTCAAAATATCTGCAAAGGTTTCCTGAGGCTTTGACAAATGTGTTTAAATGGTCAATTGACAATTATTGTCAACCTGCACAAGGAGTAGAAAAGGACTGGATTGCTGCCTGGTCCAAGTTGCTTGAGGACCACGGTAAGGTTTCTGACTGTGAAGGATGCTGACTGGCAGACCATGCCATCTGCTCGTGTTAGTCCTCTGTGTTTCAGCAGGACTGTTTAAGAGCACTTAAAGCTTCCCTCGTCTGACCAGCTTTATGGAGATGTGGATTTCATTTTTCTAGCAGGACTTTGCACCTGTCCACACTGCCAAAAGTACAAATACCTGGTTTAAGGACCACGGCATCTCTGTGCTTGATTAGCCAACATACTCACCTGACCTGAATTGTATTGTTAGGATAGGAGGAAGATGCGAGACACCAGACCAACAACGCAGAAGAGCTGAAGGCTGCTACCAGAGCAACCAGGGTGCCCATAACACCTCAGCAGTGCCACAGGCTGATTGCCTCTTTGTCATGCTGCATTGCTGCAGTAAATCATGCAAAAAGGAGCTCCAGCCGAGTACTGAGCTCTGTTCAGGTTCGTGCTTTTCAGTAGTCCAATATCTTTGTGTTAAAATAATCAAAATTAAAAGAAATAAAAATGTAAAACAAATCTAAGTGTGTGATGAATCTATGAGTTTTTGAATTGACTTTCTAAAACTAATAGATTTTTTGATGAAATTCTATCTTATTGTGATGAACTTTCAGCGTTCAAAAAATTGTCACGTCAATGTGACTTTGACCAACAAAATGTAATCAGTTCAGAGACCAAGTTTGTGTTTTTGCCAAACCTGGAGTCATTCCCTTAAGGACTAACGCTGCCCTTGAGCCTGAGTCCAAGTGAACTTTAAAGAAAAGAAAGCTGTCACTGAGATATTGCATTCATAGGATGGGAACGGAAAAGTCAACCCCAAAGCATAATGCCTCCAGCTATGGCTGCCGTCAACACAAAGTCATAAAAAAATAATCGATAATGACACAGAAAAATCAATAAAGAATATAAATGTCAGTGGCAACCTGGGTGGAATCTTTTAAGTTAAGAATTTAGCTCACAGGGTTAACAATGGGACAGGGCAATCTGTTACTATCAATTTGTGGTAATATCAAATTAATATTAGGAAATGCTTTGTTTTGCGGAATTAACATTAGAAAGAGAGTACATGTAATTTCTCAGGATTTGTGTTCAACTATGTAGTACAGATGCCTCTTAATTTTCTTAGCATCAGTTACTTGAGAAGAGATTGATATCTTTCTGATATCTATACATTACATATATGCAGGCTGAATTTCTTTCCTGTGGAGAACACCAGTCTCTTTATGTTTCCAAGTCTTTACTTCATCATAGCTTCATGTTTAAAAGAGCACAGGCGTGTAACAATTCATCAAATAAGGGAGGAAGTGTTATTTCGTTATTTTTTATTTCATTTATCTCCCCTCACATCTTCTGCCAGGATATGTCATCCAATTTTAATGAGGAATCTGATGACAAGACATAAAACATTTTGTGCCATAGCAGATGAGACTAATAATACTGATGGCTGAAAAACAAGCAGGCCACTGAGAGAAATATTGATCCAGATTAAATCAAGGCGAAAGAGAGAGACACTGGCTCTGACATCATCTAGCAGAGGCAGCACTGACTTTGTCTGGTTTAAGGGGCATCACTGCTCAATCTCTTTAACGTTATTTACCCAGAGCCTGAGGTGCGCTGTCCTTCTGATCCACATTCATGAGACCATAGACAAACACACCTCTCAGTTACCTGGTAAAAATCACTTCCACTGTTTGATCACTTTCTTTAACC
Source organism: Echeneis naucrates (assembly GCF_900963305.1). NCBI lineage: Eukaryota > Metazoa > Chordata > Actinopteri > Carangiformes > Echeneidae > Echeneis > Echeneis naucrates. Next base: position 16,929,231 of record NC_042526.1, on the reverse strand, counting down.
CTAACGGGAATTCAGATAGTGAGCGCATTTAAAGCCAGTTTACAAGACATCAGCATATTTCGTGTTCTTTCATGCTACCAAAGTCTATTTTTGGGTGATATCAGCCTTGGTGTCACATATATTTTCACACACATCTTTCTTTATAAAAGATTACATTCAGTGGAAAAAGCCAAAGTGTACAAGGTTTGCTATCAAATACTGACTTCAGAAATGTAGTCTGGCATAGTTTTCTCTTAAATGGAAAGCAAGATATAGAAGCAGCACAAAACCACCTTCGCACCTGCTGAGATCAGACAGCTGATACGGCTGCATATTGTGTTTTTACATAAATCAAAATGACACAACAAGCTGCAAACCACTTCATTTTGGGCTGAATCACTGCTATGTTACCTCAAAGAAACAGTGATTATTCATCTAACTTGTGAATTATTTATGACAAAATCATTGATTATGATTACAAAATGAGCCCCAGACAGCCTGTGTGTGTCTTCAGCCTCAGCAATGGAAGAAACACACCTCGTGCTTTGTATCTGTGTGCAAAATAAGACTGTACAATCAGGTTTATATCTCCCAGAAGACCAACAGAATGATTCACTTTAACAAAGGGATGCAGACAGAGGCACTCCAAGTATATTCGCTCTACAGAGGGTTTCTTTGTGAGGTGTTGCTGTGTGCATCCTGGGGTGCAATTTCACCTGAGCCTTAGAAAGCCTTAGAATACCATTCAGGTGAAATTGGATAATCTTCCATGGCACACCTAATGATTTCTCATGGCACACCTATGTGCCACACTGCGGTTGGGAATCACTGCTCTACACGCTGCACAAGCCTCGCTGTCGTTAAGCAGGAACTGGTTTAGTTCTTGCTAGATTACTGATGAAGTGCGATTTATTCTGTACTGGCAATTCATTTCCCTTTTTGTTTTTCAATTTGGCAAAAAAAAAAAAAAAAAAATCAATAAGCCTGCATGATCTCATGGATTTGAGTCTGCAGACATTTTTCATTGTATCAGTTGTACGCAGCATAGATCGCTTTCAACCAGTTATTTTTATCCTTCTCCGGCAAAACCAGCTCTCCACCTCCTGTACCCAGACAGCAGGCAGACTCGGTATGAAGTGCTACTCATGATGTAATCCAGCAACAGAAGATCCAGTCATGGCTCGTTCACTGTGTCAATCCATCTCCCTCCCACCTCCTATCTGTCTATCGCTCCCTCTCCTTTTCTCTGTCTCTCATCCAATAGATGCCACCATGCTAATGTAAGCCATTTATCCCAACCCCTGCAGTCAACACAATGGCCCCTAGGGCAACACAGGCTCAGCGACCTCAGCTGACCTGCATATCAATGACACCAATCATTCAATCCATGAAAACTGAAGCTGTGCAGTATGAACTCCACTGACCTCGGCCTTTTGTATCTATAAACTATTGCCCAAGTCCACTGTCAAACTTTGTGTCTAATAGATGATTACAACTTGTCAGTTACGCCACACTTTGTCCACTGTCAAGCAGCAAGGATAATGCTCATCCTGGCCAGTGAGTGACAAACCGAGATCATGGATAATTTTGCCATCATGTTTAATTATACGTTTATGCTCTGCGGTGATGCTATATATCTGTGTTTTTCCCATTTCTGTATTGGTTTATTATCGGCAAATACATGCTAAGTAAAGCATAAAGCAATTCTTTTGGTAGAAACTGTGATATACCTGATATTAGATATTACGGACTGGAAGAAAATGACCTTACATGTTTCATATATTAAAGATGATTCAACAAAATTCACATCAAAAATACTTTTAAAGAGTATTTTATCTGTGAATAACAGAAGAGCGACAATGAAGACACATTCTACAGTTGTATAATAAAAAGTACAAGCCCACATGTTTAAGGGGACGTTTCCTCACAAGTATATAAAAAAAATCTGTCACATGATATTTGACAAATTGTGCCATACAGGAAAAGGTCAGAGGAGACTTGAACTTTATAAAGAAAGCACATTTGACTTAATTACTTTGTGCTACATTTCTCCGCTGTAGATACTGCTAATGGCGTCTTTGGCAGAGTAGCGATATGCCCCATTCACTGATGGGTATACCCTCCGCTGTAAATAACTGCAATTATTACATGACAGAGTGCTGCTTCGATACGCTGACAAAGCTCTTCAGATGAGAGATTACCATATTCAGACCTTCATATTGCACAAAGAAAGGACTTCTGGGAGAAAAGCAAATAAAGTGCATTTACTCCACAGTGGCTACCTACAATGCATGGACAACAATGGAAAGATTAATCTATTATTCATCCCATTTTGGATTAGGGGTTGTGAATACAACATTGGTGCACAGATTAACAAAGGGAGTGTTTAAACGTGATCATAAAATACACCACAAATATCCTTTTAATTGCATTGTGTTCGAGAAAAGGACAGAGGGTGGGGGTTTGGAGGGTACCTGGCCTGTCAGAAACAAAAGAAAATAAAAAGACAATCAGGGCATGGAGTGTGTGTGGTGTGACTGCTCATTGCTGACCTTGCAGTGAAGAGCTATCATGCTAGTGGCTATGTGACAAGATGAGCTACTTAGCAGCCCGTGTCCTCATCCTCTCTGACATGCACACACTGCCAAGTGTCCTAAATACTCTGATCCATTGTCTGCCTCAGCAACGAGCAGTGCTGCTGAATGCAAGCACTCTCCAAGGTGGGAAGGAGGAGAGAGGGTTGATGAGAAAAGAAAAGGCTAATTCCCAGAACAGAACAGGGAGCCGTGCAAATGGGACGCCACTTGAGAAGCTTCCCTGCAGAGAGAACGCTCCAATGAGGGGTCTTCTCTCGCCACTGTGGCCAGACTGGGATTTAAACCTTTAAGCGCCCCCTTGCTATTTCAACGCACACACAAATTGAACATACATACACAGACATATACAATCTTACCCCCACTTCCTCCTGCACCCCAACTTCAACACCGCCATCCATCCCCTTTGACTTCAGACTCATTAGCCTGGCAGAGGGCCAGACTTTTCATCAGCACTGTCACATCAGCACTGCCACACAACTGTCGCAGGGAAAGCAGTGAGAGGCGGCTCAATTGCTGAGTAGCAAGAGCAGAAATCACATCCTTTGCAAAAACATTGGGCAGCTCTCTAGCAGACCAAAGAAGTGAGGCTAAGACATGAAGGACTGTTGCCGCGATCTGGATTGCTCACTTAAATCATATAATTCTCCCAGGACTAATCACATCCTGCAGTTCATTGCCTTCATCTTCACATCTCCTTCACTACTTATCTTAAAAAGCTAGCAATGGTCGAGCTCTTCTTTGAAGTTCATTTATCGCCTCTCCTTTAATAGAAGTAGGATTAAGGCCACTTATACTTTTCAAAACTTTATATTAATGAATGTGCACACTACATATCTCCAAGCTCCTGGCTGTGTTCTACCGCTCCCAAACTGATCTTTCAACACACAAGCCAACAAAAACTAAGTTTAAATTCTGTTTTGAAACATTCTCAAAAGTTAGTTTACTGCAAAAACTGTTGCAGGCATAGATGATAAAAAAGGATACTGGGATATTTACATCTATTTAAGTCGTGTTCAGTTAGGAAAAACATTTGTTTTCCAATCTCAAAGACTCATATCACTATATTTCTGAAAATATCTGTAATCTAACCAATAATGCACACAGATTGTGCCCACAGATCAGCCTAAGAGAGCTTTAAGGTATCATATCTCCATTATTTGGCCACTTCCAGAGCATTGGCAACACTCTGGACGAATCTTCTCTCATCTCAATTTTAAATGCAAGTCAACTGTCTTACATTATAATGAAAATATTTGTTACTGACATCATAAGGATCATAAGTGCCACTTTCTGGAGAGGAAAGAAAAGTCAAGCACCAGTGGACAAAGCACTGACCAAACCTCTTCAGTGGAGCAACTCACAGTCAAACAGTAAAAGGAAGACATGTTTTCATGAGGTTTCATTGTCTCCTCGCTGTTCTAGGGAGAGGAGCCAAAACTTCCCATTGTACCTCCAGATTGCTGAGAAAATGCCGATCCAATGTTTGAGGGATTTGGTAAAGGAAAACAAGGAGAGTTTGTAAGGTTTGTAACTTCTTTCCAACAAATGTGTCTGAGTTTCTGGACTTGTGGTTTGTTTTCATCACGTAGCAGCATTTCTAGCATATTTGTGTCCTGCCAAGACTCTGCCCAAACAGATGTGACAAAATGATTAGTTGTTTGATCAGGCAAAAAAAGATAAAGGCTCTGTGCCAAGAATCCACAATATAGTGCAATCTATTGATTAAAATTTTTCTATTAATTCAAACTCCATAGTGTTAAATCATGCCAATGTCAGATATCCAACTACCAGCTATCTTAATGAGCAATTTATATCCAGCTGATGCTTTAACAAAAGGGGACCATGTCTGATATGATCCCGATTTACTCCTAAGGCTTTTATATTTATCAATGACTCAGAATAACACATCAAAGAAAAATTTGAAACTGAAGAGACAACTAGATCCATTGGTATTGTCTACAGATGGGAAAAAAGTAACATCAAGTTGGCTGCTCATTCAATTTGCACAAGTGATTACAGATAATGAAAGGTTGTATGAGGACTGTGGAGAGCGGTGCGGTTGAGTGTGATTGCATTCATACTGAAATGCACTCAGTCGCATCTGGAATTTACAAACATCCTCATTTAACCTTCAAATCATTGAAGCAAATGGTTCAGGCCAAGAGAGAGCAGATGCTTGAAACCAAATCCGATCCAGTGGATTTCACTTAGATCAAACAGACAAAACGTAAAGAGAACTGTGTAAAGAGCTGGAAGAACATTTGCTTCCTTTTAGCAGACACTCGCTTGCTATTCATAAACCATGAGCTCAGTAGCAATCAAAACCAGTACAAATCTCTCGGAGGAATACAGCATGTGGAGCAGGGCATGAGGAGCAGGAGGCTTGTGTCTGGCTGGATTCACTGCTCTGGTTTTCTTTCTTTCCTCCAGTGTGATTTACCCAATACTTCTGACTCAGCACAATCCCACCACAGACAGGAATAAAGAAGGATCATTTCCCTCCTCCTCCGGTCTGTGTTCCCGGAGCTGCAGGACACTGAGAATGGTTGAATTAAGACTTTGTGCTGTTCAGGACATCATTCACACGAACACAGATAAAAACAGCATGAGCGTTTACAGGAAACTTGCTGGTGTTTGTTTCAGTCTGATGCAATTCTTGGATATCAACCAGTATATGCTAGCACATGAGTAAGGTTTGTTTTTTGGTTGAAAATTGGATATTGTCAGTTGCGATACAAATAATTGATTTTATGAGTCCAAGAGTAAAATTACAGACTAAATAAATAATCCAATCAGAAAACATATATTTTAATAAAGCACAAGAGAGGCATAAACTGCTAAATTTTGATTGCACAAGATGCACATGAGAAGTTTTTCCTTGCCACCCCAGTATTTTGTTAAATATATTAAACTGACTAATTTGTAATCATAAGCAGCAAAATTAAAAATCAACCACCCCTCAACAATTATCTATTTAGAGGATCAGTCTGCAAATTATGAACAACAGCCAATCGGTCATGTACGTAATTGTGCAAATAAGGAAAGGAAGGAAAACCCAGATTTTTGCTCTAACTGATTAAAACATATATTAAAAATTAATTACACACACAGCTTTAATCAAATTCTGTGCTAACACAGACCAGAAACTATTTGACAATGATGGAAAGCATGTGAGTCACAATAGTGATAAGTCTTCTAGCTGTCTGAAATCTGTCCTGGTTTCTGCTCCCTATGATCACATTTGAAGCGGCGTTGCATATCAGTGATATAATGAGGAGACTAGATGCATGAAGGGAAGAACAGAAATGCATATTCAGTGACACTGTTTATAGCTCTTATGAATCATTTCATGTTCTCAAGTATACCATCGACAGAGAATTTGGGATCTACCTCGTCATTGACTTCATACATCAGTTGTTCTTTCCTTTGAACGTTGAATTGTTGCGCCTACGTGGCATTTATGTTTTTCATTGAGGCATCCAAGTCCTTTGACAGACTTAAGAAGAAACATGGGTGTTTTCCATTGCATGTTTTAAGATTACAGATTACATTAGGAGTCTTCTTTAATGGGGTAATGTTATGTGTGCACAATTTAGTATAAATTATACCGTACAAAGTGGATTCAGTGTCCTATTTTGTTCAATGGATATAATTTATCAAAATAACTGAGTTGTGATAAGGTTTTGTTGTTGTTGTTTTTTTTGTTGGAAACTGTTATCCATCATCATGTATGCTGATGATCTGATCATCTTTAATCCATTTATTTCTGGGCTAATAGTGTGTTTTCACTACCTACAAGACTATGACATGAAATTAAATGCTAAAAAGTTTTGACACTGTGTTAGAAAGAGAAGTGACACAAAGTTAGTTTTCCTCTCATGTACAAGCAATTTAAACATATCGTTCATTTTCTCACTGCTGAGTTGAACAATAACACATTTGTTGCCAGTAATACAAACTCTCTGATCAGACCAATATGTTGTCTTCTAGGTTGCTTTCAGTGTTAAATATTTATTACTCAGAACTTTTTGTATGCAGCTTATTTTACAAGGATTCAATGAGGATCCTGCCTCAGGTTCCCAGATGGCATAGTCCCAGTCAATTACTTGTGTTTCAAAATGTGAGACACAAATACACGTGATGCAGCATATTATGTGTCAGTTGGATGAGCCAGAGAAAAGCATCACAGCTTTGGTTCCCTGGCCTGGGGCCTTTCTGTGCTGAGTTTACATGTTCACCCCGTGTCTGTGTGGGTTTCTTCCCACCATCCAAAGACATCATGTTTGGGTTAACTGGTGACTCTAAATTGTCTGTAGGTCTGAGTGTGAGTGTGAGTGGTTGTTGGTCTCTGTCTGTCTCTGTGTGTTGGCCCTGGGATGGACTGGTGACCTGTCCAGGGTGTACCCCGCCCTCACCCACTGTGAGCTGGGATTGGCTCCAGCATCCCCTGTGACCCAGAAGTGGATAAGTGGTAGAAGATAAATGAAGGAATGAATTAATTTTATATATAGATATATACAGATATATATATATATAGAGAGAGACTTTATGTCACCACTATGTACATATATATATATATATATACATATATTTATTGTCCTGTTTAATATATAGTGAACTGTCAAGCGCTACGTTCACACACAGGTTCGTAACTCTAAATATATTCATGTGCAAAATGTGAATAATTTAACTAGCATGACGCTAACGAGACCTTATTGCTGCTCTTATGGTTGGTTGATACAAGGACAGGCAGTTACCATCTTTCAAAAACTTGAATTTAACCAAAAATAAATTGCCCCACATTGCTTAGATCTAATCCATTCTCCAAAGTGTTTTATTCCTGCTCAGTGAGTCTGTCAAAGAGAATAGAAACAGGACGAGCCGACTAACTTGTGATGGATGAATAAATTCTATTTTGCGCAAGCAGTGGCGACTTTCACATGGCAGAACACAGAGAGAGGGAGAGTTAACATGTCACACCGCTGCTGATCATAAAAACACTGTGAACATTATGCAAAGAAAGTCATTATATAAAGGTCATAGGGACTTGCATCATACACTGCTACAATTGTGAAGCAGCTTCTCAGCTGGAAAAAAACTCACCACAAGCTAGATTTCTCGCACTGTTTCAGTACTTAAGGCCTACAAACGCAACATAGATGGATGACCAATGCACATATAGGACACAACTTTATCACTGACAATGTGATGATATAAGATTATTTGCCCTAATAGGCTGCACTGGGCATATCGGACAAATACCTCACAGTGGAGGCTCAATATGAATAAATCATCCAGTGGCATGCAAACATAAAAAATAATTTAAATAAGCTATGGTTATTTAATGATGCTGGTTCAAACATACACAAGCAATGCCTCAAGTAAGAAAAAGTGTACAATAAACATGGTGAGATAAACACTTGCATGACAAACTCACACAAAGTGGGTGAGCTACAGAAAGAAAGAGGAATGCTGTAATCCCCAACACTACTTTATTTTACTTTTTGAAGCAAACCATAACAGACTTGTGGAATAATCACATACACACACGCACATTCATGTCGTCGATGTGCAGAACTGCAGCGTCGGGGTAGCATGCTTCATTCTGAGATGTGGATAATGAGCTATTTCCCGTGCAGAGGACAGAATCCTACAGCCAGCAGAGTTGAGCTGTGCTCAAAAACACACACAAACACACATGCACACGTGCTTGCAATAACCCAAGAGAAGAAAACAAAAACTCCCAGCTCACCACTCTGCTCTGGTTTGTGTACTTGTTCAGTGTAGAGGTGCCAAACAGCAAGCCCACTCTGCCTACCTCTGTTCCCAGGCACACACCCTGAGGAGCACTCAGACTCACCCGTGCTCGCCTGAAGCGAAAGTCCTATCAGCATTGGCTGAGCATCAGTCGAGCCCACTGTATATCTCTCTTTAACAGTCTGCCTCGGGATAAACTGTTAGTCTGCAGTTGCTGGCTAGTAACCACTGCCATGGCATCCTGTCCCCCTACTGTCACAGCCACTCCCTCCATCACAAACACACACAAACATTTAGTTGTCAAATCATACGGCTTTCCAGCTGTGACCTCACCTCAGAGTGGAGGAGGAGAGAGAGAGTGAGATGGAGGGAGGGAAGTTGGAAGGAAAGAGGAGGGAGAGAGGGTTTCCTGTGTCTTTTATGGGGAGGTAGAGCCAAGAAGCGAGTCACCCACAGTGGGGACAAGAAAAAGAAATAATGCTGCTGCATGTTGCATGGGTGACAACAAACTGTGGGAGGAAGACAATTTCGTTTTCGGAACTGTGCAGGCGTGTTCCCTCAGCTGGAAATAAACATTAGAACCACACTGGGGGCAATCCGAGGAACCAGCTGAGCTAAAACAACAATAACAACAACAAAAAATAGAGAACATCTGCAGTCTCATTATCCTTCTGCAATCTTCAGCTCCAGTTCCTCATCCTCCTCCTCTCAACCACTCATCTCCTCTGAATCAGTTCCTCCACCCATCCCTTACTTCGTCTTCATCTCATCTCTCCTTCCTGTGATTCCTTCCTCTTATCTTCTCTGTCTCCCTTTCTTTGTCTTTCTCTTATCTGTCCTTTCACTCCTCTCATCCATAATGGATGGTTTGGAGATATCCACTTCCTGTAGTGGGCCCTCTGCCCTTGGAGCCAATCAGACTGTATTGATTCCTCCACCAGAAGAGTCTTCAGGCATAGATAATAAGCTGTGAAGTCATACTGAATTTTCTGGAAACGTCCCTTTAAGCAGAGTGTGTCTTCTCCCGTCCTCGACTGTCTGTCCTGTCCATCATATCAGGTGCACAAATTTAATTAGCCAACAGATTTGTCGCTTGAGAATTGGGAATTACCCAACCTGGAGGTGCATTTGCAAGTATCTGCGTGTGAAAGAATAGAAATTAAGACCAAGACTGAGCAAGGCAAAGTGGGAGAGAGAAAAAGACATATTCCCTGTGGTGTCAGGGAGGATCAAGAGTGTCCATTAAATGTGTGCATGCATGTGTGAAGGGTTTTATGCCTGATGTTTTCATCCAAAAGACATTGAGAAGAAAGTGGTCTGCATTTAACAACAAAAAACACAGCAAAAACACAATCGTTTCAGTTCCAGGAATTCACCAAACTACCACACAAATCCTGTCTTGCTTTTGGCCATATCAGAGAGTGCCATAGTCTACGCATGTTGCCTCACTGGGTGCCACATTAAGACTCATTAGACTCGATATTTGCCCTATGTTTTGGCTAGCCTGCCCCTCCCTTTGACCCAAGCCTCCACATATAGGTCAGTATTGGTATTTGAAGGACTGATAAAGGTCTCATGCACAATGTTGCTCTTTTTAGGGCCAGAGAAACAATCACTCTTGCCCTGCAGGTCTAGCCCAAAACAATGTCCACAGTAGGGACGAACCAGAAATCTCAAGTGAGATCTGTTGTTCACTTAAAGCAGCACCTTCTATAGATTTTCAGTGGATTAAGGGTCAATGAGTTTTTCCTGAGTTCTTCATCCTGAGAAGCATGAAAGTACGCCATTAAATAGGTCAATTTTCATGCTTGCTGAACAAAACACATACAATGCAAAGGGAGCAGCTGAATGCAAAGAGACAAGAGGAAATATGTCAAGAAAACAACTTTACAGGCTGATGTGATCAGCTTTGAATTTGATTTTAAAGTAAAAACAAGAAATAACACAGCTGATTTATTTTATGTTTCTCCAACAGTTAGACAGTTGAGTGGCAAAGAAAGGTAGATGGAAATAGGAAGGGAAAATAGATGAAGAACGTATTTGGTGAATAGAGGAATGATGTTTCATGCTCAAACTTCACAATTTCATGTCACGCCATTAAATCATGCAAAATAACTAAATATTAATGTCATCAGATTTGATGATGGTAATATTGAATCTTATAGCACATTATTTTATTCACATAAGTGAATATATTGCCTGTCTCTATTGTGCGATCAATGGAGCCAAAACTTTTGACAGTGTGATTTTTGCAGTATTATACTGCGTTGTTACATCTATGTTCACAGCTTTATGCAGTATTCATAAGAATGGGATACCCATGCGCTAACATCTCATGATAGTCCTGTCTTTTATTCACACACACCCACACACAAAGACAGCCCTTAGGAGCCAGAGGAGTGGTAGCAAACTGAGTGTTCCCATTGCCTTCTGGCAATCTAAGCCCTAAAATAAAGAGCTTCTTTTTTTTTTTCTGGAGTGGAAAAATAGGTCTGACACATAATTAGCAGACAGGGTCACAGTACAGAACTTGGGTCCAATGTTTGTGTCTCCCACTGTTCTTGACATTTGGCACACTCTTTGATTCTCTATTGCAAAAATAAATAAATAAATAATTACTAAGGCAGACTCGCACAAACAGCAACATGATCTCTTTCCTATAGCGACGGAATGGGGAGCTCAACACAAAATAGCCATCTGTCTGTAAATCAATATTTTTAAAGTATTAATCATAGAAAACAGCCCATCACCAGCAAGCTACTCCCTCTTTCTCTTTCCTCACCACAAGCACTGGATTATTCTGTCATCACAGAAAACTGAACAAACTGCAGGTGAAGAGACTTGAGCGGAGGAGCCTGGGAACTAACAGACATAGATCTGTCTAATGGCTGTAATTTTTACCTGCCCCCACAAACGTTTGATATACAATCAAACCCCAAAAGCCTCTCTTCCACACACTGCTTCATAACAAACAAACCAGGCAATTCGAGTGTGTAAGTGCGTAGGTGGATGAGGGCTAATAGGTAGTACGTGTGCACTACACTGTAAGTGCACGTCAGCTGGAGAGCCCAGAGTTCCCTGGTCTCAACACTTAAGTGGTCTTTTTCTCCAGCAGCTGCAGTGATTACGAAATGGCAGGGGGGGAAAAAAAAGGAAGAACTCTCCAAGCGCACGAAGATGTAATGGCCACTGAAGCACAATGTAAGTCAGTGACAGTCACAGGTCGAACATGGTGCTTTTCACTGCAAGAGATACAGCAACATCTTTGTGGGTGTGGGTGAGATGCCAGTCAGTCTTTGACATTTGTCAATCAATTCGCTCTTGTCTTTGCACATAGAGCGTTGGGATTCACCAGCAGATTAATCGAAGTTTGTTATTATAGCTCAGGCAAACCTGGGCCTGACAGCATGGCTCACTTGCAGAGTACGGATTCATTAATGCATACTGATACCTCGGTATCACAGCAGCAAACAATCGACAGCATAAAATGATAACAGACTTTGCTTTGTTTCCAGAGCTCCAGTTAGTGCTCATGTTTCCCACTGTTTCTTATTAAGACCTCTCCCACAAAAAAAAGAAGTCCTGTGTTCATTTGTATTTTTCCTTTCCTTCCTGGCATCAAAGACCAAAACCAATGTTTTGATGATCTGCGTTTTCTGTTTGTGGCTCTCAAAAGCCAAGTAGCTGGTCCCAAATACATATGTACTTAAAATTAAAATTAGTCAATGTGTCAATGACCCTACCTCTCGCTTCATTTATTTACTCACTCAGCGTTTTCATGATGAGTTCCTCATCCTTCCCTCAAGTTTCAAGTCTTCTTCAAATGAACATGCAGTTAATTTTTTAAAATGACAGTGACTTAAGGGAAAAATAGATGATTAACAAGAACACAGCACCTGTGTGATTGATTAGACTGTACTAGAAACAGTGACGAGCCCAGAGGAGTGAAGAGGATTCACTTCCATTTCTCCTCAGATCTTCTTCTGCTCCAAATATGGTCACAGCTGTTTTTTGTTTTTTATTTACTAAGTTGAGCCTCAAGAAACTAAATTATAAACTCTCTCCCTCAAAACGTCAGTTCACACACCATTGAGTAAGCCCATGACTGGTTGCCGCTTGGTTTCTTGGAAAAATTTATAGCTGGCTTTCTTATAGTATTTACGGATTTGTCTATAATAATACACACATAGTACATCATCACTCATCTTTCCATCTTTTCAGCTTCTATAACAGTGAATTTTTCTATTTTAACTTTCTCTCCTGCCATTGTGCTTTTCTTCCCCCATTTTCCACATCACTGAAAAAGAAATCACCCAGGATGTTTACCATCAGTGCTTTCCTCACCTCATCATTATGAGAAGATCTGTTTGCCGCTTTCATTCGTCTTGTTCGTGCACAGTAATTACACTAAGGTCTCCAAAACACATCAAAGAAACTCCATATGTTTTTGAGAATTCAGGCGAAACAGTTTATACTCTTGTGTCCTGTGTTTCCTCCCCGTCAGCAGTGGGTTGCAGTTTGTTTGTCCTGTTTGTGAATCAAGAGCAATGTGTCTGCTTCAGTCCACGACTGTTTGTTCACATGCTATAAATCCACAGACCTACAACAGAAGAATGGATGAAAACAGGAGCAGAAAGGGGCTGTATAGTCATGCAGGGCTGGGATGCGCTGAAGCCATGAGATTGGTAATTTGATTTGGTGGCTGGCTGTTAGTCGCCCCATGCTGCTGCAGCTTGGATGCAACAGCAGCTCTACCACCAAGGTCAGCATTGTTGCACGATTTGTAGTTTTAACAATTTGACAGCAGACCCTGCATACATTTGCTTACGTCTGATATTTCAAAATTTCTCTCAAAAGCAGATGTGAACGGATGCCGGATAATTCTCAGAAATGAGAGGGAGAGAAACAATTCCCCTGGCACTCATCAGTGGTGAGTAACTAAAATGGTCTGGACCACAAATAGGCTTGAGATAACAGACTAACAAGCCTTTTTTTACTGATCTCTAGTGCACTCCACACGTGCTGAGCTGTTTATATTGGAAATTTATCACTTAATGGTTCAACAGATCAATTCATACCTAATGAATCCCATATTAAATTTAATTCCAAGTTGGGCACGAATTTAAACACCCGGCAACATATCTGACTGATAAGTAATTAAGTCATTAAGTCATTAAGTCATGATGAGAAAATACAATGGACATAAACGTAGACTTCTCATATGATACTACTTTTATACAATTTATAGATCACCCGAGGCAAGACAAGAGATTTCGCCTTCTGACAGTTTGCACTGGCACTTCAGGGTTGAGCAGATGAGCCACAAGGCTAGACACCTCCTCCAAAGTTGAAAGTAGACTGGAGAAATCCTGCTCTGTGAATCCATTGACTGCAATACTGTATTAGCTTGTGCCAGTGCTTTTAAGCAGTGCCATGCATATTCATGCTGTTTGTTTGTGCTAGTGCAAGCTCCACAGACTTTCTCAATGGCCACAATTATGTATAAAGCAATTTTGCCATGTTTTTTGGCATTCAAATACTCCTTCCTTAAAGAGCATTTACTGTTTAAAACACTTGGCATGAGCTTATTACTGATATTGCCTGAAATCTGTATGTATGTATGACAGCCATGATTTGCTGAAATTTGCTGACGTTATCCAATTTACTATTCCTGAGTTATTTGTTCACTTACTAATGATGAAATGATTTTGGATTGGATATTTGCAAATAGAAAAAACACTTGATATGGAGGAGAGCTTCCACCATAATATACAGTCACGTCCGGAACAGGGTGTTCATGTTAGCAGACCCAGTCACCTGTGTTTACAGCCGAGCACATGGCCACAGTCAGATGGCCTGTCAGAAAGCAGTGTGTGTGCCGACTGACAATGAGAACAGCCTGGGCAAAGACCTGAGTCATCTGGTGCCGTTTGGCCAAGTCACACCATGTGATCATGGCTCATAACACAGAACAGGTGCCCACTTAAACAACAGACAATAACAGAGGGAAATGAATTGAAAAGGGTTGCTTAGATTACCATGCCAAGCCATGATCAACTTACTATGTGGATAAATGTGGTAGCCTCATGTTCTGTACTTTCAAAAAACAACATTTCCAATGCAAAGTAGCCTTACAGCTGACTATATATGTATACAGTATATGTGTTAGAAAGAGTCACTTGCTAAATGTTTTCTGATATTGATATTTTGTTAAGATAGCTTTTCTCCCCTCACATAAATGCTTTCCACTTCAAGCCATCATGTCTGTTTTAGACCATGGATGTCAAAACACACTACACTTGGTCATAAGTCTATTTTATTGTATCAGGAGGGCCCGATCAAGGAAAATATTCACATTGCCATTTATTGTTAAGATGATGTTGTAAACGACCTAGTTATATCTTCAGCAATTAAAGTGCTTGTTATTCGACTTAAATCTTGTTAAATATCATCAGGGTGTGCTCCGAGCTTGATAAAACTGCTTTCTCCTTAATGCAACCTGGGTATAATGGTACCTTAGAAGTACTTCCTTCTTTTGATACTTAAATACCTTTTACTAACTTCCCCAAAGGAAACAGGTTGGTTACATAATCCTTAAATGTTGCGGCATCTATGCCGCTCTTCTTTTACTATTTTGTTTATGTTCCGCCATATGCTTTAATGGGAATTTTATTTTTCACATGGAACTGGTTGTGCTGCCATCATGATAACGACTCCCTGGATGATGAGATCTTGTATTTCAAAGGGAACTCCCTGGGTAGGGTTAGGGTTAGGGTTAGGGTTATGTATTTAACCACAGGTTAAATAAATAAATTCAGGTCACATTAAAAGTTTTGGGAAATCACCTCTTCACTGATTTGAGGTTGTTTGCGCACAGCCCAACTGCTGTTCAAGACAGCGGTTACAAAGGTAACATCATTTACAATTAGGCTCACCTTCTCTTCAGCAGCAGCAAGAAAGCCAAACTAGGTTAAGCAGCTTTTTGTTGTTTCAAATGGATGCTTTTGCTCTACTTTCCAAACACCTTCACCGACGTTGTGGTGGGTTTATTCATCTGAAACTTGCAATTGGTCACAAGCAATATACATACCAATGATCTAATGAGCAGATGTAGAGAAAAGGACATAAATAAGACTTCTTTTTTTTTTTGGGTGGTGGTACTTTTTTTGTTAAAAAAAAAAAAAAAAAAAAAGACTGAATCCAATTAATTTTAGTGAGTTTTGTGACACACTTAGAAGATAGAACAGTAAAATCTTTAAAGTCAGGCGTAGAAAATTACTTCCTATATTTCTTAAACCCAAAAAGGTGAAGTCCAAGAATTTCCAAAAGAAACTGGCCTAATACACTAGAAAAAGGAACAACCTTCTCTTTCTCAAAATAAAAACAGAGGTTGTTTGTCAGCATTCTAATAACTCCAAGGAAGACACTGGACCAGGAAGTGAAAGACATCAAACCACATTTGTTTTTTCTAAATTGCATATTTACCAAATTCATTAACATGACAGACATATAGTGCCAATCAAAACATATTGCTGGCTGCAGTGTCATATTTTTTATGACTTTTCTTTCTTTCTTGTAAAAAATGGGATTCATCAATTATTTAGTCTGGTACATAATATACACACTTGTTGCAGCCATGCTTCTTTGCAACCTTTTCACTGAACATGAGTCCGAACCTAATCTGGTAGGTCACGGGTCAATGTGAATAACATTATATACTCCAGCAGTCTCTATAAACACAGAGTAGTCTCCATCCCCCTTCAGTCATATAGAAGAGCAGTGTTTTGCTTTGTGTTGTTGTCCTGTGTTGAAGGGGAATAAAGACAAGTACACACACACCCCTTTTTTTCTATCCATTGTGGATATGAGTGTGGGTTTATGAGTGTGCTTAGGGGGTGGTATGTGTACTTGCCTGACTGTAATGCTGTGCCCTTCACTCCATCTGCCCTGCACACACTATGGCCCTGTGTGTGCAGCATGAGTGGAACTGTGTGTTGCAGATAAGAGTCGGGGTATTGCAAAAAGGGGAGGGGGTGAAAAGAGCACGGGAGGGGGATTCAATGCTCTTTCTCAGTCAGATTCACCTCTGGATGCCCTTTCCTCCAACTTTCTGCCATTACACCTTCCTCATGAATAATCCAACCAGGGACACTGGCTGCTATGCTACTGACACATTTCCCGCCAAGGCCCACACATACGTATGGAAGCTGTCCACCACCATGGCTGACTGAACTGTGAAGAAATATTCTATTAATATGCATGCATGACTTGTTTTTCTCCATGACAGGCTCTAGACAGCCAGTAAAGAGAGTTTTTAGGTTGGTCTCTTTGCTTCCATCTTCATTATCTGCCTGTTTACTCTTTATATGAATTCCTCTATGCTTAGGCGGAAATGTTCAATGATAGAAGAAATATTTCTTTCCCTCTCTCCCCTCAGCATCAAGATTGCTCAAGCGGTACGATGACTCATGATAATTACAACAGCGATGGAGAGCATCAAGCTCATGTGTTATTTTTTATGGGGTAATATTAGTAACTTCTTCTTGGGGGCAATTTGCTGTTGCTAAGTAAAACTGTGAGAGTAATGTCGGCAGCATGAATTAGCAGATTGCAACAGAAGCTCCTGCAGCAACACAATAACCCAAGGAAAGGAATCTGGAGCATAATTAGCGAACAAGTCTCATGAATAAGTCAGCCAGATCCCCCCGAATGCTGGATTCAGATCTTAATAATGATATGCCAACCCGAAAAGAACAACTTTTGTTAAGGGACATTTTAGGTTAGTTTGTCGGAAGCTATTAGTACTGGTTTATTGTCCCACAAGCACTTTCAGAGATCGTGACGCAGGCGGTTACATCACCCTGTGAGTTTGTGGGCCAGATGTGACAGTGTCACACCAGCTAAAAAGTGCTGGCCTGACATGTCAGTTGGCAGGGCGAAGCTTTATGCAAGGAGTAGACTGCTTAGACTGAATAAGGCTACATAAGCATTCTCTGACCTCTTTTATCCACATTCATTAGCTATGCAACAGGAGGGTTGATTTGAGACCCTTTGAGAGAATCCAGAAAGAACAGGTTTGTTGGTGTGAAACAGAAAGCTAACCTGTTTGTCGTGCTCGCCTATATCGAATGCTAATGATGCCCGCATCAATGGGCTCTTCATGTGGAGATACAGCTGAGGGCGCAGGAGCTCAGAGACTGACCGGCAAACAGTAATACACAGGCAGCACAGCAAGCGAGCCAGGAGAGGACAGTGGCGGCCTACAGCCCAGAGCCTGCACCAGCCACAGCTTTTATTTCTGGTTACACTGATCTGAGGAATGAAGGGAGGGCTCCAAATGTTTTGTTCTTCCCTGTTTCTCTTCATACTCCCAAACCGCCTTCATTCTCTTTCTACCTCCTTTCTCTCTCTGCCCTTTACGTAGCCAAAGAGCTGGAATGAATAACACTATGCATTCTCAATAAGTAGTGAATAGATGCAGACAGGCTGCAGGCAGTCCATGTTCATAATAATGTATATGAACTGCATGATTAATATACAATGAGCTGGTCTGTAGGGGAGCACAACACAGCTTTAAATCCTTCAATCAATCCTTTTTGTGAGCATCTCTCAGGGAAAAGGAATGCTTTGGAAATGACAACATCAAATGAGTGGCTTATAGTTAGGTTCCTACAGCATTAAATGGGAACCATTAGATATGCATGCATGCAAAAAAAAAAAAAGGACGAAAATCAAAAATTATTTGATAACGTAAGTGTAATATCACTATAGGTCCTCTGAATGGAAGCATCACAGGTAAACAGGCAGGTTGAATAATGGGCATGGCAACAGCACTTGCTGAGGCCCCAAGTGCTATGCTTCCGATCTCTGCCAAGCATAATGGGATTTCTTGGTCTTAAATGCACTTCACTCACTCTGTGGAGCCAGTAGGAAGCTAAACTATTGATCCACAAACAATTTAGCTGTCCAGCTGTCCTGTGAAAGGGAAAACAGGACGCCCCTAAATGTATAATGAGGCTTCCCAAGGGCTTGGATTGCTCAGTATTCACTCCATGTGCCAGGGGCCCTTCGCTTTTAGGCTCTCTTCGTGATTAGCCCTCAATCCACTATCTACACTTTTCATATATACATCCCCTCCTACAAAAGACTAGGGGTCAGTCAGCTAAAGAACTCGTTCTTCTCACCAAGGACGTCTTTGATTAGTGTAAGAATTCCCCTTTGATCCCGCGCTTGAGTCATCACTAAGAGGCAGCAGGGTGGGTTATCATGAAAAACAAAATATGGCATACAAGAAAGGGAGCATATAAGCAGGGGTCTGCAGACAGGCATGCTGAACTAACATGTAGATAAAGTTGTGCTCTTTTCCTCCAGCACATACTCTCAGCACCATAGCAACAGGCCTTGCTCAAAGGCCCCGAGAGTGGCTCAGTCCCACTGAAGTCACTTTAATACCTAATTGGGTAGTTCCCTGCGCCATTGGGCTTGTTCTTTATTCCCAGCACTGTACGAATACAGCTCCAGCATCTGAAACGACAGTGATCTTTCACACCTCCACAATGAGCACAGATTAAATAGGATTAAATCCAAAACAATGTAGCCCATTGGTGAGAAAGTCGTTGATGAAGAATGCAGAAGTAATACCATCTTCAAAATGTTGCTAAATGCTAGTTTTCATTTGTAAGTATTGTGAAATAAATGACTACGTCAGAGGCCACATGGCTGTATAGGTAAGGTTTTTCTAGCAGCAAAGGGGATTATTTCTGGACCAACCTTTTGATCATCCCAAATATTACTGATATTCAAATTGCACAAAACTGAGAGTGAGGTCTAACTGAACCAAAATAGTGTATAATGCTGTGTGGCCGCGTTTCAGAAGCTCTGTAAATAACGTATCTGACTGCACCACCAAAAGGTGCAAAAACAGATGGCTCAAGACTCCCATGCGAGAAATCAGCTCACTGGGTGCAGCACAATATTTTTGCTCAACAGAATGCAAAACAAATTTGCAAGAGGTAATCTTACACTTTGAGAAGTACTTTAATTAAGGCCCATTCACATTAAGAAATTCAAAAATGACTACTTCATTAGAGAAAATGCCATCTGAACTTGTTAACCTTGCAGTCCTGTCATTTTTACTTCTATATTCGTTAAATACAAGCCTCTTTGGTACTGGCAAACAACAACCAAAATGCAATTAGCTATTTGATGAGCAAATAGCTCTCAATATTATTGCATTCAATGAATGTATCCCTGTCAAGCTTGATAAGGTTTGCCCTTCTAATAAGCAAATAAACTATTTTCTGCGCTGACAATGTAATGAGTGAAGTCAAATATTATCATGAAAAATGTAAATGGCTGATTATGTTGCTAAGTGAAATTAGTAGGCGAAGGGCACACATTTGTATTCTCTTTCTAATTGAGTCCATAAATCCCAAAAGGTTTCCCTAGATTAAGTCTAAAATTATCTCGAAAAACGAATCAGAGGGTAGAGATGAAATCTTGTCAGATGTAACCCAGTTACAGATTTCAAATGTTCCTAAATATAGCCAAAATCATCAACTGGTCTCAAACCAAATTGCTTAAAATTTTGAATCCAAATTAGGATATTGTTTCAAAATATGAGTTGGTGCAGCAATAGTTTGCCTGTGCTGTTCATCAGTGATCTGTCTTGCTTACTCTTCCTTAAAATCATCTCGTGAGGTTTTGAGGGAACTGATCATCAATTGTTCTTATACATATGATACATTCTTGTCACCTCAACCCTCAGCATCCACCAACTGCATGATACAGTAACACTGATCAGAGGCTTTCTTCCTCCCAGGGAGGAAATGACACGGGGAGATACCAGGCAATTTCCCAACACCACTTACTTGTCCAGTCCACATTACCTTAATGGAAATGGGGTCATCAGATTTTGAATGAGACATCACTTGGGCAGATGCTCAACACACCAACAAAATCACACTGATGCAGGAAAGGAAACAGACTAAATGTTCTATCATAAAAGAAGCTTTTAAGCTTTATCTCATGCCAAGCCGTTTCTTCCAATTTTTTTTTTTTGCCTTGTCAGTAAATGAATATCTCTCTTCACAAGCTTTAATGCTATAAATAGAAAAAGGCCAGCAGTAGATATCAAATCTAGTTTTTATCTTCAGCTAACCTATGTGCTGTATTTGTTGAGATCAACAAAAAGACCATATATGCAATGAGACAAACTCATATACTTACATTTGTGTAAAAACACACACAAATACATTCCAGCATGTTTGAATGATGATTCATATGCCATCTGGAATTAAAAGAAACCAACCCACTAAAGTGGTGGGAACAAGTATTCATCATCATGTTCAAATGGAATCCAAACCTATATCTATGTAAAATATACTAAGGTGCAACTAGCTGCTAATATGTGAGCCTTTATTAAGACCACAATTAAAGATTATTTAAAATCATAAATGATTTCCTACATTAATCATCAGGTCTATACATTACTAAACACTATGACTGTTTCCTAATGCGCTGATTAACGTCTCCTCTGTCAAATACCTGACAGACTGGCCTGCATCCCTCTCTCTTCTACCTTTTGGCTTTGCAATGCTAAAATATCTGCGATCTTAGCTTTAATTTTAAGTGTAGCACTGAATAAATCAGTTACATGCTCAACAAGTAATGCGAGCGTGTATCTGAACAAATATGCACTGTTCTTGAAAGTTTTTCCCACTTAGCGCTGTCTCTCCTCATAAGAGCTTTTGGTCATGTGCGTGCAGAGAGCGGGGAGCTCTCCACAGCAGGAGAATCAATGGCAGGGCTGGTGCAAACTGTATTCAGATAGCCAGGGATGGCAGATGGGGACTGAGGCCCTTTCTCCTCCTAAGGCATGAACAGAGGAGTGGTCTGTCTGCAGGCAAACACAGAAAACGTCATGTCTGCCTTGCCGCCGTACCATTAGTGGATCTCGCTATTGATCAACGGTGCACAAATTGCTGAGCAATCTAAAGCAAGGGCATCACATGTTTTGCCAACCAGACAGCTTGTAAGCACAGTAAAGAAAACTGCAGCAATAAACCCTGGTGGTTGTTTGTGTGTGTGTGTGTGTGTGTGTGTGTGTGTCTGTACAGGTTGTATATCCTCTCCTAGTGCATTCACATTACCAACGAAACAGGTCTAGAGGACGTATTCCCTCCGGCTTGATACAGCATTGAGTGACAGAACAGACAGCGTCTAACAAATGAGAACTGTTGACGCCAAATGCCAACACTGTCAATCAGTTTAGAGACTTTTACATTCACACTCAAAATCTGTTTTTTTCTGTTCATCTATTACTTTCTGACTGTTTGTTACAGAATCTGTCACTCAGAGCCTGCAAGGACATCTGGAGCAAATCTATTTTCCTAAAAGAAAGACTTTGGTCGAGACGTACTCTATATGTAAAGTGTCTTGATGTAACTTTTTTATGATTTGGCGCTATATAAATAAATCAGATTTGATTTGATAACAACTCAAAAATGATCTTCATTTGGCAAACAACCAAGATTCTACTTTGAGCAGAACGGTGAAAAAACATGGTGTTTGAATTAAGGCAGTAGCATTTCAAAGAGGAGAAACTGAATGTTCATCGTCTTGCTGAATTTCAAAGAACAATGCTCAGGCTGGACAGATTTGGAGGAAAATCTCATAAATATGTGAAGGATTTATCTCCCTCACCCTTGCACTCATGGCCATAAGTTACAACATCCTCAGACTGAAGTGGGGATGAGGAAGCCAAAGCCTCAGGTGTGGATACTCTCTCCATCCCAGAGCCTTATCATCTGAGCCACTGAAGCTCCAGACCCAGTGAATGGTTATGTTGATTCATGTGAGTGTGACACTGATGAAGGCTGAAGCCGCGGATTGGATCATGGCAAAACTGTGAATGTAAATGGTTCAGCAGATGTGCTGGCAGTGGACTCCTTATTACGAAATTCTGAATTCGATATGCGGCCACATTTCGTTTTCGGAGCAAGTGGATAAAATGCAAGATGCTGATCTGCATGCAGGCAGGTTAGCCTACTTCTAAATTCATTCACCTAGCATGAAGGAGAAGGTCTGTCCTCAGGGCGTACACAGGCCAGCACAGGATGCACTAACAGCAGTGGAGCTTACAAGATTCATAAAGTGCTCCACCCGACAGCCAGCAAAGGAATCCCAATGACAGTTTGTGCCACATCTATGGCTCTGATTCATTCAGGATTAACACAGAAGCATCCCCCTACATAGCACTGAACAGCAAAAGCTATAAAGTGAAAGGTGTAGTCAGAGTGCACTGGGTCCAGGGGCATAATATTTCATGCATGTAGTGACTCATTGCCTTAAAATGCTGATATTTTACAGAGGACGAAAAATAATTGCATGTAAGTAACAGGTGTGGGGGCGCAAGTCCTCGAGTAAGTCCTGAAAAGAACCAAAATCAGTTGATACACCTAAATTATGTGCTAATGTGAGACCAATCATCCAAAACGGTCCCACTGTTCACAAAAGACTTAACTGCAGACAGCAAACAAAGAAGCTCATGAGGTGTAATTTCCTGTCTAGTTGGGCAGCGCAGATAATATCATAAATCACTACATCGAGCTCATCAGGCCAAGTTTTGGTGGCTTCGCTGATACTCTGCTGTCTGTTGCAGGGACCTGTGCTAAGAGTGACAAACTGAGACCACCACCATGATGGAAACTGTTTTCAAAGTGTTCACGTCCACTCTAGCACAGAATAAGTTTAGAGGAGCAAAAAACATAAACAATACTCACTCTTTTACAGTAACCTTAATCTGTGTCTGCATGCAACCCCATGTCCTAATGGGAGTGAACTAATATTCTTCATCATTTCCACACACAATCACGCAGACCCCTGGAGGAGCCCTGAAAGTAACAGTTTCTCCTTCGCTGACGCCTGGTCTGGGTGTCAGGACGCGCCCATGACACCTTCCCCAGCACCTGACACATCCAGAGAGGCTGAGCCATCGCTGAGAGCTGCAGGGAGACAGACAGAGCCGACACACGCCACAAGCAGCCACCGGGACCCGTTTCAGTCGTCGGTCAGACCTCAGTGTTTTCCTGATCACGGCTTCAGGGCAGGCGGCAGTTTGAATGGCCGGGGCGTGCGGCGCTACAAGGCTCTGGCCTCTGGCGTGGTCCGGTTTAACACACGCACACTGGATGATGTTTAGATGTGCGAGGTGCAGCCGAAACACAACACAATCACTGCATTCTTTCTGCGCATCAGTATTTCCCGTTATATTTTATTTTTACTTTGGAGGGGGACGCGAGAGGATGTGAGTGCATGCCAGGGTGTACTATTGCAGATCATGTAACAGCTTCATCCCCAGCACGGCCACGATAAGTCCTGTGCTGCACAACACAGCAGGCGACCCCCCCCCCCCCCTCACCGTGCATCTGTCACTACGACACAAACGTCCAAAAAGATTGTAAAAATAATAATAATAATAATAATACAAAAGGAAATGCATCGGATCCTTCGTATCAAACCGTCAACTATCCTGCAATGCGGAGGGCTGAAGGAGCTGCTCTCCATCCCACTCAGCCTGCCTGTCAGAGCGCAGCGCCCGGCTCCTCTGCAAATTATGTTGGTGGGTTTTTCCTTCTTTTCTTTTTTTAAGGTGACTTTTCGCGGTGTGCGTGCAATGCTTCCCGTGCTCTTACCTTCCGTGTGGAGGGAGGGGCGAGAGGAGGGGGGCAAATCTCGTCCGTCCGTGTGTCCTTCACGATGCTCGCCTCTGCTCAGCACCGCATTGCCGGGCGCTCCGGAGCGGGGGAAGGAACTGACGGAGCCGCGGTCCCGTCCCCGCACACTGGAGCAGGGAGGAAGGGAGGAAGGGAGGAAGGGAGGAAGGGTGAGGGCTGGCGGCTTAGGGGGCGCTAGACCTGCCTGTTCCAGGGAGCAGGGAGCAGTGGGGTTCCCACTGAGGGGTCCGGGTTCCCCCCCGAGCTTCATCACACGTTCCCCTGTGCGTATATCCATCAAACCTGGCAACACAAAGAGGTTCAGGCTTATAAACCTGTAATACAGCTGACTTCATGCTGAATTTCTAACCCCCATATGAGAGTCCAGCTTACACCACTTTACACTAAGTGTTAAAAAAAAAGATATTCTATCATCTAATGAATAATCGGATGAATATAAATAGAAATAAAAATAAACAAAATAAAAATAAAATCTGAATAAGCCTGCTCATTATCATTGTGGGGATATCTGACAGTGTTTTCCTGTATTACCGTCATCACTCCAAAGAAGTTGCCTCTGGCAAAACAAATTGTAAAGTGATGGGGGGGGGGGGGGGCATCTTCTGTTTTGTATTTAGCTTCCCTTTCTCTTTATTCTTTCACTGACCAGATCTAATTTGATGTCTGTCTGTATGCCTATAGGGGCATATGAGTATTCAAACATATATCTCAACATGACCGAAGAACAGCAACATCTCCTGCCTTGTTTTTGATGTTGGAGCAGTGCACCATAATGTGGATTAATCATCTCTGAATTACCCCCCACTGTTCCTAATGGGCTGATTATGTCAGAGGGCGGTTATTTCCATCTTCTTGTGAAAAAGAGAATCCCTCTGTTGTTTCCACGTCTATTTAAAGACTACATGGAAGTGAACGGGAAGTCGCTGCCACTCCCCATCAGCTAATATCAATGATATTACTGGAGCTCACTCACTAATCTCTGCACAGTATTCGAGAAGTCCTATGTAAAAGATTACCCCTATAATGAGTTCAGGGATAAGATGGGGGGGGGCAGTTCAAGTAAAATACATAGAGGTATAGCCTGCTTGCTGACAACTGACGACTACTTTTTTTGATGGTTGGGGGGATCAAGTTACCATCTGGGCAGAGACTACCCCCATTAAAGATGTACATGGTCAACATCACCAGCCTCCTCCAGACAGCAGCATGCACATTAAAACTGCTGAAAGGTTGTCAGCCCAAATGAGGATCAAGCCATCAAACTCATAGAGCCTATCTCTCAGAAGAGGAGTCAGAAATGACAGCACCATCTTTGTCGTTGGGAGAAAATCACACTCTTCTTTGAGCAACCCATCAAAAGCCTGGGGAGGCAGTACACAGCAGAGCTTATGGACAAACAGATGGGGAGAACCGTGATGAAACAGCTCTCAGAAGGCCTGGCAAGGATCGACCGAAGCCAACTCCCTGGGAAGCACAAGGTCTGGTGTTACCGATTTACGCTCTATAGGAGGGTGATGTGGCCGCTGAAAATGGATGAGATCCCCTCAAACCAGCGCAAGCAAAATGGATGGAAAAGCCAACTCATTCATCAAAAAGTGGTCAGGGCTGACATGGTGCCTCTCTGAAAACGGGCCTCTTCGAAAGGACCACCCTCCAGCTGCAATTTCAGACAATCATTTTGGGCTACAAGCAGGAAACCAGGAGACCAGGCTCGTTCCCGAGTTGAGAGAGTCCGCTGACCAGACTGTAAGGAAAGCGAACGCCAAGGTTTTGACAGGCCGAAGTGGAACACCCAAACTGAGGTCAGCCAAGCCATCAGTCGGCTGCAACGTCAAGAGATTGTCAGCAGAGTCCAGGCAGGAAGAGCAGAGCTAGGGTGGGGAGAAGCAGTTCTGGTCCAAGACCAACTGCAAAGAGAGGAAGGAGATGGTGGTGGCAGAGGTGACAAGAATGGAGATAGAGTGGAACAAGCTCAAGGCTGTGTCGCAGGGCTGACAGGGAAGAAGGACAACCTGGGGGAGAGTTGCCAATCAAACATCAGCTGGTCAGACCTGTGGAAGATCCCGAAGGAAGACTCAGCTTCCTCATCCACTCAACATACGACAGGTTTCCCTGTCCTCGGAACCTTCACTAGTGGTTCGGGAGTGAGGAATGCTGCACACTCTGAAATATCCCTAACGCAAGCCTCCAGCACATTTTGTCAAGTTGTAAGATCACGTTCTCCCAGGGACACTACAGATGGCGCTACGACCAGGTCCTGAGAAAGCTAGCTGGGGTGCTAAAGGGGCGTCGACGGGGCTGCAAAGGCTTACCAGCTGCAGAGAAACACAACCAAACCAGCTTTGTTACTGAAGGTGGGGAGAGAAGAAACATCAAGCTACACGTATCAGCTGCAGGGGTGTGGAGTAAGATAGCGATAAAAAAAAATGTGTGCATGATTCTAACCAGTCGTATTCGTAATGTTAAACATTTGAATGTCAATAAAATTGTACGCCAAATTCTGCTGTCATATATGTGAGTCTGAGAAACTGCTTGGGCTAGGATTGTTTTTATGCGAGTATGAAGTTTGTGGGTACATAGAATCATGCACACATCTTTTTGATAGCTATCTTACTCCATACAGGGGGTGGCAGGGAGACGTTCCAGGAGAAAAGGGGCGAAAAGTTAGTGAATGGTGGTTCCTGGCTGACGACCCTGCAGCTGACCTCTGGCCACCAGAGGAGGTGCAAGAGGCAGCAATGCCCAGCAGGTGTTCTGTCTTCCTGTACATTAACTGAAGCATTGTGGCACACAAAGAGTATAATCATATTCACTACATTAAATATATATCGATGTATATGTTAATTTTTTTACTGTATATTCAAATATATCTTAGATACAAACAACTTCAAGCTATGGGCTCAGCAGTAGCATGTATCCATTCGGGTTGCTAGGTAACTACAGTTAGCTGGCATTATTAGTAGTTTTTCATTTTTTAACAATCTTTTGTGTGATTCACACTTGACATTTTGAAATATTTTTAAGCTTCAGAGCAATTTCGTAATAAAAGCTGCGCCGGAATCTCACAACACTGACAAAGGAAATAACACCAGAACAGCTATGTTTCCTTACCAGCAGACCTCTCTCTGGCCCGTCGATGGATTTCAGTCCATCAGAGGGTCTCCTGACTTTGTCTGCTGCTTGTTGTTGTGCAGGGAGTACACACTCACTGAAAATAAAATCATTGATAATTGGTGTAGGATTAACAGAATATAAAATATTTTTTTCCCAATAAATCTCTGTTTTCAGTCATTCCTCACCTGCCCTGCAGTCCTCTGGTGTCTTTGCCCTGGCCCCCTGCTTCCACACCTGCCTCACATTAGTCACCAGCTCCCCACACTGATTACCTTCTCACCAGATTTGAACTTCCTGCCTTCCACTAGCTTACCTGTTAACGCCATGTAAACGCAAGCAGCATTAACTGAAAAGGGACAATGTGCTCTGTGCAGCAAAGCAATAAAAGTTTCTGTCCACTGAAACATGAGCAGGCTTTTAATGTGAAACAATTACCGGAAGATTTGAGTTTGTATTACCATTAGATGTGCCACCTTTAGCATGACAGGGAGCAACACAAACTCAGGCTTCACATATGGACAAAAAACAAAAGGGAAATAGAAACTAAGACATGCGTACCGTAAAGACCTGTTGAATCTTTGTGGCGGTTAAGGAGGACAAGGCTAAATAAAAGCTCTCATCAAAATAACTTTTTGTTGTTGTTCTGTGCACTGAGTTATGCACAAGCGAATGATATTCAGTCGCTTGAAACTTCCCTTCTGAGTGATCATTTTGCATAAAAATGTAGCCAATAAGGTATTTTTTCAGATGACAGTGGTTATACAAACAGGATCTTAGTAGCAGCTTGGAAATGACTTGTCCCATAAACATATAAATGACAACAGTTTTATTGCGGATTCAAGTGAGGCACAGTGTATGGTTATAACACTTTATGCTTCACTGCCTGTAACCTACTGAATTTTTGAGCTACAGCTCTCATACTTTTATACAAAATACCCACATTTGTTTACTACAAATGGCACATATTCAAAACCCCGAAAGAATATCACACCCCTCATGTGTTAATGTCAAAAAGATGGGGTTCTCCTCAGCACCCCAGTAGTGCTGAAGAACGTTGTGTCACATAGACAAGAGAAGCAAAAACACCATACCATGGAATATGCTTCAAAACAGCAGTGAGAAACAGAATAATGTATGTCTCTCTATACCATCACTCAAGCACACTCTCTGTTAGGAGAGTGTATTTGTGTGTGTGTGTATAAATGAGTCTACGAGAACAAAACCTTCATAACAGTTTGAATGCTTAATGAATATTACATTGTAGCTGTATGAAAAGCACCCGTCCTCTGGCTTTGAGCAGTGTGTGCTCAGTGTTACATGGTAGATCTCAAGTTCCTTCTCCACTGATCTGACTGACTTGCCCTTCTTTCAGGTGAGCATGGGTTGGATGAAAGGGGAGTTATCTGTGGGAAGGTGTCCAACCCAGAGCCAGAGTATCACCAAGTCCGAACTGGCACAGGTTCCTCTGCTCCAGGGTTCTACTTCTTCTCTTGGGGCTCCTGGTTTCGCACACTTCCCTTTCAGATTCCTTGGTTAAAGTTAACTTTGATTCCCTTTGTTTTCTGTTTTTTTTTTTTGTTTTGTTTTGTTTTCCTTTTTCCTAATTTCTCAATTCTCACTTCTCTTGTCTGGTGTCCTCCTTCCAGTCTCTTTGTTTGATTTCATTTCCCAGGTGTGCCACATTTATGGTTTCCCTTCCCCCTCTTTATCAGTGAGGTAATTTCCCAAACCTTGCTACAGTTCACGTAGATCTTTGTTTATTTTACACAACATAATCAATGTTATCCATGCACTAAGCAGGCAAAGTTAGAAATTACTTTTTAAATTGCTTAACAATAGCTTTTAGAGTTGTTTTTTTTTTTTTTGAGAATTAAAATTTTCTTCCTTTTTTGGCAACAGATCCCAAACATGAGCAAATAAATGATTCTGTCTGACTAGACGTCACAAGGAGGAAATTAGAAATGAGTATAACTGCATCCTAAATGTTAACTGTTTACAATTTTCCTTCAGTCAGATTTCAGAAGGGCGACTGATTACAACATTGTGACCATGTGTCAGTCCAAACATGAGACCATCTCAATCCCTCGAGATTAGATTTAAATCTTGGATGTAAACACCACACAGCAAATAATAATCTTCTGTGGCAGTGCCCCATAAATAATGCAGGAATCTTCGAGAGAGAGCAGGGAATTAATTGAAGGACTTAGGCCCCTTGGATGAATTTGAGGCAGCATATCAAAGAAATTTTATGTGATCAGAAACTGATTTCACATAAAGGTTATAGCTTTATATCACATTGAGTGTTGCTGCTTTGTTCTCTTACATCAATATTATTATGACTTTTCATCAGAAAAATATTGTTTCCTCTAAAATGGGACATTATCTCCGCCTAAGGGGCATGAATTTTAAAAATATGTCACTCCACAGACACCGGCAAGGCCAAAGGAATTCATAACAGTGGGTCGATTCACGGCACCCTAATGAAGCAGCATGATACAGGACCCTAAAAGAGTATAATTTTGTGCACGGGTTATCTGAGATCTAGCTGTATTCAATCTTCAGACAAACACTGTTGTTCCTCTAAAAAACATGGAAGTGCAAATAGAGATAGATCCCCCTGGTGAATAACATTGTTACAAGGCCAGTCTCTGGGGTGGATAAGAGGAACAGCAAACACCCTGCTGTCTGGAGGGAAGAATAGGTGGCTGTCATCTATCTGCCTAGCAGAGGATGAGGGAGAAGGAGGAGGAGGGGGAGGAGGAGGAGAAGAAGGAGAAGGGTAAATGAGATTTAGCCCCAGTGATCTCTATGGGGTCTCATGCAAACGTAACCCCCCACCCCACACACCACCCATCCAGTTCAAATAGAAATGGGACATCAATGGGAAGGCGTTGATGTGGGTCCGGGGGGACTATATGGGGAATAGGAATTGAGATGTGGAGAGGGTTATAATCATGGTGGTATCATTATAAAAAAAAAAGGGGGCGGAGGTGCTTTGAAAGAGCATCAGATTGATAGAACAAAGCTGCCTCACTTTATGTTGCATCCATCCAACTGGAGAGCAATGATATTGCTCACATCAACTTATAACCCCCCCTCGATAAAAACAGTGGTAAGAAAATGATAGCCTTCTACAGGAAGAGGTGATATTCCAACTAATTGTGAGTTTTTCAATTAAACACAACACCCCATTCAGGCTCAAAACGGCTTGGTATTGACATAAGTATATGTGTGTGTGTGTGTGTGTGTTGCCAAACCATTCGTCAGCCATATGGAAATGTCACAGAATAATCATACACAATTATCCTCCCCAGCTTTCTGAGCACCAGAAAAGGGCAAATTTACATAAAAGCACAAAGGCTCTGCCTCTTAGATCCAAGGAAGCGACACCCTGAAGCTCAGCACACACTTAAGAAATACCAGAAAGTAAATGATGGTGTTTTTATAATATCTGCCTTTGATATTCTTCATTTTGATAAATGTCTCATTGTAAAGCTTTTCGACATCACATCCTTCTCTTGAGCACGCCGGATACGAATGATGTGCTTGAAAGCTACTAGGTTGTTTGGAAACAGCACATCACACCGAGACCACGTAATGATCTTTTTCCCCTCATTGAAGGCAGGCTGGAGGTAGGCATAAAACCAGCCGTAGATCAATTCAAACCAGGCTTCCTGCCCGGCAGTAAATCAAGGAGCTGGTGACAGACGAGCTGGGGATGGATAATAGATGCTACTGCAGACATGAAGCTGACACAGAATGACTCCGCTGGGGATTGGATGAGGAATTAGGGGACGGTGGGAGGGGTCAGAGCCGAGGGACTGAAAAGTGGGTGGGTGGGTGTCACAAGGGTAATGGGGCAGCTGGTTGTTTGGTGGCAATGATCACCAATCAGTGGACAAAAAATGTGATTCTGTTGCCATGAAACTGAATAGCTAAGCCTCTTACAGAGAGCCTTTGTATTCAAGGGCAGGGGATGTCAACAGACAGCCAAATTCATTGGCTCATAAACCATCAAGCTAAAATGTAAAGACATTCAGCATGTTGTCATTTCAATAAAGTATTGTATTGCAACCATTGCAACCATTCCGTTTTCCGTGTTTTGTTTTGTTTTTTTAATATAACATTCAGATTTTATGTCTTTAAGAGCCTGTTGCTGATTTTAACTTAGGTGTAATTGCCTCTTATCACTAGGTGGCAGTAAAGTCAAGAGGTAAATCTATCAAAAACAAATTGATGAATCATCAGTCAGTAGCTGAAAGTCATCAGGTCTTTCAGATCATTGCTGCTGTCATTTGTTTTGTATGATGTAGATATTATTCCACCTGGCTGCAAAACACTCCTCCTTCATAAAACTCTCTTGCTGTCATCATGGGGGGAAAAAAAGGGAAAAATCATAGACCAAAATTCATTAATATGTGAGGAAGCGATCCAGTTTTATAGTTGCTGATGTTGAAGCAAACAATTCTGTGAATTATCCCCAAACAACTTAACGCAGGGAAAAGGAGTGAGTGTACCTGAGGGAGCGGGAGGAAGAGTCCACGCCAGGGGGAGAGACAGCATTTCCAAGACACCAGACAGCAGACCTCCTCACTTCCTGACACCATTGCTGTGTGATATTGCACCAGATGGCGGCACGCTCTGTCGCTATTACGCCGACAATATGACTGTAATGGAAGTGGAAGTGCCACAAGTGTGTGCCAAAAAAAATATGGAGCCCAACTGTTGTGTTCAGTAAGGTCTTTCTATAGCTGCTCAGACTAAGCAGACGAAGGCAGGTGAAGGCGGCTTCTGCTTACTGTATATAGTGGAGATGTGTGTTTGTTGTGCGTGTTTTTGCTCATTTCTCTGTTTGTGTTAGGCTGCCTGTGTAGTTTTCACATGCTGAAATTGTTCCATTCTTCAGGTCCATATAGCCCTGAATATAACTCTGGCCTCAGCAGCAAGCGATTGTCCAGTGCCAACACAAATGCATACACAGAGATGAGGTGGAAAGTGACTTTCTGAATAATAATAATAATAATAATAATAATATTGAATATTTTCAATATATTATATCAAACATTGCTCTGCTTAGCCCAGAACAATTGAGCACATTCATCAACATTAGACCAGTGATTCCCAACCCCTTTGGCTTGTGACCGCTTAGGAAATGGGAGCATCTGCTTTCTGACTGTTTAACAGCTGCACCAAATCTGTTTCACAAAAAAATCTGAAAAGAAATTGTAGCACCGATAATACAAGAGAATTGTATTCTTGCTCCTTTCCCCATTAATCATCTTTAACTCAGCGGTGACAGAATTAGACAGGGTAAAGTGTAGCAAACTGAGACGACCCGTATCTTTATTGCGTTGTGTAATTTCACTTTAATGAATAATTTGCAGCAGTGAGCATATCTGATTGACAGGTTTATGAGTCAATGAACATGACTCCGCCCACAGCCTCACTCACATGTACAGAAAGACGCCGAAAGCTGAAATGAAAGGAGATAATTATTTATTCATTTATTATATTTCCAGTAGCACTAAAAGGATAAACTTAAATAGAGGCAAAGAAAGTATCGGTTAGTAGAAATCTGCTTCATAAATACAAAACCCTTTGCAGGACTGTCTGAAAGAGCATTGTTTTGGCAGTACACTGGGACTGTGTATGACTGATACAAATCAGAACATCATTCTGTGCATCAATTAATATCGTCCCTACACCCTTACAATTGATGTACATTATCAAAGTTATAGATCTCGCTGACAAGCAAATCAGAAAAACAATCAGAACTCAAATCCATATGCATTTTTATGTGCAGTTAGTTACAGTACAATGTACAAGTGCACAGCAAGAAAAAAAAGAAAAAAAGAATATATTTTCTACCAGTGGTCTATATGTAATACAATCCTATCAACAGGTTAAACCATATCATGCAAAACATTGCCTCTCTAGGCTGCCATGTAAGCTGCTTGTCTCTGTACAATCAATTAAGGTATTTACAAATTCAACAAATACTCTACAGGTCTTTAAAAAAAAAAACTTGATGCAAGTTAAGAGAAAAAAAAATCTTGATTCGATCCAAAGGCCCTCAAGTGTAATTAGTACAAGTGACAGTTTTTGTCTAATGGATATTGAACAATGCTGCATCTGTGCGCATGTGCACACACGCTCACAGACTCACACACAGATATCCATACATTACAGAAATACAATCAGTTACTGTACAGAGTGCCTTCAGAGTTTATTGACTAGAAACTGTTTTAATGTTTTAGCCCGATGCAACACGGCAACCATTTAGCTTCTTGGAGAAATCAAAGTGAACCCAATGTATCAAGGCATTGGGAGGATTACAAAAAAAAAAAAGATGACAGGAGTGCATGAATTATTCCTTCTTCCACAGTCTTTTTCTCAAGCTTAACTTATCCATCCATGAATATGACTTCTGCAGTCCTACTACTGTCTCTGTTCCAGTCACTGAGCGCTGGAAAGAGACCTCAGAGTCGTCTTTTTTGAATAAAAGGCACTACCTGCTGAAGGAGCACTGCAGGGACTGAGCCGAGATGCTGTCCCTAAAATGTTTCCCACTGGCCCTCAGATAAAGCTCAATAACAAAAGGTCACATGCAGGCCGAAGGTCATTTGACATGCCATGCAGCATTTCAGCTTCCTCCTTCACAGGTGGTTCATCAACGGAGCGAAGACAGACGAAGATGTGTCAAGGCAGCAATATCACGCATGCTGTGTGCACTGCTCCCAATTTTCAGTTTACAGATAGTTCACGTTATATCTATATTTATGTATATTTATATACACGCTGTACATGATCTGCCCTGTGCACTGTCAATGCATGATGGAATTATATGAATTAATTACATTATTTAATACAGATTCCTGTACAATTTCCTGTATTGGAAAAACTACATGGGGTAGTAGTCATTTACTGTATTACATACACCGATTACTATTTGAACATAGTAGATAATATAACTGATAAAAACAGATGGAGTTCAGACGAGCACTGCATAGTCCATGGGAGATTTCAGGTACACTAGTAATGCAACACTGGTTAATTTAAGTGTTAATTTCTATATGGATGTAGGTGATAACAGGTATACCATGCACTGTTGAAATCATGATTGACTAAGCTAAGTCATATATAATGAACTACGGGTTCCAAAGCCTCTCTGTAAAGATTTCCAGGTGTAAACGTAAATGAGTTGTGTGTATTTACTGCATCATGTGGGACCCTGGGGATGGATGAGTGATCGTAAAGTCATGCAGTGCCGGGGCAGCCCTCTGAAGAGAGATGTGGGGATCAAGCAGTCAGTGCGGCACCTCATTCCGGTCTGTAAGGACTGAGCCCCTACACAAAAGAGTTCAAGGAGTTCATTGCATTAATAGGAGAAGGGGCCTCTGAGCTCTCATGGCCCTCAGCATTGTCCCTGCTGGAACTCTTTCCACTATACTGGCCGATAAACGAGCCATCCTCGTTGAACTGTCCGTCTCCTCCTTCCCCGTAGTCAACTAAACTGTCGTCACTGTCGTCTCTCTTTACCGTCCCATTAGACGGTGTGCGGCTCCCTTTTAACGGTTTATGGTCTTCATTGTCACTGAAGGAGAAAATAACATGCAGGTGTTACAGGTGAGATGATGTGACAGGTGCAACAAGGAGATTAGTGATGACTTTTTTAGATGGAGCATTGGAGAGCCATTGATTATTTTACCACCACCCACTGAGTGTTTGGTAGGTCATGGTAAAGTGTTTTTTCTTGTTGAGAACAAGCTGACGTGTTCTTTTTTTTTTTTTTTTTTTTTAATTAAGCTCAGCAGCTTTCATTAATATAGAACAGTGAACAATTTTGCACACAGCACAAGCTGTGTCTGGCTCCATGACTAAAAAAATGGCAGCTATGGATGATTAGTTGGTTTCCATCAGGCAACAGGGGAATATAGCTCAAGCAATCATACCCTGTTTAAATTCCCCTTGAAACCAAAAATGAAGTGGTAAATGTGTTGTTCGACAAAAGTATTACCGCCCCCCCCCATTCGTGGACAGAGGTTGTGATGGAAAACAGAAAACTCCAAGGCAATGGCATGAGTAAAACTTGGAAAGCAAAGTTTCAGCCAAACACCCTTCAAAGCAAGCATGATAAAAATCACAGAGTGGCAAAATGCATGAAAAATCTGCAAAGAAAGTTTTCTTTGGATATCAGATAGTTGAATACATTCCACATCCATGAGTTGAATATCAATGGGCTAAGATCACAAAGCCATCATAATGCTGGTATTTGTCATCTTACATATTGTGACAATAGATAACAATCTATATGCAAAAGTTTCTTGAGTAAAAAAAGCAGAGTATATTCACAGATGGCCAAAAAGATTTCTTCATTGACGGGACATGATGAAGGCTTTATGACCAAATATTAAACTTGATGACAGCCGTGAAAACCTGAAATGAGAATACGGCGAACATTTTCTCCACAGTGACTCATCTATCCACTTCACCCTCCCTCTCATGCTAGACTTACAGAGCGATGACCCTGAAAGGTCCTCTGACCCCCGCACACTATCATCACCCTTACCTTTCCTGAGACCTACCCCCTTGGGTCAGAATGAGGAGATCCAGCTGAGATCCCGCAACAACACAACCGTCATTCCTAGACACGATTGCACTAGGCTCACACTTTAAAAAAAAAAAAAAAAAAAAAAAAAAAAAAAAGCGTATGCGTGAGTGTGGCACTTGGACAGGCATGTATGCCGTGCACATGTACAGCCTGCACTGACAGTAGGCTCTCCTGCAGTCAAACAAGAACAGCTCGAGTTGAGTTTAGTTATGCCTTTATTGACATAATGTAGGTGCCAGCTGAACCGAATGAAACAGCTTGGATATAAATTATACTCTCACAAAGGCACTATAATATTTGTACACTTTGCCTTGTGATTTATTGTCTACTGTGTTTTCTGATGTGTATTGAATAAGTCTAACAGGTCCCTCATCATATATATATATATATATATATATATATATATATATATATATATATATACATAGGGGAATTATAGGGGATTTGGTCTTTGTATTTAATTGTTTTTTTCTTTGACAATAACAAAAAGTAGAATATCACTTTAAAAATGAGTATTAATAAAGACTGGCTTGTGGCCTGATTTAAGCATTAATTAGCTCTTGTACACTCAATGATGACTGCTTCCCTCAAACATGCTGATAATTTCAAAGTAGATTCATATGCATCTATATACCAAATATCTATATATATGACCACTAATTCCATTCAATACATTATTGCCCAGAGCAGAGAGTCATATATCAGATCTTCATACCATGCATATCACATATTATATAGATTGTATATATTGATATGTATTTATCACAGGAAAAAATCCATAGAATAGATTTATGTATACATAATACAAAAAGGAATATAAAATATAAAAGCAAGACATTGTAGAAATCGACTTATAAAAACAATATTCAAAAATGCTCACTATACAGAAGTAAAGTGCTTGATTTTTCTTTATTCTGCGTGCAATCGGAGAAGCAGCCTAGAAGGAGGGTGCTAACAAGCATAGCTGAATAACTGCTGTCGATTAGCAGGAATGATAGTTTCAGTGATTTTCAATCCTCACGGTTGTGCATGTCAGCAGCAACACACTAGGCAAAGTGTCAATACTATATATACACTACACAGAATGTATGATGAGGAGCTTATCTGTTGGAATGGGATTTGATGATTAGGGTCACTTTAAGATGTTTTCTAAATGAATATAGCTTATTTTTGTCTTTCCTGACTGTTTTATTTGACAGTTTAAAAACACCCAAACCCCTTAATCCCTTGAACCTGAAGAAATCTGCTTCTCAAATGACACCACAATGTCATATTAAGCACATACAATACACAGTCCAAACAAGTAGCATCCAGGATGTCCCAAGCCCAGGTGGAAAAAAAAAGAATCTTGTGCTTTACAGTGGTAGAAGTTCAAATAAATGGTGGGCACTTCTTCTTGTTTAGACTTTTTGTTAGTGGTGATCCTGGGTCATTTTATTGGTCAGCTGTAAGGGTTGGGGGGGCGGGGTGCAGAGCTCCAGCCCCCTGAGAGAGCAGATCTGGGCACAAAGCAGGGATGGGGCAGGGGTTGATGGGTAAAATTGGCTCTGAGGACTCCAGAGGCCAGAGCATTTTCTCTCACCTGTATTCCCCAAAAGTGCAGTCGTCTTCTTTCATCGGCTGGAACTCCGGGTCTGTGTGAGCATCCTCCTTCTCTTTGACTGTGAAATGGAGGAGTAAATTAAATTTCTAAAAACTGCTTACAATGCAGACTAACTAGCCTGTGATGACTATGTGGAGCATTGTATATTATATGGAATAAAGTATGAAGTTGTTAACTCTTCAGATTGAATATTGCTGAAAGACGATGACAAACGAATATTGTTGTTGTTGTTGATTCTGTTCTTAATGCTTTCTGTCCAAAAACAAAACTAAAACTAATCGGAAAATCCTATCAAAAGATAATTAAATGCTAGAAAAGAATGA
This sequence comes from Echeneis naucrates, assembly GCF_900963305.1. NCBI lineage: Eukaryota > Metazoa > Chordata > Actinopteri > Carangiformes > Echeneidae > Echeneis > Echeneis naucrates. Next base: position 16,891,510 of record NC_042526.1, on the reverse strand, counting down.
AGAAGAGAAGCGTGGGTTTTTCTATGACAGGTCTACAATGGTTTTTCAGCAACAACTCACCAGGGTATTTGCCTCCTTTATTCCTCTGGATGAAGCAGATAATCAGGAGGATCAGGATGAGGAGAGCTATTGCACACATGAGGCCAATGAACCATCCCTGAGTGGCGATGTCCACCTGTCTGCTTGCCACAGCTGGCCCAAGAGGATGAAGAACAGTTAGAATTTATGGCTTTCACCAATCGGAGGGAAAATACAGAATCAATAATCCACACTGACGTGTTAAAACAAATATGTGATAAGTATAATAAATCGGTGTTAAACGTCTTTTAGCATTCCTATAGTACTAGTTAGAGATTTAGTTTGTTGAACCACGATTGCTTATTGTTATAAAAAAAAAAAAAAAAGGCCACTTGGATGTTAGAGGAGTTAGAAACCTCCATATTAGGCTAACGGCAATTTAAAGTCATCGAAACCACATTAGTAGTAATTATAGGAAATCAATCTTTGTCTGACTAAGATGCACAAAGACGCCATGGATACACACAGACAGACACACAAACACATAAAGAGGTAGGCTCACTGGGTGAAAAAAAAACAAAACAAAACACAAAACATATATTGAATTTCTATATTAGAATGATATCAACTAATTACCAAGTCTACAGGGCTGACTCTGCTATACTGAACCGAACAATCATGCACACTGATATATACTGTCTATATCACTACAGCACAGAGTTACCACAACACTGTTAACCCATACTTGACTGGGTAATAATTAATCATCAGCACTACTACAACAACTGCTACACAATTTAAACAAAACACAGTGCAAGGCCGGGCCGGGCCAAGGTGGAGGCAACCGCCCAGGAACTGCCTCACCTGGTACTGTGACCAATAGCTCTTCAGAGTGGTGGAGCAGCTGGTCATGGTGACCTTTGGCCACCAAACGCACCTTATAGGCGAGGCCCCCCTTTAAGCTCTTTAGCATAAAGTTCTGAGAGCCATTCACAAGCTCTTTCTGCCATTCCTCTTCCCCTTCACCTGCAGAAGGACGTTCATAAAGAGAGGTGCGTTTGATGGAGCGAACACGTCTACTGCGCCACAAAGGTCATGACATAGTCGGTTGTTGGCTGGTTGAAAAAACACTGGCATCTACTGGCATGGAGTTACGCTACAGACAGTTATATTAAGCTATATTAGATCTATACGGTCCCACTGTTATTTTAGTCCATTTAGTAATTTTTCACAGATGCCCTGAAAGCTCAAACTAATTTCGATCTCACCAACTCGACAGCACATTTGCAGTACACAGAAACAAACACTGAGAACATGGGACAAATTACAAGAACCCAGCCAAATAAAGAAGGGCTCTGTGGAAAACAGTTCAAATCTTTTTATTGACCATCTATGGTCACTGAACAACAGAGGATAGTGACGACCATGTTGCTCAACATCTTGCAATATCTTGATCTTTACTATATGGACAGCCATAGCATATTGCGTTCATGGTCACCAGAGGATGATCCTAGTCTTTTTGGTGATCACCTGATGTTTCCTCTACTGAGGCACCCATGGGGATTTTTAGTGAGGTGTTTTGATTACTGGAGAATGGTGTTTGTTGTGTTTTATTAAATGTTAGCATGCTAACATGCTAAACTAAAATGCTAGCATTTCTGCTTGCACAGTGTCAATAGTTCCTCCTCACAGGGTGCCGCAGATATGCTGTCTAACTGGCGATATAGTTTTCTTCATTCGCTTTAATTTTGTCCGTTTATGTGCATTTTATGCAGCAGCAGCGAGTTGAGCTCTCAGGGCTCCTGTACCTGTGATGTGATGAAGAGCCAAATATGAAATGGGTCTGACTGATACTGACATAGAAGATAATGTTTCTGATTATGGCATTTTCTAAAGGACTAGGATCTATTATGATGAGATTTACCAAATTCAAGCCATTAAGAAGTAGGTGTGAGAGAGCCATACAACAATAAAATGGTGCTTGTCATCCTCACTGCAGGTGGATAAAAACAATGGAGAGCACTACAGTCATACTCATATGGCATAACAAGAATGTTTTTGTTGGTTTTTATGAAATTTGTCTACATGAGCTCCGGTGAGATTATCATGGGAAATGCTCACAACTCCGGTCAATAACAGCAAAGAATAATTAGCAATCCAATCAAAGGCAGCCTGGTTTATCACATCTGGGTCCATGTTGGCAGGAACCAACAGCAACGTGACTGCCAATATTTCTATTCACCTGCTCAAGCCTGTAATGAAGTAGGGATCTCTTGCCACCTATGTGTAGGACTGACACAAATAAAGATGCCATGCTTACGGTTCTGCACTATGTATTCTACATAAACTTTTTTCTCTGGGCCCAAGTACTCCCAACTGATCAGGGCCCCATCCTCTCCAACCGTGTAGCTAACGTTCCCAAAAGGACTCGCAGGCCGCACTAAGCACACAAGGAAAAGAAACAAAACAAAAACAACCATCAAGATTGGTCTGCCGGTCAGAGGATAATTCGATAACTGGCAATTACATGCTTTAATTCTCTCATTGCATGCTATTATCATTACTCAATCCACAATCACATAACCTCGCACAGCACCGTATTCAAATTAGATCACAAACCAAAAGAATACACAAAGCTTATCACAAATCAGACGTGGACTGTACGACAATCACAGCACTACAGTATCTGTGCTCTCATGGGGCCAATGACATGCTATGGGATGCAAGGTCTGTTTCCTATAAAGTACAGTAAAGTGTAAAGACAAGACAAGAGACACACAGGTGGACAAACACTTTCCACAGACGCTGATTATACACATTATACACACAGAACAGGATTCTCTGGCATGCCAAGCAAAGCCTTGCCATAAGGCAGAAAGGATCACCACCAGCCAGCAAGGGAAGGGGGAGGGTCAGTGGAGCCAAAGACGTTGCCAGGCACTTTGTAAGGACTTGTATAGTTCTATCACATGACATTAAAAAGGCAAATGTTACAGAGCACGTTTATCCTTGTGGCTCTCCCAGTTTTGAACTCAGTGGAGAATTTTGATGGTCAGCGGAATTTAAAAGAAAAGGAAGTTTCTCAAATCGTAAAAAAAAAAAAACAACAAAACAAAACAAAACAAATGCATGCTTGTGACGGGTTGTTCAGTTTGGGGTTTCAACATGACAGAGAGACATTCGGGTGTTCATGCTGCGTAATGCCAGATTGAATTAAAGGTAGCTTGCTTGATGTCAAAGCATCACAGGGTTACCTTTATAGCAATTCACTGGCTCACCCAAATATGACACTTGGGTGGACATGGATATTGATGAAGACACTTTGTAGAACATGCTGTGTCAAATACTAAAAATTGCTCAGGAATAATGTGCATTACAATGTACAATGCTCATTTCACATGCACGCAACATAACAATTTTAGAATTATTTTCAACATCAATTAAGTTCAAAATAATTATTCCATTATTCATTTATTTGACATCAGAAAATAGCAAGGGAGTTGAGCAATCCCCAACTTCATTTTGGCCCAGCTTGTTAAATTGCTAGCTCCGTCTAAATGGCAGTTCAACGAAATATGATGAAATAAGACAAATACCACAGCTGTTTATGAAGAAGTTTAGCATTTTTGCTTTAAAACATTTAAATAAATATTTTTCTAAATAATAAGACATGCCATACCAAATGTTTCATTTATGTTTTTGCTTATCTGGCCTACATCAGGTTTTACCATGATCCTTCAAAAGAACAGTAAAAATACAAGAAAAAATATTTTTAATAGAACTATAAATAGCTCATGAAAATCTTTTATTCCAACTCATTTAAAAACTCCTTGATGGTGGTCAGATAGTCAAAAATATTAAAGTATGGTGCACTGAAGAGTTCTGTGATGCGCTTTAATTTTGCTTGAATTCTGTGTAATTAAAACACATGATCTGTGACATTGAGCGTCATAAATATTGTCTAGCTTTCCAGTTGCAGAAATACAATATTATTTATGTCACTGTCTTTGAGTCTTCTAATTTACCTTTATTACCTTACCTTTATCCATGATGGTGGATGCTTCCTGAGAAATGGCTGGGCCTGCTCCCCTGACTGTTTTCGCATTCAAATAAAACTTGTAGCGCGTGCTGTACTTGAGGTTGGGCAAAGTGACTGAGGTCTCATTGGCGAGCAAGGCCAGCTCCTCCACTGGGCCCAGCTCATTGGAGCTATTGACTACAGGGGTGGAGGCAAGGTGCCAAGAATAATGGGATGGAAATTGGGAAGTAGTGAAGGTGAGTTGGATGGAAGAATGAGGAGGATGGGGTCGTAGATGGGGTTGGAGTGTCAATAGTGAAAATAAAAGTGGAAATGCAAGCATTTGGAGCAGAGGTGTAGGGTTCAGGAATAGAAGATGGGAGTGACAAAAGTTGGCTTGTTAATTTGTGCTGTTTAATTGAAGTAATAATAACTTGAAGTAAAACTATTCTAACCCTTTATCTTTACTCCTTTCTGTTTCATAATCTGAATTTTAATGGCAGCTCAAGACATGAAAAAGAATGGCAAAACTACAAACTACATGACAGAAGGTGATATTAAACACGAGGCTCACTGAGGCCCAGAGTTGCAATTCATTACTTTAGAAGCCTCACCTGGTTGATATTTGAGGGTGTAGCCAGTGATGTGTCCATTACGGTCATGAGGGGGGCTCCATTCAAGGGTTAAAGAGTCCGAGTTCGAGTTGGTGACTACTAGGGAGGTTGGAATCCCTGGAACTGTGCAAAAAACATCAACCTTAAAACCTTGCACAAGCTCATCAAAGTCAAGTGAATGAGGGTTACACCCTGATAAACATTTGAATGATTAAGGAGACATAGGTTCTGATACAAGGATGTTATGGTTTTGTGTTGCAAATTGTAAATAGCAGTCCCTCTCTGCCCACAATGTATTTTGTTCCTTCAGTTGGCTGTTTGACCTTCACATATTAGCACATAAACCTGCACACATGAACACTGAACATGGACTATTCAGTGAAGTAGGCGACATCTTGCTTCAAGCAATTAAACTTTTGAAATGAAAATTATTTTTACCTTCATGGAGTCCGGATTTTTAAATCAAGGAGAAAAAGTAGATGTAATGTTTAGAATTCATAACAGATTTTACTGATGATTTTGTGTCAAAATTATGTGAGATACAAATTATTATTCAAAGCAGGGTCTTTTTATACAGCTTCAATCATTTCCACAGGGGGTGTTATTCATAAATTACCATCAGAAGCATTTTAAAACTGAATTTACTTGTTATTAGTTCTCATGATGGTTTTTGAGTTCTAACTCAATTTAACGGTTAAATGTTAAGATTCAATCTAATTCTTGAATTTGTTTTGTCAAACTGCCAGTTTTCTGACTTTCACGCTGTGATTGTCAGTTCTTTCTTTTTTGTTTGTTAACAATTCATAATATGACATTTAGACCAGATGTCTGTTCCAATATTCAGTCATCCATAATCATAAAACAGCCAGTAATGTACAGGATGTTTTCCTTTGGATCACCGGTTGCAGCTTTTATACTAAACGCTGCTGTTGGATCCAGAAAAAATAAACTCTGTTTGAAATGAATAAAAATATGGAAGATTTTAGTAGTTGTTCATAAAGAGAGTGCGTGTCTTCTCTTACCTCCCTCCGGTGTCTCAAACTGCTGAGTGGGGCTCGGAGGGCCTTCGCCTTTCCCGTTATAAACTCTCACATTGAAGGAGTAGAGACTGAAGGAGTGCAGACCAGGCAGCAGGCCATGGCTGCGGTTCCCACTGAAGGTCAGGATCAGCTTCTCCATATGATGGGGGTTGTGTTTGTGGAGGCTGCGCTCTCTCCAGTAGTACACCTATGAGTCAAAGGTGGTATGCGATGGGCATTGAAAGTTTCTGTGTGTGTTGGGGTTGGTGGGATTGGTGTACATGTTACACTGCATGTAAACAGACTTCTCTGCACCTTGTATCCTTTGAGATGTCCCCGTATTAATCTATGAGACACAGGGTCCCAGTGCACCTCTGCCAGAGTGCTGTTCAGCACCACAGCCTGAACGTTTTCCGGAGCTGCTGCTGGCACTGTAAGCACACACAAGGAAGATGAAAACAGCTAAATGCGAAAGTAAACACACAGAGAGGAGTCCAAAGCATCAACTCGGGCTCTTGGGCACTGTATTTTTTTAAGAGTCGGTCTAACTCACAGTCCTCTCCCGAGAAGCCGTGGGCAATAGCAGGCTCAGGTCCATCTCCATGGTCGTTCACAGCCTGAACTTTTAGCTCATATGGAACAAATGTGGGCGTTCCAGAAACAACAAACTTGGTGGTGTTGGCCACGGTCACTTTGGTCCACTGATTCTCTACTGCCTTCTGCCTCCACATTACTCTATATTGAAGCCCTGGACCATTAGACTGGAGGCTTGTCAGTGGCTGCAGAACAGAAAGTTTTAGAAGTGACTTATTTTTCAAAATAATACTTTTTCAGAAAAACGTATGGCTTCATACAATGCAATATATGACTTTTTGTATGATAGTAAAGAAAAGCATTTGAGGAAATCTCATATGTCTCTTGGTGGTCTCTGGGCACCAGTAAGTGCCACAGGACTAGAATGAAAAGTCTTTTACAACATTATTACCTTCCATGAGATTACAAGATTGTCATGTTCTGTTCCAAATCCCTTAACACCTGCTGGGTTCTCGTCTGGAGCTGAAAAAAAAAAATATTAAAGACAAACTGAAACATTATCCAATGGGAATCCTTTCCCCTGAGGCTCACATCAACACAATCCACCTGCTTCTGCAACAAGGAATTCATCTTACTATGTTAATATGTTTGCTCACAAAACAGCAGAAAATAACTGAATATCAAGGTAAAATGTTGTCTATTTAGATAGGGCACAGTGGGTCAGCTGAATTTCTACCTGCAGGTTCTGTTTTGTACATCCTTGAGGGGGCGCTGGGGCGGCTGAATCCAACATCATTGTAGGCCAAAACTCTGAAGGTGTAGTGGACGTAGGGGGACAGTTTGAGGTAGGTTGTTGTCGTGGTTCCAGGGACCTCGGTAAGATTGTGCCAGTGACCTCGGTGGTGCAGTGAGTCTTCATACTGGATCAGAAATTCTGTGCAAAATTACAAAAAGCACAGTTCATAACTGAACACCTTATACATGGTGTAACAGCACGTTTATGAAACGGAAATGTGTGCCCCAAATTCGGATGCTGTTTCTAAAAAAGCTTTTACTAAAACATGCTCAAGTTCAACATGCTGACAACGCTAATACACAATGGAAAAATAACACTTGATATCCTGTGAAATCACAATGAAAAGCACTGAATCACAATTATACTGTATATGGGCTATATTCAATCCCACAGCAGTGACAGCTTTCTCTAGGAGATATAATGGCTTTTTAATGGCTTTGATGACATAAGACAGGAAATCTGTTGCCACATACTGTATTAATTCTACATGTGAAAATCAGTGCAGTGGCCCTTTAAAACTGCTTCACCTAGAAAAGCTTTCAATTTCCACACACAAAGAAAGGCCATACTCTGAATAGGACTGTTATGCTCATCTCCAGGGATCCAAGTGAGCTGAACACTCTTCTTTTTCTTGTCCGTCAGTTCCAGGTCAGTTGGGGGGTCTGGTTTCTCTGGGGGGAGGTTGAAGTAACATGAACACCTCGAACTGGGACAGCATTAAAGTTACAGTATGACGAGTTCATGCAACAACATGATGAAACAAAAAAAGGCTACATTTGTCTTTTTTCCATACTACAATAAAAATGAAAAATTCCCAGTATGTTGATAAAAACAAAGGCGCTTTTCAGTTACTCCTCTTTTTCTTTATTTGCCCCATGATGCACATGCAGACACCACATCACGCATATGAAACGACTGATGCTCAATCTGAGCTTCTTCCATAATCACTCTGCATGAAATCGAGCCTCAGGCTCACTGGAGAGGCTAAATTGATGCTCGTGTTTTGAAATTGCAGTGATAAAGTGAACTACATGCTTTGAGTAAATGAGTGACAAGTAAATGGTGCATTTCAAAAATCTCCCAAGCGGCGAAATGGAGAGATATTTGCTTTGTGAATCATCTTTGCATTGATATGTGAGAGGAAATTGCTCCACCTTTGCATCAGTGGTTTAAAGCATTCAAACTTAGAAATATGAAAAAATGTAAAATGATACAATTACAAAATAGTGGGAAACGGACATTTAGCATGGTCGGTCAAAATTTAAAGCAAAGTTTGAAACATTGTCTTCAGGCCACAACATGCTGCAGTACACAGAACATCCAATAAACAACACAAGGCCACATCAGCAGAGCACGTCTGGGTGCTCATGTGTGTTGCAGGTTTACCGTAGACAACAGCTGGTTTTGGTGTGGCCTCTGCTGGTTAGGAGGGCAGGAGTGAAATAGGGAGTTTAGTGGTCAGTAAACCATAATAAAAGAAAAAAAAAAGAAAAGCAAAGATTATCTGGCTCGCTAAGAAGGCAACAGTTAAATATTCATGCTGATGACTGAATTGCTCCAACTCTCTTCAGTAAACTTTCAGGCAATTAACCTTGAAGGGCTGAATGGAAATCTGTTATGCAAGTTTTTGAAGGGACTGACTTTACCCGGAAGACCTGAGATGGAGAGAGGGTTACACTTTAATCAGTTTGTGTTTATTTTACTAATACAAAGCAGGACATACCAACAACAGTGAGCTCAGCGCTGGCTGAGTCATGGTCCAGACTGGTGTTGGTGATGCAGGTGTACATGCCGGCGTCACTCTCTGTCACATCAGTGATGGTGAGGCTGTCATAGCCTACAATGAATCTGTCAAGAAAGCAGTTCATATAGTGTGATGAGTGCCTGCCAGCAAGGAAGAGGAAAGTTCTCTTTAAAAAGCAAAAACCTGGGGCAGAACCAGCTCAGGATTTGAACTTCATATAAGGTAGCTGGGCTAAACAAGTAATGACTAGTTCCATCACTGCTGACACAGAATGAGTCAAACACAAGGTTAACAGCTTTGCAATTGAAACATCCCTAGTCCTGAAAACTAGCTCTGACCTGTCATCATCAGGCAGCTCTTCATCATCTTTCAGCCACATCGTATTGAGGATGAGCGAGGGGTCGTGTTTCACCTTGCACTGAAACACTACAGACCTGCCCCTCTGGACCATTTTGTACTCGGGCTGCTTAACAATTCGGGTGGGCTCTGATGGGGAGAGAGGAAGGTGGTCAGGCACATTCAAACATGAATGCAACATTTCTGTGTAAAGCATTTTGTTGTGATTATGATATCGTGAAAGAGAAATTTGATGTGTTCTCTCCTTAAGATGACTCCCAACTGAATCTGAAAGAGCTGAAATCCATTTTCATGGATATGCAGTTCAGCCAGTCATTCGAAGTTTTCTCATAGACGCTTTTTGTCTTTACATTTATGTGGGTGTGCTCAGGTCAAACTATACAAGTGCAATGCTTTAAATGATGCTGCTGCAAGCAGTTGCAGGATCAACATAATCTCCTTTCCTATTGTAATAGAAGGTCTAGTTCATCCTATATTATAGGAGATACTATATAAAGCATTGGAGTTCCTTTACTCAGTATTCAGAGAGAAATAGACCAGCTGCCACTTTGATACTTCCAGGTCATTTATCTCAGTTAGGAAGCTTCCTAAGCAAAAAAAAAAACTTTCTGACTGCAGCAAATATACAAAAATGCAGACAGCATCTTGTTGGCTTAGCATAAAGACTGGAAACAGAAGGAATCAGCTTATGTGATAAGGACAGTGATAGTGACAGGGAACTTGGGGGAGAGAAGGAAGATGAAGCCTGATCCAGCTGAATTAGTAGCCAGGCGTTTGTGGTACAGAAAAGGTGGTACGGTCTCTCTAATGGTGTCAAAAAAAAAAAGATTCTCACCTTTGACCTCCAGGTAGACGTGATTCTCATAGATACCAAGGGTGTTTCTGGCCACGCAGGTGTATTTGCCACCGTTTCGGGCCTGAACTATAGGAATCTCTAAAGTCCCATTGTCGTGGAAAATGTACGGCTCTCCATCCAGGGTGCTGGATCGGCTGTCTTTGAACCTGGGGGAAAGAGAGACAGAGTGTGGTCCTTTGAAGAAATACAATACCCTTATTGACGTGCCTCAGTGAAAAGTTCATTAACTCACCATGTAATTTTAGGGATGGGTGACCCAAAGGAGGCGCAGTCTATCAGCGCCCGGCTATTTCTGATGAACTGGTAGACTTTGTTGGCTGGTGTCAGCACTCTTGCAGGCTCAGCTGCAGCACGGCAGTGGCAATTATTGACATGTTATTGCACTCCAGAAATCAATGCAAATGGAAAACAGCATTGAAATACAAATGGATCTGGTGTAATGAACTTACAGAGGACATTGACAAAGGCGTTGGCCAAGAGGTAACCGTACTCATTGGAGACATTACACTGATAGACAGCGCTGGAACCCGTCTGTACATCAGTGAAGATGATGGTGTCGTCCTCCACCTTTCTGCTGACATCTTTAGGGGAATCTGTTTGTGGAAAACACAAGATGCCTGAATGTCTTCAAGGTTAACAAAAATTTCCTTCTAGCAACAACAACAAAAAAAAAAAATTTACTAAAAAAAAAAAAAAAAAAAAAAAAGGGAAAAGTGTCAAAAATGCACTATCCTTCCAGGTGCTGCTAAAGTAACAAATGATTAAGTATAATCCTGTTTCAGATAATTGAATCTAACAATATTCAGATTATAACAAGCAGGAAGAGCTTTGGTCAAAAGGAGCAGGTGGCACTGACTCTCTATGGGGATGCCATTCATTGCCCACATGACCAAGGGCTTGGGCGTGCCACTGGCCCTGCAGGTCAGCACGCCATTCTCTCCTGGAGCTAGGACAAGGTTCCTCGGAGCACCGCTGATCCAATATGGCGCAGCTGAAAATAGAACAGAAGGCTGGAGAATTAATCACTGAACTCACTGCCCGGCTGGCATGTGTGCAGAAATCAATTACGAAACAGAGGGAGAGGGAGAATAAAGTGACGTAAAGAGAAGGAGCGAGTGCGGCCTGCTTGGATAGCGGTGTGTTTCAGCACCTTTGACTGTGACATGGATGGTGTGGTGCACTGTGCCGTGCCGGTTCCTGGCTGTGCAGCGGTAATCTCCTGCGTCTGATTCCGACACATTCACGATACGCAACCACTTCTGGTAGTGCAGGAAGGATGTGCGCTTGGCAGGAAGATCTCCGCTCACTTTGGTCCAGGAAAGTTCAGGGGTGGGCCTGGATTCAAAGGGTGAAGTGAGAGGGTGATGACACTTGAGCAGGTGGGCACTTGAGGCTTTTGGGACTGAAGTAATGGCAGACTCTTTCACTTACAGTCCCTCTGCAATACATTCCATCTCCAGCACCTGTCCTCTCAACACCATCTTGGAGCTGGAGGGGCCAGATGGAATGAGGAAGGTTGGCTTCCTCTCGTCCACTGGGTCTTCTACAGTCACACACAACAGAGACGTACAAAGGAAACTGTCATCATCTCTTCTGTATGAGACAGTGAATCAACCTCACTTTCTTGGCTGTCCTTCGTGATTCCAATATTTCATTGTTAGATACATTTAATTTTATTGTTTGTTTGTTTTTTTTTTGCTATTGCTTCTTGTGGGTTTTTATTACCAGTGAACTGTTCTCTGGGGTAAAAAAAAAAAAAAAAACTAACCTGAGATAAACTTAGTACAAAACTGAAAATGAATAAATAACTGCTACTGCTACTGATTTAGCTAGATCTGCTTCAATGAAAAATACAAAATTCCAGTAAATGTTTATGATAATGTTAGAGTTTGAGAAAATTTAAGGATTTTAAGTGCGATTTATAGTGCGTAAAATACGGTACACACTTTCTTGTATAACCATGCAGCACTTTGTGTGACTTATCTGCTTCCATAAATTTAGGTTCACACATCCCAAGTGCGTACATATGCATTCCTGGTGCGACCTAAAGACCTAACTTTCAACACGTGTATTACATGACAAAAATCCAGTGTTATTATAAAGTTTGGCCTTCTGAAAGTGCATCTCAAGTTGACACGGGGTGCTTTGAGTGGAGTTTAAATTTTTGACAAACACAAAACTCCTGGTGAAAACAACAAAATAAGAAAATAGATAAATAAAAAGTACATATAAAGATTGATGGAAAATGTAAAAGCAGGCCTACTGGGTGTGTGTGGTGGAAGGGTGGGCGTGGTTTTGAACGATACTAAGGACCTCATTTACAGAACAACGGTGAAAAGTTGGGCTGTTCACACTTGAGTTAGGATATTAGTTCCAGACTAATCCAGCCATGTAGCTGCCCTTTGGGCTTTGTGGGTAGAAAAGCCAAATGGCTGGGCTGTGGTAGTTCTAGTTAGCCAAAGTGAGCAAAAACAAAATGAAATGAGATGAAAACAGTTGGTGACAGGTAAATTAACAAGTCACTGCAGAGCAGCAGGGAAAGAGAAATGAAGTCTGCAGCTGTTCTGACAAGCATGATAAAAAAAGGAAAAACTTCAGCACATCTTTAAGGAATTGAGTTAAGACCAATTGCATTGTTTATCACTTCTAACCCTTTGCAAATTATCACCCAACTACTTTAGTTGTAGTTGCTATGTAATCTGGTTTCTCAAAGTGCCGCACAGACTGTACAGATGCTGTCCAAAGTTATTCAATCAGCTCAGGTGGTGCTGGAACCATCATGCAGTGCTTGTTTCAGCAGCTGACAGGAGGAGGTGAAGAGTTATCAGAGGGGTTTTGATTGGATAGAGGGGGAGTGAAGGAAGGATACTGAATTAACCTGGATTCTTGTGTTTTAAGGTTAGTACCGGCAGGCAAATGCTACAGTTTAGAGCTCTACATTGGGGGGTAAACACTAGGAGGTGCCAAATCCCACCAGAAATAAATCAACGTGATGGAACAAAGCTTTGGGGTTGGCATGAGGAAAGGTTAGTATTAGTGGGTAAAAGCCAGAGTTTGGAGCACTAGATTGGGGGAAAAACACTAGGGGGTGCCAAAACTCACCACTAAATAATTCAGTGTCATTGTAAAAAGCTGCCATTGTGTCATTGATTGCATCCACTGTAACACAACAAGTTGAAATGGTCAGAACAAAATAACTGACAGAACAAAACTTGAAATTATCTAAAAATCTGAAATTAGGGACAATCGTCATAAAACTCTGGTGGGAACAGTCAGCCGTCAGGCCAACAAAAAAATGCTACACTGAATGAGAGAGGTCTTTGTTGTTGGTTCAGATGTCTCACAGAACAAATAAAATGAACGACTGCTTGGCACAGTGCGCAGGACGCCATGAGAGCATTGACAATATGTCTTTTCAGTGGGACAACAACCACTGGCGTCTCTTAGGATGGGATTAAAGATAGGAAATGCTGTTTCCCTCCTACACAGTCAGGCTTGCGCAGACTACTGGAATTGAACTGCCTTTCAACGCACAGTCACATATACACACACACACACACACACACACACACACACACACACACACACACCATTAGTCTCAGTCATGGTAGCTCATTACGCGTTCAGTGGATTTAAGCCCTTTCTTCTCCTCACATGGAGTCAGACTTACGGTTAAGGACCCTGACGGTGATGGGTTGTTTCTGCTGGATGGTTTGTGTGTGTGGGAAGCGGGCATAGCAGATGTAGTCATTCCTGGAATCCTCTTGGAGCACATTAGAGAAGTAAAGGTCTCCGTTCAGGGACTGGGACACCCTGCTGCTCTGAGGAAGCCTCTGAAAGTCTGAAACGTGGAGCAAATTAAAATATTCCCAAGTGTGGAGCAGTTTAAATGTGTATTTGGTAAAGCTGTATGGACCAGTTAATCTAAATTATAAAAAGAAAACACCACAGTTTATGTTTTCATGAAAAAAACATTTCCTCAGAAGCCATTTTCCTTGGAGGCAATAGCATTGTGGAAGTGGAAGAAATGCTGTTGACCACACAGTCTGAATAATTTCTATTTCTAATGAAGAGGGAGCTGAAATTTTACAGGTAGAAGAGTGAAAACTTCAAGAAATTAAACCAAACTGACACAAACAATCTCATCAGGTCCGCTCAGTAGCTGCTCCTCAGTCATTCAGTTAAGATGAAAACTGAAGTTTGTGGTGTGACTGTTGTGTGAGAAAAAAGTTTTAATCTCATGAAGACAACTTGGAAAAAGGAAAAGTGAAGATCTGGAGTTTCAAGACAAGTGGGAATCTCCCTCTGCCTAGGTTAGGATCAAAAGCCGTGGTGCAGCTGCTGTGGCAGTTGTGGTGAGATTGTTTTGTCAACTGAAGTCTGACAGACAGTCAGTCTGAATGGCTACATTTAGAAACAAAGTGATTATTGACACAAACAGCATTTTAAAAAATGAATATAAATTGTCATGTGCCAGCTAGAAAAACAAATAATCCATGACTGAAGTGCTCACTGTTGTCCATCCAGAATATTATGGGAGGGGGGAGGCCAGCGGGCGGTCGGCATGGCAGCACCAAGGACACGCCCTCTTGAACAATAATTGGCTTGATTTTCTCCTTCGACCACAAGGGGGACCCTGGATTGTTTGGGAAAAGGAAACACACGTCAGTCATCGGTGGATTGGAGGAGGAACTGTAATATGATGGTTGCTAATGGGCTGTCGCTGACATGATAGAGGTGACGATGTGAGGTAAGAAAAATGGTGGCTGACTGAATAATAATATGCTGGGGGATAATACAAAGGGATGTTCTGTTCTATCTGCAAAATCAGGCATACTGATGTCTGCATGCTCCATTACCTTCCAGGAGTGCTCTTAAGATGGAAAACGCAACTTTATTGTTAAAAAAAGAAAAGAAAAGGAATAGTTTTTACGCGATGTGAGATATACATGATGGTCGGACAATGGAGGTAAAGAAGAATATTATGCTTGGCTGTGCGGCACTCACTGGATTGTCGTACGACTATGTTGTGGGAAATGGCAGTTCCATGCTTGTTCCTTGCTGTGCACTGGTACTCCCCCTCATAATGATCGGCCTTCTCTCTGCTGATGTCCACCACCAGGGTCCCAGAGTGGGGCCTCATGACCACATTAGGGTAGCTGTCGATGTCAAAGTGGATCCCATTTCTTGTCCAAGAGAAACTAAATGAAAACAAAGGAGGGTTGCAAGATTATCTCTTCATAACTAATTGTAAATCACATTGTCACAATTTGCATCCTCCGAGTCCCGATGAAACAGATTAGCTTTCACTGCTTGACAAATGAAACCTGATGAAGCTTTGTCTTCCCTTTCCTTTGTGTAAGAGTGCAAGATTTCAGGGACTTCATATTAGCATTTTAAAGTGTGAAAATTGTTATATATCGATTGGTTTTAGTGAAAATTAATGTTAAAGGCCAAGAAATTTAAGCATTTTTCTGAGAGAATATAAATCAGTTGGTGTGAGCAAATAAATCAGGGTTAGGGTTAGATATCTAAAGGAGTGACTTGGGGTAAAAGATTCGAAAGCATAATCTCATTTCAGCCTCAGCAGTATGCACTGTAGATAAAAATAGGCTTTATCATGACATTTGTATAAATCAGACCTTCACCCATCACACGTTAAATCTGCTGTCAGCTGAGGCCTTTTGCTTAAAATTTGATGGTGGGTGCTGACTCCAGACCTGCAGTATTTTTTTATCTTCTTCTAAGAGCATCATGAATGTGAAATCACACTCCAGCTTCCTACCTGGGATGAGGCTTCCCTTTTGCTTCGCAGTGGATTATGATGTTCTCCCGTGGGTCTACAATGTAATCCTTTGGGGATTGGTGAGTTATGGTCGGTGGCTGCGGCACTGGAGGCGATCAGAAAGAGGGTGATATTAAATCACGACCTTTACTGCTTTGCTAAGCTTTTTTCTGTTGGTGGTAGGCGATGCTGGAATCATCATGCATCATGCTGTATTGACAGCACAAGCAGCCATCACAAATAACATGCAGACTTACCACACGGACTGATACACAGCTGTTTGCTGACAGACAACCTCTGAGAACGCACATGCAGACCGATCAGGTACATTTCACTTCATTGCAATGATCAGATGCTTAATGCATTCCTACTAATGCTGTGGAGAAAACTAATGGACTATGACAACAAATGGCATAAGGCCTCATGCTGTTTGCAATATCACTCTATGAGAAACATTATATTCCTGCAAGAACACAGAACAAAAGCAGCAAACAGAAAAACAAAGGGATCACAGCGTGCAATATACCACCACTATCAGTCCACTGCAAATCACACTGTGCAACTCGTAATTTTCAACATAAACAAGAATTTAACAAAAAAAAAAAAAAAAAAAGCCATGCAGAAGTCAAATATAACCTTTGATGCACAACAAAATAAACTGCAAACACACTGTCCTGTTCACACTGGACACTTACATCCTTCCAGGACTTTAGTGTTTTCGCCAAGAATCAGCAAACAAGAGAGAAAGATCATGACAGTAAAGAGAACCAGGCATTAGTGTGGAAAAATCTCTTCATGCATTATTACTTTGGAATGGGCCAGTCTCCAGATGAGGAATGCCAGCCTCTAGTAGTAAACAGCTCTCACCAGCCATATATATATATATATATATATATATATATGGCATATATATTGGATATGTAAGAGCAGCTGGAGGTCACCCTGGAAAACCTTTTATATATGCATATATAATAATGTAACGTGAAAAAGCATTGGTTAATTGACAAAAAATGAACCTGTTATGACCTTGATTTGCATCAAATTCAACTATAATAAAATACATTTGTCGATTAGTCATACATGAGTACACCGAATGTGTTCAGGTTTTAGATGGAAAAATCATCTTGAGCTATGGAAACTTTTGATTTGATTTTGATTTACAAATGTGTAGGGCACGCTGGTTGTTTGCAACCAAAAATGCTGCGTGAGGCATAAATAAAAATAAGGAAAAACTCAATGTTAGAGCCAAAAAACAAAACAAAACAGAAAAGTCATGATAATGAAATAGGACTGCTAATCTCCTGAGACTTAATTCCTTGGCAATTAACAAATCAATAATCTGCTTAAAGATAAAACCGACAGATAACATCAGTCCATTTACACTCGTTTTGATTTGATCGAGTTATTTGGTGTGTGTTGTGATGCCTTACGGTCTAGTGGGACCTCCAGCGCAGTGACGAGGTGTCCCACTATCAGCGCCAGCAGTGCTGCCTCCATCCTCCTCTCCATCATTGATGTCTGACGTGAAGTTCTGTCCCAAATGCTGTGACGTCCCACCTCTCTGCTCTGCCACACCGTCTGACGACACGTGCACACTCTACTACAAAAGAAATAGAGAGAGAGAGTCAGAGATGGGGGGATAGAAACAGGAGCAGAAAATATCGGCTTGGGTAGCACATCCAGTTACAGCGACTATCAATCATAATACTGAGTTTGTTCCATTTTGTGTCCATCAGCTGCCAAGAGAGAGAGAGGGGGACAAAGGGAGAATGAGCGAGACAGACACATACAGCTTCGGCCACAGATCAATGTTAGTTGCCATGCAGCGCAGTTTGCTGGGAGCTATCTTTTTGATCTAGTGCACTGCAACTGGGACCGACGCGGCCCACATGGGCTCATTTTGCTCGGCTAATCACTGCCGTGGCCATGATGCCATTAGGCTTCTCTGCCAGATCGATCACATCAGCCGGCGGATGACAAGCTGAGGGACAGAGACAGAGGAGGACCACACTTTCCATTCCTCTCTCAGGTTTATCTGATCGACTGACTGCGCTATGGGCAAACTGATCGGCGAAGAGGTCCAATTACAGAAACTCAGCCACCGTGTTTTCAGTAGATGTAACATTGTAGTGAGATACATCCATACAGACACAGAACTCACATCTTTGGCATCTTGGTAGACACTGTTCAGGTGGGAGCAGACAGAAGCTCAACTTGGTTCAAGCCGGTTGTTTAAAGATTTAAACAAACTTATGAAAGGCTAAGTGGCCATTGATTAACTTCTAGTTAAGTCATCATTTTCTTTTGTTACACATTGTCATCTAATTATGCCTCCATCACAAGTCTAGTGCTGCATGATGAATGCATGGGGAAGAGACGAGAAACCAAAACAGGAATGTGCATATAAAACATGCAGCGTTACAATTTTCCCTCTTGTTGCCAGGCAGCTTGGGGTATCAGACCTTCATCCAATCTGAGGCAATTAAACCAATTGTTTAAAATAATAACTGTCATGGTCATCAAAACCAGATTTTCATTCAAGCATCAGAGAATAATATTCACGATTGAGTTTGCTCAATTTAATTGTATTCATCTGCATAATTCAGTTTAATTCATTATTTTTGTACGCTTGTGAGCTCAGCTTCTAAGTGACGGATAACAAGAAAGAGGAAACAGGATTTAAGAGGAGCCATTTTCTGTCTTTAAACAATGGCAGCCTGGCCTGTTTTTATCTCCTTCTCCTGGCTGTCCAACCAAAGGCATCGGCTGGCTCAGTACTAAAATGTCACAGCTTAATTTGGAGCTCAGACAGACTAATTTACAGCGTTATCACTAAACCACACTATCAAGTTTGGGATATTAACGTCGGTTCTTGTATGAGGAAATCAAATTAAGCCCGTTTTGAAAAGGAGGAGCTGGTTGTACCGCTCTCCTGCCTTTAGGTATAGGGTGTGTTAAATGAGGTTGTGGCTGCGTCTGGCACTACAGGCCAGACTGCAGGGCAGACAGACCCTGACCTGGGCCTCCCTGGGGAAGTGATGTATTTGTTAGTGCTGCCCTCTACTCACGATTTACTACCAGCCCCCAAGCTGGTGTCTATTAGCATCGGACCAGACCAAGGCTAATGTCTGCTGCTCCTAGCTTCCATGACACCTCTCAAGGGAAAACCTGTATTATTTGCTTTGGGTGACCAATCACACTGCTGTGTACACCATTGAGCGGCACCATCTTGGATCAGACATCGAGAGATCCAAGAATGGGAGCGGGAGTGCATCTCTTTATTTACATCTTGTTTGGGCTTTTGTGACCAGGTGTCATTCATTCCAATGATTTAAGTATTATGCTGTCCATAAAAATATCTGAGCTTCAAGTACAACCTGAACTTGGCAGTGCACAGTCTCAGGCTTGTGACAGCCAGAGAATAAATATGTTAATTAGAAATTTTATGGTGAATCCCCAAAAGCCTGATGATTCTTATCTGGAAAGGAGCCAGGGCTTCATTCAGGATTCATTTCCCAATTTAATGATGTGCAGCAGCTCAGCTCCAGTCGGTCAGTCCGTGTGTGCATGTGTGTCTTTGTGTGTGCATTTTATGTGTATGACAGGATTTGTTTGTTTGTTTGTGTGTGTGTGCAGTAATTATCCCTGTGATGAGTGGTGACACAGGCAAGCCCCTCACATCCTTCTCAAGTGGAGCTCTGAAGACAATGAGCCAGCCACTGGGGTTTGAAACTACTAACATTCTTACTGAATGGTGAATTTAAAAATGATTGAAAGTAGTCAGACTTCAGCCTATTCGTGTTAAATAGCTGAGCATTCATGATTCAAACGTTCACTTAAGCAATGAGATATAAGGCAAAAGATTGTATAATGAACACAGTCCTGCATCCTAAAGATGAAACTGCAGTGCAAAGCCCTCAACCTATTTAAATATACAATTCTTAGAGGAGACATATAATCAGGAGATATCTATCACTATTGCTGAATCTTCCTATGCATCATGTGCTGAGAGAACGGAAAATGCCAAAGTCAATAAAGCTCATTTCAGTGCAGACTGTTGAGGCTGAGATAACACCACAGTATTGTTTGGATTTCTGTGCCAGCAGCAGTCAGACAGGGAGTTAAAATGGAACAGTCTCTAAGAGAGAAACATGAAAGCCTGGGATGGATGTTTCCAGTGAAATTTTTTAAAAAATTTGGAATTTTTCAAAACAGATTTGCCCAAGACGATAATAAACTGTGCTGTGGTCTCACATTAGAAACTCAATACAATGGTCACTCAAGCCACCTACTCATGAAGACAATCAGCTAACATTTAAATGAACTGAACCAGAGATCTGGTGAGTTTAAGCACTTTAAAGAACCATTAATAGTTGTTTTTTTTTTTTGTTTGTTGGTTTTTTTTACTATATACGGCAGCAGATTCAACCTGTAAAAACTGATACATCAGCACATAAATAAGAGTTGGAGTCATTTCTGATTGTGTAATATGATCAGGAGTCACTCACCTTTACGCTTTGTGTTTGGTCTCTACCATCTGTCTTTTTGTCAGTGTTGAGAACAACCAGAAAGGGTAACACTCGCTTTTGAAGAAAAATAAATAAACAAACAAACAAACAATGAAATAAAAATGCTCCTGCAGCTGGACCCGCAAAGTCTTATGAATTTTCTCATCTCTCTCATCCTTTTTTTAACCCCAAAGATTTCAAGATGTATTGCTCTCGAGTCTGATATTTTTCTTCTCAAATTTTCCAGACAGCCATCAGTTACCATGTATTCCCTTGACATGTGACAGATTCTTTATAACCCTAATTGGACTCTACTGCAGTGAACATAAGTCTGCAAGTTTAAACTGATTTGGTTACTTGGAGAAATTAATGGAAGTCAAAGGGTGCATGAAAGGATTGGAAAAACACAAAAGTATGGTTAGCTATAATGCAAAGTACATGAGTGGTATTATACGAGGATTAAATGTGCAAAATCACTGTGAAGGACCTTTAATGCCAGTACACAACCAAACTAGTTGTATTTTTACCGAGGAAAATAATGTCAGGATAGTCAATGGCTCTAACGTTAATTACAGTCCACAGTTACACGGGACCACCTTCACCCAGGACTCGCTGCTTTTCTTTCTGTTCATTTTGTCCGTGTAGAAAACGTGTAAATGCTGCATTGAGCTGTCAGGCCACTCATTCAGCCAGCCTCTTCAATTACTCCATTGTCATTTTGCCATGGCCAGCTACTTCACCGTCGCAAAACTAATTGGTTTTGTGCACATGTCAGAGACGAAGCACATGGGCAAAGAGACATTCATGTACACTGGCCACAGAATGTGCAAGCCAGGACATGTCTGAGCACACAGACGGAGCTGACAGGGGCACGAGCACTGAGAATTCAAACGCGCCAGCAGCAGCCAGAGTGGAAAGAAGCCCAGCTGAATTTCCCTTTCAGCACTGGATAATACTACATCCATATGCTTTATGCTAGCCACTGAAAAAAAAAGTTGTCTCTGGCAAACGATAGTGATGCAACACTGCGCAGGAACACAATCACTGCTATTGCATCAGTAGTATACAGTCTTAAAATATATGATGAAAGACAAGTCTTCCTCTCATGCCAGGCACCCCAATTAACTCACATAATCAGTGCTATTGATGGCTCAGGCAATCAGGGGTTTGTGAGCCACAGTATGGCGTTAATGGAGCAGCAGGGATCCCCTACAGACAGCTGAAAGTGGGGGCATAATGATCAGAATGGCTCAGCTCTCAGGAAGGAGGTGATGAGAAAACGGATACGGTTGGAAGAGTTTATTCCTTCCACTGCGGCTCAGGATGTCTTCGCCTGCTATTCACATCCAGGGCTGTATACCCATTCCTCTGTGCCACTAAACATCTTTGGGGGAGGAAAAGGATCATTCAAATGCCCTTGACGTTCCTTGAAGCAATGTTTAGAAAGTCAGAATCATGCCGGATATGAATGTAAAACAAAGTTATCACTCTAATGGTCCTCTGCTTAAAACAAAAGCTGAGAGAATCATTCAGCAGCAGACGTTGATTGTTTTACGGATTCACAGCTAATGTAGTGGACAGGCATTAGCGGTGAACTAAAGCTATTATGGATGAGGCTGAATGTTCACTGGCTTTGACTAATACCTCTTAGAGACCTTTTATCTGCAGCTACAGGATCACAATGGAAATTCTGTGCCCCGGAATCAGCGTGTTTCCCATGATCTTCTCATTAGCTTTTATAATTGGGGGATCGTATGCAAATAATTGGTGTGGTTAACATATGAATTGGGGTCCTGTTGTTCTGGCAGACCCTGCAGTTCAAAAACACACCGTGCCCTTTTCATTTGCACTGTACAATACCAGACAACAAAGTAGGGCTCTTCAATTCATCTCCTCCAATCTAAATATGTTGTTGTTTATATCAAACTCTTAATACAGCCCACTCACAATATACTCATTATATGATACACATCATTGAAGAATCTAGTATTGGCCTTTTCAAACTTACTATTCGTAACCATCAGCTTTGATGTAAACATCGTAAACCTAAACTCTAGTTTGGGCTTTGAACTTTTTAGCAGCAAGCTTAATTTACTCACTAGCAGTGTGAACACTTTCTAAGAGCTTAAGGTCAAACAAACAAATCTTATCCAGTTGCTCTCTGGGAAATGTCTCAGTTAAGTCTGCATACTTTACACACTCTATATGAAATCCCTAGCCCCCTCCCCACCAAGCAATCACTCTACCACAACTCGAAAAGCAAATACGCATCAGCTGCTAATGCAACGTGTCCGGCAATTTGTTTGTTCGTCCTCCTTTCAAAGAGCACTGCACATTAACATTCACTAAGCTTCCACCCCATGTGCACCAAAAACACTCTGTGATTTCACTTTCTGTCCCTGCTGCCCAAATGCTAATCACTGCCGGCGCCGGCATTTCTGAGAGGGGGCTCCTTTTTAGCATGCAGATGCAAGCAGCACCTCTAGATGGGACAGCAGTGTTAAGGAGGAAATCGCAGCCTGTTCAACCTGAATGGAACTGAAAGGCGCTTTGCTTTCATCTTATCGCTGCAGACCAGCTAAATATAACGTATTGTCGGTGAGTCACGTCCTCACATTATGCCTACACACCCTCTGAGAGGCTTCTCACGATTGGAAAGGGTGCATGAATTACTCTCCTTTTCTTTAGGATAATTGTTGGCGGCAAACTGGAGATTTTCAATCTTTACACTGCATCACAACGTAACAAAAGCGTTGATTGATTAGTTAATAAAGTAATAATGACAGCAAGGTTTCGGGAAGTTACGTCTCTGATGTGCATTCTTCTGACACCTGACTTGTATAGTAGCTCATTACTGAAGAATTAAGGCAGCAGCTGGGAGGGACACTTTTAAAAAGCATTCATTAAAATTAGATCAGTAGGGGAAGGACAAGGCTGAATGAGCAACTGTAGCTCTGAACTTGACCTTTATTTGATAGCTGATCCCTATACTGTAATTACTGCTTAAGAGAGCTTCAATATCCCCTAGTACACATGGTCATGTGTGTGTGAGTGAATTCATACTACATTAGATCAATTTGCATATACATCTTCCTTGTTTATGGACTTTCACAGTATATGGGTAAGTGTAAGATGTTAGACATTGAGGATGGAGCTTGAGTGCATTTGCCCTGCCACATGAGAGTGCGATGGGTGAAGCCATTCATATGCTGAGCAGAGGTTCATTATCATGAGCAAATGCAGGGGAGTGGGAGGAACGCACGCAGGCTGTCTTTCTGAATAGCGTAAAGGACTCTCAAAACCTTTGGCACACAACATCACAAGACACGTTTTAGTTACAGAAACATAACAGCTTTGAGAAAGTAATCAACATAAAACCAATCTGCTGTGGGAGGACAAGTAAATCCTTTGAGACAGGAGACAGAAGCATCCATGCATAGGTGGAAAAGGAGACAAATGATGTTATTATAGGTCCGATATGACCCACCAGCCTCGCAATTCAGGAAATGAAAAAAATGTTTTATAGTTAAATATAGTCACTCTCCATACACCTTTAAGCAGAGCAGAACCACTCCAAATTTCACTCCAAAAAGGCACTCTGTATCCATGGCAATACCCCCGGTGCTTTCAGATCGCCATGCTCACAAAGAGATGTCAACCCTCTCATCAAACACAGACATATGGAAAAAAAAAGGGACAAAGAGGTCCAAACCCATTTGTCATTTCATAAGTAACCTTGGAGGGAAACTGTACGCTTGACATCTGCTCAGGCCTAAGAAACATCTCAGCCTCCTGCAAGCTGAACAAAAGAGGTACGATTACAATCTCAGTTTGCCACCATGTCTGAACCGGATGGCTTACTTCACACGCCAAGGGTCTCTCAAGATGGGGCCAATATGTGGAGTTTACTTTAAGCTTAGGGGGTGCAGACAGGCCATGCAGGCAATGTTCACCTTAAGTACACAAAAACCAGCAGTCATGACATTTTGTACCAAATGAATCCCAGAGGGCCGTGTATGCCACAGAAACACAGAGAAACAGTGTTTATATGTGACTCCTTCCTGTCAACAGTTAATGAAACCAGGCCCTTCTGGAAAAAGTGCTGCTACATAATAAACACTCTACTGGTGGAATTTGAATAGTGCTGATAGAGTTCAGGCAGGCAGGACATTTAGAGCAGTGTGCTCTTTGTATGGTTACACTCTCGGTCTAGCAAAATCTGCCGACAACATCAGATAACAACCACGTGAACACTGACTGTGCAGTGGAACAATCTGTTACCAGAACATGTTTGCAAGTGAGAACGTAGCAGGTGGATAGGGGAGCTAAACTTTATGGAGGATAAGCTCTGTTCTGAGGCCATGTTTGTACCCCTATTTATGGCATTCACTCAGAGACATTTCATGCAACACATTTAAAAGGCGGGACAGTAGAGACGTAAAAGAAAGGATAAAAGACTCTCTAGGCCAGTGTGAGCTGTTGAGCTAACGGGCTCTGTTAGCATGTCTGAAACTGGAAAAAAAAAAAAAACTTTATTGTCCATTAGATAAGTGGAAATTTGTCTTTGACCAAACAAAATATATTATATAATACAGAAAATACTCAGATGACAATACCATCAAGCTGATGTTTGGCAGGTACAATGATGGTCATTCATTTTGCAGTTATTTGGCCACAAATCAGAGCATTGGTACATTGGACTTGGATTTCTCTTCAACACAACTGTTTGCTGTTCAGATATTTCTGTCTGGACTAACTGCCTGGAATCCACAGACCGATATTTCCAGCCCTAAAGCTAAGCCACTGGCATGGTGCAAAAGGAGCAAACTCCTCCAACAACATCAGACAGGAAGGCATGAAGACTAAGTGTGCACTGGGATAATGTGGAATATGTCATTTATCAGTGAGAAAGCAACAGTGAGAAAATCCCCGGCAGGTGTACCGAGGCAGCAAGATCTAGTGTTATTGAGAGCCACCTCCACATTCACAGAGCATCACAATGGGCCTCTCCTGTTGCGTCGCTCCTCCTTCCCCACAAGCAGCCCCTTCCACTCCACCCCACCTGTGTCTGTGAAAGGTCAGCGCAGAGGAGGGTCCTCACCCCCTCCCTGAACCCACAGCTCCTACTCCACAATCACCCCCAACACTGAAGCCCAGAGCCAGGAAACTCAATCAAAGAGGGGCTTCAGAGGGCTCTAGACCTCTCAAAACCCTCCATTGTCTCCAGGAGGCTTCCCCACACCGTGGCCGGTCTATATGTAACACTGTAAGAGGAGTTGCTCATTACTGCCTGTCCTCGGTCCTACTTTGTCTCTTTTGTGCAGCTGACAGAAGAATCCAGTTGCCAAGCCAGGCCTATAAAAGAGAGTGCGGTTACGTAAATAATAATAATAATAATAATAATTTAAAAGAAGTATGTTCATTCACAGGAGGGAATGGTGTGAAAACACATATGTTACATGTGTTAGTGAAGTCGGTAGTTTGACTTAAAGAGACGAGTAATGCGTTACTGTCACCTGTTGTGTCACTGCGAGATGGTTCTTTAATAGCGCCTGTTTAAAAGTTGTCATTCATCCCACGAGTTGGTGAGTATGGACTGATCGACACACCACAGCACAATTTGTGTGAATGTCAGAGCAATCCATTATCACATAAAGGAAGCACTATGTAGTTGCTTTCTCTCTCTCACTCTCTCTGACAGCCCCTCCTCAGCTCTATTCAGATACGGCAGGTGAATACAAATCATTTCCCCTCCGCTGCTCTCCTAAAGGACTCACCATCCAATTTCAGACATGGAGGACACAAACAATAGTCCTTTCAAAGTGTGAGAAAATGAAATCAAGGCCTGTTTTTAATGGAAGACACAATCGGGAGTTAACCCTTCAAAAATGCTAAACTTGGAAAAATAGACAGTGTTTTTATTTCCTCTCACAAACACGCCAATCGTCTGTTTTTCACTTAAGCGAAAAACACTGGAAGGTCAATTTATTTGAAGGTTGCTTCTGATGATTAATTTCCTTCTTGATTAACAAGTTTTTTCTCGATGTAGTGGAAGATGACATTATATTCTGTGTTATCAGTGCAACAGGTGAAAGTTGAGAAGCTTTTAAAGAGGAATATGTTTCACTATTATAATAATTTGTTGAGGAAAATGTCATACGTCTTGTTTACTTTGATTCAGTAGCTGACTTGTTTGATAGTCTTGTTGACTAATCGTCAAAATTGAAATGACATTTTTTAGGACATTTCCATCACATTATTTTCCTACAAACAGACAGAAGTACTTGAGGAGGCTGTTACAGTGGACAGACACTGCCATCTGGTTTTACTCCTCGTCATGGTTTTAGTTTTCAAAAATGACATTTTGTTTTCGACAATCATCATCTGTGAATGTTGTGTTTTTATCATGGTTTTTGTTGACATATTAAAGAGAGAAAAACCAACACATCTTTAAAAAGCTGGAGCCAGAATAGGATAGCTCATAGGAAACTAGTCATTTGTTTATCAAAATGGTTTTGATTTATGATGTATAATCATTTGTTGATCCACATATTAATGACTTTGAATTTCATTTCTCAATTTTGTCTTTTGAGTACGTCAGGAGCTTTCTTCACTTCTACATTCACTTTATAACCTAAATGTATAGTCAAGGGCAATGTTTCCGTTCTTTAGGAGCAGGAATCTTGATAATGATTATAAAACAATTAATCAGTTATCCAGCTAATATAAATTAATATTCAGAAAATGGACATTGTTTCTGACTCACTTCCATCACTGCCTTTATATATGCCTTGCACCAACAGGGACACAGGTTCCTGAAAAAAAATTACCCAGCCAACCTGATATATATGTATATGCTCAATCCTACGAAATGTAATTAACACACACGAGAAATAGAAATATACAACAACACATTCAGAAAAATGCATAATGTGAAAATAATGTATGTGCCACCCTGACCGATCAAAGACTCTTTTACAGCCAAGTCTGAATGAGCTTTGATTACACTGGCTTGAGCTACGGCCACTCCGTTCCTCGACTCAGGTTTTCATATGCTAAACTCAACAAACAGCTCATGGTGAAGTGAACAATTCATCAAAGTTAGCTCTGAGCAAACTCTGCTGACTGCATTCGAATCGAAGAATAGCACTCAGAATTTTCATTTTGAATCTACCCCATCCCAAGACTTCTGGTGGAATTGGATCTAATTAAGTTCTGACTCTAAAAAACTTGTGATACTTTCCAAAAGAAAAAAAACCCATGTCGGTTAAGTCAGTGGAAATATTCTTTGTAAGGACGTAATTGGATGACCCCTTTTCATTCGAAGCTGCAGAATTTCCAAGATTAAACAGTATAATGAAAAGTCCCTGATGGTGACTGAAGATGTGTTGACACTTCATCTAGTCTTGGTGTGAACATGTTTCTATATGTCTCCTGGGTGCAGATGACTGAAATGCTAGCTAATGATTATTAATGACAAAAACGGAGGACTTAGCTTTCTCATAAATGGCAACCCCTTATGAGCTGTAAAACTCTCTGAATAAGACATGATGTGAAAACACACCAAAGACTGAACATGGGAAAATCAGTTTCCAAGTTCTATAGTTAAAAGATTTTCCATATTTCATCGATAATTTGGAGAGTTTGAGAGTGTTTGGAAAGGTTTTGGTGTTTTTTTTCCCCAAAGGGTTGCTGCAGTCCTCCAGCCACAACAGAAAAAATGTTTGGGACATGAACCGGTCCATCAGCCATCATTTGTCAAACGGTAAGTCCACGGGAAACGTCGCTCCCATTTAACACTAACAGTCTGTATGACTTCCGCTAACACGCTCTGTCCTGTGTCTGTGTTTGACGGGAGGAGACTGGTCACCAATGCAGGAGAAGTGTAGGCTGAGTGCTGGATAATGCCTGGGTGAGGCTGGAGTGGGATATGGTGTTTTCTTCTCCTCGCTGTGTCAGTCTCTCAGTGCAGGTGCAGAAACGGTTGGCACTGCTAGGTTATCAGATGGATGAGGTGTGTGTGTGTGTTTGCGTGTGTCAGACATGCCTCTGGGGAAGCAGGCCAAGGGTGTTTCAGTTTGTTTGTGTCCCCCAGGGCTCAAACAGGACAGAGGAGTGAAACACTGCTTTGACTGATAATGGAACAGTACCTATACAAGCTCCAGCTCCCCCTCCCTTCTGCTGTCCATGAACATTAAACGGTGTGTGCGCTCTGGGTAAAATCTGAACTTCCCTTACATGTACACTAGTATTGATATCTTGCTTTCTGTACAATGTCCTCAGTGTTAAATGTCTTGTTAAATTTGCTTTCTTCTTGAGCTCAATTGAGATTTACCTGATAGATGCTATAAACAACATTAAAAACAAAATAACACTAACCCTAACCCTCTTTCTGTGAGACAACAGTGTTGACCACCTCTTCAAGTTGAGAATTGTAGTAACTTCATTATCTCTGCCTAACATACAAAGATTCAGGTTGAAGATTCATTTACTATATCTACAAAGAGAATCTGATGGTAAGATTTATATGTTTATAGCAGAAGCTTGTATGAATAAGGTTTTGATTCTGTATTGATAATATTTGATAAGTCTAAGTGGTTGTTTCGGTTGTCTGGCACCAGTGTTGGTTAACACTTTCATTCAACTCTAAGTCAGATGTATTGTTTTATATAAAAGGTAAAAGCTTGCACTTAATAGCTGAACCTCGCATTTGGTTGTTTGTGTGCCCTGCATTTACAAGTTGGCGCTCACAACTTAATACATCTTTATAATGCAATTATTTAGGGCTCATTTCTATTTAAACATCCTAACATGCCAATGACAAGGTTCAGGAGTCAACACAGCTAATGGGAGATAAACTATTATTTGTGATATTGGATTCTCCAGCTTACAAGTACAACAGTAGCAAGAGTGATTGAAGATGCCAATAAAGCAGTCAGTACATGCCCACACATTCCTGAGTAAGAGGAAAATTAGCACCTGTGGAGGTGTAACAATGAAGCAGGGCCTTCCAATTACCCAGAGCTTTAAAACGACTAATAGGCAAATCTCTCTTGCATTCGATATGGAAATGGAAAGTATTTAGATTCATGAGGTGTCATCAGGTCTGGATTCTGATTCCTTAAAATACAATCAGATACCAACTATAATCATTATTTCAAAGATGCATTATTGTTGTCATTTGATATAATAACAGTATTGAGTGGTGCAGAAATGAAATCTACATACAGATCAGACATGTTGGATAGAGGGGTGACGAAATTACCAAGCAGTAAATCCACACGCAGAGGCCCGTACACAGCCACTGTGGTATGCTCTCACTTTCAATATTTGGTCATCTCTTTCCTCTCGCTCCCTCTCTTTCTCAGAGGCTACAGAGAGAGAGATTTCTCATTAGAATTGCCTGAGAGGCAGGTGAGCGAGGGGTTACATCTAAATTCAGCCATTTGTATTCCACCATACCACCCAGGGGGCACGCTGTTTATATTGATGAGCAGATAGACTTGGCCTTGGACCAGAACCCACACCTAACAGCCACATAAATCATTTGGTTCCTTAAAAGCCTTTCCAAACAGACAGATCCCACCATCTCATGACAATGCGAGGACAATTTCCTATGTGTCCATCCTCTGAATCAGACTACAGAGACCTTCGGAAACGGTCCACACTGTGAAGGTGATTTTAAGTTTTGTTTTTTTTGTTTGTTTTTTTTTTTTTTATGAAAAGGGCAGCGAGAGAATAATTCAGTACTGAGATCGTATGGAAGGACTGCTGGTTAAAAAAGAAAAAAAAAAAGAAAAAAAGAACACGCGCTTCAAGGTGGTTACATGGTTGGGATATCAACACGTCTGGCCACCATGGACATATCTCCTTAACGTACCTCCTTCCTCACTGTCTAAACAGCCTAAAGTAAAACACCAGTGAGAATGAGCAGACTACATACTATTTTCTTCTCATTTTCTCCTTATATTCTTAAAACAGGAAAGTATTCTGTATCATTTTCCCTCTTTGGTTCAAGTGAGAAACGTAGTTACTTTTCCCGTTTTTTTCTTTCTTCTTCTTTTTTTTTTTTTTTAAGAAAAATGAAGTGACCGATCCATAAAATGAGTAATTTGATATTTTTACAAAAACACTTGTTCTTGTTTGCCTTTTATTGTTAGATCTGAAGATGATTCTACCACCTAACTCTCAGAGAATTCACAGCTGTTTAAACATAATATGAAAAAGTTATGTACTGTAATTATTTATTATAGAACAAGCTCAGCCCTTCCTCCCTGTTTCCACCATTTAGCTTTACTAAGCTAAGATTGTTTAATATTTACTTTGCAGTTCCAGACATGAGATACGGGACTGAATAATCATATCAAAGAACACACACGCGCACACGTGCACACACACACACACACAAAAAAAAAAAAAACAGTCAGATTATTCTCCAGAAAAAAAACCCCACAGAAATGATGAAGAAATTACCATTATTTTTGAATGGTTCATGAATTTCAAGGAATTTAAATTTAAATTTTCTTTACCTTAAGTTTTAACTGCAACTAATAGTATCTTTTATCAAATAAAACTAAAATATCAGCTTCTGGTCTTATCTAAAGAATGTAGTTATAATGATTTGACTCAGTGGGCCAGGACTGAAACGAGCTGAATGCATTATAAACAACAAAATGCATTTTTTATGATAACAAAAATAAACAAACAATAACAATTACTTTTTATATACAGAACTGCATTCAGCAGAGTAAATAAAACTCTAGTCAGGGTCACACAGTGGCACAGACAGAATGAGTGGTGGAGGAAGAATAATGCCTTGAGGAAGGTTGTCCAGGTGAAGGAAAGAGGAAGAAGCTGGGGAAAGATGTAAAGTCTCCTCAGACTCTTCAGGCCGTCTGCTCAGCAGTTAGTGAGTCAGATTTGCATTAAGCCGATTTTTTTCACAACCCTGGGAGATGGAGAAGGAGAGCTGAGAGCCTCAGGAGAAGCCTGCTTTCACATCACTCAGGCTGCGTCTCTCACCCTCATCTATTTGTCTGTTTGTTTGTTCACGTCCTTCCCTCTGACACTTCAGCTGTGTCTCACAGCACCTCGCTGTCTCTGCTTGCCATGAAACCACCAAGAGAGCGAAAAACACACACACACACACACACACAGTCAGTCCCATCCAAACACACATGAAGTCTTTCTCATACATAGCAGCTCTTAAACATAAGGCGCACAGACAGGCTAGTGTTGACACAGAGAACTGTTGGAGGATTGTCAGGCACGTATTAAAGAGAAACCCTTAGAAATATCTTGACACATTCTTCCGAGACCACCTGTACAGCCCAGGGCCACTCTGTGTGAGAATGAATCCTTCTTCTGTCAGATCTCAGAAGTGCTGCTGTGTAATATAACTGCTTTGTAACCACATGCGAGGAAGCCCTGCTCCACTGATGATAGATGATGACACCATTTATGTACACTCCCATTAATAGGAAGAGGCAAGTCACCCGCTAACAGGGCCAGCATTTGGTGTATATTTATATGGAAAGGACTTTGATTAGACACACTAATAATGGAGAAATAATGCTTTCAAAGAACATGCTCACAATTGACGGAATATGGTGATAATGCTATCGAAAGGTCAGGCAGGGCGAGGAACATGAGGAATAGATAATCATCCAGGTTTAAATGAACCACCAGGTTAGCAAAAGGAACAACATAAGAAAAACTGATTGACACAAGTACAATTACAAACACAACATCTATTTTGAGGTATTTTATTTGTTCTTTTTTTTTTTTTTTTTTTTTTTTTTTTTTTTAAATGGTATTGTATGCACATTTCCCTTTTTTCATTGTCTTCTTTAATTCAAAATATTTCATCCTACTAAATATTTGGTAGTATATCATGTTCACTGAGTTGCTGGCTAAAGTAGACAGTTGGCAACTCCCCTGGTCTTGTTCTGCCATGGCTGTGCTTCAACCATCTGCACTTGCGAGTGTTGGGGGTTTTTGCCTTTAGTCAAGTCTTTAGCAAGCGAGACACGTGATTAACTGGTCTGAGGTCAGGTGACTGAACTGGAAGAGTTTGGTCATAAAACATCTTGTTTGGCTCGTCTGGATTGAGGATTGTTTGCACTTTATTGAAAGTGGGTTGTAAAAGGAATCGATTTCTCCCAATAATGTGAGTCAGCACTGAAACCTCATAGCTTTTGGGTATCAGAATAAAGCAATACTTTATTTCACTAATATTTGTGAGTGCAATGTATATGAAAAGATCAGGGTATGTAAATCTCTCAAAGGTTTACAGTCAAATGTCAAACTCAAATACAGATAGAGAGGCAAAGCTCTGATTGGGTGATACTTGATATATTTTCCCACCCTCCCCCACTTGGCATCAAAACACACAAACAATAACACCACACTCCCTAGCAGCCACGTAGGAGAAATCAGTGAAAGACAGCAGTATGGAGGTAAACAGAAACCTCTGTAGAGCCTCTATTGAAGGGCCTAGGACCTGAATGCTGTTGCTCACAATGGGCGCTTCACGCCTCAGTGTGTTTCAAACCGCAAATTCAGTCTGCTGCTCCTAAGTATGGCCCTCTATGACTCGACCATTGAAAACTGTGGACTCAGCCTCTCTGGCAGAGAGCACACATTCACAATAACAACCGACTGTCACGGCGCAATGACAAGAGAGAAACGTAAAGAATGAGAGAAATAGACTGACAGATGGGCAGAGGCCAAGCGAAAGATTGAAACAGGCGCACAAATGTGAGACAGAGAGTGACATAGAGAGGGAGAGAAATCCCCCCTATCGCTAAAAATAAAACAAGCATAGCACCAACAGCAGAGGTAGATGAGCTCAGAGCCATCAGAGTCTCTTAACTCGCCTCTCTGCTGTGAGAGCAGCCTCCTCTGTCTGGCCTGGCACGCAGTAAAGCCGACGTGGGATCCTTTCTTCACACTCCACTGGGCGGTGGACACACATCACACCGTGTCACCTCCACTCACAGAGCATTAGATCAACTCCCCGCTGAATCACAGACGCACTTTGAAGACCACAGAATGAGAGGATGAGCCAAAGGTTACAGAGGGTCGGTTTGAAAAACCCTGTGTGAGCTGTGAGTCAATTCTCTGGTCTCCAATGGCCACAGAGGCCTCGAGCTTCATTGAGACATTCAGCTTGTAATTGTTCAACTGCCATTTGGAAACTTTTCTATCTCTGCGGGCTCCATTACGACACATTACGTGTCAATAAGAGAGTCACAATTTAGGCGCTAAGTGTTATTCTGTGATTTTTGAGTATTGACGCCCACTGTCACAGCGAGAAGAGGGTGTGTTACCTTGACAACCATATGCATCAAACAGACAGTTGGACACCGGAGTACAGCGTTTTGTTTTTATTCCCTGCCAAACCTCACTGCCAAAATGGATGGCAACACAAAAACACACTTTGCCAGTGGGACAAGTGCCAGTCAAGCAAGTGGCGACCTTTGCCTCACAGAAAGAACAAAAGCAGAGACATCACAACGGAGACCGACAGAGAAAAGAGTCGCAGCAGTGAAAAGGTTGGATAGTTGTTTAGGGACTTAGGAGGTCGACAGAGAGTGTTCAGATTAATACATTCACACTCTGGCAGTGTCATAGATGAAGATATTCTGACTGGAGACACTTGCCAGGCATGGCAAACAGACGGACATTTGTGTGTGTTCACATCCTACCGGAAGGGAAAGGCCTTTCGGGACATGTTTGGTTCTAAAAGGCCCGGAAGTTCATATCATTTGAGAAAATGATGTTGCTGGTGGAAATGATTTGATGAGGGGGAAAAAATGGATAGCGACAGAAATCTTTCCAACTTACCAGAGAAACTCTTCTCCTCCTCCTCCCTGACTAGTTGCCTTGTCCCTCTTCCTCTGTGGTTTTCTTCAGTCTAGTTAAACAAAAATGAAAAAGAATATTACATTTTACTATTACTCATTCAGATGTCTTTCCTCTCCCTTTTGTGGAAACAATTAGGACGTTAAAACCATGACAGGGAATATCCAGTGTTTTGTAATACGTTTTGGAAGTTTTGAAAGTTTTGTAAAGCATTGCATGTTTTTATTCATCACACAATGAGCCACAAACTCTTCTGTTTGGTTTTACGATAAGCTGCTAAAATCCTTTTTACACTGGAGAACTCCTCCACACAGGTTCCACACTGAGATGCTCCCACATTCTTCTCAGAAAATGGCTTGTTTCTGGGTTTTTTTTTTTCCTTTAGGCATAATGATCCATGAGCATGCTGACTATTTGGAAATATAGTTACAAATATTCCAACTGTGATACATTTTGGCGGTGAAAAAAGAGCAAACACCCGGGCCGTGTAAACCAGAGCGTGGACAAGGATTTTCAGAAGTTGGAGTGTGTAATCCAAACTGATAGACACTAAAGCCTGTGGCTGAAAGCTGGTGAAGAGCCACATCTCCTGCCATGTCTCTCCTCTCGTATCTTCTTATCTCCTTTATCTCTCCCTCTCTTACCCTCGCCTCCTCTGTCCTCCTTCTCCAATACAAACTCCTATCCTCTGCTCTCACCTTGTCTCTTCTTGTCTATTGTCTTAATAGAGTTTTCATTTTCTGCCTCTCTCGACACTCTTCCTGTTACCTCCTGCTTTCTAACTCACCATGACCAATCCCCTTTTCTCCTCATCTCTTCCTCCATTTCATCTATCTCAGAATTTTTTCCAGACGTGGTTCATGACCTTTAAGAGTGAGACTATTCAGAGTGTTATGGCACATTCATAAGAATCATATAAATTTGTTTGCCTTGACATAATTTGAATATATGCAGCTTCTTTGTCATTCATGTCATCGCTCACGTGAGAACTTCCAATGGGGGAGTGGAAAAGTCTCAGATTCTTACTTATTTTCTTCATTCTCACCTTTACTGCCCCCACCTCCCCTGGAGAGATGAGGAGATTTTCTTTTATTTCCTCATCTCTAAAATCCTCTATGAGGACATAAAGACAAATTCACAGTGACAGTTTCAAAGTGGCATCATGGGCCAGAAAAGGTGCCCTGTGCTAATCTATTCTGTCTTTGTCTTCTCTCACCCACTATTTGACCACCTTACACTCCCTCATGTTCTTCATCCGTATGATGAAAAGCCACTGCAGGCGTGGGCTATGATATTGAACTGTGGCATATAAAATTAAATTCTTTTGCATTTATATTTTGTTCTTTGTTTGAAGTTGTTAACTCTAAACAGCAGCTGTGCTCATTCAATTAAAAAAATGTATACTTTTGCTTTCTGTTTTAAAATATACTTTTTTTTTTTTTTATACAATGACTGTTGGCAACTCTTTGCCCTGATCAAGAAAATGTGTTGGATAGCCACCAAGTTGTGCTCTATCAGACCCTGTTCTTTAATCTCCTCCTCTCAAATCACATCCTCCCCTCTCCCTCCCCCCTCCTCTTCCTCCACCTTCTACTGTCTACTGCTTTAAACTTAAACCATGTCTTTGTTTTCTTAATTTCTTAGTTTTCTTCTTACTCAGTCCTCTTTTCTAATCTCCTCCACACACTTTCATCTCAGAGGTTTTCAGCTTAGGGTGAGGAGTCCCTGTGAAGACAGTCATAGGAGACATTCTACAGATGTGGCTGACTGTTCAGTATTTCCAAATAATCTTTATTTTTTGTTTTACCTCCCACATCTTATGAGAACTGAGTAAAACAATGTTTCATGTGATGACTTCTCTTTGATCACAGAAGAGTCGGATGTTCTGTTTTTTTTTTTCTTCTCTTCTCCTTTAAATTAATTCTGCTGTCCACCTTTCTCCCTCTTCTTTTCTCCTGTCCTTTGTGTAACGCTGAAGCCTCTCACTTCTCCTCAAACACAGTCACAATGAACAGAGACACACCAACCAACACTGATGGGCAAAATGATTGAAGAAGCCAAACCAATTTACTTGTAGTAAAGGCTTATCGACTGCAGTCTGCTGCTGTAAATAATAGTGTGCAAACCCCATTGCACACTGTTTCCATTCTGTTACTTGAGAACACCGTTGTCACAACACAGATACAATTCTGCAGTACAGGTTTCGAATCAATTCAGTTTTACACAATCGCTAATGGCTTGGGTTTTTTTTATATATATATATAGACGTTTCCTTTCAAGGCCGTGAGAGTCCTGTCACCTAAGATTCACTCATTTTAGAGTTGTTTTCATTTTCTTTTGCTAAATCTGTAGCCCTTACTTCAGGCTGTTGTGCAATCCAAAGATCTGGAAAGCCTTCAAAACCTGTGTAGTCAATAGCACATTACTTGTTACACAATGTTACACCAGAAAATCTGATCTTCCCACATCCTTGAATTTCAAAAGGATTCTGACCCACATTTTAAAAACCAATGTAATACAGTATCACATTATATTATTGCTGACAACATTCCTGAGTGCACCATTACAATTGTCATCTTGTTCAGCTCTTACAGTTCCACCTTATAGCTCCTAATTTCTTCCCCCCATGCACTAAATCTAAATGAAACTGCTGTTAGCAGCTGGGATGTATGAATAAAATACAACACAATGACCTTTCCACATCCTGTTTGAGTTACTGAAGGTTGATCCCATCAAACAGGTCCTGCCCCTCATGACACTGAGCTTTTGCCCTTTTGCCCTTAGACACCAAAGAGTCAGGCTGATATCAGTCCAGCTCAGCTGTCATGGTGATAATCGAAGGAACCGAGGCCCCGAGACTGAAAATATACGGACATAGGATGCCAGCAGTGAGTAGGACTACCCCAAAAAAAAAAAAAAAAAAAAAAAACCCAACAATTTCATGGATGCAGCCAACAAAGCAACACTTTGCAACAAACAAAACAATAAGACTAAGAACAAAAGGGAAAGGAAAAGGGAATAAAACAAAATAAAAATCTAACTAAAGTCATAATCATGCAGAAACTTAAAGCTCCTCTAATGCGTCTTTTAGGTTAACAGTGGATTAAATGACTGTGAAATGTGATGATCAATGACAGATAATCATCACCTTACTCTACAGCCATTAGCTCATACAGTAATTTTCTTCTTTTGTTTGACTTTAGGTTAATATCACTGTTTTGGTTCACTGAATATATGTACCATTAGTATCATGTGGAAAAGCACTTATAGATCAATTGTGCACTTCCTTCCAGTCCCCAAACAGCAAACACTTAGATGCAGATAGCTTCAAAGGCGGCTATTCCTACCCGGAGTTGGTGGAGACTCAAACAGAGCTAAAAGAGAGCCCATATTCAACTTAAATTAATAATCTTAACAAATACTGGGCTCAAAATGGCTGTTCCTTCAAGTTCACATGTGTAAATGACACAATGTGCGAAGTTGTGGAGATATTTACAGCTTTTATGTTTCCCTCAAATGCCAGAAAAGTACAAAAACTAATGAAGATGCAAGAAGCAAAATGTTAGCTGTTAAGTTAATATGCTGAGTATCAATATAAAGATGATATGAGAAATATAGTATAAGAAATATAATACAGTATCACACAGTGTGGATATGCTGGAATTAATTGCAATTTCCCAGTCTGGGATAAATAAAGTATCTATCTATCTATCTATCTATCTATCTATGCTGAATCAGACATGAATTCATGCTCTGTCTGTGAGCTAGAGCTATGTGCAAACTATGTGCGGCAGTCTGTTAGTTTTCTCCACCAGGCTGTGTTATGTGTGTGGACACCTGTGTGTGCGTGTGTCCTCATACAGACCAATTAAACCCACAGGCTCAGCCTGTGGGTTTAATTTTAGACTGTTGGCTATTGAGAGGGAAGAGAATGGCTGTAGACAATGCCACTCTTTTGATGAAGCATCATTACCACCAAAGATGGAAGAAACACTTTCCCTTCAATTTCCTCCTACGATGAATATACATAAGGAGACATGGCTCATAGACATAGACATGTTCTGCTAAACTGAAGACACGCTGAGGTTCAGCAGAATAGAAATGATATGTTGATCTTTGATGTTGCAAATATTGGAAAAGCGCTAAGCATCCATGAAAATGTTATAAACATAGCTGGCTGTCAGAGGAAGCTTCAGCAGACTCTTTTCACCACAGCGCAAGAAATAGCCTGACGTTCGCACATCAAGTCTGTCAAAATAAAGTTGGTTCAATATTTAGCACAAATTCTGAGGTTCAAATGAAAATTATATTCTTTGTAAAATCATTTGAATGTTGTCACAAAATGGTTACAAATATTAATAACAATTCCAGAGTCTACACCAAACGATATTTTAAATTGCATTTATTTTATAATATAGTTGCTGACTCTTCTTCTGATCGACTGTTACATGAACATGAGTCATAGTCTAACAAATAACTTGTTCTGCCTGACCAAAAGTAAATAACCCAAAAATATTTCACTTACAATGACACAAAAGGCGGAAGAGTGGCAAATTCTCACATAGCAGCATTAAGTATTTAGCATTTTTTATTTTTTATTTTTCATCCAACTCATTGATGAAATTGCATAAAATTATCCAGGTCTCATGAGTTTAGCAGGCTTAAAGGAACCCCCTGGACTTAACCTGCAGATATTCAAGAGCATCAGAGACTTAACTTTCTAAACAGCAGGTGATTATAGACTTCCAATTAACAATTAACAGATCCCAATTAACAAAAAATTGAGCATACATCACCTGTTAATTTGTACATGCCAGTAACAAAAAGTCCCCTCAATGTCCGTTGCTACAGAGTAAAGTGCAGTTGTGTTAATCCCAGCAGCAGTGTGTTCGTCGATGTGTCTGCTGTGACTGAATGACAGTAAAGAGAGAGGAGCCAATTCCATCACAAAATCACCCCCCCACCCCCACCCGCCCACCGCACCGCCAACACAGCCACAGCCCCTCCTCCCACATCCCTCCCCTGACCCTCCCTCCCCTCTCACAGTGGGATTAAAACAACCTTTTGTCTCTTTTCAATAGGGGTTAAACATTTCCTGGTATCACATGAACAGCGACCAGAATCCACAGTTACTGGGTGGGTTTTGTTTTTTGTTTTCTTTTTAAAGACACGTTAGTACAGGAGTATTAAATATTCAAGAAATTATTTGTTTTGAATCAGATGCAACTTTGAACAGGATGAGTAGGAGACTAAGTGCAACATACGAATCTGGCAGAGCATAAAAGCAAATTTCACACAATTGGGGGTAAAATCAAAAGATGCCCACTGTACACTTCAATAACTCTCAGCTGCACTGATTGTCTTCAAGTCAATCCAGTTTTGTGGATGTTCAAAAGAGGGTGGAGGTACAGCAGAGGCAGCACAGCAAGGCAGAGAATAGGAAAAAGCCTCAAGGCACTTACTCGGGACTTCCTTTCCCATACAGTGAGGAGCCAGTGAAAGTGCTCACCTACACTCAACAGATGTCCCCATGCAATCCAATCTAGTTGACTCGGTGAGGGGAAGCGCATTTATTGCCGACTCTTCAGCGGTATTATTGCAACCCATTTTAAAAGAATAGACAAGAAAAAGGTCCTTTGGTGTCTGTTAGCTATGGTTGCAGGACAACAATGGTTTGAAAGAGTCACTATTCTTTGTGCTCGGCCCTATATAATGCCCCTCTCACTACAAAAGCACAGAAGATGTAATATAATCTGTATCAAAGAGCACTGTTCAGCAAACTTAACAATGCTTTAGACTGCCTTATAAAGTAAAACCAAAACACTATCTAACACCTTTGTCCTTCTCAGTCAGAGTGGTGGAATGTAACTAAGTACACAAACTCTTTAACTGGACAGTTTTGAGTTTTTTGATTCAATTTCATGTTACTTTATAATTATACTTTCACATCAGCATTTTTACAAACAAAAGCATAAGATTGAAATTTAAAACAAACAACTTTTTTTTTTAAAAGCGTAAGACAGTAATTACCCATTTGTGTTGCCTGTTGACTTCTTGCGACAGTATCTATATTGGGCCCAGTGCCATGCACTGAGGACACATTTGTCCTGCTTTTCCAGGGCTTCACATAGAAAGAAAAGTCTTGTGGCCTTCAGACAGGCCCAAGCTTATGGTTGGAAACCACAGAGACGAACAGTATCTGTGCTAGAGTGGTTAAAACTTCCTCCAACTACAGAAGCAAGAATAATGAAATGCTGCTGGCAGACCCACAATATAATAATGTCATCAGTCTTCACATATAAGTCGAAGGAAACCAGTTCTTTTACCTTTTGTGCTAGTACATCAGTTTCACTGATGAAACTTCAGTTCAGTGAAAAAAAAAAAAGAGAAGAAAAGAGAAGTTGAATTTCGAATACAGGACTTTAATCATCATGATTTTTCCTTTGCTTTTATGGCACCTCTGCTTCTTTTGTTAGCATTAGCGTCATGCCTCTTGCAGTCTGAAGAATAACTACTTAATAATCTCACAAAGGCATATGACTTCAGTCTGCACCATGCAGGCATGTCAATGGCTTCACAACATGCTCATTGTGCCACGGTACTGCGACTATATAATGTCCACCCACGTACTGCGATGAAACAATCAAAGCTGCACTGGTGGTCAGGAGAGCTGAAACCTCTCTGCTGAAATTCTAACTTGTATCACAAATGACAATTTTTAAACATACATCAACACTTTAAGCTTTCTCAGCATCTAACGTCACCACATCAGAAGCCATTAATTTAAAAAAATGAACCACAAATCACAGCATTCATCTTGGCAGAAATGCTTCAGAGATGACTGATGGCAGTGAGGTGTATGGATTATGGTATGAAATGAGTGAAAGGGACATAATTCAGTGAGTGAGGGGCGTGATTGACCAAGTTTAATGGACATTATTTCTGCACACTGACTCTGTTGAGCAAAGACACTGGGCGATCCCCGCCGGCCCATTGCTCCTTCAGACTCACACTGAGATAGGAGCGGCGCCCTCCCTGGTCTTTGTCACGACACCAACAGAAGAACAATATTTCAATAGCAACTGCATATTTCAATGGCAACTTT
The DNA here is from genome assembly GCF_900963305.1 of Echeneis naucrates. Classification (NCBI taxonomy): domain Eukaryota; kingdom Metazoa; phylum Chordata; class Actinopteri; order Carangiformes; family Echeneidae; genus Echeneis; species Echeneis naucrates. The sequence goes on along the minus strand of NC_042526.1, from coordinate 16,850,290 downwards.
TAGCAGAGCAAAGTTCCCGCTGTGGTCTAGACCAAGCCCTCCTAACTAGAAGTGCACAAAGTCTGCATGTGTGTGTACGTGTGTTTGTGTGTGTGTGTGTGTGTGTGTGTGTGTGTGTGTGTGTGTGTGTGGGTGTTCATGGCGAGGGCTCCTTTCGAGTTTCCTATTCAAAAATGTGAATGGGAGTGAAATATGATTGGCTCGGGAAGAGAATAAGGGGCTGGGTTCACAAGGCTATCAAGGCAGGGTGGGGGGACACTTGTGAAATACTTCAATGCTGTCAGAGACAGAATGAAAGGACAAGTATGGATGATTTAGTCCGCGCAAGTTTGCTGCAAACACATTCCTGAAAGTAATTTTCAACGCCTGTTTGCTTGATTTCTCTAAACAAAATTGTTTCAGAGGTCACGTCACATCAGTAATTCAAGTAATAAATCAAGACAATGCCTTGATAAGAGGGAACAGCGCTGTCCTCTGGCAGTCTCATTGATTTGTCCTCATCCATGTCCTCACTAACTCTGGCTGAACTCATCACAGCACATTAACAGAGAGGAGCTGGAGGTGGCAACATCACCATTATAATCTCAGTTATCTGGTTGAGAGACAAGAAGCGACAAGATGTTTCACACCGAAGAAAGTGAAACATTAATTTTGCGTTAAGCTGCACTGACGACGGCGGCATCCGGGGACAATGGGGAAAACAAAGACGCCGGGGTCTTATGGGAATTTACATGAATTACAGCATGAGCCCTGAAGCCGATGGCCATGACCTCTACTCAGCTTTTTGAAACTAAACAACATCCCAAGCCCGCCCATCAGCACACAAACACAGGCCATCACACACATCCACAAAGACACACCGATAGAGAATGGTGTGACTGGTTTCCATGGTGCCATGAGGCTCACTGACAGGGCTGAGTGTTAACATGCTCACAGACAACAGAGAGGATGATGGAGAGAAAAAGAAAAGGACAGAGGGAGAGAGAGAGAGGCAGAGAGAGCGCAGTAAAAAAAACAAAAAAACAAAGGAGGTGTACAATAGAAGAGATTTACCACACACAGGCAGCAGACCATCCCCAAGGTTAAGGACCTGTAGTGTTGCGCATCGTATTTCTTTTTAACTCAAAGACCTTCACTGACACAGATCGAAGCACACAACAGTTCAGCTTAACAGAAGCCAGAGCAGCAACAGCAGCCTCTTTCTTTCTTTCCCATAACCGTGCAAAGCATTAGTTCCTTTTCTGTGATGCACATTATCAGAGGACCTGTTTTGAATCAATTTGGCTCTCACTTTTGTAGCTTTGGCTATTTGTCCTGTCATCAACACTGCAAAGGCTGAGTCAAAACCTTCAGTGTTGGACTGGAGCATCATCGAAGCGATGACGCCTTACAGGACATGAAACAAGCAGTGAGATGATGAAACCAGTTTTAGGTTTCAAGACATCAATTCTTGATTTTATGTATGAGAGCAATCACTTTTAATAAATCATCTACTCAATATAATGTATATATTTACAATATATTCATATATATTTCCTCAATGGCTAACCCAGCATTTGTCCTGATTGCAGCAGCCTGAGTTCATGTCTGACCTGTGGCCCTTTGCTGGATGTCATCCCCCCCTCTCTGTCTCTAACTCTTCTCTCTCTCTAACATCTATGGCTGTCCTAATAGAGGCCCACAATCCTCCAAAAGTTACTTAAATAATATTTTGGATGATTTCTCTTTCCTATATCAGGCCTTTCTGTGTACGTTACCCAACTCAGTATCGTCACAGGTTTTTCTTCATAAACCTGAGCGGAGGCCTATCAGTTCCCTCATTGGATTTATAGATGAAATCTTGGAAAGTAGACCATCAAACAGCAGCGACAACTAAACATGTCACTAATCATAATCTTCCTTCTGCAGAGGCAAGCTGTGAATGAACCAGACTGTAGCAAGTACAGTAGAGCGCAACCAGGAACGCCATCTGTTGGCAACAAATAGTTTTACTGTTCCCTTTTGTTTTCTCTTCCAAAGAAGTTCATCTGACCTGCTGCTTCTTTGCCACTTCTAAGAAGGTCTGAAGGACAGTTTGAAGCGACGCTGCAGTGCTCCCAGATCTCGGTAGTTACTTTGGTGGGTGCAGTGTATTAACATAGGTGGTGGAGACAGAGCTTCAAAAAACATAGCTATAATGAACCATGGCTTTTCTGCAATCCCATCCGATGGACATCAAATACTTCATGCCTCAGAAGACTAAAAAGGAAACACACTTCAAGACAAGTCAAGTCAAATAATGTATTATCCACTATCCACATTATTTTTGTTTGCGGCACCTCTTTGCCCTTTCTTGCCTTACACAGCCTTTCTGTGCAATATGGAATTGCTAATGATATTTCCACTGTGAGGGAGCTGCAATTGAAACTACTGGCTTGGGCAAAAAATTTGTTTGATCATTTGACTGTGTGATTTTATTGTAGCAATTTTATGTTCCTTTAACTCGGGTCTTAACTCAATGTGTAATCAGACAACCACAGAAATGCAGTTGTAACAAACCATCTGAACCAGGAACCCCTCCTTTGGCTATTGTAAGGCCACCATGTACGATCCCGGGACAGTGAGTGACTTGCCAACAAAAGGCACATACAGTATATGGAAACATGGCAACCATTCATGTGGTAATGAAGCAGGAGAGGAAACTCTACAGCCTCGTCTGATACAGCGTACGTAGGGGTTTGTCTTCAACTGCAGAGAGCACCAGCTGAGGACATGACGGGAGGTGGAAAGGATCCAAGTCATTCTGCAGCAAGGAGAGAGAGGCCCACTGAGCAAGTCTTCTCTTCTATATATGCACCACACTGCCACAAATAAGAAGATCATCCTCAGTCCAGTGAGCATCGACAGACATCAATAAACACACACTGCCACACGCACGTACACATAGATATTCATGGACAAACGCCTGTCTCCTCTCTCAGTATGTACGTGTGCTGATCCCTGCTCCCATATGTGTCCACAGAAGGTGTAGGCATGTGTGCACCTTCTTTGCTTCCCCACCAGGACCAATTTCCATCCATGCGTCCATCTGTGTGTCTGTGTACGCGGTCGATGCTGCAACGGGGCCCGTCACCCAGCCTGTTCATTACTGTGGGCAACACAGCAGCCATAAGCACAAACAACCTGCCCCACTGATGCATTACATGTTGTCCACGGCTGGATGCATGGTGAGCAGTTTTATTTGACGCTCGCAGAAACACTACGAGCGGCACCAGAACAGAGGAAAAAAAAAGGACTTGGCTGTCATTCTCAATTTACATTTCATTACTTTTCATTAGTTTCATTAGCCAACCACAACAACAGCCGAGGGAGCCCAGCGGCTCCAGAAGCCATCTTTGGAGAGCATGTTTGTGGCAGCAGGAGGGGAATGAGATTTTTCCTTCTTCTGCTCTTCTTCATCCTCACCCACGCTGTGTCCAGCTCTCACACCACCTGTCTACTTAACACAACCTCAACCTCAAAAGAGTCACATTCATGTGTCGCATCCACGCTAACACCAACACAGCACAACAGAAGTAACACAGCAGCAATGGCCTGTATTCAGAGAAAAACAAGTCTAAAGGAGCTAACATGCTCAGGTTTTAATGCCGGTATGTGGAGGTTTAGTAGGTATGATGCTAACGATCTCAAGCGTATTACAGTAACAACCTATTTGCATTAAACATAAAACTCAGATGGCGTTCATGAATTTTGCAGGTTTTTACGAAGAAATAGATGAAAAGTCAATCAATACAAGAATGTGCTGCAAATGTTGTGTTCAAGTTAAAGTCAAAGAATATCCAAAGTCGTCAGGATTTATTCTATGGGGACAATAAATGTCGACACAAAATGTATCCACGGTAAAAAAAAAACAGCTGGTGAAATATTTTTGCCTCTAAGTCAAACACCAAAGTATGAGCTCCAACAGGTCATAAAGGAAAAAAAGGGTCTGCTGTCCTGCAGTGTGATGTGCATGCTTATATTTAATGTATCTGAATATAAAATCAACAATACAGAGCCTGCATCTGTACACCAACCTGCTGCTTACTAAATGTGCAGAGGAGGAAATAATAGATGGTCCTTTCCACAAGCTAAATAAAAGCGTCACCTCAAATGCACAGCTTACAAGATTTAACAGACGGCAAAGCAAAAGCTAGGAGAAACACCTTAAAGCATGTGCATAACAGTAAATGTATATCAGGTAGTGCTTTTCTTCTTTCACCTGCTGCTTGTCCCCTGATGCAAAATCCATATGGCTCTGAATGAGTCTGCGGCAAGAAAAATATTTAAAAAGCTGTCTCTAAGCGGTGGCTCAATCCAGATATTCCCATGAAAGCAAATAAGTTTGATACTGGTGAAATGAAGCAGAGACTGCAGGCCAGGTGGGAGTATTGTGTTGAGGTGTGTTGAGCCGCTGGTGAAGGAGCGAGCGCTGAGGGGTTTAATCAGAATGTCTACAACAGACTGATGTGCACACACACACACACACACACCCGTATACAGGCTCACACATGTAAGGTTGCTACAGGTGATGAGGTAGAAATGCAGAGGGAGAGAGACAGAGAGATGTGAAATATGGTAAAGAAAAGGAAGAGAGATGCCAAAGGCAGGTGCAAATGAGCAGCAGTGGAAAAGACAGCAAGATGTCAGGGCATTTGCTCGTTATCTGGTTTTGTGTGTGCGTATAGCTGCCAGTACATCTATTTGTGTGTGTTTTTGCGGAACGGTAGAAGGGCGTGTTCCTGCCTGCAATATGAATCTGAAAGTTTTCGTGCTTTTAAAAGTGCAAGTATGAGCTAGTGCGTCTGTTCACATCACTGAAACACTGGTCCCCTGGGAGTGTTTACTGTGCACTGTATTTGAGATGGAGCTTGGAAAAAAAAAGGCTGGAAAACAGAAAAACAGCTTGACCAGAATGTAATTACCTGTACTTCTAAAGCTTGATCACCACCATGTCGTGTTGTGTCATTTGTTGAATTTGCGTGTAAAGTGGAAACGCTGAGAGAAAAATTGTCATTTTAGCACTGGGCTATTTCTAGGCCGCTATTTGAGAATTTAAAGTGTGTGTGTGTACGAAAGTAAATAACCATTGAGTGCCTCACTGACCCAGTGGAGGGAGACCACATTCTACTCATTCTATCCACCATCTGCCTTTTTTTCCTCTTCCTTTCTCTTTCCACCTCTCTTTTTCCTCCGTTCTCGTCCCAGACTCCATGCTCTTCGGTGCAGGTGACAGCACAGGGACAATGGGATGATATCACTGGTCGGCTCCGAGCAGCTTGCCTGCATCTTGCACAATAACAGACTGCTGCAGGTCTAGCGTGGCACATTGTGAAGTTTGAGAGTGTGAGAGTGAGAGACAGAAAGCAGACTCACATATTGAAAGAGAGAAGGAGGGAGAAAGAAGGAAAGACAATTCATATTGCTCAACTGAGGCTGAAGGAAGACGATGGGTGGGGAGAGTGAGGAGGAGAGATACTGAGTCATCTGTGATGTGTCAGTGGACGTAGTGGTCATGTGTACACTGAGCCTATAGCCTGTAGCCGGCTCTGTGTGGGCAACACTGCAGACAGTGCAGCCTTTTAATTACAGCACTGCTCTGTCCCCCTTTCCATCATCACACACACACACACACACACACACACGGCACACCTGCCATGAGCCGCATTGGATTTACACTGCATCAATAATTCATCCCCCCATACATCCCCCAAAAACACACACACACACACACTCAACACATGTCGTCTTTGAGGAAGCGGCAGAGTTTAGAGGAGGATGTAGTTGCAAACTGCAAGAACACACAGTGATGCAGAGAGAAGGAAGGGATGACTGATTAGAGGGCAAACATTATTATCGCACACATTACCTGAGTTATTAAGACAGCATCCATGAGCTTCCTGTTTTCTCAAATGCATCATTATAGACCTTATCTAAGACAGGCTGAGTACCAGCCACCCTGCTGGAGCCATACTTTCATCTCCTGCCCTGCCCTGCATTTTAGCAGCTTATGCCAATTGGCGTCTGTTCTTGTTGTTTTAGCCTGTTGGTTTACCAAAGTGAAGTCAGCGCGAGTGTTGCTCATAACAAAGTACTGTTAATTTTTAATACTAAAATTGAAAGCATCCTGAGATATCCTGAGACATCCATCAAAGCAGCTTCTTTCAGCCTTGGGTGTCTCCGGTAACAGATGAGTCCCACACTGTGTCAACATGGTGCTCTTTCTGAATAAAAAAAGCAGAAGACAAAGTGTCCACTGTGCTGAGGAGTGGGGGAAACTTGGCCTGGTTCTTTCATTCTGAGGTCTGAAAAATGCCACTCCAACTGTGTTATGTTGTTAACCTGTTGGCAGTTTCTGCTCATTAAGCATCCAAAGTGAGGGAGAGGAGCAGGTTTTCGTTCCAGTGCTCCCAGCACTTGAGGATTCAATGTGTTTTCTATTTGTTAATCTGTTCATACATTAGAAAGTCTGCTTTCTGGTTGGTATTTATTCTTCCTACAGTGAAGAATCTATTATGCTGGTCATGTACAGTGCAGTTGGTGCGGGAGGATTCATTTGTGTTTGTGTTTGTGTACAGACACTCATTTATTCTGTAGACAAGTATAATACAATTCCACCTGTAAACGGATAACAAGAGTCAGCTGGGGGAAAAAAAAAAAAATCCAAATAACCATTCCTGCTGAATACCTTCCACGACTGTGTGACTATATGGAGGTTTTCAGATGCCATCCCTGAAAATGTAACCTGCATTTTAAGTCGGTAATGATTTGCTATCTTTGAATATCAGGGTTGCTCATTATTTTAATTATATATCAGGCAAATATGCAACAAACCTGGCTGTGACTATAAGGAATAGAAAGCATGTGAGGTTCAATGGAAAATGTGTGCTGCTAAATTATAGCTGTCAAAGAAGGCAGAAGACATGGTCACATTGTAACTGTAGGTTTGGTGGGAGGATTATTTTGCTTATTTTGTATTTATTGTTTGTTTGGTTTGTTTTTTTTTTAGCTCTTGTACAAAACTGAATAAGCCCTTCTTGGAAATATCAACCAAAAAAACAAAAAAAACAAAAAAAAAAACTATCTTTCAGAAAATCTAGAGAAAATTGTAATACTGTATTTACATGTTTTTTTTGTATGCGTTATATTTGAATAACATATTTTTTTATGTTTGATATTAGATGGGTCACAATGTAACATCAGATGATATGACAGAAGCCCAAACTACAAGACCCATAAAAATCTAATTGCAGCTCAAATGGTCCATGGATTAAAGTGAATACTTAGAATGCCTATAAACCTATAAATGTGTTCAAGCATCTTTGTTATTTACAGTGGAAAAGCTCATGTATTGATCAAGCCACCCATTAGCACTTTCAACCAGCACTTTATTGGAAATGCTTAAAGTGCATTCCTTTGAAATGCTTTGAGAAAATGGATCCCCTTCTCTGTTGGCATTTGGTAATGCACTCACAGTGGATACAAGCCACCATTAGACTGAGGACTATGTGAAAATATTTGGTAATGCAAACATAAACAAGAACGGTTGACCTTGGAGGATAATTCCTACAGAAATGATGTACTGTTCTGTTTTTCTGAGATGATCAGAGGAGGTATAGTGGAATATTTTCGAGGGTCTAGTAATTTATTCTCTTGGATGTCGAGCGCAGGAGGGGGCAGGAATTTTCAGGAGTGTGTGACAATTGGCCTTTTCTTTCCCTGAATCTGCATAATTATTGAGGTTAATTCAACGCAGAGCTTGTGCGCCATTGTCTTTGAATGTGGCTGCCACGGCTTAAATGAATAAATTAGTGACAACGCGAAGCTGACAGACAAGCTGTGCACTGAATGCTCCATGTCAGAGAAGCTGTTTCTGAGAAGGAGAAGAAGCTGCAGAGGAAAAAAAAAAAAAAAAGCCTTGACTTGATTTGCTGGAGACAAACGTTGTCATTTACAGGCCTGACTTTTCCTAGCATTAGGCTTTCACTGGTATCTCTGCTACATGCTTAGTTATTCACAACCTGCAGGAATTTCACACATCTTCTCCGATATGTGTGTTAGTCTTTGTGCTCTGTGTTCCCCCTGACACACTCTTGATAAGCAAAACTAACATTGCCGAAATTGTGACAAGACACCTTGTACTCTTCAGGGAGATGATACAACAAAATGGGACAGATGCTCACTGCTGGAATAACTTTGATAACAGCATAGAGAGAGGCATATTAAGAAAAGTGATGGAATATTTTTAATTTTATTTATAATTTTTTTGGATTAACAGATCGTTATTTTTGAATGCAAGAATTGGCTGGAGGGGATTTATGGCAAGATGGACATATTGACAATGTGTGTTAAAGTTTTCCTCATCTCACCAACAGCAGATGTATACCAGATTTATAGGAAAGCTGGGCAGGAAAATAGCACACTGGCATGCAAGAAACACTTCAGAGAGACACTTTGTATCATACAGAATAGCATGCTGCAACAGAAAGCTTAATTCTCAAATGGTCTCGGTTTATTTCTAAAATTCTTGTGAAGAAATGTACAGGACTGCTCTGTATGTTTTCAGTTGCGTAGATATAAGGAATTATGCGCATTTTTTTTTTTATGTAGCGTGTCTGTCGGGTCTGCTATGGACAACAATGAGAGTATAATACAACTATTTAACTGTATAACGTAATTTCTGCTGGGTTAAATGTAGGCAGGAAAACTGCTGCTTCTGTGAAACGTTTCACTCAGTGAATACAACATGTGTAGCAAAGTTTTAGCCAAGCTAGTCTACTAGATAGTGAAACTACAATTTCATGTATTGTCAATCATCATCAGCATCCACTTATAGGGGGCCACAGGAGAAGTTGTAATTGCAACAAAAACATCACACGTTATGTCTAAATAGGAGCATTTTAAGTGTTGCCCTACATGCTGTGCAACACAAGAGTCTGTAGCCATGGCAGCAGCACTGAGAAGCTGTTTATATGCAAAATATCGTATTAGCATCAAAGTAAGGAAGGTTCATCCTCTGGGGTCCACGAATGTGCGTTCAAACTCTAATAGCAAACCGTCAGTTTATTTTTGAGATACGACAACAACAAAAGGGCCACAGAGTAGACCAGCTTGGCTGAACAATATGGTACATACCTCACGTTTACTGAAAGAAACCTTTCAAAGAAGCAGCAGTTTCCTCAGCTATAGATTCACACAGCCATAGTGTTAACAGCCCACTGCTCAGGTACAGAAATCCTGTTATACAATTGTTTTATACGCCCACCGTTACTTCTTTCTTTCCCACATGACATCCCTCTCCTGGAAATGAGATTAGAGTTGAGTTAATGTACTTAAATGTGTCCCTGTCTGGGCTTTTATGTGCAGTGCTGCTGCTATTTAGTCAGGCTCTTGACATGATAGATATGTGTTCTTCACAGGACTGATGACCAGTTGAAGACTTCGGAGAGTTCTTGTCAGAGGGGATAAGCCCTCTGAGTGGTGCTGGGGGCCAAGGACACCTAAGTTTCAGGAGGGGGTCTGAGTGCTGTCTGTCTCCAACAAGTCCGTCAAGAGACTGAAGTTAAGTCTCCGGAGTGAGATGTACCAACTAGCCCGCCTGGCCAGGTAACCTTCTGGTCTGTCTTTCAAGGTCCCTCTCTACTTGAGTGCTAAAGTAGTAACGAAGGTTCCTCGCTGTTGGGCTACTAGTCAGACTGTTTTTTTTTTTTGTTGTTGTTGTTTTTTTTCCACACAGAGGGGGCAACACAATGTTCTCCAAGTCCTCAGGGCACACAACTATGAACAAGCTGAAGCCCTTCAACTCAACGACAACAAGCACCAAGACAAGACAGGTACAAGTCACACAAAGGAAGATAATGATTTAACTGTGGGGGTTTTCTGATCCTTGCTTAAGCCTCTACAATCAAGCTGTTTTCAGTTCTCTTTTCTGGTCTTGATTTGTTGACTTTAAGAGAAAGGGATCTGAAGTGATCTGCGCCAAGAAGACACCTGCTACAGCTTTATCAGAGGTCACAGACCACCAGCAAGAAAAATACACAAAAACATTTTTCATACAATTTGGTTTAGACATTTTGAGTATCATCTTCTTTAAAATGAACAAATATTCTAACTGCAAGCTTTCTGCCTCCTCATCTGATGTGGGTGTAGCTGCTGACAAGCGACAGTAATCTCTGTATTCTAGTAAATATAAAACAGTCCCAGCCTCGGAAGAATGGCCTGGATCAGCACTTTATATTGCGTTTCCTCTCTCTATGCACTGATCACAATGCCAGTTAAAGCTGCCTGCTTCATTTGCTTGCGGTGTGTACTCATTATAGAGTGGCAAGTCAAAAAGCCCCACACAGTGGTAGGCATCCTGATCCCGGTGTGCCTTTCACATGTAAAACAGTTTCAGATGGCTCCAGCATTGTGCCACCATAATACAGCATCTGCTTTATGGCATGGAAAAAACGCATTGTAACCAAGTGGCAGTGAAAGAGCCATTGAAGGACAGCCAGGGCTTCACCGAAATACTGAGGCTTTGACCGTGACACAGACTGGTGGGTGATGGTCCAACAACCTGCACACGGCTATAACACTGAAGAAACATAAGTGACTGAGGATCTTTATAGTCTGACCAAGCTAGAGAACAGAAGACCAGACTACCCAAACTTGTCAATATACCGCACAACTTCAGTGGAGCCTCCAATGAGCCCTTGTATCTAGTCTCAATGCAGCAGTGTTGTGGGTCAGAGTGCTGCAGTGAGCACTGGAGCTCAGCCAGGTGGAAATGAGACACTACGCAGACAGAGACAGAAGATGCCCCTCATCCCTTAGCTTTCCATTAAACATTTAGAGCAGCGCACCAGCACTCGGCTCAGATAAGAGCTGCTATTGTGTGATACTATCGGGGAAAATGTCATAGTGTCACAGATGTGTTCATTTAAGCCACATCCACCAAGAGTATCCTCAATCATCCAGCACAATGCCCTTCTTGAGAGTAAGAAAGCTTAGTTCGAAGAAGGAGATTAGGTGAAGTAAGCAAAGAGAAAAAAATAGGACAGTGGCAAGCTATCTAAATTAGTCCATGGGGATTAATAAGATGTTATCTTGTTTTATATTTAATGAATGCACTGCCATTTTTATGGTCAGAACAGTTAGGGCAATCAGAGTGATCCATGTTTAAAGCTTAGAATGACTGATCCATGAGCAGCTGTCTCATTTAAAATCCTCTGTTAAATTCAGAGATACCTTGAGAGCAAAGGAAATAAAGGCTTTTCCATTAGCTCAGGGGGATATTGCAGTGCAACACTGTGTCCGCGGAATACTATCTATATTGAACTGCATCGTGTTCTATAATCATCAGACCAAAACGTGGTCTGTGATTATGATCATGTAAAACTGAAAAAATTAAAATACAATAAATAAATATTTACTGGAACCAGGAAATATTCTGCCAGCAAAATGAAACAACCAATCATCAAAACAGTTTCCAAATAATCAATATGCTCCAGTTCCGCCATTTACAACCTGATATTTTGCACCACTGTTCATGCTATTGTAGTTCCTCTTTACATGTTGCTAGGTGTATTTGGCCACTGGACATTATCATATGATGATGCAAGTAAGCCATTTAATCTACCGAAGGAAATGAGAACGGACATTTGGTGGCCTGGTCATTTTAAACAAAAGAGTCTCTCTGACTGGACTTCAAGCTCAGTGTAGTGCTGATATTTCCAAGGTCAAGAATAGACATGAAAGCATAACTTTGCCTCAGTTCATTTATACAATATCACAATACATATCAATATAAAATTACATGGTTCAATCTCATCCTCTCATATTTCTCTAATCAATTCCAAACAAAAACTGATCTTTTTTCTTTTTTTTTTTTTTTTCATTCAACAAGCTGGTTCTGGCACATTTTCATAGAAAAACACAGAATTAACACTTGAACAGTTTCCCTGCCCTATTACCATATCAAGCACATGCCTCGGATTCTGCTAATTTTAGCATTACAAAACACAGATACGTTGAGGTTGCTCCAGTTCATGGAGGCCCAGCGGTGAGTGAAGAAGGGTCGGCATACCATTGTCCAGTGTTATGTAAAGGAGCCACTTTTATACCATTTCACCATGTCTGATGTGAAAAAAGAAGTAGTATGCCAATCAAATTGAAGCTCTATGACAAGCTGTCTGTGGTTTCTCTGTGGTCACCTACTCCATTATGCCTCAGCACCACACAGCATGAGTGAGAAGAGTAAAAAAGGATGGCTTCACCAGGCATTGTAGTTATCATCATACCAGTGCATGAGATCAGCAGCAGGTTTTGATCAGTCTTTTGTTTTCATTTCTTAAATCAGTAAAAAAATCTGTACAGTAAAACTGTAAAGAATTCACTCAACAGGGCAATAAAGCACAGACTCTGTCTCTGCTACCAGCACTGCTTCCCCTCCAAGTTCATATCCAAAAAGTCCCAATTCAGCTGAATCTCATCTTAGATAAACAGACAGACAAAATAAAAATTCAGGGGCGTTTGTTTTGAGGCCAAAAGAGCATTTTCAGTTCTAGGACTAGAAAGCATAACTTACAAACAAGTGAAGCCCCTGAGAAGGCAAGAAGGCATAATAAACTCCTGCGTCTTTTTTAAACTTCTTAAAGTTGCCGTTGTCCAAGAAAGATGTTAAGTTGGTTGGTAGATAATTGAATACGAGAGGCTTTAACCAAATAGGCACTGGTCAGCAGTATGAAGAAACTGGAAAGGACACATGGGGAGAGGACATGTCCCCAGGCCTCCAGCAGGTGCATTGTTTCCAGGATCAAAAGAGGGGAGCCATGTTTCAGACTCGCTTACATCCTGGAGAAAGGGAGCGCATGTCCTGGTCAATGGCTCTTCCCCGTCTCTCACCTCTTCCTGACCCTCACTTTCCTTACCTCTCACTCCATCTCTACCCCCCTCCTAAGGGCAAACGTCTAACCAATAATGATCTCCTGTTGTGAGATATTCAGCTTACAAACAAACTCTTTCAAGAACTGCTAAAAAGCAATGACCACAGTAAACATGTAATTCCACTTAAACAAAAGAGTGAGTGAAAAGCAAACCCCAAAATTCAGAGCACACATCCAACCCACACCCTAAAGTTGGTACAAAAGGGAAGATACTTTGCTGGGTTTTATTTTGGCTGAAAAGGCAAATTTGAAAAGGGGGGGAGGGGGGACTTCCAAAACTTGTTTTTTGTTCTAATCTGTCGTTTCCACACATACACACACACACACACACACACATCTAATTTGACTTCAAAACACGGGGGGTTGTGACTGATACGGATGAAACTCTGCATGAAATCACTTTTTCTAGCATTATCTCCTCAAAACACACTGACAATAATGCGGCTATATTCGATCGATTCCTTGCTATGGTGTGGAGCAATCACACAGACTCCACTTTGGCAAACCTCAAAATGCAACGTCTGAGATTAACTCAATATACTTGATGTGTTTAACCACTTCCAGGATGACCTGAGCGCCATACCGCCAAACAGTGGTGACATAAGATCCAGTTTGCAGGGGTTTCATCATCAACCCCCTTCCCCCCTCGAGTTCAGATTATGAGAGTCTAGTTATCGCTCTCTCCCAGGGTTGGGTTTTGGGTGCAGGGCCAGGGTAATCCTGGAGAGATTGACTTGCGACGCCCAAGGCTTAATTAAACATTTTTCATTGCTGGTGACTGTGAAAAATCCAATCAGCCCGACCTCCATGTAGCTTCCCCTTTACTTCAGTCTGATTACCCACTATAGCATACATTTAAAATCAGTGCTGGAAATGGGCAAATCCTTAACTGCTTATATAAATAAGCAAATATACACTGAATCATACTAGTTTGCCTGAGGCTTCACCCCTGGGTCAGACAGTATAACATGTACGCTCTCAAAATTATAATAACCTAACTGACTAGGTAATTGACTACTTCAATCACAATTTGGACTATGTAGATAATGGGTTGTGGTCAACAGGGCTGAATTGACACTAAGGGACACTCACAAATTTTACCCTTCGAAGGTTGAAAACTTCACTCATTCGAAGCTGCAACAAGCAAAATCAACTTAGAAAGTAAATAAAAACAATGAACGTAGCAGCAAAGAAAAACACCAGGGCTATGTGAAGTGATAAAGAGTTGTTCCTTAAAAGAAATACTTTCTACATTATCTTTCACAGTTTGAGTGGCACACAAGTTAAATTTTTACATTTTGTTGCAAATCTCTTCCTCTGCAATGGTTCAGTGGCACCTAACTGAAGAATTAGCACTACCATCTGTGAAATATTAATATTCATATAAAACATTTATGAAAAATATTTTTATATTATTTAAATTACACATTTTTCCCCAAAAATGTTGAAAAACATTTGAATGGAAACTCTCTAAATCACAGGTTAGCATAGCCAGATTACTGACTATAAATATTTTGTTAACGGCAAAAAATACATATAGTCCATTTATTAGCATCAATATGAAACATTAACAACTACGCTTACAAAGGACTGGCAGTTGTGTTAATAAAAATCAGAGCTGAAAAACAGTGCATGATGCCACAGCAACTTTTTGTTTACAATTATATTTTTCTTTGCAGCCAACTCACACAGTAAGCCTTTACTAGCTATTTCTTCATTTTTAATAATCATAGTTCATAATTATGGAGAATTTTAGAAGGGCTTAACTCATATTTAGAGATAGATCTAAAAATAGGCACCCACCCAGATCAGGTCCATAGTGCATAGTAGGTTAACAAATATAAGATATTAAACATACTCTGAGAGTGATTACAGGGAGAGTGTCATAAGGAAAAGGAAATAATCAGAGGAGAAGAGAGCCACAGACTAAGACAGAGAAAAGGAAAACACAGTGGTAAATCTGCTCTCAGGGCAGCGACTGCTCCTTCATTTCAAACACATGGCAACTAACTGAGATTATAAAAACAGGTTTTAATAATTCTGTAAGTGCTGTGAACATCACAAAAGCAGAGACTGGCTGTGGAAATGAAATCACAATTTTAAGCATTATCATTCAATCAGAGGAGATTAGGGTTTGTTTGCTAAAATAAGAGATTTCTTTTTTACAATAATCTAAAAGCCTCAGATGTGCATGAAAGTTTAGCTCAGATAACTCAGTAAATGGAAATAAGTCGGAAGCGGGTATGGCAGCTTCTGGGTACATTTAATACTTCCACACACTTGTTCCACACATTTCCTGAAAGCAGTTGTGAGCATTTAAAAAGCGCCCCATGACTCTGAACAGGGCTGTTCACAGACGTGGAAATGTCAACCACAATCAAGATACTGACTTCAAAACCAAGAGCTGTATGAATTCCACCTCAGTGACACATCACAAATGACCAATGAGTGAAAGTGTCCTATGTTTCCCTCACAGGACCTGTGGAGGCGTGCTCCCTGTCACAAACAAGCCCCTTTGAGTAACATGTCCACTAGTGCTCCACTCATGGAGAGAGAGAGTCATTGTGCCTTGAGCCCCGAGAGGCCCAAAACCAGCCAACCTTGAAGACCCATGCATTAGGTCTGCTTCCAACATCTGCCAGGACAATACCAACTAGAGCAAATATAAGGAATGCCATTCATCTTTAATATCCAAATATACAATGGTGCAAATATGCCACAAAAGGAGCTCATGGAAAAGACTTTTTCTATTAATGTACATGTCCGAACCAAAAGATTATTACTGTCGTTTTCTCTCTGAGAGACTTCGTTAACACTAGCGACCTTTCACTATGGCAGCCTAACGGAGACTCATTGATATTTCTACATGGACTTAGAGACAACCGTGGTGCTGAAAAAGCCCAGTGATAGCCCAGACAGCTCTTAGCCATCCTAAACGTTTGACTGGGTTATCAGGCCAGCCAGCCTCAGAGGAAATTCTGATAAATGAAATTGCAATTTGTCCATCCTGCCTCCTCAGAGCTGGGACCCCCTAGTCCACAGCAAGGAATTATCTTAGTCATAACTCCATATCCTCCAGTTCCTAAAGATACCCAGCACTGACAAACCAGTAAAACTGACCATAAGGAGATTATGCTGACTGCTATTTCACTGCTCGCATTTGATCTTACATTTCTCAGGCACAGTACACAGTCAACTGGCCAGCTGGCCAGATGTTTTACTAATACATCAAATTTACAGATAATATTCTTCTCCTAGTGATTTGAAAATGATGTTCTTGATGGAAAGGGAATCCTGAATAATATGCAAAGCTGTCTGGTGAGCTGTATTGCATCAGATCAACAATATATGACCTTGTTCAAGATATCTACAGCTACAAGTAATTATTATTTCTAGGGAGGAATGAGAGGAAAATGTCCAGCACTGAGAATGATTGGTTATCTTTCCACTTACTATGAGCCCACAAAACCAAATGATTTTTTTTCTAAGATAAAACAAGAAAGCAGCAAACCCCTTCATTTCTGGAGCTGGGGCAAAAAAAAAGAAAAAACAATTTGGGATTTAAATTGTGGTCAGATGATACAAAGGCTGATTATCAATACATTTCCCATTTTAGCCTCTTGACACCTGTGACCTAAATGGCTCCTCTGATTGGTGTAAAGGAAGAAAAAGAGATTTGTTTTGACAGTTGTACCAAATTTTATGATTCGAATGGTTTTCTGACCTCAATCTTCCTTAATCATTTTGAAACCCGGACAAAGATTATCCGATTTTAGATTATGTTTTTTACACAACATGCGGCGCCTGGACACACACATATATATATATATATATATACCCTCAACCATATATATATATATAGAGAGAGAGACAATGAGTTTTTTTGTTTTGTTTTTCTAAAGCAGCTAAAATCTGTTTTGTGCTTTTGATATCTCATAGGACATGCACATTTATCTTCTCCTGAACAGAGAAATCCCAGATCTACACTTGAATTTGTTTACCATCCCAATCCTTTGTCTCCCCCAGGAGAATTTTTTTCCCAGGATTCCTGTGGCTGTGTTTGGGGGGTTTAAGGGATGAAAAAGAGGGAAATAAAAGCCCATTGGTCTCAGCGCCACAGAAACAGCATCCAGAGCCAAGCTGTCATCCCACTTGGATTAAGGGCCCTTCACTGGTGGCTGCTGAGCTACTAACATGGTGTCTTACCCTCAACCAGGTTGTGGGAGGGCGTAGAGGGTGGAGCAGAGGGTAAGGGCATTAGAGGGCCTGGCCTAAATAAGATCTCGAGGTCAGCGAGCCTCCTGAACCATGGCAAAGCCACTTTGTGTCTCCATGTCAACTTTATTCATGAGCTGACAGCTAAGTGTCTCCTTCTTTCCTGTTGATTCAGTCCCTGTTGCATCATGTGCTGGGGCACCAGAGATAATCTACGCCTTCATTCTGTTTATCTCTGCAGACCCCCACTAATACAAGTTTATGGGATGTAACATTCAACAGCACACTGAGGAGGCTTGTGGAGGAATTCTTGGCAAGGATCCTTATTTTAAATCTCCATCTCTGTTATAAGGAGAATATAAGCTGGGGTGATATATTTGCAAAGCTATTAGACAGCACAAGTGGGCTGCATTGCTGTGCCAACAGAGTGTGGGATGTGCGGCCGAGAATTTCTTAAGCTCTATGCAAATAGGAGGAAGATGAATGCTTCAGACCAGACTAGAAAGCGTTCAAGTACATACTCATCGAGAATTGTCTGTGAGTTTGGCAAGCATGCACCCTGCTGGTGGAGCAATGCCCACCTCCTGTTGTTTTCAGAACAGTAGAAGGAAGCACTGGTCTATGTCATGTGCTGCCACTGGTCCACCGACTACCTCTCCAGCATCTGCTGCCCATCGAGCCGGCCAGAGCCTCGACAGGCCCGCTTTTAGTGGAGCAAGGACTGGAGAGTCCTCTTCAGCAGGGACAAATATGTGTTCAAACAGCGGCTCCAACACCAGAGTTTCTATTGTGAACCTCTCTGGGCATAACCCTGCATCACCCCCCCCTACACTGCAAGAAAGAGGCTAGAACTGCCACCCCACAAGTACAGACAGAGAAAACAGACCCCCTTTGTTCCCCCTGCCCCTTCACAGCGTCAACTGAGGTACATGATCCACCCCTCCTCCCCCTCCACAATACTGAAAGCCTCAAAACAGTCCCACTTACATTTCCCCTCCCTTCGCTTCTTCTAGTGGGGGGAAAGAGAGCAAAGTATCTTCCGAGAATACAGGAAATTTACTCTGAGCACACATGTCAAATCTCATCATTGCTCATTTAAGGTTGCTAAATTCAAGGTTGACTGGGAGTCAGATGTATGGTGTAAGGTGCTAGTTAACCTGTCATTCAGTCTACTGGGGACCCACAATAAACCCACAATATTGCATTTCATATTCAAATCTCCCAGCTCAAAAGGGGGAATCCATTCCTGTGGACCCTTAGCAGTTCAGAGCAAAAGGAGCATCGCTAAATGCTTTGTTCACAATCAGGGGTGTAATAACCTGACGTGGGCGATAACAGTATTCCCTGGGAAACCTTGAGTAATTGGTCTTGCTGACTGTCTCAGTGTTAGGCTCTGGTGCAATGATTCGTCCACAGCAAACCCACACTGCTACTCATCTGCCATCTGTCCACTCAACCTACTGCCCAAAAACTACAACTTTACACCACTGCGGACAGTGTCTTTTTGCTACTAGTCACTTTTTTCACTCTTCATGAACAAGCTGATTATGTCCTCAGTTCTAATTTTTTATTGTCTGGTTTATACAACTCCTCTGGGACCCAATTAATCATCAATTCATCTGCCCACAATTTCTGGTGAATCAATCTTTACATTGTCACTAAACGTGAAAAATGTCCATCACTTCTTAGAAGCCTAAAATTTGCCAGTTGATTTCAGTATTTAAGAAAGTGAAGTACTTGTTCACAATTTATGTCTTGTTTTGTCCGAAAACCCTTCAAAATCCACTTTATGATTATACAAAGCCAAATATCTTTACACTGCAGAGACAGGAAGCACAGGATCATTTTTGTTTAAAAAATTGTTCCAATAATTAATGAGTTATCCAAACATTTATAATGATTTTGTCCCTATCAGTCAGACTTATCAGTTAATGAAATGATCCCTTCAGTTGGAACCCGAAAGAAGTCACTGAGGCAGGAGATAAAAGGGAAGAGCAAATCAACGCCACAGCTTTGTATCTAATTACTCAGGCAGCTCAGGTCTGAGTCTGCCTGTGAGCAACACATAAATCACCTAATAACAATTTTTCATAGTCATCTGTCACCATCTTCTCCTCTTAATATCATACATGTCTAGAATGTAAACATCAACAGTTGCAGCTGCGTGGAGTGGATTCACAGGAACATGTCAATCCCCATTAGAGCTGTTGCCTAACTGAGTGTGAAACTAATTGCACCCACCAGCTTGCAGCCATACAGACCCTACTCACAGAGAGACACAGAAAAAGTGAAACCTGTGTGTAATGGCCAAGTATGTCTTTCTTTACATGTACTCATCTGCCCCTGCATACATTTGTCCAAATTACCACCAAGCAAAGTGTTCAGACAGCCATGAAGCGGCTGGGGACACCGTTCCCACTGCGGTCCTCCTAATGAGGCGCTCATCAGTCCCAAAATGAGACGAACATGCTTGTGACAAGGAGGTCCAGGCCATGTCAGTGTGCTGCCCTGCTGTATGTGACAGGCTCAGCAGGAAGAATCCCCCAAACCGCAGTGACACTAATGGATAGGCATGGGCCTCTGTCAGTCCCCGGAGACTTAGCCTCATCACAGCTGAGCAGCACAGCCCTTCTATTCATAACTGCTGCCAGGTCGCGTCCACTCAGGGCACAAGTACACGTGTCCCCAGAACGCACTCCACTCAGTCAATCAGCTGGAGTGACCAATAACGGCATGTTATTGCACTTTGCCCTGTGAAACTGTGCATGAAAAAAGGAAATGCCTGTGTCACTTCATTATCTTCAACTAGGACCTCATTTTTATGACTTTAGTCATTATTTCTACCATATTAAAAACTGTATGCCTACTAAGAAAACTACTCAGATCTGGGAAAAAAGCAACACAAGTAAGTCAGATGAGGCAAATGCCACAAACACAAGGTGACACAGTAAACCTTAAAACTTGCTCCGTGGTTGGAAAAGGAAATGTTATGACCCAAAGCGACCATTGTAAACAAACAAACACTAGTTCAACCTTGATCTTTGTAGTTGAACACCTACACAGTTTTCCTTTGCAAACGACTGTCTGATTTAGCTGTGAAACATTTATACGATTGAAATATCACAAAATTAATGTTCCAATTTCACAAAAGTAATACCCATGTCAAACATGAACAAAATCAATTTCTTCTTTCAAAGTTGATCAAAACAGAGGTCTTTATGAGTTTCTTCCTGTAATGTCTGCCACGCTCCTGGCTACTGACCTCAAATGTCTCCTTCACTCACCGCAATTTGTTAAGGAATGTTAAGACTCCCATTTTTGTGTACTTGAATCAGGCATTTCTTCTACACAAGTGGAACGTGTCCTTGGTGAAATCACTGGGTCAAAGTCTCACAGGTTCACATCAGTGCTTCAGAGAAGTGATGTCATAGTTGTCCCCAGCAAGTGACACAGAACAACTCTTTATATCTATGAGACACTTTGTCCCAACCCACGATTGGCAGAGTTCACAATGCCATAGACGGCATCTTACAGAAGGAGCGTTGATCACTTCTCGCAAAATAGTCTGCGTGTTTCCCCAGCCCACGGAGTAAAATTAGTGGCATTTTCCCTCAAACACCCAAGCTTTTCCCATAGCCCCCGGCGGCAGAGCTGCCCGCCACTGGTTTTGGGTCAGGAGTGTGACTGACTGGTGCTCTCACAATAACTCCAGCCAACGTGTGTCATGATAATCTCTTAGTTATGCAAATCTCTGAGCCGAGTGCCGTTTGGGCTGAGGGAGAAAGTAAAGATGGCAGCAAAATGTAGGCCATGATCTTGTCCTGATTTCTCCACATTTGTGAAACGGGCTTGAAAATGTGCTTTCAGTGGCGCTCCGCTGGGAGTGGAGTGGTGTCTCTCTCAACTCAGGCTCCATCCAGACTCACCACGACTCAAACCCGAGACCCAACTGAATGCCAGAAGACTCACAACAAACATGCATCCGTCAAAAGTGGTGTCGCACATTTTGCCGCCTGTTTCTGTGAGTGAATGCAAAGCACACATAAGGCAGGGATAGGGGGACATTGTTATCTTCTTAAACAGATTAACAGTAGTCTGCCTGGGGTGAATAAACATTACTAGAAAGTGTGTCAGCCCTTTCAGAGAGCAATTTGAGCGAGAGCTTCAGACAATGAAGTGGGGAGGTCATTAGCATTGTATTAATATGGATATCTGAGCAGTTAGCGAAAGTGTGCAGCCAAGGCATGTGTGTTTGGGTGTGTTTAGGAGTGAGAGTGTCTGGGGATGAGCTGACGGTAAGGGGGTCGGTGGTGGTGGGGGGGGGTTACCAGCTAGGGGCAGGGTTCACCCTTGACTGAAGCTTTGACTAAGAGAAGGGGGGAGGTTGGGAGGGAGGGGTGGTGGGGGGGGGATTGGGTGAGAATGTGGGGGGTTTTCTTTCCACTAAAGCGATTGTTCGACCATGGGAAATACATGGCAGGAGATGATGAATGAAATGATAAATCTCAGCAGGGCTCTCGCGATCAGATCGTGTATGATGAAGGGAAATTCAGACTCAACAAAGTGACTGTTACGTCAAAACAATACAAGAATATGAAGGGAATTAAACATGCGGGGAGAAAATCAGCATAATGAATGAGGGAGGTGTATTATGAGGACAGCAATGTCATCAACACAGAAAAAAAAAAGAAAAAAAAAAAAAAGCAGAGGTTAACTAAAGCACATCTACATAATATTTCCTGACAGCATGTGAGGTGGCCGTCAAACCAATCCTGTCGAAGGTTCACACAGCAGAAGTGTCAGGTTGGTCGACGCTATGTGTCCAGCTTTGGTTTGACAGCCGTGTGTGTGTGTGTGTGTGTGTGTACACACCTGATCTCTGTAGAACCCGGAGCTAGATGCTAAACGCGTCAGTGTGTTAAGAAGTGCGGTTGTGTATTTTTAGAGATTCGGCGTTTACCGGCCGCTGCGCAGAGAGGACGCAGATTCTGTCGGGTTTTTTTTTTTTTTTTTGTATTGTTTGTTTGTTTTTTTTACCGGACGGGCTCTCACCGTCCAGCTGAGAGGCAGCAGGCTGCAGGCTGCCTCTCCGTCCACAAACTCCTGGCAGTCCGCCGGAAAGCTACACGACACGTGTGGGAAGATGAACGGCATCTCTTTTTGGGGGAACTCACCTAATTTCTTCCGCTCCGGCGGCGCCAAACGCGGAGCACCGGTCTGTCAGATGCACGCAGTCCGCCGTCCGTTAACGTGGAGTCCCGTCCGGGCTCCGAGCAGTCCCGCTTCTGTGTGCTCTGCCTCAGTCACTGGTCCTCTGCTCTCCCACCAGTTCACCGACACACATACACAAACACACACACACGCACACACGCAAACATACACGCGTGCGAGCGAGCGGGCGGGGGCGCGCAGCAGCAGCAGCGCTCCGGGGCTTGCGCACGCCCTTCGCGCGCACTGCAGCGCCGCTGCCGTCGTATGGTGGCCCGAAGGAGGAAAGGCGTCCGGGCGAATCCTCTGTCCAAATAAGTCCCAGCGATAAAGAGCAGAGCCCAGCACAGATGGACAACAGCTGGGCGACTTTCAGGATAAAACAAACCAAAAGTTGCCTTTTAATGCCCACTGATGTCCTCGTCTGTTATTAAACAGCAGGAGGAAGCTGCAATTTAGATGCTGTGTTGTTCATGTTCGATTTAAGTGTAATAAAAAAAAAAATGAAAACGCTGAAATAATTCCAAGCGAGAGGGATTGTAATAATCCAGCACAATTTCATTAACCTGGCAGGAGAAAAAAAAAGCAAAGTGAGGTAAAAGCAAAAATGCATCAAACAATAAAACAGCATTTAGTCAGATATCAGTACTTGCAGCCTTTAGAAACAACTTGATTCCAGCTGTTTTGGACAGTAATTGCTGGGAGCCATTTGCTGCCCTGGTGCATTCTTGCACTCTGCCCTGAGAGCAGGATTGCACTAATAATCATACAATTACCTGTGGGATCAACCAACAGTCTGCAGGACGGGATCATGTGATTTTAAAAGCTACATTTCATCTTCAGCTCTATGTGCTGCTCTGCTGTTCTCTGGGTGCAGTGGTAGCCATCTGCAGCCATACAGCACAGCAAGTGATGCTGACTCTGCAAAGCATCTGAAGCATCACCTCAAAATGCATTGGCAGTTATTGATCATATCGGGAAATGTGCTGAACTGCAGCTCCTCAAAGGATGCCAAAAGAATTTCACTTAATGGCCCGTTGGATGGTTTAAATCCTTGATCCAAACGCTATGTTACTTTCTTCAGCACTTCCTCTTTTTTTTTTTTTTTTTTTTGTGTGTGTTTGGTAAATATTTTCAAAGGTTTTCTGCTTGACAGTTTAACATGTTAGATTGAGTCAAAACGGAGAGAAATGTGGAGCTGACGTGTAGTCAAGGTCATTTGCTGGATGTAATCCCCCCAGAGGCAAAAGTAGCAGTTTCCCTCATCTACCGGAGGGATTCTTGCCCACATCTGCCTTCCAAGTGCCACACTGGAAGTATTGTAATTGGCCTAGCCTCTCATCTTAGACTGCCTCCAGATACGTCTGAATATATCTAGAATCTCATTAAAATATTCCCATGATTTCCCCTATGCATATTATCCATAAAATACTCTGGGGGATTTCATAGAAGTTCATGGGCACACCGCCATGGAAACACAGTTAGTGCTTTGCAGGTTGCCAAGTGGATGTTGTCAGGGCTTTGTGTTTAAATGCAAAAACCCACCAGAGAAGCCGTTGTCTCTGCTTCACTGGTAACTCCAATTATTGTGCCTATTGCGGCATCGCATCTTTGAAGTCTTCTTCTGCTCACTGAGATGCAAACCTTCACACACGCTGGGCTACTGTGCAGGAGAGACAGAGTCATCAGTTGGCTTGTTTTCTTCAGTGTTACTTCTTTAGTCTTTCCAAAAACAAAACAGATAACATATTCAGCCCCAAACCAAGTCAACCATGAAACAGTTCCCATCAGAGGTGATGATTAAGTAATAGATTCAACGCAGATCAGCAGGTTGAGATCACGGCGGTGTCAAACATCCCTGAGAAACCCAGCATTCAGTCTGGTTTCTCTGTTGTAGAAAAGAGCAAACATCTCAGACTTTAGTCCACGTTATTTATTATGATTTCAATCTGTCAGAGTTTATCCGTCATACTTTTTTTAAAGGGAATAACATTTTGAAAATAATCTCTTTGTATCTTTTCTAAACTCCAGCCGCATGCTTCAAAACTAATTAAGTGCTAATGAGCAAGGAGTGTTTGCTTCAGCTACAATGTGAGGTGTAATTGAGTCGCAGCCGCCCTACAGATGGAGTCATTGTTACATAACAGCAGCGGTGGGGGCAGACAGTACCTGTCAAAACCTCCTCCACATACTACACGTTTTTTTTATTGGTAATCTGGAAGTTTGGCCGAAGGTGCACAAGAAGTCTAATTACTGATATAATTATTGCTCGGGGACAAGTTCCTGAGTCTGATCTGTTTACATCAGAGGAGGCCGCATTTCTTCCCTGGGTCTGCTGCTTCATTACATAATGGCTTCTCTGTGTTGAGTGGGAGCAGCCTTTACTGCCTGCCTTACCATGCTAACACACCAGAGGCAAAAGTCTGACAATAATCCGCTAAATACAGCACAGTGACCACATGTGGTGCAGCTGTGCATCAGTGGGGAATATGGCGGATATTAAGAAATAATTTTTCTTGTGAACTGGAATTATTCACAAATTGATGCACTGTGCTAAGTTTTTTTTTTTTTTTTTTTAAAGGTTGTAATGAGGATAATCTTTTCTGTTCAAGGATGGTCACTGCTTCCACTGTTTCTTCTGTGTATAGATGGCACCGCACCATTGACTCTGGGATGTTCTCCATTTAACCCTTCAATGGGTTTTAAGAAAACTTGAAGACTTTAAAGTTTAAGTAAGGAACCTCCTGTACCTGAAGAAAAAAGTAAAGTCGGGGTGTGCGGGGAGACCTTCCTTGCAATTTGAATTTAATAAACTGTCCCTAAGCCTCAAATAAAAGGTAAATGAAAAACTATGATCTTTGTAGTCATTCAAAAACTTTGATGCTCTTAAAACACTTGAAAGCTTTTTGTCAAGTCATCATAATGAGCCCAGGAACAGCCCAGCGTCCGGCACTCAGGGTTAGACCACATTCAACCAGTGATCACAGGATCTACAAGATCTGGTCAGGTCGGTTCAAAATCAAATGGATCAAAAATTATGCCTTGTATTGTAACATGGGTCATTGGTGGACTGAGTGAAAAACAGCCTACAGAAATCTGTCTTCTCATTAAATGTGATGTTAGATAAGAATGACTCTTCAGTGGGACCCCTCTGTTACCGTATATTTATTATGTCTGTGTTGACGTGCCAAATAATCCAAACTAAGGGACATTTTTTTCCTTTCTTCTGTCCTCATTTTACTGTTTCTTTGCTCCTGTCAGTGTACCACAGGACAAAGTGGCAATCGTGTAATCAAAGCTTGATAATAAATGATAATCAAACCTCCTCATCAAGCAATGACAGGTTTTTTTTAGTTGTCTTACTTTTGTAATTGTGCGGCCATCTCCATTTTCATGCGTGTAAGCAGCTGGTAGAGAGCTGTGTCAGAGCAAGGTGTTTACGCTTGAGGGAAATGTGATCCATCACTGGCCGGGGCTGTTTCCCAGGTGCCTGAGCACAGCCTTGCACAGGCATCTCAACTCACCTTCCTCTCTCTTTATGACTGACTGCTCACGGGTGAGCCTTAAAATTACCCTGCTCGGAAAAACACAACCCTACCACAACACAGTGAGAGTAAACAAAAAAAAAAAATCCCAAAACATTTGTGTTTGAAGGGAAAGAGACTGGCTGCTCTAGACGTGCCTGCAGTTGTGATTTTCTACATCAGAATTTGTCAGTACTCAAGTCTTGATCTTTGGAAATTGAGGTGAGGGTGGATATCAGCCCAGATCTCTGTTGGAATAATAATAATGTAGTTATGTAGTCTACCAACTTAATATCTGTCTGTCTTTTCTCCTTGAGATGATTCACAGCTGCTTTCCTGAGATCACAATCAGCTAATCTACATATAATTAGGAGCCAAGATGCTGTGAGGTTTGGTGATGAGTTTTTAATTACATACACTTTCAAACAGTCTTAATACATGACCAACAGGAGAACAGTGGAATCATATAAATCTGGCTAATATCTGCGTCCATTTTACCCCAAGTCCTCTGGGACCAGTTATACAGTACTTGACCATAGAAACAAACATTTGCAGTGCTTTTTAAAGCACAAACATTGCAAACACAGGATCATTTTCAACGATGAGAAATCAATAAGCAGCAGCATCTTTCAGCTTAAACCTGAATGATTTCAACAAATGTTACAGGAAAGTATAGTGGAAAGTGAAAAACAGCACTTCAGGGCAGAAAGGGTAAAAGAGGCTTTTGAAAAGTGGCATCAAAGGGAAAGAGCCGGAGACAACAGAAAATGTGGATAGCCTGTGGGGAATCCATAAAACCAAACAATCAAGCACTAGATGATAAAAGCATTTGAAACAGCTGAACTAAAATACTTTGCGGCTAAAGTAATACATAAAAGTACACCCCTATGGTATGGAACCCCATATTTATTAAAAATTATAATGTGTATATATATATATATATATATACAGGCTTTGTATTAGAAGTAAATATGCAGTTTACACTCATCAAGATGTCAGGTTTCTGTGGAAAATCTGAATATAACATGCATGTATTACAGTAACGCTTGAAGTGCCCCTGATGTGCCAATGTTACTATTATTATTATTATTATTATTATTATTGTTTACAATTACATAGCTTACTAGTCACTGCATTGTTAAATATGCAAATTTTAGTTATTATGACCAAAAAATACCTGATTGACCTTGATTATACTGTTTAGAAAAAAAAATTTCCTGTCTTTTCTTCATATAGTACATGTTACAATGTTATATGTTGGCAGCTCAATTTAACAAATACCTAAATATTTTCAACAACAGGTATTACTCATCCATATTTTTTCCTGTACACACAGTGGTTCATGAGGATATATTGGTTGTCTTAACTAGTTTTTCTACGTGACAGCTGATAGGTTCGTAAGTGCTCATTTTGAAAAAAATGTAAATAAACATCTCTTCTGTTTTTTTTAAGTATTTGTTTGACATATTAGGAAATGCATTTTCCCTAATCATGCTGCTATAGCTCTTGCTATATGTTAGATGAGAGGACTGACATTGGTTTCGCTTCAGGGAAAAAAGCTTGTTACGTTTGGACAGAGGCAGCAAGCTGTTTCTCCTTGTTTCGAGTATCTGTGCTAAGCTGATCTAATAGGCTAGTGATGACACCTTCCTACTCACTGTACAGACCTGAATGTGGTATTGTTCTTATCATCAAACTCTTGGCAAAGAAGTGGACAAGTTCATTGCCCCTAACTGTCAAACTGTTCCTTTAATCACATATGATGTATTTGCTTGCATGGCTGAAAGTGTGTCCCTCAGGGAGTTCTTGTTTCCACATGCTATTTGACACATCTTTGAAACAGTGCTAGGTTAGGAGCTGCCAACCACAGTGGCAAACAGATGCTTTTTCACTGCCAAACATATTAACACTAAAAATACACTCAAAGTCTGAAGTGTGAGTGAAGGGTGAGTTGGATATATGACCTATTTGTGCATTTACACTATATTCTTCAAAGCTAAATTTCAAGAGGTCAACAGATGACATTTTCTAGGTGATTTGGGGATAAATAAGAATTTGGGTTTCCTTGTAAGGTAAAGGAGATTCGTGTTGGCTCTACAGCTTAGAGGAGTAAAAGGACAGACCACTATACATGTCAGCCCGCAGTTTGGCCCACTCTGCCATCCTCTGGACAGAGCTTTTCTCCTGGGTGAGGATGCGGGTGACTTTCTTCAGCTTCTCCTCATTCCTGTCCAGGTAGCGGATGCCCTCGGCTTGCAGCTGGTTGAGCTTCTCGTGTCGGTTTTCATCCATGGAGATGTCCTCACTGATGTAGGGGTTGAAGCGAAAATATGTATTTGGAGGGAGGAAGGCGTCCAGCATGGCGTGAACCTCTGTAGGGGGCAAGGGAGCTGAGCGTGAGGCCACAGATGACACAAAATCATAAACTGAAAATAAACTTGTGAAACTGTACAGACATTTAAGCAGTGTGTTAAGGGCATGTGTTTCAGAGAACGCGCCTCAGGCTGAATGTATTGGGTAACACCGATTGAAAACAGCTGGCCTGTCTCACGGCTGTTTTCATTTGCTTTGCCTGAGAGATTTTAAAATCAACAATGTACACATGCAAACAAACAGGCAGCTGGTAACAATAATGGGTTGAACATTGGGAAATTGGATTTTTTTTTTCTGTACATGTTCCTACAATAGCTCAACAGAGCAAACACTGGCCCAAAAAAAAAAAAAAAAAAAAGACTGTCAAATCTCTTGTTGAGGTTGTCGAACAAAGGCGATGAGGAATTCATCTAACAGTTATCTGCTGTGATTTAAGCTCCAAGCTTCAGGTCGAGGGGGGCAGGACCTACGATATTTGCTCTTTTTTTTTATATGTAATGTGATGAAGATGCAACAATCTAAATCTGTATACACAAATAAGCAATCTGCTGAGATGAGACAATAGTTAATTCTAGCTATTAAATATGTTTTTCTATCCAATTTGAATTTACTCTGTTTCCAACATTTAATGGTCACATGTAGACAGTGCAGTCAAAGAGATTACATTAGAGGATTATTAAGGGAGTGTCTTTGTTGCACATGTACATGACTTCAGCAACATGAGAAGTACACAAGAGATCAAAAACAAGATTTTCAGGAGGTGTTAAGATATGCTTGAACTGGAGTCCTGGTTCAGAATTAGCTGCTACCTCGAGTGCAACTATTCCAGAGACAAATAAACCCGCAAACTAAACAGTGTGTTCACATGTACAGATATAATGTATATATGAATATGTATTTCTGAGGCTGTGTGAGTTGAGCATGTACATTGAATAGCCTGGCTTTTGAATGCTGGGTAGTTGTAGACTGTGGCAATCAGCTTTTCTGCCATTTTGTTCAAAGTTAAGAAGGGTTCCTTTGTGCAGCGGGGCGGGGTAACAAAAACAACTCCAGAATCAAAGTAATTGCAATCGGCTGTCGTTTGACTGTCATTTGCACTGCTTCTCAACTGTCCCCTGTGGAGGAGCTGGGCTCCTTTTGATTCCTTTCAGCCTAATTGGGGGCCAAGGACTCCAAAGACAGGTCTCATTCACAATAAAAGGCAGCTGCTGCTGTCCACGCTTTCTGAATCCAATGCACCACTGCATGTAAGAAAATTGCATTAAGTCTCACTTTCTTTGCCTGTAGGTGCGGATGTAGTTTAAACTGGTGCTGCCATGACTTTCCTCCTCTACAGGTGATGGTCAGACCACT
Organism: Echeneis naucrates; assembly: GCF_900963305.1. Lineage (NCBI taxonomy): Eukaryota > Metazoa > Chordata > Actinopteri > Carangiformes > Echeneidae > Echeneis > Echeneis naucrates. Next base: position 16,820,670 of record NC_042526.1, on the reverse strand, counting down.
GAACAAACCCAAACAGCTCTATTTCATCTTTGGTTTAGTTAGATTAGTTAGATGTGCAGTTAGATTGTGAGCAGTATTTCTTGCTTGTTCCATTAGAAGCTTTGTTTGCATCTAAATTATTAGATTGGTCTTATATATCCACAACAACAAACAAGCTACTGATAGGCCTAAAACACAGTCGGAGGCTGGGACAGGAAGGCTGCTTTTGAAAAAGAGAAAATTTGGGATAAACATTCCTGCTAATCTGCTGTCTCTAAATAATAAAGCCCGTTTGAATGCTGGGGAGAGCTTAATCCCATACAGGAGGAGCAACTGCAGAGAAGCATCTAGGTCACATATTGCACCACAGCAGCAGCAACAGGGAGGGGACTGAGCCAAATTTAGGCACAGTTGAGGTGGCCATGTCCAGAGGTGATAAAGAAACAGAAGAGGCTGCCACCACAGTGGACACAAGGGGACACATCCAAAGTGAATGCAACCTGCAGTACAGTCATCCCTATGTATACAGTGTGGCTTGTCACCTTTGTTGGTCATGTGATTTTGAAACCATTTCCCCATGTGTAATCAACTGTGTTTAAACACTGTGCTGGTGAACTTGTGATTCTTTGAAAGGTGAACTCCAAAATTGTCCATGTCTTCTGAACTTAAATATAGTTGTTTCTTCGCAGGCGTGTTTATAACTGGAATTAAAAGGGCACTCCAGGACTGCTGAAGGACTCAAAAGGCGCAATGCCTCTGTAAAATGTCAAAACGCGTGCAGGGATTGAGACATGCTGAATTTGGACCCTGAGTCAAGCTGTTCCAAACATTAATGGATCTTACAACTATGAATGCAGCCAATAGCAGTCTGACTGCCTGACCTTTCAAACTCTGTGATTCCAGATGGTAATGCAGGCTTTCTATCATTTGCAGTCTTCAAGCACAGGCCAAGATAACTTTGATGTGATATTGCAGGTTACTCACAAATGTTATAAAGCTCTCTTCAAAACCAGAGGCCTTTATACAAATGTTCTCACAGGCTGGTTTATACTCCATGTGACAGTTAATATGTAATACGCTAATATGTAAAATCAGGAGCGCCCCTTTTGATTGGGTTTTTCTCAAGCTGTTTTTCATTATTTTTGTATATCCACCGTAGAGTTAAACTAGACTAGACCTTGTAATTTTTCAAAAGATATGATCAATGTTTTGAAAAGGCAGAGAACGGAGATAGAATTAGGTCTAATTGAGATGGATGTTTACACTTACCCTCTGTGTTTGTGGCGCTACTAATGACATTGGTGAGTTTGGTTTTGAGGCTTGTGTAGGTGGTACTGTTCTTGCCAGGGTTTTCAAGACGCCCAGTGCCGAGGGAGACCACACACTCCAAGGGCGTGTTGGGCCACAAACACTTACACTCATGGATAGCCAGTGCTGTGGGGTTGTTAATTAGCAGGCCTCCATCCTGTGCACAAAACAGAAGAAGGGCCATGTTAGACACTCCACTTACAGGCTTTGAATGGCATTTGATGTCAAGTCGACAGTCTTGGCAAAACCAATTAATTGGCATTAAAATTCCAAAACCTTTCATGGATTTTAGTAGTCAATAGACATAATTTAAGAACATGTGATGAAACAAAAGGAACAGAACAATGTGCAGTTCCAGTACCTCTTGTAAGTCTACAAAGCCTAGAGCTAAATTGTTGTTGTGTTCCTTCTCTCATAGTTTCAGTTAGACTGGCTTTGATATCAAACAACCACCCAAGAGTGCTTTTGCTTTGGATCCATAGTCTACCCAAGGCAATGGGGGAGTAACTGGAAAGGCTGTGGGGATTGTTGAATAGGCATGAGACTGAGGGGCCATGGAGCTGCAGGCTGGCAGCAGGATCAAACACACAGGGGCTAGTCCTCATTAAAGAGGCCAGGCTGCGGGGTGGGAGCTTCAGGTCCCAAGGGGTCTAGTGACTCTTTGGGGAAAAGAGCGGTTGTTTATGTGACTTAGTGTGCGCGCTTGTTTGATGGAAAGCTTGCATTAAGTCAGTGCATATAATAATTCTTGTAGCATGTGTCATATGGATTCATACGCGCTGAGGATTGGGGGGGTTGGGGTAGTGGGGGCAGTGTAGTGTAATGACCACTCCATACAAATCTGTGAAAGCACACGGTATGCTGCAGAATATGAATGAAGCCTACAAAGGCAAAGGTCTGCTAATCATCAGGGGAGATGAACTGAAAAATTGTCATCAATCCAAAGACCAGGAAAATAAAATTGCCAGAGAAACCTACAGAGGTAGTTTGACTGAGGGCACTGGATCAAGAAAATAGCTCCAATGACAGAAGGCACTTTGTGAATTACTTGTAACCTGTAGAATAGTTCTGAGCAAAAAACTGAGTTACATTGTACAATACAGAAAATTCATGCAGAGAAATTATTCAGCATTAGATATTATTCATACATAATAACAATGCCAACATTATTATGTTCATCAGGTTTGACGTTTACCTCGTTCACCTTCTCAGTAAATATAATTGGAGCTGATGGAAATATTATTAGCTTCCAGAAATGCGGTCATTGACCAAAGCATTAGAATTGCTAAAAATAGTTAACTAATTAACAAAAGAAAATTAATCGGCAACTGTATTGAAAACCAACTCATTATTTTTTGCCCTCATTAAGAAAGAAAGCAACAGTTTCCTTGGTGTTCTCAATATTCTACATTTAACTACACATTTGTCACTTTGGAATTAAAATGTCTACCAAAGAGTAAATTTCAGTGTGAATGGAAATATAACTTTGTGTTTTGACTTTTTTCCGGTTCATTTAGTAGATATTAGGTATTAGTTTCTCTGAATTGATCAACCATCAGTGTCTCGGTAGGCCAATACAGTAGAACTGGGTCAGTGAATCAAACTACATCCTAAAACTGCCATCAATACCACTAGAACGGCTAACCATTAAGATTAAATGTGAAAATCTACAAACTCTTCAGTCTTTCTGTGAAACAAACTGTCTGATCGAAAAACCTCTCTGTAAAAAATATTTGTTATGATAATGTAATCTATGGATCATTTCATGTGTTATATTGGTCTATTAAAGAGAATGTTTTTGAGAGCCAGCCCCTGAGAGAGCACTCATCTCACTGACTGAGATGGATAAAGAGGGTTTCACTGTGCCACAAAGCATGTAAGAACTGCTGAGGTAGCCATTTGTCCACAATATGTCATTATGCGCCAGTAGGGTTTCTGGCAAACCAAAAAATGAATTACAGAAAAAGGAGACAATTCCTGATTTGGAGTTAGCCCTAATGGAGCCTTAGAGAGACTTGCACTGCAGAGAGCACCAGACGAACCCAGCTGGAAACAAAACAACGACGCAGTTCTCTTATCTCTCTCTCTGTGAGAGACTCCATTTTCTAAGCTCAGTGGAAATTATGGCAACAGTCTGGGTCTAGTTATGGGTTCTTTGTGCTGATAGCTGGGGGCAAGTTTCACAGGCACAGTGGCCGGCCTTGCACACAGAGCCAAAGCATGTAACATTAGAAGTCAATTGCACAATGCTCTTGTGAGTTGGGAGTTGAATGCTATAACTTGTCTCCATTTCAGTGCACCTGCTTGAGAGCAATTCACAGTGACTTGTGGTCATAGAGGAAAATCAGATTCCTGGCAGTGCGGGAGGTTTTTATAGTGCCACTGGAAGACTGGTAGGATCTCTTTGTGTGGTGCTCAGAGCTTTTCAAAGAATTGATTATTTTGAAGATTATTTGCATCCGTCGTCTTCTTCCACAGCTGTCAAGACCACACAAGCCTCCTCCACAGAGGAGCCATCATGCTGAAAATACAGTGAGAACAGTCTGGCAGATGCTGAAACTGTACTCTTGGAACCTGGGCTCTTTAAAGCTACTTTTCAGAGTTATCCATACTTGGTTCACTGCCACAATCTCACATAAGGGTTTCTTGAAGCCGGGGCATATTTGTATGAGGGTTTAAGTTAGAAACAATGATCTACTTAGGACTAACTGCAAAGAAGCTTTGCATACAAAACAGCCAAACCGAAGCTGCCTGTCAAACACTCAGTGTGATGCAAGGCAAAGGTCACTTCCATTTATAATGACTGAGAGCTGTAATGCTGCCTTTATTTACAAAGACTCAATCCAACTGTGAGAAAACATGCCATGTGTCAAAGTATAAATGTCCTCAGAGGGTATCACCCTGTCTGTCACGGCCACCTGACAAAAGTTTATCCCCAGAGTCTGAAAGGAAACTGAATTCTGAAATAGGTTTGAGCTTCTCTGACAGTGATTCTGGATTCAGAGGGAGCCAGTTTATTGATACTCCAGAGGATCAGTGCTCCTCTCGCCTCGCCTTTGCCCTTCAGGGTCTAATGACTGATTCACAAATCAGCGCGGTACTTTTCCTATGTGCCAACAAGGCAAGTTTTCAACTAATTAGGTTTCCTGCACCACTGGGAACATGCTTCAGTTTTTCAAGTGCCCAATTACACCAAAATATAGCTCAAAAAGAACAAGTTCTTACAGTGTATTTGAGATGATATGAGCCATGAGGAAAAAACAAAATGAAGACATGCATCATTTATAGATTTCTTGCATCGCTGTTTGAAATGTCTCCGCTGTCATTAACTTTGGGGAGCTTATCTTCATTGGGCTTGTTTAGGCTGTCCTAGAGAGGGAGTGCTGATGTGAATAGGAAAGAGGTGCTATCGCCAGGATCAGTAAAAGTCATTTCACGCCCCAGTGTATGTCAGCTCCCATTAACAGGGACAACAAACTTCATCCTCTTCATTCAGTTTCTGTGTCTCAGTATCACGCTCCCTCTCTCTCTAACCCCGTGGGGTAAGGCTTAGCACTGCCTTGTGCAAGGGTTGTTACCAGCAGCACCAATATAGAGAAAGGAGTCCTTGCTTCAATCTAACTGAGGTGAACCTTCAAGATATAGTACATCTGGTGTAGTTTTCACATCATAGTCTCAGTGAGCAGCTGCAGTCCTTCTTACTGGGCTGGACTATGGGGAGCAAAGCCCTGTCCTGATTTAATATGAGGCGGAGAGTCCCTTCTCTCAAATAATTCATTTGGTAAGCATTACATAAGTCAGACAGATCTGAATGTGCCAGCCACAATAGCCCCTCTGTTTTCCAGAAATGGTCATTCAACCAACAACACTGATAATTAAGCTGCTATAAAAAAAAAAACTCTTGTGTACTTTCGATACTTAGCATAAACCTTCACTGGGCAAAATCAATCGCCTAAATCAGATCCTATCCACTTAACAGCCGCAACTGTCACCAGGGAGGATAAGACAACGGTGATTGTGTAGTGAGTGTTTCTCTCAAGTGGCAGCCAGGTCAAATCAGAGGTCTTCATGCCGTATTATGTGATTACGTCGACCAGTTCTCTTCTTTGCCTTATTTTTTCTTTATAGGCCCCAAAGGTCACATTGAGGTTCAAGTCATCGTCTCGGGCTGTCAAGAGAAAAGGAGCCCATCTGCAACGATGGCCAACTTTGCCCCAGGCAAGGCAAAGCAATTGAGATCTACTGCATATAGTTACCTTTTCCCACGCATTTGGCGAATACATGACCACACATGCACAGCTAGTGTTGAAACAATGAATCATCTCTGTCGGCTGAAGCTATGCTGGTTAAACTGTGAAAATTTCTTGCAGTGCTATAAATGGATGCAGATCTCCCACACTCATATTTACTCAGTGTAGATTCCTTTGAGGCTTCATGTACATTATTTGACAACTTCATATTAGAAAAGATCATTTTGCCATTCTGTCCATCGTTGTAAGTAATCTACTGGACAACTGAAAACTAATTTCCCTGCTGTGCTATTCAGGAGAGGCTACTGAACACACAGTTGCATACCAATACATTGTAATGCAAGGTTTTAAAGTTGAGACTTCAAGAGATTTCATCTGGAGCCACTGCAGTGAGAGGCCTGCTAAGTGTGGCATACTGTGAGAGGGAGAGGAGTTTAGAGACAGGAAGAATCAGGAGGGCTTTCATACACCAGCCAGTCAACATGCACCGGCCTAATCCCCAAACAAGTGTGCCAGTGCAATCAAGTGTTAGTGCATGTCTGGAAACACATCTGTACAAAAGAAGACAAAAAAGAGCAGTCAATTGAGGAAACAAGAGGAAATGTGACAATGAGAGAAAGCATGTGTGTGTGTTTACACTCAGGGGACCAAAGATCCAGAGAGTGTCTCAGAGGAGGAAGCTTGTCTGCAGTAGGGCTCATAAGTCTGAGCTCCATCCTCCAACAGCCTCTAGGTTGAGCTGTCAGGGCTTAGCATAGGAGGAGAGAGTGGGGATGAGGATGAGGAAGTGGCTAAAAGTTAATATTTATCTTCCCTGTTGCTTCTCTGAATCCACCACCTCTCACCTCCTTACTGTGGTACTGAGCATGTAATTTAAGGCCTGTACCTTCACCTGCAGTAGTCTTTACAAGGGGAGAAAGGGATCCAAAAGGGTTATGACTTCTTGAACTGCACTTTTGGAATGGCATGGAGTTTGTCAGTCCCTGGGTCTTTTTCTCAAACAGTCTGAAACAAATCTGTAAAATTTAATGACTACTTGTCTTATTTCTGACTCATTTCCTCCGTCACCCATTAATGACAGAAACATATGGGATGGCTGACGACCTGTTTCTGGCTGTGGCAAGTCCTCTTGCTGACCATGATATGATGCCCTTTTGGGGTTCTCAAGCTGGCAAAGGGTGAGGGGGGGTGTCCTACTGATTCCATTTCTCCCATGAAGTGCTGGCAGAGATGGGCACAAAACATGCCACCATTCTTCCCCATCGCCTCAGGAGACGTCATGGCAACTAGGCAGAAAAAAAACTGGGCTCCCCTCACCATTCCACACATGCCCTGGCATCGTTATGAAACGTCTAAAGTCTCCATCTTCTGTGTTCTTTAGAAGGGAGATAACTGAGAAGTCTTTAATGTGGTACATGTGTCTCCTTCTCTCCCTTCATTTCCTCTATTTTTCGCTCTTTTCTCCTTGTCCCCCTTGCTAGGGCACCCCCTCCACGGCTGTGGGGACAAGTATAAGGCTTTGATAATAACATGGCTGATCTGCTTCAAAGGCCTTGCTCCAAGTTACAATTTCCCCAATGTGCCCAGTGTGAATCAGAAGTTTTGGCTCTGTCAGATATATTTCTGTTCAAGTCTGCAGAATCAAAGAAACATCAACCAACAATCACAACTTTCTTGAAACATTGCTTGAGAATTTGGGCATTCGTGCAACACATGGCGTGGCAACTCTCTTGCGCACACCGTACAAAAGGGTAATTGTTTGGATCCTGAATGAAGTGGAAAACTCTGTGGGTGTTTGTGGAAAGAGCAAGATGACTCTCTCTCTAGGGAATCCTGACATCAGTCAGGCAGCATGTTATGCTCATGACCAGTTTCAAATAAAGTCATCAGACTGGGTGGCACTCTGAATGTGGCCAGAGGTTCACAGGGAAAGTAATGTGGTTGGAAGCTACACAAAGCTGTATCTAAAAAAAAATAAAAAATCATTATAAATTTTACTTTATGTACTATTTCATTTTGTCTTCTTTCTTAAAATGCACAAACTCAGTTGGTCTGCTCTTCATTAGTTTAAGTTGGTTATCAAATTAGAGTTTGCTTTGTCAGAAAAATTAAGCAAATGAAACAAGCTTTAGATTTTGAAATCAGCATTTGATCATAAATGATATTTGCAAGTATCGGTAGCTCTTAGCAGATTGCTAATAAAGGCATAGTTCATGCTTTGCAAATTTTTGCAGTTTGTCTGATTGCTTAGCTTTTATAAAATGTTTGATGAGTCATTCAGTCAAGATGTTTGATATACTTGAGTAAGACAACACTGAGGGAGTTCATGACTTAAACACATAAATGTTTTCCCTGTATGCACATAAAAGTTGCCTTCTGACTCTGAATGCATATATTATTATGAAATATCCCCCCCAGAAATATTCTAAAATGTACACAATACACCTTGATAGTTCACATATTGCTCAGATGTTCAAAAGAAAACTGAGTATTATTTGGAAATGTGAAGGAAAATATGGCCAAAAGGAGTTTCCTCTCACGTTGAAATCACAGGTAAAAAAATCCCCCACAATAAAAAGGTAGAAAGTGAGACAATTGAGCTAAAGCTTGAACTACACAAGTAATGATAGTTGAGGCTCAAGCACAACGTTAAAATACACTCAAAGTATTTTTACCCTGAAAAGAAGATAAGGTGTGGAAGTACAAGTCACAATTGCATATAATACTGTATCTTTCTTTGAAAGAAGAGACATTCAAATCAAATTTCCTGCCAAATGTATTAAATATATTAAAATACTCATGGTGTCTTATCTTCTCACAGTTTGACTTTTCAAGCTGGCTGCTGCGTAACAGCAATTGGAAGAGCAGTTCCATAATAAGATCGTCTGTCTTTTCCTTTCCAACGAGGCAGGTACAGCAGTCAAACAGTAGCGTGTGATGAGGGAAGCACTGCATTGGAGTAATTTATGCAGCTCAGAGTAGGATGAGACCTGCTAGACGCCAAGCTGGGGAAATCTCCCACCACAGGTGGGTTTTCATCAGCCAGTCTCTTTCATTTTCTCTTCCTGCATTTCCCCATTTACCTACACAACTAACACAGCTTCCAATTAACAGTGTGGGAGCTTGTCAACTTGGGATATTGCCTTTGATGCCAACACATGCTCGTTTACATGTATGTGCCAAACTGGTCTACGTTGAGTTCATCAGTCTCTACGCCACATCTGTGTTTTGAATGTCAAGTCAAGGAGATGTTGACATCTGGATGCACCGCATCAAAAGCGGACTATGCCAACAGATACTCAATAGGACATAATAACTTGATGTGTACACATCAACATCGGAATCAGAATCTCAATCAGAATCACCTTTAATGGCCAAGTCTGGGCACACAAACAAGGAATTTGACCCCAGTTCACTATGCAAGCATTTTTAGACTGGAAATAAATACACACAATATGTAAAGAAGATGGAAGTAAAAATATAAATATATAAAAGCCAAAATATAATAAAAGAGGGACAACAGAGTAACTGAAGGATAAAATATAAAAGATATGATCTAAAATAAATTACCTTAAATATGAATTCACAGAAAAAAAAATACTGCTGATGTGCAAATAACCTGAGATTTAAATTAAATAAACTGTGTTATTTACAGTCCTGTACTTGAGTGCTCTGACTGGAGTGTTCATTAGAGTAACATTATGTTATCATGAGCACTTTGAAGATGTTTTTTAAAGCTCTTTGCAAGTACTGCTTGAGGTAAAGAAGTTGCTTGTTTCGGAAGACTGAACAATGGCTCTTAACCCTAATCCTACTCATATGGTTCGTTATCTCCTCTGACTAAGTTCTTACTTAAAATGGTAAAGGGAGGCTATATGTATTGATTGGTAAAAAGGTAGAGTGGACTGGTGGTTTGTTATGTTACTGTTAATGCATATGTATTTAGTGAAGATGGATGTGAGTGTCTCAGTCAGACTCTAGCCCTCATTCTCCTGTCAAAATGTAACTGACTGGAAACAAACACTGACTGGCAGGAGGGAAATGGAGACCCCCCCACAGGATTCTTCTCATTAGGCATCTCAAAATCCTTTAGACTCTCCACCATCAACACAGACTATGCAGCATTTAAATCTGTCAGACACCAATAATAAGACTTGCAAAACTCAGAGAATTGCAGACGTTTATGAATCGACCAGTCCAAACTGCACACACTGACGTAAAAGAATGACATGTTTTTGAGAATTTACTGATGCACTGCAGGAAAACGGCTCACAATGGAAATGATAAAGGAATTTCAGCTTATGCAACAGCTGTGTTAATGAGGAAAATCCTCCTTAAAAGCACCAGCTCAAACTCTTGATGTAGAATGTACATCTGCTACTGTGGCTAACATAATTTGACCTTTTCTGAAACAAATTCTGACAGGAGATGTATGAGATTTAAACAGTATAATTTCATATCAACCTGATCATGATCAAATCCACCCCAAATGCTATCATCTTATCACTCTGAGCGAGACTGACCTGGTGGAGATCGCTCCCCAAGGTGAACTCTTGGAAATACCCAGGGGCTGCAGACGTGGCTCGGATGGCCTGCCAGAGTCTGTGCTGGCAGCCCCCCAGGTAGTGTGAGCGTACCCCTGGAATCAGGTTGTAGTTCCTGAACACATAAGCTTTCAGACCAGGGCCCCGGTTCACAATAGTGCTCACCGCCGCCACCTATAGGTAAAGACCATGACACAAAGTCCAAGAATATTTTTTGGCATGAAACAGCATTTTACATCCAACAGGCATATATCTAATCTCTGTCTGGCAGCGTAAGAAATAGTTGATTTTCGTTTTCCTTGTCTTACAAATCTGAGATCAATGAAGCAGTTTTCTGTGTAATAACCTAATAAATACAAAGGCATGCTGGTCAAAGACAGAGAAGAAGATAGTGGAGAAATGACTCAGACAATTTTCAACAGTTCACCTTGGGGCATTCAGGGTTTCTTGAAGTCTCCACCAGGAGGTGAGAGCCCATTTTCTCTCTGTGGGAAGGAAGATAGGAAAATGTTATTTTCTAGCTTAGTACATCTTTAAAAGCACTATGAATTCTTACAGAAATCTTTCTGCAAAATTCACAAAATCACCCTGCATGTTAGTTAATGAAATTGGAATGATTTTGCATTGAGTTTGATTATTTCAAGAGACTATTCTATTGACCTAAAGGGTTTCAGCTCATTTATAACAATGTCTATAAATGAGCGTTGAGCATATTTAAGCTCAGAGGAGGTTTGTTCTTTTCAAAATGTTACAACTCCAGTTTACAGTCATTTTCATATGTTATAATAATCACCTTAAAATGAATGTGTAATTTGACATCACCATGTTTGGTTTCATACTCTAGTAAAGACACAAAAATATTGGCTTGTACCTTCATAGAAGAATACAGCTACTCAAGAACATCAGGTATTATGGGTTACCATGTCACCATTGAAACATTTTACCTTTACTCTAATAGCTTTAAGCACTATTTTTGACTTTGTCACCAACAATAAAAATAGTACTGACTTAAGAATGGTCTCCCAGGCTTCACTGTCATAGAAAGCATGGCTCCAGCCCATCTTAACGGTACCAACAATGACGTTCTGCTTGAATATATCTGAGCCCAACTTCCGGTAAATATCATCACACTCGTTCAGTGGGATCTGGAACACACCTAACATGAACCCGAGGATAGCACCTAGCAAGAAAAAACAACACAAAATCATTCATACATTTTTTTAAACATGGGCTTCAATTACTCCGGAACCTGAATGTACATGGTAACCCTGGTAACCCTGGTAACAAATGGTGAAGAAATGGTGAAAAACTAATTGCTTAAAAGATTACCATCCTTATCCTGAGATAAGACATTCATATGTGCTTTGCATGGAATTAAGATCACTGTAACACTGTTGGCAAAGACTCCCCAACTACCTTCTCTCAATGATCAAGAATTGTTGACAAGACACAACAGTGCCGTGAGGAGAGAATTGGGGTGTACCTGAATAATGTGGATGATCAAAGCATCCAGATGTGGCCCAGATGGGTTTTATGTCTGAACATAATTTGATCTGGCAATGTCATTACATTATGCTTTGAGGCATTCACTAAATCTGAAAATGAAGCACCTCCAAATGGTGAAGATTAAGACTGAGACAACTGGAAGAAAGCGCAAACATAAACTTCTGCTGCTGATTAACGTGTATTTTGAGCTGCAAATAAAATGCAGTTTTTCAATCTGCTGTGACAAGGAAACACAAAATTGGCACATGGATAGCACAATGGTCCACAGCTCCACCTTGAGGTTACTTTACTTAGAAGGAAAAAATGTATTTGTTGACAATTACTGAGACTAAAAGGAAAAAAATCTTAATATTGTATCTTTATAAATTATATAACAATTAATAGCACCTTTACCATGACCTAAACTGATTTGTTAGCTGCTTTTTTAGTAAGCCATTCAAATTGAGGTTGAAAGAAAAGCAGAGCAAGAAATGGGTCATGATGTGATCAGTGCTGCCAGTCTACTCTGATAATCCATACACATGCAGGCGCACAGATACAGAAATAGGGCAGGAGGACAACATACCTGTGCTGACACCACAAATATAATCAAACAGCTTGTAAATGGGTTTGCCAGTCAGGACTTCCAGCTTTTGTAAAGTCTTAAGTGCAAGAAGTCCCCTGAAAACACAAAGTCAAACATATATATACACATACACACAGACATAAGATGAAAGCCTCTGCAAACATACTGGCTACACAGAGTGGGTGCACATCAATTTTAAACTATATGAATAAAGACAAATTCTCAACATGGAATTTACTTCACTTACTGAAAGTGCAAATACAACCAGTGAATTTATTGCCATATTGGCTGCAGGAAACCCTATTTTTTCCACTTGAGTGGAAGCGACTTGATATTTGCGAATTGCATAGTAAAGAAGTCAAAGAAGAATTAAGCTGTACCTTAAACCTCCTCCATCTATGGAAAGGATCCGTATGCCACGGCCTTTAACAGGTTTATGGTAGCCCACCAGAGCAAGGGCTTCTCTAACTGCTGCCCTCAGGCCTGGGTCATTCGCCTGCTTCAGTCGCAGGAGGCAAGGGATAACCTTCTCCTGAGGAACACATAAACATACCATCAGAGTCAGATAGGTATATAAAGAACACTGTTAATCCATTGCGATGAGGTCGAAGCAGAAGTGGCCTAACAAATTTACTTGTTGATTGGGCTAGATTAACTAAATCATGTAATGTTAGCACTTCCCAAGTAGAAAACAATATGTTTTATATGCAGTTATATTAACATCATTCATCTTTCTTTTCAGGTGGACAAGGAAGGACACAAACAGACAATGAGCTCTGAATAAGAGGACAATCCCACTGCCTCTGGGTGGACAATGGAGAGTCTACTGTTTGGCAAGTCATCCTGTAATCAGACTGACTGGCTAACAGATCAGTTGTGGGATGCTGGTACCATTTGAAAAGGTCACAGTTAATAGACCAGTGCACCAGAATAACAGTTACCTTATGCACTTACCATTTACATTCTGTCATTTCTTAATAAAACCAGTGGACGAGCTTCCCACTCTCCTGAGGACTGAATTATTTGAATTGGAGGTTAAAGGGAAGAGGCAAGAACTAAATGGTGTGTCAATCTTTTTAATGACCTTTTTGACATATAACTCTTTTTATGTTTTCCTGAATGAGTGGAAGATCTCTTCTTCTGCATCAATGGAATGGGAAAAGAGAGCATTCTTTTTTGATGATCTGTTGGGAGGGGAAGCCCTCTATTCCTCTCCAATCATAATGCCATCCTAGATAAAGCTAGGTCATAAATAAATATAGCCATATGGAGTATGGATGTGGTTGCTCTGAACATAAAAGGAGAGTAGCCTGTAAGCAGTTGCCACAGCTGAAAAACTGACATTTTGCCTGGTGTGGGAAAATTTCTGAGCACAAACATTAGGCCATCATCTGCATTTTTTCACATTATACAGCCGTTTACCTATTCATGCCAGATATAAGATCATAATGTATGCACACAAAACTCCTGCTGTAAACTGTCTTTACAGCATGACCTAGTGGCAAACATAAAAGGGGAAGCTTCTGACATGCAAAGCAACATCAGACACTTTGCTGACAAAGTATCAAGATGCTTTCTGGGTAAAAACAATCTGTCCAAACGTCTCACCTTGACAGCAACACCGCGCGTCTCTGGAAACTCCAAGAGATGGTAACTGAGGTCCTCCACCCTATTGATGTAGACCCTTACATCTGAGGCCCTGTGCAGAGCCTGAACCAGAGCTCGAGTCCGATTGTCCACACTCACCCTGGCAATGATCTATAAGAAGAACAAAAGTTAGATCTAATTGTCTGGGAAGTTGTGTGGGGCAGTTAAAAATAACGACTAAAAAAATTATTTCCAAAATGACACAGTAATTTTTCAATTTCTTTCTTCTGAAGACATGCAGAGCAAACTAAAACATTTAATTGTGCACATCTAAATGTTGCACTAAGACACAAAGCATGGTATGTAATATTCTTTCTTTACTTCCTTATTAGGACTGTTGTGAGTTTGTTGTTTGCTTGTTTCCCTTAGTCCATGGGCCAGATAACACAATTTTAAGCACCCATTAAGGTGGAATGATCCATTCAATATTTTGATATAAAATATTACTATATAACTCATTCAATCTTAAAGTAATCTAGTAATGATGAATGATATTTGAGATCCCTTATGTGGGTGACTCTGTTTTAGCATAAGTGTCATAATTCAGTGTGGAGATGATAAAAGAAACAAAAGTGCTACTCGGCAGTTGTTATCATGCTGCCAGCAGACATAGTGTATGCCTGTTCTGTACCAGTAAGGGGTTTTTGTGACCTAGATGCTACACATGTCATGTCTGACCACTGGATTAAATGTAACAACAGCAGTGCATCATCATCTGTCCACTCACTGGTACTGTCGTCAACAGCTAATGGATGTAGGTCATGCAGGGTTTTCGCTATCTGCTAACTCACCTATTAGATCCTGTTTCAAAATACTCAACCCATCCTCTGCATAAACTGAACGCCAAGTGTGTTTGCACAGTATGGGTTGACCTACAAACTACATACCTTCTGTGTCCTCGTTCCCTATATCATCCAGTGGGTTATTTTTAAAAACAGATTCCCAGAACTTTCAGAGCACATCAGTACACTACACTATCGTTAGACATATAGAGTGGCAACCCCTGCCACAGTATAACAGATACTCAGAAACATCTGATGATCCATCATCTGTAGTTAGAGTCAGTGTTTGCACTACAAACAGTAAATGTTTACATAAAGTTTGAAACTGAACTTCATGGCACATAATTCTTAAATTAAAATCTATACAAATAAAGATTATTTATATAAATGAGAGTGCATCATTGCAGAATTACCTTTTCCCTTTGGAGTAGGAGTTTCTTTGCTTTCTCCTCTGCAGCCTTCTGCTCCTTACCAATTGTGGCCTCGACTTGTCTCACTGCCGCTTCTTCCAGCTTCTTCTCTTCCACTTTGGCAGACTTGGAATCCCCTGTCCTGAACTTGGGGACCAGTGGAGCAATGTAGCTCCCAACAAAGGCCTGCACAGTGGGAGTTGAGTAGGACAGGTAGCGTCCTAAACCCTTTTTAGAGGAAGAAGGTGTAACTGGGGCAGTAGAATCCCTTTTATCAGACACTGACTTGAGGTCATTAGTTTGTTTGTTGTTCTGAGAGGAAGCAGGAAAAGAGCCAACATTGTCCTCTCTCTTGTCCTGAGCCTTTGTACTGCTGCCAAAGTATGAGTTGATGTGATGGGCTAGGTAGTTGTAAGTCTCATCCAAACTGACTGAAAATGTGCTGGGATGGAAAAGTGCAGTGGTTTGTTTGTAAGTTGTGCTCTCTGTGTCGTTTGTGGACGATTTCAGCTCCTCTTCTGTCTTTTCACTACTGGATTTGACAGGAACAACACTCTTGAATCTTTTCTCCTTGAGTTCACGCACAGCCAGAACTGTGGCTGTGGCATTCGCTTGCAGAGACTCGTGAAACTGAGTTGAGGGAACTGCAGGGGCATCAAATGTACCAGCTGAACTAGGAACAGGAGGACTGGCAGTTGATGGGTTTATTGTAGGTGTGGGTGCAGTAGATGTAAACGGAGGAGCAGCAGGAGCAGTACCAGGGTTAGATGTGAGTGCACTATCCTCAACTTTTGGTGTTGACTCAACAGTGACCTCTGCCTTATTCAAACCTTTTAAAGCATTAGGTTTAAGCCTGGCAATTTTAGAGAGGAGTTCCATATGTGTCCCACTCACAGCTTTAGAAACTGTGTCCAGTGTGCTCCTGACCCGTGACATGTGTTGGCTCAGACCAGCAGACCAACGAGAGGCTGAAGCGTTCAAATACAGGCTGCTGGTGTGAAGTCCAAGCCTTTGTCTGACCTGGTTAGCTTTAGGGAGCCATCCCTTCCGACCCCTGCTCCTCGGGTGGTGGAGACAGCCAGCCTTGTAGCATCCAAACAGTTGTGCATGAACCCTAAAGTGAGAGGTCCCAGACAAGGGAAGTGATGCTGCCGCCTTGCGAGCATGTGTCTGTCCTAAGAGAAACGCTCTGCTTACTTTCCCCCATATATTTGGAGCCCATCTACGGTTCATTCTTTCAGTTCATGCCGAAAAATATTGGGTCTATGCTCCCCTTTTCCATTAGCCTGGTGATGGACGAACAAAAAAGTGATATTAACATGCAAGAAAGAAAACAGATGAGATGAAAACGAGACGTGAAAGGGTTCACCCCTCCTGACGTTTAAGATCTGTTTGGATCGGAGCAGCCTATCACACTTCTACGGCAGCACCGAGTCAGCTAGCTGCGACAACACGGTGCCGCAGCTAGCTGGCTCGCCAGCGTTCGCACAGGCCACAAGAAAACATAACAAACCTTGTCGGCCTTTTAAATGGCGTCGTTTCGTGAAAGCTAAGAACCGTGTAACTCTCTCAGCGAGTCGTAAAGTCCTCGAAGCTAAAAGGCATGTTTAAGAGAAGAGACAGTTTATTACCACAGTGACTGGACGACGTCAGTCAAAAGAAAAACAATGATCACGTGACCCTTGTTCTCGGCTATTGGCTGTACATCACTTGGCCCTTTCCAGGGAGCCTGTTGATTGGTCGGTGGAATTCTCACCACCGCAGCCCGGGTCAGCTTATTTTATCACCCGAGTTCACCGACTATACGGCGGCCGGGCGGGGTCGACGTTCAAAGGCAAACATTGATTCCCACGCTGGACTCAGAAATAAGCAAATAAAGCGCTATGAATCATCTGCATATATATAATCAACACCTCTCAATTTAAAATAATTTACTATTACAAGCTCCGTGAATGTGCCATTAATGTATTTATTTGATGGCACCAGTTTTAAAGATGTGAACCTAATAAATGCTGTGACACCTTCATCAACATGAGGGGTTACAATCGGTCATTAACGGTGGGCGTGTCAAGTGTATTTACCAACAGAGGGCAGACACGTGCCATGCAGGCTGCTTGTCCTCTTACACCAAATGAGAAGAAGTAAAAGAAAGGATGCTGATGCTAACAGCCATCCCCCGATAATACTCACCGCTGAAGCTGTCATGGTGAACGTTGGTTAAACCGTTTATAGGCAGTGTGAGTGAAACATAACCTGCTCTCCTGTCAGAACAAAAGCAGGTAGGTGCTGTGAATCGTAATGGAGAGATCTTGTGTATCTTGTGTTAGCCGCTGACAGCTAGCCTGAGGGGTGACGTGTCTAATCGCAGAGCAATGTGTGCTGTTAGCATCGACCTCCATGAGATCAGGGCAGATTCATCTACAAACTAGACATACAAAAATCTTCCATGCGCAGAGAAGCGTACGAGTGTGTAAAATACAGGCTGTGTAATTTTTGTAAAAGCCAAGCAAACGCCGATTTCTGTGCTGCTTCACCTATAAACAGCATCAGCTTATATCTAGCTCAGAAACCACTATATGTAAATCTTGTTTCAAATTTGTGAAGCCTTTATTGTGATTGTATTCAAAAATCTAGAGATTATTATTTTATCATGCTCATGTTATTGTAGTATAAGTGTAACATTGGCCTGGTGGAGACTTTTTTTTCTTTCATTAATATGTAAAGGGTTCTCTAATCTGAATCTGGTCTTTAAGCAGCATTGATATTTTAACTCTTTCCACAAAAATAAATGGTGCAATAGATGGACATTCAAAATTGAGCAACTGATTAGGGAGCATGGGTCTTCATGCATATTAACCTTAGCTAACTGTAACGCAAACAGTGTTGTTGCTTTGTTGCATGTAGGAAAATATACACTCTTCTACAAACACATTTTTTTCTCATTAATTCAGAGGACATCAAAGTCATGGCAGCTACACAGTCTGCTGTAACGTTTGCAGTGTGCATCCTCATGATAACTGAGCTGATACTTGCCAAGAAGGACTACTATGACATACTGGGAGTGCCTAAAGATGCCAGTGAGCGACAAATAAAAAAGGCTTTCCACAGGCTTGCCATGAAATATCACCCTGATAAGAACAAGAGTCCAGATGCTGAAGTGAAGTTCAGGGAAATTGCTGAAGGTATACAAGATTCTTACTTATTGGGATTGTCTTGTATGTGTTAAGATTCATTGTTTCTTGATAAATTGAAATATTATTGTTACTTCAAATATAACATTTTGTACAGTATTGGGATTAGAATTTGTTTAGACTGTTTCAAAAATAATATATCGGATGTTCATGTTTGGGCTTGTACTTGTCATCATCATAGTTAATAGTCAATGGCGTTGTCATTGTTACTAAACTTTTTTTAAAAACGCTGACAAAATATCTTGTCGTCTCTTGTCTCATGTGCAGCTTATGAGACTTTGTCCGACGAAACCAGAAGAAGAGAATATAACAAGTTTGGCGACACCTCTGCGTACTCCACTCAAGGCAGACATGTGCACCAACCTTTCAGCTTCAACTTTGATGATATATTCAAAGACTTTGACATCTACAGTCAGAACAGACACGCCCGTCACCGAAGACATTTTGATGAGCATTCCCGGTCCCAAAAGGATTCCCACAGCAGACACAAGAGACACTTTCAAGGAGGTTTTGGAACAGGTATCTTTGATGATATGTTTGAAGATATTGAGAGAATGTTTAGTTTTGATAGACATACCAAACAGACTGAAAACAGGTTTCATGGTACATCAAAACAACACTGCAGAACAGTGACGCAGCGCAGAGGAAATATGGTAACCACATACACAGACTGCACTTCGCCTTAAGATATAATGTACAGTGTCTTAATATGCAAATTTGCCTTAATAAGAGAATACAATACAATTGTATTGATTAGGTAACTGAAAGCCACTTGGTTCAAATGCTGTGAAATTTGAATTGTGACATTGAGAACTGACATTCAGGCAGAAAATGACGAGCACTGACTAAACTGTTTACTTAGCTTAGGTCCACACTCAAATAAGCTACATTTGAGCTATTCCCTGTGTAGACTTGTACATGATTGTAGTAGTTTTTCCACTTCTTGATGAAGTAAGCTGAAAGAAAGTATTTTGTAAGTATTTTTCAAGCACTTTCTTGTGATAGTTGAGTTCAAAAACATTGGTCATGTCACTGTTTTAACAAGTAAAATAGTCCTGACTCACATAGGTATTTGTCAATTCATCACTAGTTCACAGTCTTAGTGCAGTTTTTTTGTGTATGTGGGTTTGGCTATTGTAAACGTCAAATCATAGCTAAAGGTAGAGACAATAGCATCTAGTGGAGTTTTGCCTATGGTTGTCAAATAGGTGGTCAATGTCAACAAAGAGCTTACACATATGTTGGTCTGTTCAGTGTGTACTTTTGGGTTTGTCCTACAACTTGTTGGAATGTGTTTACAGTCCCACTTTTTGAGCAACATATATATCAATGTTTGTAGTTAAATCTCAAAGCAGTCATTGTGCAAGAATTGTAAATTTGCCTAAATTTCAATATAAAATTAGGGAAGATGTACAAATAACAGTAAAAATGTTTATGACTGTTTTTTTTTTTTTTTTTTTTTTTTTTTTTTATGAATCAGATAGGTCTGCAATAAATCCAAGATTGGCTCTTCCAGCAGGTCCTTGATTTAACTTGAATGTAAATTTTTCTAATCTATCATTAATAGGTTGGATTTGATAATGCTGGCAAAGTGTTGAGTACACCTTACAATCAGTCCAAATGATTATAACCACAAACACTCCAACTTAAAAAAAAAAACAAAAACAACCAAGAAAGTTTTACACAAACTCAGATTTTATTTATTGGATTGTATTGTGCTGCAGTTGCATTATTTACTTCAATCCTATATACTATTATTGTCCTTCAAGGCCTCTCTGTTTGACACAATCACCGTTTTGTTGTTTGATAGAATTGGAGTTTGTCGCGGTATTGTGGGTATTTATATTGTGTATTTCAGAGTGTCAAAAAATAGATCGGGGATACCTTCCACAGAATGTAAAGTAATTGATTCATATTCTACATTTAAGTAAGCTCTTCACTTACTATGTTTGACTAACATATGATTTTAACTGACAGTGATCACTACTTTATATATTTTTGGGTAAAGATAAAGTGAAAGAATACTGCAATATAAATCTGAAGACATTTTACTAACATCTAAAAACAACATTTAATGTTTGCATATGAATAGTTGTTGAAACACTCTCTTCCGTATCACGTGTTACCTCATTCTTGTGAACTAGGTACATTCCCTTTGACATTGTGCCGTGCAATATTTATTTTCTACGTTGATATTGTTGTAAAATATCCAGTAGCACTTTCAACTTTGTATAGATTTCTGGATATTTGTGTTGCTTTCAAATGATGTGTCTGGAGAAATAAAACATAGACAACAAATTGGGATATCAACTGTTTTCTTATTTTTTATTTACTTTTTTTTATGTAAGATTGTAAATGTTGTATTCATTTTTGTTTAGGAAAAAAAATTGCCAAAATGTGCAGTATGTCAGAAACAAGTCATGACTCCAAAACACAAAACACGTTGTGTTTTTAACGGATTTTAGTTTGTTCGGTGGTTTTTCTTTTTGTTTGAGTGAAAGCATGGCTCCGTTCTGAGTTAGCCCATTTATTTTGTGTGCTTGTGGAAAGTGTTTTTTTTTATCTACTGATTACAGTTTGTTGATCTGTTCACAAAAAAATAATACTGAAACACAATTACCACCAAACTAATCAGTTAAAAGTCAGTGACATAACACACATTTTGTTCAACTCACAGGGAGAAAAAATCCAGTAGTTAGACCGTGGCCGAAAAAAATAACCTAGCAGCAGTTTCAACATGAAAGCATTTCGATTAATGGGCTTGACATGTAAATATTTTGGTACTCACCTTAGTTACTGTTACGCAGAGGAACATTTGGCATCGTTCTTCTCATTTGTTCGGCTTCACTCTGACGTCACTCGCAGGAAATGTAGTTCGATAGAAGTTCAAACTTCGAACCTTGGTCTGTTGGGCAGAACTCTAGTGGACTCAAACTCCCAAGATGCACCGCCCAGAGAAACCGTTTGCGCAGTTGTCGGCCGAAGCGAAACCCGTAGCTGTAGCAGAGGGACATTGAATGACTTTGTACCCGAGTGTGGCAGGGTAAAGAGAAAGTTGTCTTTCGGCCCGTTTGGGATTTGTATCGACTCTAATGGAGGCTCTTATACCTGTCATTAACAAGCTCCAAGATGTGTTTAACACGGTCGGCGCAGATATTATCCAGCTGCCGCAGATAGTTGTTGTGGGGACTCAGGTGAGAAACGTCACTTTGCTTAAAGGCTAGGATTTAGTTAGCCTGCGTCAACTTCTTGTTTTGACAACTATTCTGTACCGCGGCTTTCTTTCACTATCCTTCAGGTAAACTAGACACTGATGCACAGAGTGCTTTTACATACGTGTTGCCTTTTACGCTTGTGTAGGTCAACGAATTAACTTGTAGCAAAGTTAGCATTAGCCGCATGTGATCTCGCATATAAAGTCAGTGTTTGGATTGACAGAGAATCCAAATAAAGTAGAGCCTTTAGATTTTTACAAAAAAATAACGAGTCGAATAATCTGTCACTTTATTAGATTTAGATTGTTCTACATTATTATGACTGCTAATCGAGATTTCATTATTAATTAAGGCATAATTTCTGAAACACGAACAACTGTACGATCATCTTTAAGACCTGACTGTGGATGTGCTTTGTCTGATCAAGAGTTTAATCCCCCTGAAATCTCAGAGAATTAGTTTAAAATGACACATGTGGCACATCTTTTCTTTTTCGAGGGTTAAGTCTGCAACTATTTGGAATTTCTTCTAAATATTTATTTAAAGGTTTACTTAAATAATTAACGAATCAACAAAATAGTTCATGATGTTTTAGTCATCAACAAATTGCCAAAATAATTTTATCTCTTAACAGATATACATTCCTCTCCATATACCCCTTCTTAATGGAACACTGGGCTGTCATTAAAGAAATTTAACTTAAACTAGAAGATACGAAGAAACACATTTTTACTTACAGCTCTTGATCTAACCAGAACTTCTGAGGACTTGATGAATATAAATGGGCTTCGCAAAACACTTCTCAATTTAATTGAACAACACTGCAAGTTATAAATAACCAGAATTTTGTAGCAACACTTATCTTCTTCAGTACAGTTTCAATGTGACTATCTAACTGCCTTTTGTAAATATCAGCGTCTAATTGGTTTAAAGCTGCAGGTTTTTTTCTTACACGTTCACTTTCACTGGTCGTCTAATAGGATGTGACTGTCTCAGACCTGTTGGCAGGAATCTCAGAGCATTACAGTGGAACAAAACAAGCCAAAGGATGCTTTAAGTGCCTGATTTGTTATGGGTGCCCTTGTCAGGGTTTAATAAAGGCCCAGATCTAGTGAGACCTATAGTTCAGAACAGGTTCAACTACTAGCAAGTGCTGAGTATTTGGTAAGTATTAATGATGGGCTAGTTTTGGCTTGTCATTAGAACAGCCTATACAATTCAGAACAACTTAAGTTTTATAGCTATAGAGGAAGTGACTGATTAATTCTTCTCTACTATGGAAATGAGGACCACTTAATTAAAAGGAATTGGCCAGTCAAATTATCTAAATCAGGTAGTTCAGGTCACCAGATCTCATTAGATCCAGCATATACCCCATGTCAATGAGCAAGAAATGCTGTCTAATGGAATCTAGTACTTGTGTGAATGAATTCGGTACCCATGTTGAAGCAAACATAAGGGTTAGTTAGTCACAGGCTTCATTCACTGTGGTCTTGTACATTATGTTGTTATTGTCCACAGAGCAGTGGGAAGAGTTCTGTTCTAGAGAGCCTGGTTGGCAGGGACATCTTGCCACGTGGCACTGGCATCGTCACACGCCGGCCCCTGATCCTACAGCTTGTGCACATTGACACAGATGACCGCAGAAAGACCAGCGAAGAGAATGGTAATATGACTATGACTGCTTGATCTATACCTTTAGTCTTATACCTTTTGGTTAATTATGTTTCTTGGTGTTTTTTCCAACAAACTAAATTGTTTGATGACTAGTGTTTGCAGTATATTGAACATGCACCTGTCTCATCAGGGAAACTACAGTTTATCTAATCAAGTGAATCAATGTTGATGTGGCAGCTAAGCCATTATTTTATTACATATTTTTATTACTTATTATTTATGAGTTAGTTTCATTCCAAAACTTTATAATTATCATGGCCTTTGTCTACTTTCAGAGAAATAATAAACCAAGGAAATGGCTTATTTTCTGAAAGGAGTAGCACTTAAATTCAGCACTGATTGCTTTAAATTCTGAGTTAAAAGATCAGGAAACCAAAATGTGCCATGATCTGGCACTAATTTAAAGCTGATTTCTGGGAATGGCCTCAAAATTACTGCATCACTGCAGGGTCATGCAGGAGTTAACCAGGCAGATGCAGATAGCAGGCTAACCCTTTTGTCTCCTGTCGTCTCTCTTTAACCACAGAATCCAAGAAAAATGGACGCTTTTACAGAGGTCTTCTTCTCCTTGTTCTATTTATTATTGTGTTTACGCATTACATAACACCACCACCCTTCTATTTTGCTCATTCTGCTTTGTACTTGTGTAGCTCCTTCCAAACTTGCCAAACCATGTGGCTTCACTTCATTCAGTTCATGCCCTCCCCTCCATTTAGGCTGTTCTATCAGTTCAAGATGGACAAAGAAAGTTAACATATGTTTAAAATAACAATTTTGTGCGTACGTTTATTCAACACCCTCAAAGAAGACCACGGGTTAATATCCTCAAATACCAGCTTCCTCTAAGATAACTAACAAACTCCAGTCACATGAGATTGTTTACTTACATTTGTAGCAGGCTGTCATTGCGTTTTAAGTAAATTTGTTTTTAAAGTTACAGTCTTTTGGATTATTCCTCCAAAAATGCACACCTTTTTGGTGCTTCAGGGTATAATTTGCTTAGATTATTTTTTGTGAAAACCACAATTGTACCACTGTTTCGTAAATTCCTCAGATGTGGATCTTTAACTGATGAGTTTTCTGTCCCACCTTTGCCAAAAGAGATATGCTCCCTCGAGACATTTAATAGAACTGTAGTTAACATAGTAACACTGACCAGAAGCCTTATCACTAACCAAAACATCTGTTCTTGACTTTTTACTTCTGCAGGCATCGATGGAGAAGAATGGGGCAAATTCTTACACACCAAAAACAAGGCAAGGTTAAAAAACAATAATCTCAGTAGAGTCCTCCACACTTTCAAATATCTGATTTATATAGGTGTGATTCTCATGTTCTCCATCCTTATTGATTCACTGACATTCATTGAGTTGATCTGTAATTTGACCAGGAACAAGCTCTTAGCTTTATATGGCCATGGGGCAAATGTCCTTCAAGGTTGAATTGTGTCTCCTGATCTCCACACACTTCTATATCTAAACAAAGGAGCTCTTATGATGAGCTGATTGCCTCATGATGCTATCATCCATGTCATATTCTATTTTCACTCTTTGTTGTTATTTGAAATGAAAACTCTTGTTTGTACTGTCCTCTCAGATCTACACAGACTTTGAAGAGATCAGGCAAGAAATAGAAGCCGAAACAGAGAGAATTTCTGGCAATAACAAGGTATGTTATTAAACAGTCGATATCCAAGGAGAAACTGGGAGAAACTTAAATCCCAGCATTAACTTCAGTTTTCCTCTATTAATGTCAGTTTATACAAGTAACTGAAGAGTTGTGTGTTTTCTACTAGGGTATCAGTGATGAACCTATTCACCTTAAAATCTTCTCACCGCATGTCGTCAACCTCACATTGGTGGATCTTCCTGGCATTACAAAGGTGAGAAAGGTTTCAATTTTGCTTTCCAGTGATAAATCCTGTTTGATATGTTTATGAACTCAAACTGATACTATAGATGAATTCTGTACATGACATCTGCAGGTCTCTGAATTTGTTATTTTTACCGTCGTGTCCAATGACAATTCCCTGAGGTGCAGTCAAGGTTTTCTTAGTCATCATAGTGATGGTTTTAGATTGGTTATCACTTTAAATGGTTTTATGGGGCTAATCTGGTAGTGTGTGTGTGTACCACAAAGGCTTTTTCCTAACTACAGCAGCCTAGGTTTGTTTTCAGTCTATGCTGCATGTTACTCCCCTTATCGCTCCCTAACTTCACCGTCTCTCTCACTGTGGCTGTGTCCAAATAAAGTCATAAAATGCCCAAAAAATAACTTTGAAGAATGTTCTTAGATGCCTTTCCTGCTTGTCATAGTAACACTGGTGATAGCATTTGGAACCTGGGTTATCATTATGTTGTCATCAGTGTACATAATTACTGTTGGCTACAGTATCTCGGAAACTTAATTAATTAATCTTAATTTATTTTGATGATATTACAAAGTATTCTTATGATGTACAGCTTTGAAGGCCAGGCGATTGTGCCTCATTGTTATCACTGCTTTTCCATTCATCTTTAAAAGTTAAAGCATATGAAAAGCCTCACTTTTAATTTGGTGCGCTCAGCAGCAACCCTTTCATGCTTTCAAAATCCATGTGTATTTGTACAAAACAGGTGCCTGTGGGAGACCAGCCCAAAGACATTGAGATCCTGATCAGAGAATTGATCGTCAAGTATATCTCAAATCCCAACTCCATCATTCTTGCTGTGACTGCTGCAAACACTGATATGGCAACCTCAGAAGCCCTTAAAGTTGCCCGCGAGGTTGACCCTGATGGTAAACTGTGTACTCATTTTCTTTTCTCTTTGCTCATGGGTTTTACTCTTTTTTTCTTATTTTTTGTACTTTATGCAACATCCTCTTTGCTTTTCTTATATCAGCTGTGTTTTAATAGCCAGGCGTGTATATCTGTGTGTTTAGGTAGGAGGACTCTAGCGGTGGTGACTAAACTGGATCTGATGGATGCCGGTACAGATGCCATGGACATACTGATGGGCAGAGTCATTCCTGTCAAACTGGGAATTATTGGAGTCGTCAACAGGTAACATAACACTGTCAACAACACAACACAATATGTCACTTATATCCCCCTAAATTCAGACACCTGGGCATTGTACATGGCAACAAAAGACAAAAAGATGGACACACTTTCAATGAGAATTGGGTGGTTTTGTATTTTGTATTGTTTAGGAGTCAACTGGACATCAATCAAAAGAAATCAGTGGCAGATGCAATCCGTGATGAATACGCCTTCCTACAAAAGAAGTATCCCTCCCTTGCAAACAGAAATGGAACCAAATATTTGGCCAGGACGTTGAACAGGTAAGGAGTTGCAATAATTGTCTCAATTAAGTTTTTTGTTGAATATCTCTTTTTTTTTTTTAATTCTAATTTACAAATGTATTTTCTGTTTATTTATCTCAAAAACTAACTAAATCTGACACATCAACCTGAATTCTCAATATTAACTTAATTTTGTGGAGACTTAAAATTGACTTTTAAAATGTTTCATTTTTCATATTGTAGATTACTGATGCACCACATCAGAGACTGTCTCCCTGAGCTGAAAACAAGAATCAATGTGCTGGCTGCCCAGTACCAGTCTTTACTTAACAGTTATGGTGAACCTGTTGATGACAAGAGTGCCACATTGCTGCAGCTCATCACTAAGTTTGCGGCAGAATACTGTAACACTATAGAGGGCACAGCCAAGTACATTGAGACGGCTGAATTGTGAGTTCCATGATACTGAGGTCTAGCTCTAGACACCACCCCATGGTACTAGAGTTCTGCTTGTTTAATGCTGTTTTCTGTCTTTTTGTCAGATGTGGTGGAGCAAGGATCTGTTACATATTTCATGAGACATTTGGTCGCACATTGGAGTCAGTAGATCCCCTGGGTGGTCTCACAACCATCGATGTGCTCACAGCAATCAGAAATGCAACGGTGGGTTTACTTTTAATCAATAAACACAGATGTAACCTGAAGTTAGCGTGGCAGAGTAAAAAAATGCGCAAGATAGTAAGTAAGGATATTTTCATTGCACTCGGTAGGGCCCAAGGCCTGCTTTATTCGTCCCTGAGGTATCATTCGAGTTGCTGGTGAAGAGGCAGGTAAAGCGGCTGGAGGAGCCCAGTCTTCGCTGTGTGGAGCTGGTTCATGAAGAGATGCAGAGGATCATCCAACACTGCAGCAACTACAGCACACAGGTTAAAGACAAGCGTACAGGCACATACAAACTAAAGCACAGTGTTTTTTGTAAACACATGCTGTATCCATATAATGGTGACTGTTCGTCTCTGCAGGAGTTGCTGAGGTTTCCCAAGCTCCACGATGCCATAGTAGAGGTGGTCACCTCTTTGCTTAGAAGGAGACTCCCTGTCACCAATGAAATGGTCAGGACCTGCTCTCCATGATCACCTCCAACCGTTTTCAAAGGATGTTTATTCACACTCGACATTCTGATGAATCAATGCTCTGAATTTCTTTCCAGGTTCATAACCTTGTTGCCATCGAGCTGGCCTACATCAACACAAAGCACCCAGACTTCGCTGATGCTTGCGGTGTCATGAACAATAACATTGAAGTAAGAGACTATCCTCTGCTCTCCGGGCGCAGTAACATTTCTGCAACCCTGATGTGAAACATTGAGTAAATGTGTCGTTTTGTATTTTCTCAGCTCAGGCCCATAATGTTATTTGTGAAGATATAGTGAAAATGTTGTCTTTGACTTATCCCGATCCTGGTGCACATTTCAGGAAAATAGTCAACAACGAAAAAAAAAAAAAACACTTAAAACTTGAAGAATTTCTTCTTTTTGACTGTGATCCATGTGCCAAACTTTCCTTCTTATAGGAGCATAGACGTAACAGAATGAGAGACCTGCCCACTGCTGTCCCCAGAGATAAGGTACAGTCCATCATTGTGAAAGCTGCTCATCTTTTCTCATAACAGCCTTCAACAGACTGTCTGCCACTGAGTCACATATGAATTCAGTCTTCTCTCTCTAAAGAACTGACCAACTTCAGAATACTTCCAACTGAATCTAAAAGTTATCGTCCTCCTATAATATGAAGTTCCTGCAAACCTCTGCTTGCAGCTCCTGTCAGTTTTCTGTCCACTCTTTTCCTCTGATGTCTTTCCTTAGTCCCTTAAAGGCCCAGGTGGGCAATCTCTCTCCCCCCCTGAGGCTTCTGTCCCCGAAGGTGACTTTGCCAAGGTTTGTCCCCTTCATTCACTGCCTGCTCACATTCAATCTCTGCCCACCTCAAACCCCTCAGTCCTGTCTTACTGTACTGCGTTTGAAGCAGTGTTAAGCAGTGTTTGAGGGGCTGTTTTTTTTTGTTTGTTTGTTTGTTTTTAACTTTGCACTGTTTTTAGTCTGCACTGTATATTTATCCCCCTTCCTGCATGAGGATGGTTGATGTAAAAGAAGTGTTTTCTGTGTTTTCTTTAAGAACTAAGAAAAACTTATTTACAAGCACGTTTTGTAGTGAGGATGACATGGACAAACTCCTTTATCATGGTGGATGTAAGTTTGTAAGAAGACTGCTTTTCCAGAACACCTTAGGTTTTACCAGCAGTTGAGCAGCAGAGAAAGAGGCATTTGCTTTTCAATTCTTACAGTATATGATTTTCCTAAGAAGGTGCCGTAACACGGTTCATTCCAATACAGCTATTGTACATATATGAATTGTTTGAATGAAAGGCTTTTAAGTCTTCATCTGCTTTCTTGGCTGCAGTAAAGCTGTAATTTACCCAATTTATCTCTGAGAGCAGCCTGTTTTGCTTTCTATGAAATTGGCATGATTCTTCATGTCAATTTCATAAACTTCAATTGCCTGTCATAGTTTCCCACAGTGTCCCTGCTTGTTCAGTTTTAATTTAAAGAAAAGTCTGAATCAACTTCTTCGGCGTACCACAGGCCTTGAAGAAGGCCTAATGTAACGCTAATGTCTAAAAGTGTTTTTAAAATCAACATGTTCTTGTTGATTTAACCTACTGATGTCTGATGTCTCATGACTGTCGTACCTCCAGTTCCGGATCAGGATTCCTCATTCATCCTCACTCCTGTCTCTACTACCTGTAGGCAGCAGCCGGTGTTTCTCAGAGTGGCTCTGTCAGTGAGCAGTTAGACGGCGGGATGGGAAACTGGAGGGGTTTGTTGAAGAAGGGAGACGAGGGCCCGGCTGGTGACAGGGCCATGCCCCCAAATCCAATTCCCGCAAGCCCACAGAGGGGCCATGCTGTCAACCTGCTAGATGTGGTGGGTATCAGAGACCTGGGATGGCTAGCACCGCCAAATCACTGCACAATAGGATTCCTATATTTACAAATATGACTGAAGGCGCCAAATCAATTTTTATGTTGCACTTAAGAAATGTTATCATCCAATATGCCTGTTATATAAAAAACTTTATTTTTCTATGGAAATATTGCTCCATCACACATTAAACAGCTGTGAGATGTAGAGAAAGTTTTCTTTAAGGGGTTAGTATCAGATGATAATAACAATAACAACTGCTTTAATCCCAGAAATGTAACCCCTGACCTTCCCAGAGATCATTCATTCTACTTACTTTGAGTTCTCTGGACAACCAGCCAAAAATTGAGGTCAACCTGTATATTAATTAGTCAATTGTAGGAAAATTGTTGAAAAAATTTTAAATAAATTCAACTGATTGATAAAAATGAAATTTTCTCTTGCAACTAGGCTGCTGGCCACATCACATTTCAGCCATTAAAAAGTGGATGCCTTTTCATTTCCAGCCTGTTCCAGTGTCCAGGAAGTTGTCGGCTCGGGAGCAGAGAGACTGTGAGGTCATCGAGAGACTCATCAAGTCGTATTTCCTCATCGTCCGGAAAAACATCCAAGACAGGTTCCTACTTAATTCTCCATGCTCATTTTTTACCACCTTGATTCCCTTAATGTGGTTTGTACGATTGATTCGTATACATTTCGTTGTAATGTCCTCCGCTGCTGTGGTTTGGCCACAGCGTGCCGAAGGCAGTGATGCACTTCCTGGTGAACCATGTGAAGGACTGCCTGCAGAGTGAGCTGGTGGGTCAGTTATACAAGACAGCCCTACTGGACGACCTGCTGACC
The DNA here is from genome assembly GCF_900963305.1 of Echeneis naucrates. Classification (NCBI taxonomy): domain Eukaryota; kingdom Metazoa; phylum Chordata; class Actinopteri; order Carangiformes; family Echeneidae; genus Echeneis; species Echeneis naucrates. The sequence goes on along the minus strand of NC_042526.1, from coordinate 16,790,488 downwards.
GAGTCCGAGGACATGGCTCAGAGACGCACCGAGGCTGCTGACATGCTCAAGGTAACAGATCTGTCAAGTGTCTCTATGGATAGCAACAGCAAGATCCAGTATCAGTTATACAATCATTCCTCAATCAAACATTTATTAAATGTCACTTCTGCTATTTTAAAACTTGAAAACAGTTTGACTGCATCTCTGAGATGTTTACTTTTAGAATAAAGTAAGATAAAATTTCAGTTACAGTGACAAGAAGCTGAGACAGAGGGATTGTTAAAGTTTAATTTAGTCTTTCATTTAGTTTTAAATAAACTTGTGAAAACATTTTTGCGTAGAGTGAAGTGATGGAAATGGTTATTGATTGCAGTCCCTTAAGCTGTGAGCGTATGAAGAGGGGATCATTAAATGACCAGTATGATTACAGCAGTTTGAGTGCTTACAGCGGACACCTGACCATTGTTTTTGTTTTAAGGCTGACTTGAAGAAAGGTGAAGCTGTGCTTCAAGGCATTCCAAGGAAGACACTGCTAATATACAAATATGATGCAAATTATGTGTATGAGTTGAAAGTAGAAACAATATAATAGAAATATGGTACAAGAATAAAGTGAAAGAGTTTGTTTAATTGACTCACTTTTCCATTTCTATTCCCGTGTGCAGGCGCTGCAGAAAGCCAGCCAGGTGATAGCAGAGATCAGAGAAACTCACCTGTGGTGAGGGCCACCTCTCTTCATTCTTCAAGGACTCTCCAACCCCCTCAACCCTACAGCCAAGTCTCCCAGCACTTTCTGACTGCTGAGACAGAACAACATGAAAATACACTGATGTGGATATGTGTATATCTAAACATAGTTTTAATGTACAGTTAGGATTGGGAACTAATGAAGGGTGGTACATATCACCACCTGCATCACCCACACTCCTGTCCTAGATTGTTATATTTTTCTTATGTAATGAAAACAATAAATATATAGACGTGTTATACATCACCACTATGTGGAGCCTTGCTGAGGAATGTCTGCTCTTAATGTAGATGTGAATTAAAGCTATAAATTACAAACATGCTACAACATGTAAGCGCTCTCTATCATGGTAATTTGTTCAGCAGGTCGTGGCAAAATAATGCGCCGCTTGCAAATGTTCTCCAAAGACGTTTCCATGTTTAGTATAGAAGTATGTGACATTTTTTAGCCATATTCTTCTGTTTCCTGTTAACAATATTATTTTTATGTTAATGAACAAAGCTAATTTAGGCCCTTTCTAGTCTCTGTGTTTACGTGTCTTCAAACAGCAAGATCATTTTTATAGTTTCAGTACCTTCTCGGGAAGGTTTGTGTGAGTTTTTGTATAGCTGTGTTCTGTTCCTGACCTGTATGTTGAACAGCATTACACAACAACAGACAATCTGCGTAGTTTTACGGAGTGGATTTAATGACTTATTTATTCTTTTGATATCATGTTAAATCACATGTTACCCAACATAACAGAACAATGAATACACACACAACAGACACATGGGCCAATCACTGGTGTCTCGGTCTGCCTCTGCCTCTGCCTCATCGTCATCTTCGTCCAGTGGCTGCTTTACCTCAGCCGAGCACCCATTTTTCCTTTGCCACGACCTTTAGCACTAAAACACACAGCAGACAGCGAGTTGATGGCAAGTGGATGCTGTTAGACACGACAAAGCTATTGGCAACAAAGTGATTTATGGCTCAGTAATCCAAACCAAGCTGCCACTGTAGATGATGTGGAAATAAAGTCTGATGTTTCAAGTACTTATGTTAACTGCAAAACTTTGACTTTGAATGTCTCACAGATAAACTTTCAAATCAGTCGGCAGCTTCTCTGGTCCTGTTTGATTTATGGTGGTTACTTATATCCAATCATGACGCCGTCTGCTCTGTAGCATCACTGAGCAGAGCTGAAGAAATAAACCTGACAGGTGTCAAAGAACAAAGGCTCCTCCTCTGTAACCCTTAATCTATAATAAGACTGTAGCTAAGACAAGTATGACCTGGCCTAAATAAGCTGTTTATGTTTTTCCCCAAACCAGGCCAGAAACAGGAAGGACAGATTGAGGCAAGATGGAGCTTTAGGCTGAGAAAACAGATAAATCGAGTGTGTCTCTCAGTGAGACTCATTCTTTGCTTACCTCTGGTGATCCTGGACTCGGCAAAGAAGTTGATTAATCTGGAAACAAACAAGAACCTTGTTGAGATTTTAAAAAAACACAATTGGGATACCTGACGTGTCCAGTAGAGGCTGCTAACATTTCTCTGGAAACTCCTGTCTTGTCTGAGAGAAGCTGGCTGAGACAAAGAAAACTGGCTGCAGATTTTCAAACATGATCGAGGTTTTAAAGGGAAACACAAAGAATTTAGACAGTGGTTGTCTCCAAGTGTCTTTTAAATGCTGCAAAATGCATGAGGAGGAAACGCTTGGTATCATTGAAGAGTTAATTAGAAAGACTGAAGAACTTACATCGTACTTCTGCCTCCTGAGTTTCTCACCGAGATCAAACTTCTCGGCCTCCAGACCCATCAGCCACTGCCACAGTTCATTGGCCTTTTCCCTGCACACAAACCACCATCAAAAGTTACATCATCTATGCTCCTGTGCAAAAAAAATAAAATTAAAACTAAAAAGATAGAGACATACTTTAGGATTTCTTTTGTCTTACTTGAGTTTATCTTCATTTAGATGATCGATATTGAGAGGCTTCTTCCGCTCAGCCAGGATCTTCTTCTTCTTCTCCCTCTCAGTTACCTTTTTGCCTCCTTTTCTGCTGTCACTCTAAAAAAGACAAATCAATCTAAATAAAACAACAAAATAACAAAAGCATCCATTTTCCTATAATTGTATTCATCTGCCCAGTGAGAGAAACAAAAAAACTTTTATTTTGAAAACACTTGTTGCTTTAGATTCTCTTAGTAAAATTTATACACCCAAATGTTGTCATTTTCGGATATTTTTCAGTATGTGGGTAAAAAGCCTTTCATTTCTCAGTTGGCAAAGGGGATAAAGCCCTTTCATATTTGGGGGGTGGTAATTGTTTCTGCAAATATACATGTTCAAGTATCTAGTAGTAGTATTCTCCTAAAAGACAGTATTTGAATGAATCCATCCCTGTATATATTTACAGCTATCTCACATGGTTGAGTTTACTTGTATTCATGTTAGTTTGTATTTAGATACCTAAGATTGTTCACAGAGTTTACAGAGGTGCCATACTGAGAGAACGGGCGTGTAACGCCTCATAAGGCAAATACAGTGTGCTTCTGGCTGGAGATCTGCTGTGGTCGTTGTCCCAAGTGATCAACAAGTCAAGTAACATCATCTCTCCTTGAGGATTTATGCCCTGTCTCGTCCCCTTGTCGTGGTGTGTTGTGTTTCACACTGAAATGGCGCAAGTCATCAGAAGCTGAATGACCTTTTGTCCAGTGCCGTACTGCTGGGACATGTTGGAGAGAGCCTTCTTCTTCTTGGCGTCCTCATCCAGCTTCTTACGCTGCTCCTCCAGCTCCCTCCTCTCCTTCTCCTCCTGTGTGTCAGCACAGGTGAGGCAGTTACCGTCAGGTGTTATAAATCCTATCATATCAGCTTTATATGCGCTGAGATCATACCGCAAGTCTGGCCTGCCTCTCCTTCTCTCTCTCTGCCCTGATCCTCTGCTGCTCTGCTCTCTCTGCACGACGCTTCTCCTGCAACAGAGACGAAACGTTGTCCATGCTCACTGAGATTTGGACCAAACACAAATGCCAGGAGCCTTCTGATACACTCACAATCCTGTTCACGAGGGCGATGAGCTCCTCTTCCTCTTTCTTCCTCTGGATGAAATGAGCCTCGATCAGAGACTGCAGCTCAGATAGATCTTTCTCCTGACGCTTCCTGTGGATGTCCTGTCGACCAAGTCAGGACCAGACACTGTTAGAAATGAGTCAGTTGTTTGTCAAATGGACATTTCTGTGAAGAGAGACAGTTAAATGTACTCACATCAAAATCCACTTTCTCCCCATCGGGGATCTTTGGAGCACTTATATTTGTCATAAACCTGCCAATGTGAACAGTATTATTGTATAATCTGCATCATGTCCTGTTTTAATTTTTTAATTTAAGAACAGCTTCAATACTTACTTGGGCTTCGGCTTTGACTCATCTGGGACGAGGAACAGAGGTTAGGGTTAGTAGCAATTATACATAGTCTAGTGGTTATTACCAACTACTTGATTAGGAAAAAAAAAAAAAAAAAAGACATCCAAGGATGGTTTTCTCACCTGTCGCCTCCTCTTGTGCTGTTGATCAGGAACATATACAATAAATGAAATGATTGGAAATGAAATCTGTTAAAGAAAAACACGAGCAGATGGAACTTTCTCACCTTCTTCCTCCCTTCAGCAGCAGCAGAGCGGCAGAATTGACCAAATAGATAACAGAAAAAAACAAATAATGATGCAGATTCATCATCAGTTCAACAAAGACGTGCATGTTGAAATGAATGGACAAATAAAGCCAAACACGTAGAAGCGTGTACATACGGAGCTTCCCCCTCCATGACTTCTTCCGTGTCAGACATTTTGTTAGAGATGAGCTCTGCAAAATGGATCCTGATTATCCTAATTTTTAGTTTGGCAAACATTTCTGATCATTAAACAGCATGGCAGCAGTTCACATAGTTTCTAATGATCTAACAGGAGATGATCTAAGTATGATCTAAGTATGAGTATGCATTTCAAAACGGAGCCGCTAAAAGTACCTCAGAAAAAAATGTAAATTGAGTTGCACACTGTAAAATGTCTTTAAAATTTGCAGTTGATGGTGCTGATACGTTTTTTATTGTAAAGTTTGAATCTAAAAGATAACCCCTGGTAGTGTCTTCAGGTTAAATGCAACTGAAATAAAATGAAGAAGCATTTCCTCTAAAATGTGATGAAGTTAAGATACAAAATGACACAATGTGACACAAAATGGCACAAAGCAACACAACATAAAAGTACTAACATTGCACTAATTGGTGTCCTGAGAGTTCGCGACTACAGCTGTATTTAAAAATGAAGTCCAGTAAAAAGCTAAAGAAAAAACAAAACTCAGCCTCATACAGAATTGGATTACAAAATGTATTCAGTTGCTTCATAAATAATGATTTTTCACCGTGTCAGACTGGTTCACTGAAAGTAACTAAGTAAAAATCAGTGCTCTCATTTCCACTGCCATGACTAAGTAATGAGTAATTCAAATCTTTCCGTTTATTATTCTGGCTCTGTAACGTTGACCGATGGAAACACAGATTAAAGCTTTGAAATATCTGAACACAGGCAGTAAACACAATAACAAAATGACAGTTTTATTGAGTTCTCGCCAACTCAAAGTCATTTTGAGATTGTCAACTGTCAAGGGAGCGTCCTTACCTGTGACCCAGACAGAAGGAGCTCAGGGACCAGTCACAAGGTTCAGCTCCTTGAGCTTCACAAGCAGCTTGAGCATCAAGGATACATAGTCCACCCCTCCTTACTCATGTGACTGTAGCACCCTATGGCTGCACAGTCTATTGTTAGCCAGCTGACAATTACAGCTCTGCCACACACACACACACACACACACACACACACACACACACACTCACGCTGTAGATACACTCATGTGCCAGTAAAGCGCCACATATCCATGTAAGCTTTCAGCAGCCGCCAGGTTTCCACACTACATAAGTGTTTAGGGAGGACAGAAAGCTACGTTTCCTCTCAAAAAGAAAAAGATGAAAATGAAGAAAAACAAAATTGTTTTTTTAATGTTTTTTTTATTATTATTATTATTGCTGAAGCAAGCATTTTCAAACATTCAAACAAAGCAACCCGCCACAACAATACTGAAAGACTCACAATACATTTTGGCAGGATTCAGTTCATGTGCACTGCTGACTGAGAGAAACACAAGGATACAATTCAGAGTTAATTACATCATTATTATTATAACCGTTTTTATGAGAGTGAATATTGAAATTGGTCACTCTGCTTTGCTGCCAATTGCGGCATGTAAACTGGTGACAGAGCTGTAAGACCTTGGATTGTTACATACTCCTTTAACAGCTGCATTTGGTCACTGAATAGTTGCTACAGCGGACACTCGCACGTGCATTTGCCTCACTCTCTCTTGTGCTTATATTGTGCAATTATGGACTTTTTAAACTGCCTCAAGCTGTTGTATTGCTCTGATGTTGTGGTCCTCTGTCCTGGGCAGAATGAACCATTGATATTATCTGCAGATGTACACTATTCTGTGTCAGGAAACCACTAACTTAGTCGTAGTTAACAGGCCACTTATTAATGCTTTATAGAGCAGTTGTAGGTTATCGAGAAGAAAAAGAAAAAGAAAAAGAAGAATGTTTTTGGCCAAATTGTGAATGCAGTTTACATGTTACATGCAGTGTTTCGACATGTTTACATGGGGAAAACTCAGGGGATCACCAGGTCAGCAGGCTTCATCCTCTGGGAACTATGAATGTCTGTGCAACATTTTCCTTGGAATTATAATTAAACTCAGTTTGTAAATTTTTTACCCTTAAAGCGATGGCTGCCTAGTAGCCCTTAAACTCATTTTTACTGCATTAGTGAATGATTCATTATGTAAATCCTGGATGAGGGGTGGCTTTTGAAAAACTGGCGCTAAAATTGGAAAGGCCAGCCAGACTTAACAACTCACAACAGATCTATGAAACAATAGCTAAGGATTTATTAACCACTACAAAAGGCATTATTTACTATTTATCAACCTTCATCATAACAAAGTGTTCCAAACTAACCGAACTAATTTAATATGTACAGGCTAATTCCCCATCATCCTGCTGAGTGGCAGTGTAGTAGACTTTCTATGGCATCAAAACAGTGACTATCATCCCAAAAAGCAGTGAGTGTGTATGACAGTTAAACAAAAATGCTGATGTATTGGGTATATGCTATATGATAATAACATCAAATCCCAAACGCGTCACAGGAAGTGTGGGCATGTCGGCATGTCAGCGTAGCTTCAAAGAACGTGTCCTGGCAGCCATCTAAAATCTGCTAAAGCTGTTGTTTCATCTGTATAATGGAATATAAATGGAAGGCCAACCAGATGGATACTACATAATCCACTCCCCTAAAATCAACCGTTTATCATGTGGTTAAACATTCCTGGGTAGGCAGAATGGAAACGTATGAATATCGCTGTGACTTTTCTGTGCATACAAAAATTCCGAATAAAAATGAAGCTGGAAAAATGGCGATGGTGGAATCAGTTAACGTCACCAATCCTGGTCCCTCGTCTTTTCCTCTTTCTGCTGCAATCGCCTCACAAAAAAACGGGTGTGTTGAAGGGAAGCGGAGCCGTCAGGTGAGGTGTGAGAGGGGATGTCAACAGTTACGGTCTTACGCCTGCTAATAGAGAGAGAAAGAGAGACGCTGAACATCTATGAGTCAATGTGCTGCATTTAAAACTGACAAAGATTTATGAGGCATTTATAAGATTAAATCAAAGCTTTTCCATCCGTGCTTCTATGTATGTGTGTGTGTGTGTGTGTTGGTCCTTTTGCTGCTGACGCTACATAACCTCACTGTGTGATTGAAAGCTGCAACATTGTCATTTGCCCTTTACACCATTGCTCCATGGTCTATTTCTGATGAAGAAGAGGGGAGGATCACTATTTAAGGTCCAAGCTGACGCTCGACAAACGCTTTTCCACTCCAATTGTTCACACTCTGGCTCAAGCCCTGAGAGCTTGTCAAAAGAAATGTAACTTTTGATCATGAGGCGTAAAGTCCGGCTCACTGAGCCAACAATCATGAATGTCAAATGTCTTTTTGTGTCTTTTGTCTTTTCATGATTGATTCACATTGAAACTCCTCCCCCACGATGTGAGGCTAACATGGTAGGTCTTTATGGTTTGCACTGAGTGAATAAGCCCAGAGATTCAGCCCCATTTGCTGCCTAAACTGTTAGTAATCCTCCACAGCACTCAGTTGTAATGTGAAAATCAAGCAGCTGCAGTCTGGTATGCCGAACAGCTTGGCCACACCGGGGCGGCCCAGGTGGCTCCGGGTGAACAGTGTAGCACAAAGATATGACAGCCACGCCAGGAGTATGGACACTTCTTTATACTGGGAAACAAGGTCGGGGTGAGGGTTGTCTTTAAATATAGACCCCAGAGTCACAGAGCCGAGCCAATGCTCCGGCAGTAGATTTGATTTACAGCGAGCAGCTACTCTGGCACAAAGAGAAGTTGGTGTGTTGTTGTGTCCCCTGGGGGCTATAAAACAGCCACGGCATGCCCTCCTCGCCCAGGAAATGGTCTGAAGGACAATCAGCTTCCCCAGGGACTGATCGCGATAAACCCTGGTTTTACGTGAAGTAAACATTTGGAGTCAGTGCTGAGGGAAGTACTTTGTTAGGTATTAAAGTTAATTAATGGCAAGAGCAAGAGGTCTACATCAAAAGCTTTACCCGAACAATACATCAGCACGGTGAAGGCCCTGCATCCAGGGGACCACTTCACACACACTTAGTTACAGTCAACCACTATTTTCAATCACCAAAAAACTTACCATTTGAGACAAACTTGCTCTTTCCTCCAACTGCCACCTGCCATGAAAGAAGGAGGAAAGAAGTAATGAGAATAAGGAGGTAGAAATCAAACACTCAGATTTGTTTGGATGTTTCGACCCTAGAAGGAATGTTTTCTGCTACTAGTGTCAACGCTACTGTGGGGAATGAAATCGTGGGAAAAGCTTCATTTACGGATGCATATAAAGAGAGGCAGGGGTGCGAGGGTTGGACTTTGATTGGTGATTAACATCAGATATGTTATTTATAAAGTGTTGGATAAATTCAGTGAAAGTCTGCATCAAGCCCCCAGGCTAAATAAAAATACATCGGCATTGAAACACAACCACATGCACGCAACTATAATGTCCTCACTGCAATGCAGCTACTATTTTGGCATGAAAAAGCTGTGCACCGTGCAGCCAAAACGTCCCGTAACAACATATTCTGGATATTACATTCTTGTCTGGAAATAATCCGTGTTACAAATAAACAACCACATCAGCGCAAAGGAATACCATCTATGTCCTCCAGGAACAAATGACAGCGTGTAGGTATTATGGGGTTTCTGACACTATGTGGTTGAGAGGGAAACAAAGCCACACATTTTCATCGCATCAAGTTCATTAATTCCATTTCAGTTCAGGCAGCTCAAACAGAGATTTGAAATTTGAAGTAGATTCTGCTTTTAACAAGAGATAATTATAAAGTACGGCTTTACCGGTTTGGGACTGTATGAAATTTATCTTTGGTGTTGAGAAATTGTCATCTCATAATAAAAAGTGTGTTTGATATGTTGCTCCTCCCCTTCAGTTGGACAAAACTGGATGAACCGCCCTCACAATTCTATAACAATACTTTAATAATCAATTACAATAGTTCTGTGTAAAGATATAGCGGAGGAATGGCAGTAGATGTGTCAAACCTCCTCTACGTCTGCAGTAATCCGAGCTTCTCTTTCTTTGTTGTACTGACCCTGCGTGTACAGGTCAGTGCACATTAGTCCCTCCTGTTAACTTCCCTTCATTTCTAAGGACACAGTGACTGGCCACAGGTGAGAAAGTCCAGTACGGTATGCAGCATTCAGGTGGACGGTCCTCACTGTAAACTCCTCTGAAGAAAAGCAGGACTGCTCATGGGCACTACAGGCTGTCAAAAATTTTTTGATTTTCACTGTTTCACTCATGCGACTGCTGTTCAGATGGATAAGTCCAAGGATCTATTCCTTTGCCAGTTCGCCCCTGGAGCCAACACTGGCTAAAACCAAGCCTTGGCTAACAGGAGACGTTTACAGGCTGCTGAAGGAATGCATCTTTTAAGAGGGGAGATGAACAGACCTGAAAACAGCCAGAGCCAACATTTCCCGTGGCATCAGAAAGGCAAAACAGCAGTATACAGCCAGGATAACCCAGAGACAGGGACAGGCATCCAAACCATCACCAACACAGGCCTGTGATCACAGCATCACTCTGCCGAACAGCCTAAATGACTTCTTTGCTCGGTTGGATACACAGAACTATACAAGAACGATGAGGCTAACTACAGGAAGGAGGTGAGCCTCCTGGCTAGCTGGTGCAGAAACAACAACCTTCTGCTCGATGTGGGGAAGACGAAGGCGAGGCCCTCGAGCAGCATCCCCTGCTGACCATCAACGGCTCCATCGTAGAGCGGGTCAACAGCACCAAATTCCTGGGAGTGCACATCTCCAATGACCTCCTTGGACGGCCAACACCACAACACTGGCAAGAAAGGCCCAACAGAGACTCTACTTCCTCCACAAAATGAGGAAACCAAGTGCACTGACCGCCATCATGACCACCTTCTACTGGAGCACCACAGAAAGCATCAGCACCAGCAATAAGAAGACCCTGCAGCGGTTAGTGAATGCAGCCAGCAGGATCATCGGTGTCCCGACCTGTAACCCCCCCAGCTCACCGCTCACCCCTCCCACCCTCTGTTCAGTCTCCTGCCATCAGGAAGAATGTACTCAGTACGGGCCAGCTCTACCAGACTTCATCCATCAGGCTGTTAGGATATATATATGTATATATATGTATTGCTCTTTTTTTATGTATTTTTTATATATTTTTTTTTTATATTTTTTTCCCCCGTTCTCCTATTTTCTCCACCTTATTTTCTTTGGTTCTATGTTACACCGTAGAGGACAAAAGAGCAAACGTCATTTCGATTCCTCTGTGTATCTTGTATGTACAGAAGAATTGACAATAAAGCTGACTTTGACTTTGACTAACCCTAACCACGGATTTTTTTGTCTAACCCTAACTAAACTGTCTCTCTTCTGTAAAATCAACCTATATGAGTTGGTTTACTGTCTCTGGTGTGCTCCTACAGGTCACATGAGGCTTGGGACAAATGACCTTTGTGGTTGTGAGAAATTAACTGATTCTTTGACAAAATCTGCACCCACTCCCAAAAGAGTCACCAAAGGGAGGCTTTAGTACCAGAAAAGTCAAAAAGACAATCATCTGCAACATTCCAATGTTTTGCCTCCAATAATATCCATTCAGTCCCTTAACCGTTATATACATATAGTTACTAATTGAAACATGTTTCCCTTTTGATTTGACTGAACTGAGAAAAGGTGTTGAAAGAACATGGTCAAAACAGTGTAAATATCACAAAACAGTCACCCCATGCCTGGTGCAGCGTGCTGAGTGTTACCTCTTTCACCTGTCTATTAGGTAGACTGAATGAAAGAAACAAACAGGACATGTCACCGCAGATCCCTTAAAAACATGAACCTCACTCTCCCTTGGCACAGTAGAGCAGCTGTATTGTTTGTTACCTTGGCGGGCGCAGAGCCCTTCTTGGTGTCCCACATACCACGTTTGCTGCCAACGTCACCTGGTTTCACATCCTGAACAAAAAGAAGCACCATGAACCTTTTAGTCTGACACAGTGATGGAGGAAGTCTTCAGATTATTTATCATAGCAAAAGTTGAGGTAAAAATAAATGTAAAATCTGTAAGATGTACTTGAAGAATCAAAGTTCTCTGAATGCCTCTGAAATAAAAGGGAGTACAGCTGCAATATAAAATGCCATCAAATGGAAATATTCAAGTAAAGTACCTTAAAACATACTTACATATAATAACTGTATAAATGCACTTTGCACTCCTTTATATATTATGCTTGTGATTATTAGCTGTAGCTATAGTTCTATTTGAAATGCATCCAAAGTGGTACCTTCACCAGTTTGAAGAGTGGATAACGAACAGCAGGAAAAGTTTGAGTGAGGAAAGCTGAAGAAAAGAGAGGCACCTCAACATCAGGGAAAGAAAAGCAGAGTGGATTTAAACAAACAGATGAGAATATAGACAATTAGAGACCCGTACTGCTGTACAGCTTCATCCCATCAGGGGGAAGTGTTGGGGCAGATGTAAAGCCAAGGTTACAAGTACTGCTCAGGCCAAGACATTTGTCACTAAAGATATCTCGCTCGTAAATTTCGTGTCAGGACAATGTGGCACTTCATCCAGCTATGGCACTGCATGGGACAGAGTGTAATGTCTCCAGAGGACCTGCTAGGATTAGCACCTGATGTCCTACTTTAAGAAAAGGACACAATGTCCGCCAAGTACCCAGCCACAAGTGGCCTCATCGATTTAATGCCGCTTCATAAACCAATTTAATAATTCAATGCAAATATTTGTTGTTATGTTAGTGGTGTGATCCGTGTGACCTTTTGTCTTTTCTTCAAGGAGACTTTTATGGAGTCACAGGGTGACAAACACATTTTGTTTTTACCAGACACATAGGCCTAACATTTTTGCAAATCTTGTATGATTAATGGGCTGACAATCTTGAAATACCTGATTGATTCTCAGCTGTCGGCCACAATATGGAGTAAGATCCTACTCAGATTGAATACTTTCTCACTGGCTCATACTTAAATACTGAATTCACAACCATAACACAAAGAGGGCGCGTGTGTGCATTTGCTTTTGGGGGGGGCTTTGTTGAGAGATGCTGTTCAGTAAACTGTCCATGTGATGTCAGCAGACTCCAGTCACTGTCCACGTTGGAGCTCAGACACTGAGGCTGCAGTCAACAAAAGGCTGGCGTGTTGATGTGCAAATGTGCACATTAGCATGTACAGAATGTCCAGGGATTACTCTGCTAAAGAAACACTGCTGTCTAATTTACAATAGCCGGCTTGATCAGGGTGAGGATTTATCGGGCCTTACTGCCGGCTTTGCTGCTGCCGGTGATGCTGCTGCCGCAGCTGCTGGTGCTGGTGTTGTCTTCTCGGGCTCCGCGGGCTTTGCCATCCAACTGTTGACACGTCCGGCCACACCTCCTTTGATACCAGCCACATCCTGGGAAAAGGAGACACATCAAATACTGGACTGCATATCGGTTAACCTGTCTAAACCCTCTCACTTTCTCAATCCTCCACCTTGTTGGCAGGGGCTGGGCTTTCAGAAGAGCTGCTGACGTTGCCCTTCTCCCACATGCTCTTGATGCTGCGCGCACCTCCGGTAGGAATGTCTGCCATTGGAGACTTGGGAGATTTGGTTTCTTTGTTTCCCTGTGGAGACAGAGGATGGATTTAACCACTTCTCAAAGGGCAAATCAGATCAAGGCTGACTGCAGATCATTTGTGGAAAGTTCTTGTGTTCAGTCATTGAGGTTCTTGTTGGGTATATGTAGTTAATGGCATGTCTAACTTCCACATTTCTTTGATAGCTATAGTTCGTCATTCTTTGATCAAGATTAAACACAGTGTGAGTAAGGTGATCACAAGTTCACCAAAGACACGTTTCTCAACCAGATCTTTTACAGTTTTACAATTTTATTAAAATAACAGCTTTAGGCACTAAGCAGTGAAATGATCTCACGCTTCACAAAAACAACACTGATTCAGTCCGAAGTGTAACAGATAAATATAGAATTGTGTGATTACGTAATTAATTATGTTACGTAGCTTTGTTTTTCCTTTGGTCCTAACCCATTAAATCATCTCACTGCCCTTCACATTAATCTTGTAACTTTTAGGAGAACGTTCGATTGTTCACTGAAACACTGGACTGAGCTAACTATGTGCAACTAGACTGGTTAAAGTGGATAAAACTAACTAGCTCTGATCATTTAAAAAGATATAAGATATGTCATTTACAAAGCACCATTTTCTTTGCACAAGTAGACCTTTTTTTTTTCCCATTCTCAGCACACTTACTGATTCTGGACCTCTAACTTTTGCAGGATTTTACATGTGATGGAGTACATTTACATTAGCAGTAATGTCGCATTTGGTTAAGTGAAGGATTTGAGCATCTTGAAGTCTCACCTGGATGGCAGAGGTGTACTGTTCTAGTCTGTTTCCTATCTTGGAGACGATTGGAGTGTGTGACACTCGGGCTGCAGTGCTGCAAGCATGAACAACGCATTGGGCATTAATATGGCTCACTGACGGTTCCATTCATCTGCATTTCTTTGTTTCTGCACTATAGTACGACTAAATAACTTTTCATGTCCCACCTTTTCTGGGCTGATTTGCTCAGGAATTCTGCTTTCTCGCCTATCTGCACAAAACAGAAGCAAAGGGCTAAAGTTACACACCAGAGTATCACATCGATCATTTGGAGATGGTCACGCTGTCCTGATGTTTCTCTTGTCTGCAGGATGACCTCAGTGAGAGGGAGACCGTTGTGCCCCTGGGAGGGTCTCTCTTGAATACTCTTGAGTACTGTTTTGGTTGTTGCTTGAGTGATTGAGCTGGTAGGTTGGGTTTTTTACAGGAGCCAGGATACACACACGTACACACAACTCTCTCAACATTCTTCCAAAAATACCCCAAAAACAAATCTTTCCACTCAGACATGTTCATCTGCTGCCTCATTAGAGAATAGCTCAAAGTATTTTTTTTATCATTCTAGTAAACTTTCAATGTATGGCTAATATTAAAAAGAATTAAAAACATAAATGAAATAAAATAAAATAAATTCAGCAAAACCATCAATTACAATGACAGAACAAAAACGGATTAACTTTTACTGTGTCTCTCAATTTGAGAAAACAAATATACTGCCTAATGGGATTTCCTGCCCATCAGCCAACATTCAATGTCATAGTAGTAAAAACAGACGCTGCTTCTGTTCTATTGCAGATTCAGAAGAGGAGATCAAATCCACTCCCATCTGCTTGTTATATATGAAAGTACTGTTAGTTAAGAACGATTTAGGGTTTGGAGTAAAAACAGAAATAATTGGTTCTGTCTGAAGTCATCTGCCACCAAGCACCTTTAAAACTCACAAATGAATATGTTAGATTTTATTTCCTTACTAAAAAACTGCGGAAAAGACAAAATGTGACTGACAAAACTCGAGGAGCTTTAATGTGTCCTCAGCAACATCAGTGGTCGAGGAGTATAGCAGGGATGAGAGGGTACGACAGGCAGGCATTGTGTTCAGGAGAGGCTGCAAGCGGTCAGCCGACAGAGCTCTGATGGAGGTGGAAAATCGGCTGCAGCATGCCGACATTGTTGGGCAGGTAGCCCATGGCAGGCTTGGAATGAGTTGCTCCACCAAACTGAGCTGGAACAAGGCTGACCCAAGAGAGCATGGTGCAGAGGGAGGTCCACAAGACTGAGGAGAAAACCCACCATGCACTGTAAGGACGCTGATTTGGCAAGACATCTAGGGCACGGAGGGACGCCAGATAAAGTTCTTCTGTGTTCTGTCTATGATGTCCTGCCTACCCCATCCAGCCTCCACACATGGGGGGTGTGGAGGCAGTTGGTGTGGAACAGGCATGGGAAAAAAAAAAAACAAGAGACAACAACAGCCAAACAGACTTTTGTGAGGTCAGGAGAAAGCACCGCAGCAGAAAGACCAAGGAAGAAAGGGATCCTTGCCTCAGCAAACGACTAGGGGATGCAAGTAGACCTAAAAAAGGGGATCTAATTCCCAGAGGCTGTATCCCAGACCAGCCTACCCGTGAAGGTCAGCTGCAGGGGCTTCTGGGGATTGAAGGGATGGTAAGAAAACAGCTGGTAGGCAATGTCATCAAGCAGGCTGAAACAGCATCCTGGTGGATCTGAATGCAGCGGTATGTGCGGTGGCAGAGCCAACCAGCTGAAGGGACGGCTTAGAGTTGTGCGGTGGTCAGCTGGGGCAGAACCAGGACGCTGGAGCTGCTGTTGAGCCCCCCAAGGTGTTGTGAGCTTAGATTGGCAAAACACCAGTAAAGGGGGGTGCCCACCTGAAGAGCTTTTGTAAAATCAAATTCTTAAAGTAAAGTTTTGACCTTACTTTGGTGGAAATATGTAGAACATCTGAAAAAGTCCCAACCTCCTAAACGCACCTTGGAGGAGCCTTTCGGACTGATAGCAAAGGCCGGTTTCGCGGAGTCTTCCTCCTTTTGTTTCTTCTTCTCAGCAGCCTCGGCCCTCCTCTTCTCAATCTCCTCCTTCATCTTCTTCCTCTCCTCCTGTTATGAGAACCATCGTTTACTGTCAGACCCTTTCCATTGGTTCCAGACTGATTCCTGAGCAGACTGAATGTGAAGTCCACCCTCACCTGCTCTTTGGCTTTCTTGTCCTCCAGCTCCTGTTTCTTCTGCTTCTCCTCCTCCTCCAGGATCTTCTTCCTCTCCTCTCTCTTCTTTTTCAGCTCCTCCAGCTCCACCTCAGCATCCTGCTGCTTCAGCTTCATCTTTTCGATCTCTTCACTCTCTGCGTTGTTCCGCCGCAGCTTCAGCTGCTGCAGCTTGCGTTCGGCCTCCTGTCGCTCCACGTCGTCTGCCTTAGTGGAGGGAGCATTGTCCCTGCTCAGATACACAGCAACTCCATTATAAGAGCCAAAATAAAACAAATGATACTTTAAATATTTTCTACACTCTTCTATCCATTCCCTTAATTCCTAAAGCTAATTAGTTATGTGATTGTACGTCTTCATTATATTAAAAGTTTTGATCCCTTGGATATTTATTATCCGTTATGTGCGTGATGGTGGTGTTACATTTTTGTCTGTGTTTTGGAGAGGAAGCGATAAAGTTGTACTGAATTGAAACTAAAGGTTTTTGGGATTTGATTGAAGGCACCACCAATTCCAAGCTGAAGATACATACAAATGCCACTGTCCAGGGGCCCAATAGGTCAGGGGTCTTTGGGCTACAGCCTCTGTGGGCAGGATATTGTTTGAATGTTTGAAGGGTTAAACTTTCTTATTCTAACATTTCTTGCTCTTAGTTAGAAGAAACTGAATGAACTGCAACTCAAACTTGGAACTTGCATCCTTCTTTCTCATGGTCCCTTTATGCCAATGCCAACCTCTTATTAAATTTATTGATATATGAGTATTTAAAAAGCTTTTTTTAAGTCATATATTGAAGCTTCAGGCTAAAAACTTTGTGTCATACAAGATTTACCTGGATGTCTTGTCTGTTTTCTTAAGTTTGCTCTCAATGAAAGCGGCATTCTGTTTTGTTGGTTCATTCTTAAAACAAGAAAAAAAAAAAAAAAAACCATTAGAAAAACTGTCTACTTCATTCAGAACATCAATACTAAAGAGGAATGAACTTGATTTTCTGAGTGACAACAGTGTTTTACCTTTTCCTTAAAACCAAATTTCTTTGGCTTCTCCTCCTTTACAGACAGCAAACAGGAATAGGATCAATAAAAATGAAATGAAAGGACACATCAGTTGATATCACCACCACTTTTATCCCTTTGGCAAATATACTGCTCTGATCTATGACTACAACTATCATACAACGAATACACAAAGTCTGGATGAATCAAACAATCAAACACCCAGAGATTTGGACTTGTTACTAAAGACATCACTACCTCCTCTTTCTTCTTCTTTTCTTCCATCTCTCGTTTTTTACGTTTATCCTCTTCCTTCTTCTCTTCAGCCTCTTTTTTCCTCTTTTCCTCCTCTTCTTTCTTCTTTTCTGCCATCTCCTTTTTCCGTCTCTCTTCCTCTTCTTTCTTTTTCTTTTCCTCTAACTCTTTTTTCATCTTCTTCTCTTCTTCTTCCTTCTTCCTCTTTTCCTCCATCAGCTTTTTCTGTTTTTCCTCCTCTTCTTTCTTCCTCTTCTCCTCCATCTGCTTTTTCTGTTTTTCCTCCTCTTCTTTCTTCTTCTTTTCCTCCATCTGCTTTTTCAGTTTTTCCTCCTCTTCCTTCTTTCTCTTTTCTTCCATCTCCTTTTTCAGTTTTTCCTCCTCTTCCTTCTTTCTCTTTTCCTCCATCTCCTTTCTCTGTTTTTCCTCCTCCTCCTCCTTTCTCTTTTCCTCCATCTCCTTTCTCTGTTTTTCCTCATCCTCTTTCTTTTGTCTCTCCTCTATCTCTCTTTTCTGCTTTTCCTCTTCCTCTTTATTCTGTCTCTCTTCTATCTCTTTTTGTTGCTTTTCTTCTTCTTCTTTTCTCATCCTCTCCTCAGTTTGCTTTTGTTGTTCCTCCCCCTCCCTCTTCTTCCTTTCCTCTTCCTCCTGCAGCTGTCTCTCCTCTTCCTCTCGTTTCAGATTTTCCTCCATTTCTCTTTTTTGCCTCGCTTCCTCTTCTATCCTCTTTCCTTCCATCTCTTTCTGTCTTTTTTCATCTTCTTCCTCTTGCCTCTTCCTTTCTTCTTCCTCCTTGTCAGGAATATCTTCCTCATTGTCTTTCTTTCCAAGATCTTCAGCCTGACTCTCCTCCTATGAGATAAGTTATATTTGTTTCATTTCTATTATTCTGTGTAGGTTCATCAACAAAATTACAAGTATAAAATCTTTTGTCCTGCTGAAGTACAACTTCTGCTTCAGAAATCATTTTTACCTTCTCCTTCTCCTCTTTCATGTAGGAGTTTGTATCAGTCTGCTCCTCGACAAGATTCTCCTCCGTCTTCACCTCCTCCAGTGAGCCATCTGTGTCGTTGCTATTATTGATGGTGGGATCAACCTCCTTCTGCCTCTCAATGGCCTCCTGCATTCTCTTCTGCCTGCGCTCTTCCCTCCTGGCTAGGCGCTCCAGCAAAGCCTGGTCATCGTCTGCACTTCCTGCGTCAGTGGTGGTGGCAATGGTGGAGGGCTCGGACTCTGTCTCTGTGAAACTGAAATGAAATCGAGCCAGCAAGTCAAATCAAATCAAATCTTAATCTCTAGACTCCCCATTTTTTTGATAGACCCACAGTAAGAATCATTCAAAGAACCACACAATTGCTGGAGTCAGATCCAAATGTTGAAGCTGGAAGTGATTTTAAACATCAAGTTTAGAATCTAAACCAGTCTTTTACTACGCTATATTATTTGGAAGGGTTGAAAAATTCTCAAATGATCAAATGTAGCTAAGTTGGAGCTTTCATCTTTCCCCTTTCATCAGCTTTCACTGTTCTGGCCCATAGAGTGTCACAGCCCTCCTGTGAATTCCCATGACCCCCTATGACCCCACGATTCTCCTGCTCAAACCTTAGCTTGGCTTAGAAGCAGAGAAGAGACCATAGCTAATTTTAATTTGGAGATTTGCACATGTGCATTGAGGAAAACCTTTTTTTTTTTTTGTCTGTCCGGTGATTGGCTAAAGCCAAAGAGTCCAGGGCAAGCTGTCACTATCTTTGACTCGGCATCTTGTGAGATCAGTTATGACATTGTTTGTATCATGCATTCCAGCAAATGTGTGTGGAAAGCAAACTTTTGCTTAAGCATTAAGAGGCAACAGTAGAAAGAAAATGAGCTGTTGTATGTCTGAGACAGGATATTGTTACAGGAGTACAGGTGTTCCTTTCGGGAATGGCTCAGTACATATGCTTGGCAGCACAACAGAAAAAGGCTCTGCTTTCCTGTCAGCGAAAGTCACCACACACCGTTGATTTACATCACATGCAAGTCAGGAAAAACCTCCAGTGGGAGGTTTCCTTTCTCTGCCTGAGACTCTTGATTCCAAGTTGCCCCACTATTGTTGTACATATCCGTCATCCTCATTGTACCTGTTCGCATTGATCACATCACAGGTACCAGACTCCTCTGAGTCCCTCATCTTCTTTCTCTCCTCCCTTGCACGTCTCCTTCGCTCCCGTGCCTCTTCCTCCTCATCATCATTGGTGTAACCCCCCCTGAAACATCACACATACACATTCCCAGTAATCCTCAAGTGTTAGTAAATGCTGCAGTATCACTCCAAAATAAGATAGCAACTTCTGAAAAAAAAAAAAAGAAGGAAAGAGCTCAAAATTAGTTTTCTCTGCTGCTGAATGGGTGGCTTCTTGCATGATGCAGATTTGGTAAGTTGGTAAGAGCTTTGTTCATCAATGTGATCAGATGAAAAGAAGTTATAATATAACCTAACTGCTGTGCTACATTCTCGGGGCAGACTGGAGGCCACGGTGAGTTGCTTTTGGAAAGTGTGGTAATCCGATGTAAACTGGTGAGCATGCTAACTTTGGAAGAAGAAAAGACATGGTAGAGATTGCATGTAGGGTGGAGAAAAGATAGTAAGTTTGATCCTAACTCTCAGTGTTTACTCTGGACAGTAAGCTCTTTTTTCCTTTTTGTGGATTACCACACTGATTCCTCCTATAATAATAGATTGCTATGATGTTGGACATCATTGAGGGACATTGGCAGATTTGTTGCCATCCTGTCTCCCCTCTCCACCCTCAAGATCTCTCAACACCCTTCCATTGACTTTCACACAACAATAAAACATTTGTGGGGAGACTCTTGAGCATGCTACACCACCGCTCTGAGCTCTATCAGGTTTTATGGGGCAGGGAGGGTGCTTGAAATACCCATTAATAGTGCACGGGTGTTATTTGACTGTGCTCATGGTGATTCCTCAACACAATGATTTACAGATGTTGTGGGAGGAAGAGTTGGCTGTGAACCACAGGAATCATCTTTGTCTTTGAGAACAGACCCAAATGATGCAGAAAGCAAATTATCAAATTTATCCAGCAAATCATCAGGTGAAGGTTTCTCAAAATGGCTTGTGTGATCACAAGAAATCAGTGAGGAAGCAGTTCCACTAGATATTACTCCCCGCAAAGCCAGAGGCCTGCCGTGAGAGGTTTCCTGTTGCATCTCCAAATGGACAACCTGAGGGGCAAGTTATTAAATAAATGGAGGGAAATGTGAAGAGTGTCTCTTTGACCAACAGGAAAACAGAAAGGCAAATGAACAGACTGAAATCTCGCCTCAAATTGTCAGAGGTTTGGGCTGTTGTGCTTCAATAAAAATGGCAGTCAAAACATTCCAGCGTCTGCAGCGTTTCCTCGGGCTGCAGAGAGGAACTGAGAGGTTGGAGGGTGGTGAGAAGCAGAAAAGGCAAAGCAGGCTGGTTTGGCATGGCGGACAGAGCTGGCTGCAAGACTGTGAGAAAATTCCTTTTTTTTTTCTGAGGCTCTGATAGGACATCTGATGTGACTGCAACTGACTCCCGTGCTGAAAGAAAATGATGCGTGAGATGTATTCATGGCCAGATTTCAGTATCATCCTTAAGTGGATAAAACTGATGTTAAGCATTTTTAACAAATCTTATTTAAAGACCAAAAGATACAAAGCGTACACCTCAAGACCAAACCCTGTCCCACAGAAATGATGTGTATACAGCTACGCTCCAACAGCAAGCTTGTGTTTTAAAGAATTGTGACCAGACTGAGTTTTCTATGAATACAATGTGGATTAAAACGATACAAAAGGACTTAAATTTGTTTTTGTTTCTGCATTCACAGCACTTGGTCAAGGTACGGAAAAGATCATGATTTGGTTTAACACAGAAAAACAGTTTGTTACCCAGATGGACACCAGCCAGTCATCCCCAATCACCTCATCATGGAAACTATATTTCCCAGTAATTACTAAATATATATATTCAAAATATAATAATGAAACTACAAATCTATACTCTAATAAAAACCCCAAACAAACAAACAAATAATAAAAAAAACAACAAAAAAAAAAAAACAACAAATGACTTCCGTAAAGTTTGGTTGGGTTCAGAAGTAAATGCATTAGTTGGGACTATTTTAAGATGCAGAATAATTCACATTTGGTGGTTTAATGAGTTGTTCTTGCAGCAGAATGCTGTTTAAAGTAAGTCTTAAGTGCCTCACTCATTGTAATGGAAATGTAATGAAAGTCTTGATGAGGCACAAATGAACAAGGCAAGGATAAAGTCAATAACAGGACAGTACACATCAAGACCCAACTATCACCAGATTAACCCCTTTTGACCCGGACCATGACTCTACAGTGGAGACTATAGAGCCATAAGAAAATTTTGTTTGATTTTAATGTCATGTTGCTCACCTAAGCAGCAGCAGACTGAGCTAAAGGTGTTTACGCTTTATGATAAACTCAGCTCTCTCCACTTTCCATGGGCATGAGGTGCCCAACATCTCACAGCAGATTACGGCTTCATTCTTTTTTCCCCCAGTGGCTCACTGGGATAACACTCATCATGAATGCAACAATGAGACAATTAATACCTACTGAAATGATTTTCAAGTTCACTTTCCTCCAGCCCCACTACAGCTTATATCTTTGTTGATCATCTAAGGATTTTAACCAGCAGCTTTACACTCATGAGTGTAGATTTTACAACTACAGTGGATGACAGTACTGTAATATTTATGAGAAAACAGAGAGGAGAGTATGACAGAGACAAATCCAAATAGCACTGGGTCAATAATGAGTGAAAAAAGGCAGCTCATTAAGCCATCATCACCTGAACATCATCCAAGTCCTGTCAACTCTGTTCCCCTGCTCCACAAGCAGTCATGCTCACAAATCCCTCATGTAAAAATACGACAACCTGACAGAGTGTGACTTCCTTCTTAGCAGCTGTTGGCTAATAACTGCCAACAGCCACAGATAAGTTTCTTTAATGAGGGAGGTGTTAGCCCCTAATACCCTTGCATGGTCTCCTGAGGTATATTTGGTTTGTTTGTTGTAAACGGCGAGTTAGACAGTCAAACACTGATAAAACTTTGATTCCAGTTTCTTTGGTGTAGGACACCACATGTGCTTTCATAGTGCGTGTATGATTTTCAACTCGATGTACCTCTTTTGGCCTGAATTTCAGTAGTGTAAACAATGGTTCATTTATCTGATTCATCTGTGTCGATGTATTCTTCATGTTTGAAATTGGTTCACTTACTTCTCAGCCTCGAGGCGCATCTGCTCTCTCCTCTGCCTCCTCAGCTCCATGCGACGGTCAAAATCATCATCCATGATGCCAAAACAATTCTCCTCACTTTCCCACTGAAAGACACAAATACAATATCACATCATGGTTCCAAATATCCCCAGTCATTAATCTATCCATCCCTCATCATGCACTTAAATAATCTTTTTTGTCTTTCCTTTCTAACTATCTAGGTAGACGACGATCCTACAAAAACACAAGTACGAGCTGAAGCATAAAAGAGTGCACTGATGGTATAAGGGACCACCCAGGACGGGTTCGTTTATTGGTAAAAAGTAACAAAAACTACGGTGCCTGTTGGTTTACAGTACCTTAACAGTAGATGGAAGTTCAGTCCATGGACAGCACTGTACCCTCTTTTATTCTATATCAACTTCTCCAGTCTGGTTTATATCTCAGCCCCTGTGCAGCATGAAGAATTCCTGCTTGTTCTTTCAGCAGCTTTAACTACCAGAAAAGGCAAAGCCTGCCTCTCTGCTCCCCTCTCCCTCTCTCTCAGCCTCCCTCCTCCTCCTTAACCTGACTCGTGCTCTCTCCCACACTTTCCCCTTCCCTGATCTCTGACTTCAGACTCTCCCAATGTATTAGTTTGTTGCATCCTCTGCCATCTTTACTATCTGTTGTGCTGCAGTCGGTTTTACTTTTCAACATTCGGCACCTATGAAAATCTACTTCCTACTACTTGTATCTCCTATAAGTTTCTTTAAAACCACTTTATTTATAAAACTGCTCAATAGTCATGTAGCTCTGCAAAGCTTTCGCACACAAATGTCACATCCTAGCTCATCAATCTTCAATAAAGTGATTAACCATTAAGCAACCTGTCATTACAGTCTTTGCTCAGCACTAATGGAAGTATTACCAAGCAATCTTTCAGTGCCGTGCTGTATATGAAGTTAACAAAATCTGCATACCTTGACCACACACACATACATTATATTTAATCAGTTTGAAAAGAAAAAAAAACTAAACAAAACAAGACAGCTGAGTCATGACAGTGTGACAGTGTCAACAAGAAGCGAATGGGGGTTACCAGTTTTAAGAAACTTTCTTGAATTTTGGGTGTAATTCTTCTATATAGCTACATTTCTGGCAGCATGGCAGCATGGTGGTTAGCGCTGTTGCCTCACAGCAAGAAGGTCACGGGTTCAGTTCCTGGCCTGGGGCCTTCCTGTGTGGAGTTGTTCTCTCCATGCCTTGTGTGTGGAGTTCCTCCAGGTACTTTAGGTTAACTGGTGACTCTAAATTGTCCATAGGTCTGAGTGTGAGTGGTTGTTTGTCTCTGTGTGTTGGCTCTGCAATAGACTGGCAACCAGTCCAATGAGAGCTGGGATTGGCGCCAGCACCCTTCATGAACCTGAGACAGATAAGACCACTGAAGTTTCTCCACTCAACTAAAGTAAATGTCCTCATTGACAGCACAAGCCAGCTGCAACCATTCACACTGATTCCAACCCACTATCCATGGTATCACCAACACTACTGAGCTGAGTTTGTCTGATGCTGCATCATATTTTTAGCACAAGACTGTTCATGAAGTCAGTCCAACATCGGATCATGTGATCATAGTTGAATAATCAATGTAAACACACCACCATGGGAACAGTGCTTATACAGCCCGTGAAACTACCTGCAACTAGACAGTGTATGAACCTGTCTGACTATCATACATATATGAATTATGTTAAAGCTGTAGGCTTTTCTTTGACTTAATTGTGTGTTTCCCACAAAACATTAATAATCTATAAGCTGAATTCACAATTCAACATACCATACCTTCAGACAACATCCACAGACATCTAAGTGAGTATTCGTGTGACAGCACCTTTTAACAATTTCACCAAAACAGAGAGTGCTGGGAATCCAGATGGTGTGAGCTCACAGAATAAAGTTGACATTACATTTTAGAAGTTAAAAGCCAGTCTAGTAAAGGCATTATAATCATTCTCAGTGTTATGCAGATGGCCACTTCAGCATCACATTTTAGTATCCATATCTTCAGATCTGAAGAGAAGTCCACCAGTAGTGTGCAGTGTGGGTGACATAGTTTAGTTTTTACAATGGCTGATACCATATACAGTCAAAGGTTTACAAACAGAAATGGACCTAAAAAGGACTTAACAAAAACATCCATTATATCTCTAACATGACAGCTCATTGCATTCCTGGAAAAGGATGGCACTCCTTTGCACATTACCTCTCTGCAAAACAGGGAAGCAACTCTTAAATCTTGAATCAAACCATATTTAGAAATGGTTGTTATTAATGTAGAAACTAGGGATGAACGAATACACCACTATCTGTTCAACCATCGACGTTATCTGTATCCGTATTCTTACTTGTAAGGGGGTGGGACTTAAACAGGAAGTGGGTGTGGTTTACACGATATTTGTATTTTTAAGCCTGAAATTATTAATATGGGTTGGTTAGAAGTTGCTATATTTATTTAAGTACGGCTTCATTTGCATCCCACGAAGGTAAGAAGAGTGAGCTGACCGGAAAAAAAGAAACAGCAAGAATGAGAAACGCAACGCAGGCTGCATGCAGGTCTGTCTCATCACACAAGCAAAGCTTCTGTTACAAGTCAAGGTTTTACCCCATAACCCCATAAAGTGGGGCAGATGAAACGTTTGCGTTATAAAAAGCTATATTTAAATGATGATGTAGCTGTGTCGATGTAGCCTAACTTTTTATTGCTATTGGTTAAATGATTATCTTACAATGGGACTCGATGAGGTAGTTGTAAATGTCGATGTATGTCACCTCCGGCCATTCAGTGGGATCATTTCTCCATGAAAATGAAGGCAAACAGAAGGGACAATGAGAAAGACCCACACATGTGAGTTTTTCATTGTGGCGTTTTTTCTCCGGTACAGCTAGCATATCGAAATAATGCGTTAAGCTAACTACCGGACGGTGTTTTTTTTTAATTGTGCCGCCGATGGGTGTGGCTTTCGGAGTATGACGTGTGGCGCTCTGTCCTATCACAGGACGCCCTGAGGAGGATTTTCCTTCAGCCCAGCACGGATATTGTCTCGTATTACTCACGTGCTGCTCGTACTCGTCAGAATTCCTATATCAGTACCGGATACTGGTTTTAGCCAAGTATCAGGCTCAACTCTAGTAGAAAATACAACGACCTATAGAGTTCAGGAATAAAGGGAGTAACAAATTAAAAAATGCATACATTGGTGTTAGTATTGTTCCTTCAGCACATTAAAGGCCTGCAGCTTTTGCCTGCATCTCTGAGTAAGTAAGTGTTAAGCACATCAGAAGTAGCTGGATACAACACCATGCTGATTATTAACTGCTGACCTTGTTATTGTTTTTTATCCCCCGAATCATTTGTACCACTTTGACATTATGCCCTGTCTTTGAAGGTGAATTATCTCACAATCAAAGAACACAAGATGCAATGCACCAACACAGCAGCTCTTAAATGGATATTTGTGGATAACAAAGTCTGGTCTGTGTTTCTGAGGTAGGCGCTGGAGCCTCCTGTATTCTGTAGAGCGGCAGACAGCGTGTCAGAGTCCTGATCACATCCTGTTTGGATTGACCTGGTTCTAGGAGCACCACCATACTCCGATTCCTTTCCATCAAGGTATTGATCTTTGTGTCATTAAATATACCCATATACTTAAAACAATAAAGATTCTTCTATTCTCCTCATTTACATGTGGACATGTTGGCATCCCCCCTTTTAACAATCTCTCTGCTGTAACAAGCAAATCCAACATAATTCCCCCATGATGAGACCTGCAGCAGTTTGTGCTGTAAGTCTGTAACTGATCTGTCCTCAGACACATAGGACATCTTTCTCTATACAACTACACAAGTATAGAGGTGCTTGTAATTACATATTGAATGCAGTAATGCTAGCTGTCCTTATGCTAAGCTAAGATAACTGGTACTTTACTATTTGTTGTTATATATCCCAAAACATTGAACAATTGCTTTGCTCAACCAGATATTGTCAATATTGGCATTAAAGGAAGTGTCATGTAAAAGATTTGCTGGGCCATGCTGAAATCTTAATAATTTAATGTGTGACCAGGAACCGAAGACACAGCTCACACTAAACCTGACAGAGCCAGACATTATTCAGAGCAAGCAAACAAATTTATATTGAAACGCAAAGTCAGATATAAAGAAGGAAATAATATGATAACCTGGCATCCCACCCCATATCAGAAAAATCTACAGCCACTGACATCAGGATCAATAATAAAGTCCTACTGTAGCACGAAAGTACAAATGAAAGTTTGTACTTTGAAATGAAAGGCATCGAGGTCTAGGTCACATGAATGGAGATAAAGCTGAATATATGATGTGCTGAGTGGTGTGATTTCCACACACACACATATATACATATACATGTATATATGTAATAAGAGAGAGTTTAAACGGTTCATTCTCGGGCATTGCCTAATATTGGCTTATGAATAATTCCTTTAATATACTGATTTAATTTAACTGGATAACAGGCTTATTGAAGAAATAAGTTTGCTTTTAAGGAGTTAATCCAATACTAGTGTCGCCACCTATCAAGAGTAGTTACATCACAGTAAGCCCTCATATGAGCCCTTTGTTTCTGAAGCCAAAGGATTTGGCCTGAGAATTCCTCAAGTGGTCCACCAAATGTTATAAGAAATCTTATAAGACATGGTTGGTGTACAACACAAAAGTTAAAAGACTCCCACTAAGAGCCCCATAATTATACAAATTGCATAGCCCTCCTTTGTGTAGCTATGCATCCCAGCATTGTGTCTGTGTCATGTGCTATTTGTGTATTGTTTGGCTCTGTAATGACTGGCTTGCTGATGGCGTCCCTATGGAGAGTCTGCCAATGTATAAATCAGACATCAAAAGAAGGCAGAGGAAAGCATTGTGTTCTATTAAAGACCATAATGGAGGATTTACATTTGCTTACAAAACAAATCTAGTCGACCTCACAACTTAAATCTGGAAATGTGCATAAAAGACATGCAGGCAGCTGGATATCGGTCTCTTTCCAGCTCTGTCTCCATCCATCACAACATGTGGATTGAACAAAAATCAAGCCAGACAATAACAAATATATTTTCTTTTGCATAGCAATAATCTCATTTATTATAATAAAAACCCAGTTGTTTCGTCTCATTGTTCTGTTGCTTGCAACCACTGCAGCTGGAGCACCATCGCAGTTAAACTGACTCTGTGCAGTCATCAACATCTTTTATTATTGAAGCTTCTCAATATTTGTGAGAAGCATTATTTTGTCAGTTTACTGCTAACCAAGCAAGCTATTGTAGCTTGTAGCTGTTTGTGGCTAATGTGTCCAACACAATGTTCAAACTTAATTGATTAGATTTACTCCATCGTATGGTCAGATTAATAATGGTGGATTTCCTTCTGTGGTGAATGTCAACGTTTTGGTAAATATACATTTTTGCTTTCTTGCAGAGAGTTGGCTTGTATATATATATCTCCTTTTTTTCAAATGCATTCATTAACATTGAGTTCTCTATCCAATGCATTGATGTTGTCATAGTTGCTGTCACTAAAGACTTTATTATCTACAACCTTTTTTTAGAAGTGTGTTTAACGAACTGTGTGGTAAGAGCAGCGATACAGTACTTTTGGGATATCCAGAGCTGTAATTCATTTAACTTTTGTACTCTTTAGTTTTCCGGAATGAAAAGGCACATCTATTGGTTTCTGTTATTGTAATTTTGGGTGAGGAAGAACATCAGCTAAATGTACAAAATACTGTATGTAGATTTGCCAGGAGACCCTATAAGTCAAAATTAGATAACATTCTTGTTGAATCTTGAGGATAGCTTTTCAACATGCTTATAGATACAGAGTTGCCAGAGAGGCGTTTGCAATCAATCAAGAAGTTGCAGCTGCTTACACCACATGACCAAACATGGTCACACACGAAAAAGTCCTCGACTAGGACAGAAATTCCCCTCAGTTTGCAAGCCACAATATACTGCAGTGTTGACCTTCTCTACAGCTCATTAAAATGTTTGTTTATAGTTTGGTTAAAATGAAGGGCGTGCTTTTCTGTCTCTGATAACCACAAAGTGGTGAAGTGAAGCTTAGAGAGCATTTTGTCATCTCCTAACAGAGGAACAGGCTCAGCAGGACACTGACTTGGGCTCCTCACCTCTCCACTCAGGGCTCTGTAGTTCAGCTTTGTTTTAACAACCAAAAACCCACAAAGAATCAACCATCAGATGACAGATGAACTTTACACAAGTGAAGATTGTTGCTAGCTGTGTTTTGTCTGTGATTAAAAAAAAATGTTTGAGTGATCAATGAACCTTAAATAAAATATCTCTGGTGACACAAATTCAAAACTGAGTTATAGTTTCCTCCTTAGCCCGGAGCTCAATGGAAATAGATGCAGCTATGTGCACTCCCTGTTCCGCATCCCATCAACTGAGATGGTGTACTTGGCCTCCTTTTAAGGAAGTACACAGGCAGTGTTGGTTGTAGTGTCCCAGCTTGGCAAGGTGCAAGATCATGGACAGCGAGCATGGTTTACTCTAGGAAATACCTTCTGCTATACAAAGTGGGAATCCAAGAATAACATCTTTCCATTGTGATCGGCATGAATCAACTTTCCATAATGCTGCTACGTCATCGACAAACCGGTGGTGTAGCAACGGGTGGACAATTAAACAGACAGATCCTGCATCTACATACTTCTGGTGTGCTATAATAAAAGGTTCTTCCTCCTTACTTGATCTAACTAACCACTAACATTGACCTCAACGTCTTTTCTAATTTCCTCTCCCATTTAAAGCAACACATCTGTACAACTACAGGGAAGTCAGCCTTCCCCTCAGTCAAATCACCACTTTGCTCCAGCAGCGGAATCTCCTTTGTATCAGTGTCAAATGAGTCAAATTTGATTCCTAACTTCTTTTAAATCAATTACTATTATACTCAAGGTGTTTAAAAAGAAATCCTCTTTGCTCATGCTGACCATCTTATGTTACAGGTATGATACTGACTCCCGTGCTTGGAACATACAAATTTGATGTTGGGCAAAATAAATTGTCCACGCGTTGCAAGAACAAATCAGTGAACTCTCTTATTTTTTTTACAGTTTACTTCAAACATAAAGTCAATTTTACTCTTCTTGATGCAAGATTACCTTGACTTCAGTGGTCAAGAAGGGCGAGGATGCTTTACTGTAGAAACCCAAACACATTTCCAGCCCCTCAGGAGAGGAGCCCCTGGTTGTAAACTCACACACTCCAACCCCATGTGATTGTAGCCTTTATCTTCAATACCATCTAAGGAATAGTAGGCTCACTTGGCATGTCCACTATAGCAAACAGCTTTTCCACAGCCAGCCTGCTCAGTGTATCTGTAACAACACTCAAGGCAATTTTAGTATTTCCCCATGTGTTGGACACTGTGGATGCAAATCTTGAGCCTCGCAGAAAGGAACCCTGGGAGTTTGCAGCAATCGATATGTTAAGCACCAATATGCACATTTCAGCTTGCTGTAATAATATTGGAGAATGAAAGTGGCATCCCCTGTCATATCCTTATAGGTCCTGCCTTCCAATTATCATATCACCAATGGATATATAGCTTTCTAATGCAATTTCCTCTATAGATATAATGTATATTTTTTTTTATTTTGGACCCAAGAATCTTTTAAGAAGTTCATATTGCTATTATTGTAATATTTGGATTGGAAAGTATGTAAAGTCCATTTAAAAATGACCAACTTGCCCTTATGTAGCAATATTTTGGATAAATCCTTTCAGCTGTCCACATTTATATATTTTGCTGTCATTGAAAATAAATTCATATTTTCATTCATATTTGGTGCCATCTTTTCAATTTATTTCTCTGGAAGATAGTTTTACATGGGCCTCTTTTCAGATTAATTTGGTTTGCTAGTACATCTAGATTAAATCACTTATAGTCATTACTCTGAGTAGATAAAGAGAAATCTATGTAACAAAAAGCTCATAGCCATTTGAATCTGTTGTACCTCTTTCTGATCTAAGCCTGCCCGTTAAGTTCTATTGTTGTTAATGAGCCATACACCCATCCTGCCATGGCATTTAATGACATACTAAATCTAGCTACAATTTTATCAGTTACATTATGATCAGTCATGATTAGTAAATCAAGCCACTCTGAATTCAAAAAGGTGGAAGATAGAATCATATGAACTTACCAGGTCTGCAGAGCAAACTGACTGTTCCTGCTGGAAATCACCAGCAGGAGAGTGACCAGAGGTTTATAAGTGTGAAGAGCCCCGCCTGCTCCAGATGCAACTCAGTGTACTTCACAAAGGGCTGAGGTGTGTGCGTATGTAAGCAGTTTAACTTTAGGGATGTGCTAAAATCTAGTACCAGTGATTCATAGTTTATACGCAGTTAAGAGGCAATGAGCCAAAGTTTTTCTGAGAAAATAATAAACTTTGTGTCTCTGGTTTCTTAGAATAATTAAGAATAATTTTTCTGAATGACAACAAAAGCTGTACTCCTAAAATTAATATTTCACATATTGCGTTGTATTCTGTGAACAAACTTAAGCCTTCTTGCACTCATTATCTTGTGACAGCGTATCTGGGAAGAATTGTAAAATGGCAGGTAGACTGTAGATGCCTGGATGCTGCACCCCTGCAATGCACTATTTGGTCTATAGCCTACATTTGAACACTACAGGTCATACATCATACGATACTATATTACATAGTATAATTTGTGCTGAAGAGATGGGAGCAAGAATCATAGTGATTATCCTTTCCATTTTCAATCAATTACACAGTTTTTCACTGCCTCAGCCCCTCTGGTTTGTCCAAATTACAGAAATGGTTGAGAAAAGAAGAAGAAGCTATTGTTTCCAGTGGGCTCGATGTAACCAACATCCAAATTGCAAGCATATCTGTACATCCCAAACATATCACTGTGACATCTGAAATGTTGTGCTGCCACGAAACAATGCATTATGTGACAAAATCAAAAAAGAAAATGTTTTTAGGAAAATTAGATTCCCTTTAATACATCACGCTAACTCTCCCATGGTACAGTGCAGACAGCAGGGAAGACATTAAATGATCCTACATGAAATTATAAATCTATCATCAGTGTTTTCTACACTTCAGTATCATCTAATGCCTGTTCTTGACTTATCTCTTCCCCGTGGTAATGTAACAGACCAGTGTACAAAAACAAAAGTGGCAGAGAAACAAAGTGGGAAAACAGCAGACTCAAATGATGCACAAGAGACACAGTACAACATGCAGGAAAGTATCCTGGGCTACATACAGCAGTAACATAATATTACAAGATAGTGCAGACTAATGAGTGGATTTTCCCTCAAGTTATCACAACATAAGCAACATCAAATAACTATTTATGTTTGATGATAAGTTAGAATTTGAAATAAATCATATAATCTTTTTTTTTAATTAAATTATTTTAAATTCTAATAATTATTATTATTATTATTACTATTAAACATCCAGAATAATGACATTTACTACTCATGGTTTTTGCATGTTTGTAACAAGGGGATACAGTTTATCCTTATATCCTCAAAAAGTGCAATGCAAAAACCAGATATCTTCCAAGTAGCCACGGTTTTTACCTTGGCTTATTCTGTGTCGCAATTACAAACCTAATAAAAAAGCAAATTTGGCTGCCAGTAGAGAATTTCAGTTTTTTGCATATTTACAGCATTTCTGTGCCTCACCATTCTTGAAAAGAACCGCTTGGCTGTTCATTTTTCTGAGGTAAGGTTTGTAAATGAAGTGCTTTAAATAAATTAAGCATAGGATCTGTTTGGGCTTTTAAACAGTAACTGAATTGGAGCACAAGGTTAATACTGAAGGCACAATTTCAAAAATAAAGCTAATGAGTGTAAATGAAATGTATCAGTGAGTGAGTGATATTTTCCTTCATGATTTTTCACCCTTACCATGTAACTATTAATCTGCCATGGTAGAAATAATGAGCAAATAAATGACCACTTTAGAAACATCATACAGCATACGGAGGAACAATAGGTTAATAGGATTTGGACCATATTCGTTCCAGTGCCTACACATAATACACAGTGCTGAACCATTTACAGTACATTGCTGCCCTACTTGGACTTGTAACACACATGTCCTGTGGTTGAGTTACACCATTACTGCACACCCGGAACTTCACTGTAAGACTTGCTGCAGTTTTTTCAGTCTTATTAACAAACTCCTGCTGTATTGTCTAATGTTATATTAAAAGTTATTTGAGTAGGTTGAAGAGACCGAGAAGAGGCAGGACCAGAGTTGTTTAAGTCTTACAGTGAGTTTTGTGTATTCATGTTGATGGTTTAGCTTTTCCCTGATCCTCCACCTTTTTAATGGCTGCCTGAATCTTTGCCTGGTCTCCCAAGAGTTGTCGTGGTTTCACAGGTCGCAGGTTTTCATCCAGCTCAAGCAGCACAGGTATCCCTGTAGGTAAAGTCACGTTGGCTATTTCATTATCCGATATACCTGTTGAATAAAACCATAGTTATATTAAAATCATGCTAAGCCATCTAACTACATTCACGCTTGCCACATCAAATATTTTGATTAAGTGTAGTTTGGTGATATCTCTCAACCTTTTATTTTATTACCAGATGTATGACAGCAACATATAGGTCCTGTGCTGTTATGTTATTAACTAACAATAAGTATTAAGTAATAAGTAATAAGTAACTAAGCGGCCTGCGGCACACGGAGCCCCCAGCTTACCAGTGTAGTCAAAGGTCAGCATGGATTTCAGCGCCGTAACATAAACTCATTGGCCTTTTTGTGCAGGTTCAAACTTCTATTTCTGGAACTGAAATATGTCCTTTCCTGACTCTGATATCTTAAATAAAAGCAACTTGTAAGGCCTCAAAGCGGAATTTGGGAGCTGTTGCTGAACTGATCTAAATGCATTCACCCCACAAAAGCAAAAGCTGACAGAGCACTAGGTCAGCACATTGGCTTACCTTCCAGGTGTTTCAGCAGAGCCCTGCAGCTGTTTCCATGAGCAGAAATGAGCACAGTCCTCCCTCTTCTTATCTCCGGCACCACAATGCTGTCCCAGTATGGCAGCAGCCTGTCCAACACCTCTTTCAGGCTCTCTGCTCGGGGAAGGTTGTCCTTTGGCACGTCACAAGTGTTGTATCTGCGGTCATTGTAGATTTCCAGAAAGTAAGGATGAGACTCATCAATAGGAGGTGGGCTGATGTCGTAGCTCCTTCTCCACAACTTCACTTTTTCCTCTCCATGTTGTGAGGCCATCTCTGCCCTGTTTAAACCAATCAGGGCACCATAATGGCGCTCATTAAGTCTCCAGGACTTTACAACAGGGACCCACTCCTGGCCCATAGCCTCCAGCACCAACCAGGCTGTCTGGATGGAGCGGCTGAGTAAGGAGGTGAATACTAAGTCGAATTTATAACCCTGCTCCTTCAAGAGCCTGCCACAGTCCTGGGCTTCCTTCACCCCATTCTCACTCAGCTTCTGGTCAACCCAGCTGCAGAAGCGGTTCTCCTTGTTCCAGGCCCCTTCTCCATGCCTCAGCAAAAAGAGTTTGTACTTAGACATCCGAAGCACCAGCAGCAGAAACCTGAAGCACACGCACAATAAATGAACGTAAGAGTTATGCAGTCAGTGATCGCAGAAGAATTAGTATTTGATGAATTTAAACAGGAGCGCAGCTTGCTGTGTAATGTATGTGAGCTGTGTCTGGGTATCTGATCTGAGTTCAGAAGCAGGACTTGGAGCCAGCAAAAGGTTAAAGGTTGTCTTGCAAAGTTAACAGACTGAAGGCTAGAGCAGCTACCCTTATTTGCAAGCCTTAAGATGACAAACAACGATACCTAAATCTTACAGAGGAAACATTTAAGTGAATGTATTTTGGACGCTTTTAAGGGGTCAAGAGAGGATGAGCGGGCGTGTTGCTCTATAGCAACTTACTGCTCCTATTATGGCCGGAGGTGAAAACCGGACCAGCGTATAGCAACAAGACAGCAGACTCATCCCCCAAAACACCAGAGTAATGATGAAAATTTGGTCTTACCTTGTGTGGGCTTGAAATCCGGCCTAAATGTGGATGGTTCGTGGTGGATCGTCAGTGTTTACGGTTCAGGCCATGTACAGGACAGCGGCGTTCCTGGTCACGTCACCGACTGACACTCCAGTCGTCCTATCAGACGGGCGAATCTCTCGTGTGGGCGGGCTCTTTGAGGCTGCCATGCCCATATTGGGAGCGGCAGTAACGGAAGAGGGAGCAGACGGAGGCGGCAGGCAGCCATGGAGACGGAGAGCTACTGTGTGCTAACCATGTGCTGCGGTTGACAGTTTGGAGGAGAGTGACAGCTGTGTGATACTGTAATTACACTGACAGGAAGAGGAGGAAAGGGCACAGTCTGCGATAAACCTTTTTTATCTAAAACGCCACAGTATGATGGTAGGAAAATGGTTCCTGTGACGATGTAAATATAACGTAAATGAGCCAAAACTGTCGATTTATGAGTCATAATGAAAGAGAATAATCACCGAACCTCATGTTTAGGAAACTGCAAGCACCTTGAGTGCTTAAATCATTGAAATTATTGTAGCACACTTAACAATACATTATCTGTATGATGAAACAAAGTAATTTAATTTCTGTAATTATTTCTTTGTGACTTGCTGGTTTAAATGTGCGCCCTTGAAATTAGAGCCGTGACTATCGATTAGCCAGTTAATGGAAATATAATTTGCTCCGATGAAGATGGTTCATTTTTTAATGATTTTTAGGAAATATGTCCAAATTCTCTGACAACTCCTCTGCTGTGATGTTTTCATCTTTCCCATTGTTCTATGACTGAATGAATGAGTTTGGTGCCTTGTCTGTTTTAAGACATCACCTACAGTAGAGATTGTTAAGAATACTGCTCAAGACTTTCTGCCATTTTGTTGAATGAATAGTCAGTCAAAAAAATAATCAACTGATGCTTGTAATAGGAATCTTTAGAGCAGGCGTGCTTGAGATTTAATGTAACCTTAACCCTAACTGAGAGTAAAAGCTCAGCCTAAAAAGTAAGATCCTGTGGGCAGTAGCTTTGACCCCAAATGGGAGATGACGTCTCTTAATTTGCGTTTAAAAAACACAAATTATTTTGTTAATTTTATTACCTTTAACGTAGGAATAGGTGAGTCCCAGTATATATGATTTCACATCACAATATTGATTTACATGTCATAAAACAGGTTCTTGAAAAAAATAACAACAAAAATTGTTAATGGATAAAATAGACATGTGAGATAGACACCTGACAAATAAAAATGCTTTGTCAGATTGTTGCTAAAATCACTTAATATTGTAACTATTTAACTGATGTTTCTTTATATGATAATGTAACATACAATTATGCAAATATTTAAACACAGTTCAAGGGTTAGTACCTCTTAGTAACTCTTCCAGCCCGAGCTACAGGAGGCCTTGTTCTCCAAGAAATGTCAAAATACCTTTATTTATATGATGCACAATTCGCAATGCTGTCCTCACATCACAATGTCTCAGTTTTAATGACACATTCATTTTCAAGGCTGCCCACCCTGATGTGACCTTGTTGAACAATTGACTGTCAAATTTAGCTGTACCAGGAATGTGTATTCAATCCGTTTCACAACCCCACTGTCATTATTATCTTTTTGGAAAACGCAAGAACAAAACGTTGATCTCAATGTTTTGTGTTGACATGATTCAGAAGATGCTTTTGTGGGCAAGTACAAAGATTTACACTTCTTAGCGTATATAACCAACAACATTTCCTCTGTTTGTTTATGTGGACAACCAATAGTGGTGCTGGATGATTGAATTCATATTGATACTAAAAACTACAAGAAGAGTACACCGCTCAGATACATTTAATGCATATGTCCTTCATTATACAGTCTGCACCATTTACACTTGAAACATAACCTTGTCAGAACCTTCTTGTTAATGTCATAATAAACTTTATTCACTGGTTCCACCTGTAATAGAGCAGTAAACATCTTCACAAAGATATCCACTTCAAATCTACTGTCCAGCGTCAAACAGCTTCTTTCTACCCTCCATACCAGACTTGGCATCCACGTTCTTACGCCAGTCAGTCACCTCCTCTTTCTGTGGGGTGAAAGCATGAAAAGGATTTGCCTCGCTATTTTACGTCCTTAGTGTCTTTAAACAAACACAACCCTTTTCAATCATATTTTCTAGGCTGTGAAAAAGCATTTCAAGTTTCACATCTTTTTTAATGTTAAGGTGTAATGTTAATATCCTGCACTAAGCCTGAAGTTAGATTGTCGGTGTCAGCCATTTTGTCTAGACTGTACATTCCTCAGTATTTGGCCTCAAAAGATACTCAGATGATACTGAGTGGATGAAATTACTAAACACTGAAGTGATACCACATATAGCATATAATAAACTGAAACACTAACCTTTTCCTCTTCTTTCTTCACAGTCTTGAGGTTGGCCTTGAAGTCCACAGACTCTTTGACCTTAGAGCCCAGCAGAGCTCCCAGCATGGCATCAGCAGACACCCTCACCCTCCTCAGGTTTGGCCTCTTCATCTTGCCCTTCATCTCAAAGATCTTTTGAGAGAGGTCCTGTATCTGTATCAAAAGAGACAACATGACTTTAAATGTGTTATGTCACATGGAATATGCGATAAACACACTGCATGCATTCCTTAAGCTTGACACATATTTTTGTGTGAAAAAGGACAAAATTTGAAACGGTTATTTAGAAAATATTTCTCACCTCCCTTTCATTTTTTGTCACTTTAGCGGCAATGTCATACCGCTCTTCATCAACAACATCAATTTTCTGGTGTAACTCTCTGCAAAGAGTCTGTGGACACAAAGTTCATTAGGCTTGATTTGTTTGAATGGCAAGCAATGCAAATCAACAGTATAATGTGT
The DNA here is from genome assembly GCF_900963305.1 of Echeneis naucrates. Classification (NCBI taxonomy): domain Eukaryota; kingdom Metazoa; phylum Chordata; class Actinopteri; order Carangiformes; family Echeneidae; genus Echeneis; species Echeneis naucrates. Next base: position 16,752,845 of record NC_042526.1, on the reverse strand, counting down.
GTGAGCATTTATGCACTACCTTATGCCATAAATATGCCTTTTTATGATCCAATGATTGACCATTTAACTCTGTGTGATGCACAGATGTGTATAGATAAATCCAAGTAATTCTTGCTAGCAAGTAATATGGCTAGTTTAGTTGTTCATGTTTGATTTTCCAGTGCAATGAGTCCATGAGTCAGCTGAACTCTTGAAACCCTTGCAAACAAAGCCAAAACTAATTGCATGTGTCTACATACCATTAGGGGAAATCAGGAAAAGGTGACTTGAGTGAAGTGATAGTGAAGTGTTTAGACAGTTGCATGATTTAATGTTGATTTCACAGCAATTCACATCCATAAGGAGCTTCTGATGTGATTACTTTGCTTCAGTGATAAATGTACCTGTAAATCCTGCATCGACAGGCCTGACAGTTGGAGGGATGGGACTCTCTCGGCTAAGGTTCTCTCTCGTTCATCTTTTCTGACTTGCTTTTCATTATCCAGCATGGTCATGGCCTTCTTGATCAGTTTGGTCTGTCAGAACATAAACACAAATTACACTTTCTACACAATGTATGCATTACTGTATGATCAAAGTTTAATGCACAAACACACATAAAAATACCTTCAAGAACAGTCTGCGAGATGCAGAGATTTTGGGCTTTGGTTTCTGGAAAAGAGGATAGGCAAAGAATTTAAGTTATATTATCACATTGTTTTACTAATGTATGTAAGTGTTGTATTATCTGACACTCAACGCTATAGTGTTTAACCAAACAAACTCAATCTCTTTGTTACTTTATTTCATTCTCACCGAAGGCCTGTCCAGTTATGATGGAAGTGTTCATAAGTAACAGGGAGAGAGAACAAGCTGAGTTAGAAACCTTTCTGTAATATCACATACTGTTACGGTGGCATAAAAGCTAGACAGAAAGACTTGGATACTTACGCTTCAGACATGATTTCAACTCTGTTGCCCCTGGTTGAATCTTTGGGAAAAGAGAAAGTTATTCAATTTTTAGAAGTATACTCACACACATATCTCTTAACCATACGTTTTTTAGGAAAAACACTTTTCATTGGGATTGTGCTGGAAACCCCATTTCACATGCATTGTAGATTAATACTCGGACAAACCAGTTGACATTGTATAAAGGTCAAACCTGAGCCTAAAAGCTACTCTGTGACATAAGGCCAACATAAAGCTTGACACAGTCAAAAATATTCACAAAATCAGTGATTGTTTAATATATACATTGTTAGAGTGAAAGAAATATTACAGTTTCATTAAAAAATCTTGTTTTTAATTCCAGTTAATTACATTACAGCATTATAAGCAATGGGAGTTGGTTTCAGTAACTAGTAAAACATACCAATACAAGTTGCTGAGTTGTGTTATTTTTAACTTTAACATGGGCTTCTCACATTAGAGGATAGCAGCTGTTATTGAACCTTCTCTATCAAAAAGTATGAGATTCTCAAAACAAGACACTGGTCATTAAAAAAAAAACAAAAACAAACTACAAACAACATTAAAAAAATATTATAATTTGTATTAACAGAGTTCTGATGTTAATGAAAATCTACTTTTTGGCATTTAGTACCAGTTAAATTTAAAATATTAAAAGATACATTTTTATTCTTTGACACTTTGTAATATTTTGAAATAATCCTTACCTTTTACAACAGATGACAAAAACTCGCAAGCTTCTTTTCTGACAAGAAAAGAATAGTAAGAGGGTAGATATATAGATTCTTGAGCTCATGTGAGTGGCCCACTAAAATAGACTCTGTGTCCTCACCATTCTCGAACTACGTCTCTCACATCCCATATGTATGAGGTGTGAAAGTTCTTGGTGGGGCCGTCCGCCTCAGATGCTTTCTTACTGCCTCCGAAGAAGCTCCAGATATTACATATGTGTATTATATGTACATGCAATTCAGTTTTACTGTAAGGCCATGGCTTGAACAGAAAGAAAATATGATGGTCACATACTCCTGCAATAATTTCAACAAGGACTCAATTACACTATTTAATTTTAACTTTTAGCAAGATATGGATAATTGGAACAAACAAAAACGAATGGATAAGATACAGCGTTAGTTGCTCAATGTGAGACTTGCATGACTTGCTGAATGAGAGACAGAGAGACAATGAGAGACATACTTCACTGTCCATGTTTAATATACTTTACTGAGTCACAGTGGGAGAGTGAGCAGTGACGTTTCAGAAAGATTTTTACTGCCATCTGGAGGCTTCTACACAAAACTTCTGCAAACACAGCATTTTAAATACACAGTGGTTAATAATAAGGTATATTGAAAGTCTAATATTCAGTGTATAATATAGCTACAATAACATATGCTATTCATATTTCCTATTCTATAAATAAATTAAAAAGAACTTGAGGGCTACAGTCAAAATATTTCTATTTCTATTTTCTATATATTGTTTAAAAAAAAAATCCATGTTTTAAGGATCTTTATGTTTCCTGCAAATAATTATACATCATCATGTTAAAAGATCCTAAAAATCAGTTGTTTGAAACAAAATGTTTTTGTTTATTTTGAATAGCTTGTTAGTTTATTTAGTTTCCGGAGGCATCAAACAGCTTCTTCCTTCCCTCCATACCAGACATGGCCTCCACATTTTTGCGCCAGTCAGTTACCTCCTCCTTCTGTGGGAAGCATGACATACACAGATAATTTAATAAAAATTGTACTACAGCCTGGAGGTTTTTGAGACTTAAAAGTGAAAACCTGGTTTACCTTTTCCTCTTCCTTCTTGACTGTTTTGAGGTTGGCCTTAAAGTCAAAGACCTCTTTGCACCTGGTACCCAACAGGACGCTCAGCATGGCCTCTGCTGAGATCTTCACTCTTCTCAAAGTAGGTTTCTTAAACTTACTCTGAATCTCAGTGATCTTCAGTTTCATGTTTTCAATCTAAGATATCATGGGATGTATAAAGGATTGCTCTGTTACTGTTCTACCACTTTAAGGGAAGTTTACTACATAACACTCCCCACTATCTAATTATTTACTTGAAGAAGGAGATTCTTCCATTTTTATCAATATGTCTGCCTGTAACTTATGCGAAATTTGCCTTGACCATAGATTAAGTGTTAGAGGAAGAGGAGGCTTCATGTATGTATATATACTGTATATTTAACCTGCAAGATTCTGGCAAGTCTTGTTATATTCAGTGCTGCCACTTGGAGGCAGTGATTGTGAATTTTAAGATATTTTATGTCATGAAAAAAGTTGAACTATCAACACATTCTTTTATTGCTTTTTCATTGTTGATTGGCTCACCTCTTTGTCATTTTTGGAAACCTTAAGGCCAATATCGTAGCGCTCTTCATCTACAACATCAATCATGTGGTGCAAGTCTTTGCATACATCCTGGAAAAAAGACAGGATACCTCTACTTGTATGAAATTATGGCATGGAGTCAAATAGAAAGAACTATGGTCACTGGGATAAAAACGTGTTTTAACCAAGTGATATACCTGCAGCTCTTTCAAAGACAGACCAGACAGATTTAGAGGAGGAACCCGTTGTGCCAGAGTAGCTTCTTTTTCCAGTATCTTCTGCTCTGTCTCCTCCTGCAACATTTGAGCAGCAACTGCCAATAATCTGATCTAAGGAAGAAATTAAAATACATGAAACAAATAGATGGCTTTTCATTAATCGAACTGAAATTTCAAGATCAAGAGATCAGGAAAAATATGCCAAAAGTACAAATAAAGAAAAACTTTCCTTCAAGCCCAGCTTTCGAGAGGAGGAGATCTTTGATTTCTTCTATAATACATATGAAGAGCATTTAATATATTATGGCACACAGCGCATATGCAAATATAATTTATTCTGAAAAATACAGAATTGAAAAAAGGAATTTACTATAGATACTTACAGGTCTGTGGGTACATAGCAGCATTCACCAAAGGAGAAAATACATGTAAAGATATTGACATATCATATCAACACATTTTTTTAAACAGTGGTGACACCGAAAGAAGTGATAATACTCACGCATCAGCCATGATTGTCTTAAATTCCTAAATTGAAATATGTAAAATGAGTGCAACTGCAAAATTATATATATTTATGTTTATATACAGATATGTGTGCATGACAAATATTGCCAATGTTTTTAGAAATAATGCAAATACATTGCCTTCATATTAAACGACTGTTCAACTGAGCTGAGGATCTTTCTGACTTCTCAGGCTAAAGTATTTCATCCTCTCCAAATATCAACTCACTCAAGTTATTTATTGTTCACCTCCCTAATTGTCTCCCTTTTGCAAGATAGAGTAGCCTAAAAGTGACATATATTTTTGGATGATAATGTTTTATGTGCCAAGCAAGTTTTTTTTTTTTTTGTAATTCATATTTTGAATGGGAACATCCTCAATTATGTAACCAAAGAGAAATGTTATTGTTAAATATTGATATTGATGAATTGACACAAAACGTTAATTGATTAAAAGATTAAGTATAAATTGCAACTGAAATAAAAATTTCCCACTTTTACCTTTCATACATTGCAAGCATGCATTTGCACAAGATAAAACAAAATATTAATACAAAATCCTACAAACTAAATTCACTGAAGACTTTCATATACAAAGTTTTAAAAGCACTGAATCCTTGAACATTGGATGGATGTTTCTGCATAGGTGATAAACAAGGTGAATAACCAGATCATCCACCAGCACCTACGGTGACAATAATCAGCTTGCTGTTAATATTAAAGCACAAGACACTACTCTGAATTAGAGTTCTTGCAGATTCTACAATCACATTTTTAACTTGCTCAGAAAGACTTCTTCTCAACAGAATTCAGCTCAAAATGTCCTCATGCTCACAGTACATCTACTCAAAAGCACAAGTATCAAAATAGCAGCTTTGTACCTGACAGCGCCTGACAGCTCCTTGAATTTCAAAAGTGAACAAAAGTGTGTTTCAGGAGGGACGCATGGACTTTCTGAGGGACAATGGAGAAAAAAATCTATCCAATTTATAGTGGCTGCGGCAAATGTGAATGGCTCACTAAAATAGACTCCTGTCTGTGCCACTGCTGCTGTGTCCAACAACAAGGGTGACATTCATTGTTGCACATACGCAGGATCACCTCAATATTCAGACAGGAAAGGAGCTAATAAAACTTCATTTATGGTCCTAAACCTTTGGGAATCTTACAGGGGTGAAACATCACCTCTTGGTGGACGTGACGGTGAGCATTTAAAGAAGTTGCCACAGCCATGCTGTGTCAGCCTCACATATTCATATTTGACCATTTGGAGTTCAAGCTGTTAAAGTGTCAAACAAGAGAAATAGGAGAAAGAAATATTTCAACCTGACCTTCCTCTATTCCTTTCTTATGTACCTTTATTTATAGTACAAACAACCCAGACCGAGTGTGAATGTTGAACATCTCAAGATGTCCCTGTATGCACAGCCAAAAGTGCTGCAGACCCATATTAAGGAGTCCACATGAGCTCTCAGTAAAAAAAAAAAAAGATAATTTTCTCATTGCCCTTTTTGTGGCAATTTGAAATTTCTCTTGATAGAAAGTTTAGGAAACAAATTAAAGATTAAAAAAGAAGACTTATCAATCAATGTTATTCTTTGAGTTGTTAAGATTCTACACAACAAAATAAAAAAATCTTGGGTGTGGTGTAGTGACTGTGAAATTTGGAAATGTTTTTGAGTGATATCTCCTTGCAGTAGTTCAGAGGAGCTATTTTCTTACGTTCACCAGATCCTTTTAAAAAAATATGATAATAAATAGGTCCTATCCCCAATCTACCTGATACAACACTATTTCTTTTCAGGTGCATGACAACCAAATGTGGTTGACTGACAGATCAAACATCCACCTTGGAGGACAGAACAAAGCCAAAGGATGGTTAGGTTTTATTTAGAGGAGTAGAAAAACAAGAACAGGTGCTGGTCAGGTTTTGATGGTTTGCAAACCGAGCCAGCCAATCTGCATCATTGTTGTAGCAGAGTCAAATGTTCAAAAGACTCTGACTCACAAAGAGAAGGTGGGCAGTGAACAATTAAACGAGGATACTGAAGTCGTCATTTTGCTGAGAAGCATTTACACAGCGAGTTAATGTTACACTCCCATAAAGATGGGCAACTCTCAGAAAACCATTTAGAAAAAAAAAAGAAAAATCTGATAAATATTTAATCTGTAATATGGACAAATCTCCTATTCCAAAAACGCAGCCTGTGTTTTTTTAACCCTGTCCTGTTAGGCTAGCCTAGCAGGCTAAAGCCCTTTCAGAATTACATCTACATAAAAGAAAATGTTCATCTCCAAAATCACAAAGCAATGTCGCCTTTTTTTACTAAAAGGGATAAGGGTCAACTTTAATGTTCCCAAGGACATTGGTTGCACAGCCAGCAGTGTAACAGGTATACAAGCATACAACAAAACATTAAACACATATACAGTCAATGTACATATATATATATATACAGAATATACATATATATATATATAATATAATATAAATAAAACCTCTCAGCATTTTAGTCAAATAGTCATTATTTAGAAATATTCACGTTCGTAGTAAATGACCCAGAGCTTTTTTTCCCAAAAGCCTGTGCTTTCATGGACTCAAATGCAATCGTTCAAATCGTTCAAAAAAATTCACTAACCAAAAGACACACATGGAGGAGAAAACATAATCTCCCTGATGGAAGTAGATGGATTTCAGTCCAGTCTTTAATTTTGCATTGCTTTTATTTTTAGCACTCACAGTGTTGATTGGTCTTTTGTGTTCTGGCAACTTCTTTGTCATTTTACAAAAGGGCTTATCGCTGCCCACGAACTACGACCTCTCGTTCTTAGATGTTCATACTTCTTTGAATGAATGCTACATCTATTTTGATTTACAAAAATTATTTATGAGCTTTGTTCTCAGCTGCTGTTTACAACTGCCAAGTCCTGAAACTCTTATTATTGTCTGGTTTATTGCGCATACCAGATTTGTGTCAAGCATAAAATGTCAAATGATACATTTCAAGGTAAAGACCAGCATCAGTTTTGGGCGTTTGTCTGTTGTAATGATATAATCACTATCAAGAAACACAGCTCATTTTAATATGCGCTTATCTATGGTGAAAGTTTTGGCACGAACACCATCAAACATGACATTGTACAACAAAATATCCACAATTTCCTTCGTTTAAATGGTAACATTTTTGCATATTTTCATACATGAAATCTGGACACTCAAACATTACGCTCTGTTCTCATCCATTATAAAACAGAATTTGTATTTAAAATGCCCATGAATCCAAATGTTACTGCCCAGCATCAAACAGCTTCTTCCTCCCCTCCATGCCAGACATGGCCTCCACGTTCTTTCGCCAGTCAGTCACTTCCTCTTTCTGTTCATGAGAAAAAAATTCTAAGTGATACAGTTTTTTCACTAAATAAGGTAAGCCATCCAACAGCACTGTTCCATCATTCAAACGCAATTTGAGCCTTAAACCAAAGAGTCAATCAAGCCTGGAAGAAACTTTTATTAGTTTTAGTAATGTTCAGTAAAGTTTTAGTAGTGAAATCAAAAATAAATCAGCCCTGCTGCACTAACCTTTTCCTCTTCTTTCTTCACAGTCTTGAGATTGGCCTTGAAGTCTACAGACTCTTTGACCTTCGTGCCCAGCAGAGCTCCCAGCATGGCATCAGCTGAGATCTTCACCCTCTTGAGAGCCGGTCGGTTAATCTTACCCTTCATCTCAAAGATCTTCTGTGATAGATTCTCAATCTGCAGGAAGCAGGTTCAATGTAAGTAGTCTAATTGCCAATGAAAATAAATAAACAAGTGTTACAGTAGTCCTATTAAATCAATTATTAAACTATCCATAAATTAAAGACAATTATGGCTATGAAAGAACTTTAATAACCTCTTTGGTGTTTTTAGCCACTTTAGCTTCGATGTCATAACGCTCTTCGTCTACCACATCAATCTTATGGTGCAGTTCTCTGCATACAGCCTGTGGATTGACAGAAGAATAAGTCTCATGAGTGTGTATTGAACACGCTCATGAGACTCCTGCAGTCATCTGGTTTACTGCACATTTGAACATCTCAAATTCAAAGGTCATCCAAAATGTATTACCGGCTATGTACAGTTATGCACTATTTTTATATGAGTTATTAACGTAGAGTGCATCTACTGAGCTTGTCATGTGCGTCCATCGGAGGACATTTTTGGTGTGGAGCATTGGTACCATTGTATTTCATTGCTTCATGATCAGTAGCTCATCTAGTGACTTGACCATACCTGAAGGTCCTGTATGGACAAACCAGACAGCTGAGGTGAAGGGACCCTCTCCCTCAAAGTAGTTTCTCTCTCCAGCTTCTTTTTCTCCTTCTCCTTCTCCAACATCACTGATGCCATTTTCAACAGTTTGGTCTGAATATAGGAGAAAAGCACAGTTAAGGGAATCCCTTTTTTGGCATGTGGATTGTATACTGAAGTAAATTGAACATTAAAGGGTTAGTGGTCAGATGGTCAAATAGATTATCTATTGGTGAAGATGGAAAGAGACAATACCTTAAGAGCCAGTCTGCGAGATGCAGAGATCTTTGATTTTTTCTACACAAAACACAGTCAACAAACACTTAATGAAGCAACACCTACATAAAAAGGCAAATAAGATTTCTGATAAAACTTCTTTGTATATAGAGTAGCAATAATAATTTACCGGTCTGTAGTGGAGATAAGGGAATGAGAAAGAAAAATATTTATTTACAGGGTTAATAATTTCACAATCAAGAGCTGAATGAATTTACAAATACTAATCTACACAATGACCAATATATAACTTACGCCTCAGACATGGTTGGATGCTTTCTCTCTGTTAAAAAGTGCAAAAATAAATAAATGCATTATTTAAATACAGTAATACTTACCCCCCTCTAATTATAAGGTTATTTCAGGTAAATGAAAATGAAATTGCCCAATTATCTGACATATTCTTCAATCATCTTACCAAACGTCAACATACCTTTTTTTCTATCTCTGCAGAAAACCTGTTGAGGTAAGGAGCCTCTGTCCTAAAAATGACAAGAGGAAAACTGAAGTCAAATGTAATGACTCCTATAGCCTTCTGTGATTGGCCAACTAAAATAGTCTCATCCATCCTGACAGCCAGTGTACTGTATATCTTCTCCATGGCATCCCATAAAATGCTCAACACAACAGTTAGAGGATAAGCAGCCTCATCTCTAATAACTAATATATGTGCTATATGTAATTTGAACACACCATCATGATTGTAACTGTTACTAAAATAGAGAGATAACCCATAAAAATGAAATATGGATGAACTCAAAGAAACCAAGCAGAGAAGTGACCACGTCATTTAATCAGCGTAAAACGTATTACAGGTAGTGTAACAGTGCCATCATCTGTATGATACAATTATTGCACGTGAAAAGCTTTTAACATTACACCCAGTTATTGTTGTTACATACAGGTTTTTATCAAATGAAGATCAAAGCTGTTCTAAAGCAAAATTATCTAATTAGTGTATTTACTGGTATTTGTAGTTATATATAATATCTGAGATTGGCATAGTTCTCTACAAAACCATTTTTCTTTCATGGTAATGGAACACATTGGACTGTAATTCTGAAATAAAGACGAAGAAAGGGATTTCATTAAAAAAAAAAAAACAAAATAATATAAAATACTCAATTGAAAATTGCAAACTTCTGATTTACTTGAGGAAGTATGATGTACTGCAAACACAGCCCCATCTTATTGTCCGGCATCAAACAGCTTCTTTCTTCCCTCCATACCAGACATGGCCTCCACATTCTTACGCCAGTCAGTCACCTCTTCCCTCTGTAAAATCATGATGCAGGTTGTAATTGCTTTTTTTTCTCCTTGCACTTTATTATGCACTGTGAATATGTGCATCTGCCATCAATTTTACCTTTTCTTCTTCTTTCTTCACTGTTTTCAGGTTGGCCTTGAAGTCAGCCTTCATGAGTTTGGAGGTGTCGGTGTATGCACCCAGCATGTCCTCTGTTGTTTTCTTCACCCTCTTCAGGTTTGGCCGCTTTACACCCTTCAGCTCAATGATCTTCTGATTCAGTGATTGGATCTGTGCAACAAACTCACATCTATCACAGCTACAGACAAACCAATAATCATCCAACTACGACATTGAAATATTTCAGTAAATACATTTTCTTTGTGACCTACTGTACCTCTTTTTCATTCCTGGTTACCTTGACCTCCATGTCATATCTCGCTTCATCTACAACATCAATTTTACGATGTAGTTCTTTACAAAGCTCCTGCAAAGATGAAGAGAGAACCATCAGAAATATATAATAATAGCGATCCAATCAATGTGATTTGTTGAGCCAGTACCTGCAGTTCCTGAACTGACAGACCGGACAACTTCAGTGGGGGGAAACAATCGTTCACGGCTTTTTCTTTCTCATGTTTCTTTGCTTCACTTTCAGCCACCAGCATAGAAGCTGCCTTCTTCAGCAATTTGGACTGTAGGATAGTAAGGCTTTACTGAATGAGGATTTCATATCAAAGCATACTGTTAATAACTGGTAACACTTACCTTCAAGTGCAGTCGGCGTGTTGCTGAATATTTTGGTTTTCTCTGTGACAAAGATATGTAGACTTTAGAAATCAAATGCAGATTGATGAAATGCATGAAACATCTGGCTCAATATCTGTAATTATTTTATCAAATTATGAAATTCTGACTCACCGGCCTTTATCATCACATGTCATGAAAAGTTAAAGAAAAAAAAAAGATTTTTACTGGTTAGATATCACAAAGAGTCAGTGTGAAAAGCTTACAGAGCAGCTCAGTAATAACACAGAAAAAAAAATCTAAATTGAATTTCATACATTTCTCTCATTGTACAGACACAGTTTCATACTCACCCCTCAGACATGTTTGCAGCTTATGTTGCCTTTGGAGCAGAAACAAACATTTTTTAAATAATTTTAAGAGTAACATGTACATTTTAACTATATTATATCACATCCTCACACAAACAGTGTTTTATTTATTCATTTTTATAATATAATTCTGTAACTGTAACTGTATTTATCAAAACCATAACCAATGTGTATTTTCAAAAACCTATATGATGATTATGGTAAATCTAAGTATGTATCTATATATATATTTATTTATTTATTTATTTATTGTCACCAGGGGCTTTCAGATATGTTTCAGTATTCTTCCAGGACCAGACAATCCCTCCTATTGTTATAAAGGACTGACGAGTAGTCCATTGCATGGCTATATTTGGACACATTTCTTCCATACTTTTGGCATGTCCTAGCAGCTGCTATGGCCTTGGTGATGCCAGAGAAAGCCAAGCTGCACAATGATTTGGCAGCCAAGCAGAGAGCAACAGCAAACCTGTGAGGGAGAGATAAACAAACAATCCTGCCTATTTTTTGAAGAGTTATGTTATTACTTACCCACTTTATTTTCTCTTCACATTTGGCGGCTCAAATTAAAATGAGGGTGACATCAAGAATATAATAGCTGACATTTTTTCCCCTCCCCAACCATCATGTTCTCTGACCATGTCTTTTTAGTGTTAGCGTTTCAACAAATTTACTCCCTATTTTTGATTAATTTACCTATGGCATTTGACATCAATACACAGAGTAGCACAGAGGCTACGTACCCCTGACAGAGCACAACAATACATCCAATTTAAATTAAGCATGTCTGACAAGTCAAGGCAAACAAGCAAAGCAGTGGATGATTTTAGGAAGCCCGCAACCTTCCCCTGCATTCAGGAGGTGGCCAGTTTATATGAGCCAGCCATCATCACTTATCATACCAGCTTTTCCGCTACAATGACGAGTCAAGCGTGTTGTTACCAGCCACCAACACTTTGGCATGCGATTTAAGCCTCAGGTTATGTTTCCTGACTTAGAAGATTAGAGAGTGTCAAGAATCTTGAGGTGAGGCAGAAGTCAATGGCAGAGTGACATGTTTGAAAAGTTCTTTCAAGACCTTGTCAAAAGCAGCGACATAGCAGAGATTTCCTCTCATAAATACCAGCCACAGTATCTGTGTCAGGGACATGCTGATTGCAGTCTTCATTGCTCCCTACACAAAAACTGGACAAGAATTGACCAAGACAAACCTATGGCTGAAAAGACAGGTACTCAGATACCTGGGCTGCCGTCACAACAAGAGAAAAGTCTTCTTCATTTTGCAATGTCGGGTGAAAGACACCATTGCAGTCTTTATAATAAATCTAACTTTCTTTTTCTTGGGAAACTAGCTAGCTGATTATTCTGCCAAACTTACCTTGTGTATAGGAGGAAATCAAAGAGGGCAACAACAGTGGTGAGTCCGGAAAAGAAAAAGCACTATGGTTTTTAGTGAAAGATTTACGTACACCAAGTCTCATGTGAATGGCTTGCTAAAATAGGCACCCTGTCCACCTGACAATTACTGCATCACAATGCACAATCCCTTTTTGATTTGCCCTCAACCCATGACCTGTTTACTTCATGTGAGAGCACTGCACAAGGTCACACCTCACACATCCCACAGTCATTTGCTCTGCAGATATCGGGTGCACCGCGAGTTGTTTTAAATTCGTTCCATGACTTGTGCTGGCACAAACTAACATGAACAGCAAGTTGTTTTAAGGTATCTTTCAAAGTTATTGTTGATTTTGTTTTTGTTAAAGTCAAATATTATTAATTTTCAAGTCCTTTGAGATAAAAAGGTAATTTTACTGCTTGTGTCTGAGAACCTACAACCACAGGTCATCATGTGAAGCCATGGTGGATCACTAACATGCTGTGAGCTAAATGCTGTAGCATCAACATGCTAACTTACTCAGATTATAGAACTAAATTAAAGGTCAGATAAAAGTCATATAGTTTGTAGAGTTTGGCCTTTCTTGCCTTTCGAATGCAGATTTTGTCCGCAATAAAATTAAGTACAAGCTTTACCCTTGGTCATTTTAAATTATGCCAGACACCATGTAGAAATCTTTTTTGTTAGCAAATAATACAACAATGTTTCTTTTATTAGCTAGGAATGTTTTGCTTTTAAGCAGCAACGGCTGTCTGCCAGAAAACACTTTGGGTAGTCAGGTGACAAAGTGTAACAAGAATAAAACTCACAGCCAAGATAAGAGAAGCCCACTTCTCAGGTGAAAGTCCCACATGGGATCCATTCTCTCCTCACCTATTGACAAATAGTCATTTTATTTTACATTAAAGCCAACCAAAGGGAAATATGAAGGCTATTAGTCAGAGTCATATATATATATATATATATATATATATATATATAGATAGATAGATAGATAGATAGATCGTAAAATTAATGACTGACTTTAAAGGCTTCTATTAAAGGCAAACAATCCAAACGGGTGACATTGTCACTACTTGAATGCTTGAATACTTAAATGGTTTGTAACATCATCACACACTTTCGTTGTTGTTGTTGCTGTGGTGAAGTAATTAAAGGGCATTAAAGGGCAATTAAAGGGTATTTTGCCAATTTGTTTCTGAAACCCTGCTACAATGCATCCAAAAACATAAACAGTTAATAAATGCCTGAAAATAAGATATATCAAAAGATATCATCATACACAAACAAGCGTTCACAGTGTTTATTTCAGTTAAAAAAATAAATGAATACCTACCTGGATGTGCAACCTGGAGCAAACACATTTTCAAATTTAAATAAATAAAAATAGTTCAACAAGAACACATTATGCCAATTTAACACAAAGCAAACTGATCAGTTGTTGTACTGAGGAGTTCATGATTGTGTTATGGACTGGCAGCGTGTACATTAAATCAGAGATGCTAAGGGACAATAGCACTCTTTTATAAATCAGTCAGTTTTATCCAAAAGACTCATTTGCATGTGCACTGACTTGGCAGGTAGACTTTACTCCTTGAAATTAGCACACAGTGAGAACAATCATCAAGCCATAAATGAGTGCAGGCATCATAAATGAAAGGAAAACAACCAAAACTCATTTTTATATCTGATTGCTGCTCCATGATATTGTCTTGTTATTCATATACATCCAAAAGCTAAATGGGGAGTTTTGCCAAAAGATCTGAACAAAGCACATCGCAAACTGATAACGCTGTATTGAGTTAAATTATATTTTTATATTTTCCTCATGGCGCCTCCCCATTGCTTCTGAATAACAATTGCCACCACTGTCACCACTCAGACTGCAGAGATTAAATACGTCAACAGTCTATTCTCGTCAGATTTTAGTGGCACATGGCTGCTCGTCTGAGTGGATGTGTATGTGTCATGTAACCTGATACACTTGATACATATTGTCTAGCACGGCACACGCTAACACTGAGATAAAGTGACAGGAATTAACACATAGCTTCAGCCACATTTTTGTCCTATAGAATATAACCCTGGTAGCCTAAGAGTGACTCACTCAGGGTTAGGGGTCCAAATCCTGGTTTGTCTGCTGGCTTCACGTATTGATCCTCTGCACTCATATCACCTGTGCTCTGTTCTGTGTATATTTAGGTGATGTTGACTGAAGATAACCGAAGATAAACTGGATGCTTAAAGCAGTCCGTCCTTGCTACAGATGTGTAAGACACTCATTTTGTGACTACAGCATTACAATTGCATGTCTTTTTCTCCACTTTTTTCCTGTCAAATTACTGCTATTTGTTTCTTACATCAAAAAAGCGTTGTTGCCTCAGTTTGAACAGGAAATATACTCCTGTAAAGCGAGTCACTGCTGCCACCTTTTGACTGCTTCATATTTTGATATTTGGTTTGTTGTCAATATCAGTCTGCAATTACATAGTACAACAAATAAAAAGAAACTTTCACACATATTTTTCTAAAATACTGCTCATTTGTATTTTAGAAAAATATGTGAGAAGTCCACTAAGTGGTTTCATTCCGCTTGTTAAATTTAGACTGCTTTTGACAAATGGGTGTGTCCTGTGCATAAAGATGTCAGGCACTGATAAAGAGAAGCGTAATCATGCTGGTTAAAATCTAATTTCAGTGAGTCTCCTCAGCCTTTGTTCAAGCAAACACTTGAACCACTTGTTGTTGTTTTTTTTTTTTTTTCATGCTCTTTGCTTTTTTGTCCTTATTGTTGAGTTACGCCATCTTTACCAGAATGGTCACTGTTCCTTTTTTATATATTTGTTTGAGTGCTGGCCTCTCAGTATCATCTTCTTTGTGGATATTGAACGAGCGTCTGCACTGCAATCAAACGGTGAGGCTAAATACCCATTTTATAAAAACTAATTGAAGTTAATGTGATGTACAGACCAAGCGTAATATAGTCACTGTGTCTGTGCTCTGTCTTGTCTTCTGTTTTTTTCTTTCTTCCAGACTCTGCGCCATTGTGAAATAAGTAAGTCAATTTGTCCCATCATCAGAATGAAGTTCAAACACTTCCTGTTGCATGCAGAAGAGTGCAACCAGTCTGTTGAGATTAGCAAAGTTTTGAGCTAATAATGCAACAGGGCTTTTTTACAGAGTAGTGAGATCTGGAATTTTGAGAGAGTTGGTGTCATTCTTAGTAAGAAATCATTCGAACATTTAAATCTCACTTTTATTTCATATTTACATGATTCAGCTGCCCACGTTCATTGGCAACGATGTGAGATGAATATATTTTGCCTTAATCAGAATCTGAAAAAAAAAAACAACCCAAAAACCTCCAATTAGTACAAAGTAGTATTAAATGGGAACATTTAAGTACTCAAAAACTCTGCCTAGATGCAGTAAATGTATTGTATTGGGGTTTGTGTTCTATTTTCTACTGCTATGCACGTCAGAGAAATGTATTTTTATAACAATACGTAGACCGTTCCTTTAAACCCAGGTGACTGTCCAGGCACAGACATGCTTGTACAACGGGCTCCCACCGGCCCAGAAGGTTGCTCTGAGGATTTTGGAGTCACGATGGTCAAAAATGGAGCAGTCCCTATTATGAAGTTGACATGGATACTAAAGTCAGATGGTAGGTAATAAAAAAATTATCTGTTGCCAAATATGTACTATATTGTATTTAGTAAATATACCAGATATACATATATATATTTTATTTAGTAATTCTAATTTCATAGTAAATCTATCTTATAAATCTATCTATGAAATGCTGCTATTAAGCATGTTTAGCTTTCATCAAATGCGATAAGACTAAAAAAATGGATGGATGATGAATGGAAGAGAAATAAAGTATATAATATCCACTTTTTTATTCACAGCAAGTGTATTACACCTTAAAGGATCGAAGATAAATATTCTGGATGAAAGTACAAATCAAAGTATTTGTCTGCTATTTTCTTACACAATCCATGAGCAGATGAATCCAAGTAGTAAGACGAAGGTAAGACAGAAACAGATGTTGGTTTAACTTTTAACATAACAGTGTCAACCAATACACATTATATTGTGATTTATGTATCTAAATTTGTATTTGTGTAAGTGGAACTTTTCCTTGGATGGAGTTGTGGTTGACCCTGGGCAAACATATATGGTCTCTGTTACTAATTTGCCTGAATCTGAGAGCAGAGACAACTTGATCAGAAAGACGATTTCAGTCCCACGTGAGTTTCTACAAAAACGCTTGGTTTGGTCTGATGTCACTTTTGATGTATTATAAGCCAAAACAGCTTTAGCCTTGAACTGCTTGGTCTGTGGGAAATGTTCCATGGTATAACTGTATTGTTTTGTTTTACAGTTATTTGTCCAATTAGTTACTGTCTGAAATCATTACAATCAGGACATGAGTACACATTATTTGGAAATAAGCACAGTTTGTTGACTGAATTTTTTCTTCTTGTCAACCTAATACATAACGATTCTAATCTTTTCCTTGTAATATTGACTCAGGATGTGATGACAAGAGAATCCAAACCGCCACAGTGTGCCTTGAAAATGGTAACTTGTGCATTATTTACATCTCACAGACACAGGCACATCTACAACCATTTAGACTTTGTAGTACCCAGGATGTTTGGGTTTTTGTTTTGTTTTTTTCATTGCAGGAAGCCTGTGGGAACCTCGCATGACTGCTGATTTGTCTGTTGATAAGGAACAAAAAAAGTTGCTCATTGCTGTGAGTTTTGAAGCAGCACAGCATTCAGAAAGATACCAAGTCTCTGTACTTACATACTTAAAGAATGTCTCAAAGGTAAATACACTAAATGGCTCATTGAATTGGGTTGGTAATTGGTGAGACCTGATATGTGCCACCAGTCATGATTTATTGCTGCAGAGTACAAATGTAGAGTCAGTATTCATTTTGTTATTTTATTAAACAGGAAAATCAAACAAAGCTGAATTTGACGTTTGAGCTTGGTTTGCCGCTGTCACAGTGTGAAATATTGTTAACGGTGAGTTCAATTTTAATAAGTTTTAATATGATGACTTCACCTCTCCCAGTTAATGATGTAAACTTACTGATGGAAATGTTAATGCAACCTTGTTGTTTTAAAGATTCAACCATATTTTCTACGATGCAACGACCACTGTTTCCGCCACCAGGAAACAATCAATTACTGCCCATGTAAGTACAATTTCTTTCACTGACTATATACTGCACAGCATAAATCACTGGTTCCCAGTATTTTTGTCTCATGGCATTAAAATAAAGAACTGTTGTGATCTCTTTGCATTGAAGAAGTCTTTGAATTTTGACTCCCAAAATTCACTTATTGTCTGATTTGAATATTATTTGACACCCGAAGATGTAAAATAATCCATTGTTTTACTAAAATTCAAAGAAGAAAAAAAGCAACAAACAAAATTATGAAACTTTGCAGAATTCTTTCCTTTCCTATTAATGATCTTAATCTGTAACCCACTGCAAGGGCCCTGAGCCACAGGATGGGAATCACAGCGCCAATAATATTTTAGCTCATCTTTTGTGTTTGTATTTAACTAATTATGTGTATGTTTGTGTTTTTAGATTATCCACCACGGACTTTAATTATAAAAGTGGTCGTGGGGTTGCTTTTCATTGATGTTTATCTTTTTCTTCTCCTGTGGAGAGCATTTCATAAAGGTGTGTCTTCAAAATAAACTGCTAAACAAAAAGATAGAAAGTATACTGAATAGAAAATTGATCAATAGTTTTGTCTCTCAGATTCTGTAAACACACCCTCATCCTCTGCCAAACACCAACCGGAGGGTTTCCAGCTGCACAAGAGAAAAAGAGTCCTCATCATCTACTCCCTCGACCATCCGTTATACAAAAACATAGTTCTCAAGCTCTGTAGTTTCCTGGCAACCAAATGTGGTACTGAAGTGGTCTTGGATCTGCTTGACTCTGCCAGGGTAGGAGTGTTGGGAGGCATTCAGTGGTTGGACTGGCACAGAGAGCAAATAGAAAGCTCCTCAGATAAGATACTAATCCTGTGCTCGCCAGGAGTACAAGCCAAATGGAGGGCCATGTGCGGTGCCGAACAGGTTTTTCTGAGAGAGGACGTCTACTCACCTGTAGGTGACATGCTCACTCCAGCACTCAGTCTCATAGTCCCACATTTTATGAGATGTGCTTCCTTTGAAAAATACATAGTGGCTTATTTTGATTATGTTTGTTCTGAAGAGGATGTTCCTTCACCTTTCAACATAACAGTGCGCTATAAGCTAATGAAGCAGTTTGAGGAGCTCTTTTTCCGAATTCTGGATACAGAGAAGCACGAACCCGGCAGAGTGAATCACATTGAAGGGCTTTCAGAGGACGAATACCATCAGTGCCCCTCAGGTAGAGCCCTCTGGGAAGCTATAGAGGCCTTCCATGTGTACCAGCAGCTGCATCCACATTGGTTTGAAGATCAGTTATTGGAGAGCTCAGACTTGGAGGTTGAGGCAACCTTAACTGAGATCTATGCTGATCCAACCCCACAAGTCTCATCGCACCTTTTGGACCTGAATTCAGCCGAGTCATTAGCCATGTAAAGACACAATGGAATGATTTCACTATGGACAAAACAGGCCTCTACGTAGCTGTTAGTTAAATTCACTCATCTTATTCTTCAGGACATTCGATTTGATAGGTCTTGAGACGCCTATGAAGAAGCTTGTGCCAGTTGCTCTGTGGAAAAGTCAGTACAGTTCATTAGTCTCGCAGTGTGATGACAGCTTTGTCTTGTTTAGGAAATCTAATGTGGATTATAAAATACATGAAACTTGCCATAAACCAATGAAGACAAGAAGTTAGCTGTTATATGGTATGTTGAAAACCTTCCCAAAACATTAGCACTTCTTTGGAATCTTTAGCAAGAATATTGACATGAATTTACATTTACATTTGTAAGTTGCATATTGAAAATCATCAAGAATCCACCCTAGAGTACTTAAAACCACAGAGAACTGTGGTTAATGCTTTGAAGTTGCGTAAACAGTGTTCAGGTTAAAGTTCAGCTTGGCAATTTTTTTAGCATTTTTGTAGCCCTGGAGAAGGTGAGCACAACTCCCTTTGTGGACAGTATTTGCTTTTTATAATTATCTGACTGAAAGTAATGGGTAATGGACTTTTTGTATCTTAAAGGGTGGATGTTTTGATTAAGTACTTAATATTTCCAGCTTAGATAAATGAGTTCATGTTACTGATTTCTTTACTGTATAATGGTAAAGCTTTCCACATGGTTTCAAATCTAATCTAGGTATTTATTGGTGTATTTGCAATACTTTTGTCATTTATGAGGTAATAGATTTAAAACTAGAGCTGTTAGGTGTATTATATTGACACATAAATACAGACCATTTATTTTAGTTTATTTATTTTTGCTTTTTTCTGAAATAATATACTGACAGTGTAACACATCTCAGCTTTCAGTCTTTAGTGTGAATGCATCAAAGCAGAGGAAAAAGCTGACAATAAAATCCCAGCTCTGGAGTGTGGCTGAGTTTTTTGGAGTGCGCTCAAAAGCAGGGTGGGCGGTAAATCAAATCAATTCAAAGGACTTTGAAAACTTTACCAAAGTGGCAGCCTCCATAGCAGTCCATAGTGCTATTCACAATGTCATCAACCTGTGTGGGGGAGAAGAATGTAGGTATGGCACTGTAGGTAACAATTACGAGAATAGAATATTCTCCTTAAAATGAAGCATTTTCAGATAAACATCTGCTATCTGATTTTATTGCTAGATGCTGTCCGGCCAATTATTATAAACTCAAATGTGACTATTTATATTGTTTGTTTGTTTCTATTGTTATAGATAGAAGATTAATTGGCTAATTTCAATGACATGTTAAAACAAGGGTGTGGTTCAAACAGTGAGTTGGTTCGTGCTGGGAAAAGCCAATTGAGTGTAATTACGACTTAAATGCCAAACTAAGGTTGTCACTGGCAGCACCTAAATGAATACTGAAATCTTCCTCTTCCGCTATAGTAGCTGCACTAACTGATGGAAAACTGAGTAAGGATGATATACTATAACTAGCAGAACATGTTTTTTCTGTTTTCGAGTGTGAATGGCAGAGATGGAGAATGAGTCTTCCGAAAGATCTAAAGCCAGATTTTGGTCTAGGATTGATGAATAAGCTGCAATGAAATATCGCAGCCACCCCTCCTCCTCGACCGACGAGGACAATGAAAGTTAATATGAGTGGGGGGTGTAGATTCGTTTATGCTTTATTCTGCCGAAGTCAGATTTCAGAATTCAGAATACATCCATCATGTGATCAGTGATCAGCTCATTAACTTGCAGCGATATGGATGATGGTGATCTATAATGACTGAAGCGCAGAGAAGAGTGTTAAACTGCAGCTTTGCCTCCCGATCTGGACTCGCGAATGTCACGGTTTTGATTTTCTAGTAAATTCAGTCCAACTCCTGATATGAGAGCTGCTCCCTCCACAATCAGACCAGGTATCCCCCAGAAACTCCCCCCTGTTATCTGTGTAGCCCACTCGGTTTTCTGGACGCCACCGAGACGACCAGCGGTGGAATGACGTCATGCTGCTGCACACGCCCTCGCGGGTCAGTTTGGGCAGGTGTCCAGAGAAAACTACGGTGTCCGACAAATACTTTTGCGAAGTTAAACACAGACTCCACATTAATTTTGATCTCTGACTGACGTAGTCGGGTGTCGTTACTTGCGACGTGAAAAGCCAACTTCCCGTATTTACGATTTTCCTTAGCCAGCAGTTTCTGGAGGAATGAACTGTGGCCCCTGTGACCCGGGATAACCGAGGTCCGTTCCTCGGCGGGTGTGGAGCTGAGTGGGGTGAACCTGTTGGAAACCTGGGCTGGTCGCTGCTGCCTAAGGCTATGGCTCCTCTCTCTGACAGCCATCCAGCCGCACTGACTAGATCCCGACTGCGTGGGAGTTTCTGCGGGGGAAAGAAGCTGTCTGAGCCGCTCTATGGACCGCTGTAGGTCGGCCCGCATCGACTACAGCGGACCGGCTAACTACATTAGCATAAGTTGGACTTGCTAAGGTGGGAGCTGCGCCTCCAACTTATTAATACTCTCCTCCATATCTATAAGCAAACTACTATGGGCTGTTTTCACTAAAAGAGGCTGAGCAGTGACTAAATATGAACACACAGAGAGGGAGAGAGAGAAGCCACCGCTCATTTCTAAAATAGCAGTCAAAGAATCGTAGTAAATAAGGAAGTAGTGAAAAACGGTGCTGAACTTTGGTAACGTGGAGCTAAGACAGTCCTGACGACGGCCTCAGTAAATGAGAACAACCTGAAGTCTGGGATCAAACTTTGGGAGTTTCTTTTATATTATCTGAACTAAAGTAAAGTTGGTTATTGTTTGAGTTTTGCTGCCGGACCAAATCTGTTTTTCTTAAAATCTTGTCTACAAGGGATTTATTCGCCTTGTTTGTATTTTTTAAACCAAATATACGATTCGGGGCATGAATGTGATATTCCCCTTAGAGCAGAAGTGTATTTTATTTTGAGGGTGTCATTTGACTCATTGCAATGTCCTTTTTGTATTATGGGATGGAATTTTAGAATGGGCGTTGGAAAGGACACTTGCAGAGATCACAAACATTTTGTTTAAGACTAAATGCTTAATCAAATGATGAATAACTTTAATTTGAAATTCTCTTGACACTGTTTTGCCCAGCCAGCATGCTCTGTGAACGTTTCATTTCAACAGAGGTCTTATTTATACAAATTACTTCAAATACTTGGAGGAAGAATGCCAGAAAGGGAGGCTGCGATCACAGATGCATACGTGCTTGATTAACTTGAGTAATGAGGACCAGTTCGAACTTATTTTCTTTTAAACAGTAAACTTTCACACTTGCTCTTTTTTCAGTGTTTCTCTCAACTGAGTGAGGATGTTTAAGCGAGCCTGTACACTCATCCTGAGAAGAGGAATTACAACTCTTCAGAGTAAATGGAACAAAAATGGTAAATTTATACTCTTACAGGATAATGCATTTTGTGCCCTGCTCAGAGCATAATGATAATAATGACTATTTTAATTTAACTGTAAATGCACCCTGATCTCCTCCGTAGACAGCCTCTTCAGAGTTCACCCATCTGTATCACAGGCGTTGGCAGAGAACAAACCAGTGGTTGCCCTTGAAAGCACTATTATCACACATGGCATGCCCTATCCATACAACCTGAGGTACCCAGAAGGACTGTCAACTGCCAGAAAATCTGACTATATGATATAGTTTAATCCTTGATAATGAATGTTAATAATTTGCTCATCCAGCACAGCTAAAGATGTGGAGGCTATTGTACGAGCTGAAGGGGCCACTCCAGCCACGGTTGGAGTGATCGAAGGCAAAGTCCATGTTGGCCTGTCATCAGATGATCTTGAACATCTCGCTCGCTGCAAGACGTCCCTGAAAGTGTCCCGCCGGGATCTTCCATTTGTCATCAGCAAAGTGAGACTGCAGTACGACTCAGAAAGCTTCACAGAGTTTATCAGACATTTATGCTTGAGTAGAAGCAGAAACACATGGGGCTAAAAAAAATCTGCCTGTTAAGTAAAACCTCCTCCTGGATTGAAACAATCAAAATAATCGCAGAGTAAAAAGTACAGCATTTCCCTATGAAATTTATGGAGTAGAAATACAATATGAAAATCGAATCTTAATTTCTCGATATTTCTCCAACTAACATACACAAAGGCGACCTGATTGCGGAGTGTCATCCACATTGATTTCCTGGCTTTCTTATTTATTGTGGTGTCGTCCACACAGTTTTGCATGCCTATGTTATTTTCTTAGGGGCTCTCTGGAGGAACAACTGTATCGGCCACTATGATAGCTGCTCATCAAGCTGGCATCCCTGTGTTTGTCACAGGAGGCATTGGAGGGGTTCATAGGGATGGAGAAAAAAGTAAGATGAAGTAAATTGTGTTTGAAAATGGAGTTCTGAAACCTTATAATAGCATTGGTCTTTTAATAAACCATGAAAACATACAGACAGGGGTTGTATTGTTTTGGTTTCCCGTCACACAAACATCTTCTTGAGCAAACAATGCCTTCATCAAATGCACCCGCTATTTTGTATCAATCTCAATTTGATGTCAGACCAAATTAGGCTACTAAAGGGCCAGCCCACCTGTTCACTCTGAGACCTTCATATGGAAAAGGATGGGCTGTTAAAGCTTTATTCAGAGTTAATGGAAAGGCTTACATTTAGTCACTACTGACTAAAAGATTCTTCCTCCAGGTCTGGACATCAGTGCAGACCTGACAGAGCTAGGCCGGACTCCTATTGCTGTGGTTTCTGCTGGGGTCAAATCAATTCTGGACATCGGTCGCACCCTTGAATTCCTAGTGAGAATACTGAATTTTTTTCAGAAAATATGATTTTGTGGTTTCCATTTGAGTCTTAAGACAACCAAATGTATATCAGCAATATGTTTGTGTCCCATTGGGAGATAAGTGACATAAACTAAAGTTGTCATACTGCTAAATGTGTTGTCTGCCGTGTCTCTGTACTCAGGAGACACATGGTGTCTGTGTAGCCACCTATGGAAGTTCAAAGGATTTTCCAGCTTTCTTTTCTCCAAAAAGTGGATTCTCTTCCCCGTGCCAAGTCACCAATCCAGTTGAGGCAGCCAAAATCATTGGTATATCCATACTTGTATCCAATTTCCTTGAGCCTGAACAGATTCAATGGCCACTATTTCTGAATGTTGTCTGGCTCAGAATTAAATAAGTAGCATGTTTCACACAATATTTCACTGTCAGAGTAACCATTGCACTGGTGGTTTGTCTCATTGCTTTTTTGATTGCGTCTGTCTATTATCAATGTCTTTCAGCAAGCACTCTCTCCTTGGGTCTTCAAAGTGGTGTCCTGTTAGCGGTGCCCATCCCAGAGGAGCATGCAGCTGAAGGCCAGCAGATTGAAGAAGCCATACAGGCTGCCGTGATAGAGGCAAGGTACAGAGGGTCTGTGGTTTAATCTACTGCTGTGTTCCTTAAACTGCAGCCACTTCTCTTTCATTTCTTGAGAAAGCAATGGAAAATTTGTCTGGATTTGTGGTGATCGAGAAAGCTGAAAACCTTCTATTGTCTTTTTGATTCACTCACTTCAGTGCGAAAGGTATCACAGGAAGAGATGTGACACCATTCATTCTTCAGAAGGTCAATGAGATAACTGAAGGAAAGTCCCTTCAGGCCAGTATCCTTCAGAAAATCTCAATGGTTGGAAAGTCAGAGCGAACACCTGATCATATCAAATTCTTTGAAAAGAGGCACAGACAAGATTTGTAAAGGGAAAAATAGATTTGTCTCTGAGGCTGACAGACCTTTAACCTATGATAAACTGACCTTAACCAGATTTGTTTCAAGACATTGCTCTCATTCATAACAATGCTCGGGTTGGAAGTCAGATAGCTTGTGCACTGTCACAAGAAATTAATGAGAGAAAGCTGAGGAGCAAAACTAATCGTTCATCAGAGACAGATATTGTGAGTATAAACAAATTATGTAGCCGTTTTCTGTGTAGCCAAATGTTGGTCCAAGACAGTACCTACTATGCTGCTGTTTTACAGGTTGTCATTGGAGGAATAAACGTGGATTTCATTGCCAAAGCAAAAACAAAAACACTCTGTGTAAGTTTAGCTTGCAGTGTGTCCATTGCTCCTCCGACATAGCATTTAAAATCATGTTATGCTTGTTAGAAACCATCTTTTGACATTTGCTATTTCAGTCAGGACAAACAAACCCAGGAAGTGTCTTTCAGTCATTTGGTGGTGTAGGACGAAATATTGCTGGTGAGCGTTTTTTTTTTTTTTTTTTTTATCTGATTATTTCTATGCACACTCCTATCTGTCATTGAAACCTGCTTATCTCACACTCATTTCTTTGGTGTTTTAAGACTCTCTGAGCAGATTAGGCCACAGACCGCTGTTCATCTCAGCTACTGGAGCCGATTCTCACAGTGATACAGTGTTCAACTACTGTAAACATATGGTACGTGAACATCAACAGCTAAGCACAAAAAAATCCCTTTTACTTAAATATGTAGATGTTTAGCTCTTGTCATTTTTCTCATTTTTGAAAGAACACAAGTGGTGTGGTCAGACTGGAAGAGCAATGCACAGCCACATACTGCGCTGTTATCACTGAGAGTGGAGAACTGAGTCTTGGATTAGGAGATATGGACATTCACAATCAAATAACAGAGCAATATGTAAGTTTTACTGACAAAGGCATTTGTTTTAAATCATCCAGCTTCAGTGCCCAATCCTTAAAGTTTTCATCATATCAATCCCACATATTGATACATTCATTCATAGTCTTGTACTGCAGTCAGTAAATTATACTCCCTCAGTTAACTCTGTTTGTAGTAAGTTGTATTGTCAGTGAACATGCACAAAATATTTACAGGTTATGGTCACACTGCAAGTTAAGTAAAATAAATAGCTTTGATTATTTATTTTTGAGCAAAATAATATGTTTTGGTGTCATCTTGGGTTTAAAGAAAGTGGGATGTGTATTTTGTATATTATATATAGACCAAAATTATAGTTCATTTATGACAATAATTAGTTATAACTATATTTCATTTTAGAACCTTTTAACTGTGTTTCACAAATTACTGATGTGTTTTTACTTGTACTACAATTACTTAAATCTGTCTTTGGTTATCCTCCGATAGGTGTCACAGTTTGAGAAGCAGCTTTCATCAGCCACTCTTGTGTGTCTCGATGGAAATATCCCTGCCTCTACCATCGACTATGTTTGTTGTCTTGCCAAAAAGCACAACGTCAGTGGTAAGCACAGGGAAGACTAACTAAATGATAATAAAAGACATGATTTCATTGATTTTGATGCACTGCCATCATTGTGTCTTACAGTTTGGTATGAACCAACAAATCCAGACAAGGCTGGTAAGCCTTTCCTGTCAGATACTTGGAAGTCTCTGTCCTATACATCCCCAAACCTGGACGAGTTGTGCACCATGAACAAAACTCTGGGTTTCCCAACACCTGAAGGTACACAGAGGTCAAACAACAGGCAGTTGAAAGTACAGCTGTCGTATATTTCCTGCCACAGTTTTTGATGTTAGTTTTCTTCTGAAAATGCAAATAGTTTAATAGCAGCTGCGGATGTGGTTTTGTCTTGTGCATGAGCAGTGCTGCCGACCTCTCTTGAGGAGGTGCTGAATGTTACCGTGGCTCTCTCACGCCCCCTCCTGGATTATCTTCACTGTCTGGTGGTGACCCTGGGGCATCATGGTGTGATGGTGTGTGGAGAGTCCAGTGCAGGCTCAGTCAACCTGCAGCCAAGAAAACAGAAAGCTGTAAGGGTGGTCTGGATTTAAGATGGCATTGAAGATAACAATGATTAGTATGATTCCTAATTATTTATTGCACGTGGGTTTGTAGAGAGGACGATTTTGTGCTGTGCACTACCCAGCGCTGATGATGACCACAGGAGAGACAGTGAATGTTTCAGGAGCAGGAGATAGGTGCTAAAAATTTTGCTGACTCACTTCCTCTTTTATCCTTTTTGCTACAGTTTCAACTGATTTACATTTCCCGCGATCTTTATGCACTCTTATACAAAGTCAAACATAAACAATTAAAACAAGCTCATTCATGTTCTATCTCCAGTCTTGCAGGTGCTTTGATGGTGGGGATTGTCCAGCAGAAAGACACAGACAGCTGTGTTCGAATGGGCCTCCTGGCTGCATGGCTGTCCCTGGCATCACCGCACCCCATAACCCCCACACTCACCTTAGATGCAGTGGATCCCAACAAAATCGAGAACTGGCCCAAACCGAGCTACAGATGGATAGATTAGAAATACTTTCTGTTTGGGAAAAGCATTTCTCTCTGTTGCAAGATGGCTTTGGTCCATTTATCATTTTTATTTCACATAATTTTCAGTATTTTATCATTTTCAGCCTTAAAATGTGATATTGGATTCATATGAAATCTGATACATTAATTTTAAAAAATTACACATAAAAAAAAAATTATATGATTGTATGTTCAAAGTGATATCTTGCAAAACTACAGAAAATAAACACTTTTTACTAACAATGTTTGTGATGACAAATCCTTGTAGATAAATGGCATCATCTTGTATATTGTAAATATTATGGAAACCATAATATAAAAAAAAAGTGATGAAGGAAGCATTCTGAATCTTTTTTTTTCATGTTGTAAGACCATTTTTAAGGGTTTAAAAATTTATTTACAAAGAGTTTTGGATATTTTTCTAGTCTGATGAAGGTTGTAATTCTTAAAAAAAAAAACATTGTTTCAATTCAACAGCATTAGCAAAAACTGAAAATGTTACTTTTTCCAAACTTTTGCTATTTTCGAAAATGTATGTTCTCAATATCTCGGTGTCCCTCAAAAAAGGGCCAAAAAACCCCAGAAAGACTTCGTTAATCTCTCCATTCATTAAATATTTGCCCAGCGTAGGTAACTCATTAGTAATGGATAGGAGTGACATCATGAAATTAAATGAATTAATAAAAAATAATTGTGGTTAATTCACAGTTTCAGTATAACGAGAACAGTATAAAACTACACTGTCTGGCATGAAAACAGCACAGAATACTCGTCGTAACACTGAAAGCACAAAATGTCAATATCCAAGCAGAGAAGCTGACATGTCCCTAAGTGCTTTTTATTCCCACGGAAAACTCAATGTCCCACAAAGAATCTGTCCGTCTGCGCAGACTCAGTGGCACAGAATACTTGCCCCATTCCCTCCTCCCAACTTTAATGCTAGCTAAGATGGTGGTTTGAGCGTAAATTGTCTCCACAATACCAAGAAAAGAAAGGGGCAAAAACATCTTAATAGCCTTTTGATTACAGCAGACCAACACATCTACGGTTTCTTGAGTGGCCGTTTATAGAAATTTTGACATTTCTGATACATTGGCTCGCAGTCTCCGCCCAATCTGGTGTGACTCCCTTGGAGTGGAATCTAAGCTAAATACGGACAGGGTAAGTGACGCTAGCATTAGCCGGGCTGCTAGCTGGGCTAGACCTCCTCTATTCTCCCCCATTTATTAGAGGACAGCTGTGTCCGATAGGACTCCGGAGAATTACACCAGACAGCGCCCCAGCTCGCCACGACACTGCCCCGGTTGTCTTACAGTCGTGAGAGCAGTGTCAGTTGTTTATGGTGCCAGCAAGCTTCCTCCAGCACAGCGTTAGCTTGTGTAGGCCGCGCCGTCCGCTTTCATGATAATGTAGCATGCTAGCGGTTAACACGAAGCAAGCTGTCAGTTAAAATGTAGGAGAACGCGTAACGTTGTGTCATGCGTTTTTCAAAGCGTTTAACACCAACATCCGTTCAGTACAACTCTCTGCGAGTCTTATTTTTGTGACAAAACTGCCAGGTACCCCTGGGTACCGGCTCTTGGTGAGACCGGCTTCTTTTACCCAATTTGCAGCTAGCGTTAGCTTAGCCCAACGTTAGTCAAATAACATCTGTCATAATGTACGATCCTCCGGACAGAGCAGCTAAAGTTACCAGCCTGGACATCTAGGTGCGCTGGCTTCGCACACGACATTTCGAGCCAGGCGGTATCTGCAAAAAGAGTAGTAACGCCCTTTTGCATGTGAATTTCATAGCAAGATACTACCAGGGAATGGAAATGTTGGCATTTCCCTGCTATCGCCCAGTTCAAGCTCAACGCTGTGGGCTTTTATCGGGCTCGGTTTGATGGCAGCGGGGCTGTCACGTAGAAAGCCAGGCTGGGTCTGAGCTACCATCAGCAGACGAGTCATCCCTCAATGAACGCAGCTTTTCCCAATTTCTCTTTATCGTCCGTCAAGACGATGTGTCGAAGAAAGTACTGTCAACCCATGAAAGACACCACAACATCCGCATCAGTGGTGATCCTAGCTTGTGTTTTGAGGATGTACACAAATTTAGCTAAAAGCTATGAACAAGGCAGAGATATTAATCAGCCATGCAATCAAGCATAACTCTGTGAAGGTTGTGTTGTTCAGTTAAAGATGTGACTGTCTTAGGGAGACATCGGTTCACCTTTATGGCCCTCCTTTTCGTTTTGATCCAGAGATAGCCTCTGTTGTAAAAGAAGCAGTTAAAGGAGGGGAAAAAAAATCGTAAAATTTTCAGGCATAGAGGGGAATAAAACAGACTGGAACAATGAATTGCTCATTAAACCATTTACTGGAGCTGGAAAAAAAAACTGCTAGCAGCAACAACTAATTTTTAATGCAAAAATCAGAAGAATCGGTGCATTCTCTCAGATTTTGGAATTTTTGCGGTTTTATTACTTGTGACCTAATGAAATGAAGATGATGCCATTTATATTTTTCATTTTCTAGGTTAAATACTTAATTAGTTATTTGTGCAAATAACTGATAGCTACAGTGCTACTTGTAATTTGTCTGACAAGCAACTAATCATTTAGCTTACAAATTTACTGAACTTGTACTTAATCTACAGTGGTTTAGATAGAGTAGACAGGATACAATAAATGGAATGCAATGCAACTCAACACCACCACCACAGACTACAGACTCCAAAAGTTGAATCCCCACCTTCATAAAAAGTTTAAGACTGGAAACTATGCCCTCTATTTGAAGTTAGATTGTATAGATTGAAGTAGTTCTAGCCAGATGTACCTAGTAAACTACCAACAGATTGTTGTTTATCATCCTGCTCTTCAGCTTGTGTTTGAACAAGTTCAAAAAGTAGAAGGGATTTGTTTAGTTTATTTTTAATCTTTTATTATTTTCACTCATATTGTGATGGGACTCTTACGTTTAGTCTCCTGTCTTTGTTTTCTTAGCCCTGTGCTCTGTGACCAGCTTCAACACTCACCCTTGCCACGTCATAGGATGTCCCACAGCCCTGAAATGAAGGATGACCCCATGGAGTGCCCTCTGTGCATGGAGCCGTTAGAGATTGATGACGTCAACTTCTTCCCCTGCACCTGTGGCTACCAGATCTGCCGCTTCTGTTGGCATCGCATCCGCACAGACGAGAACGGTCTCTGCCCTGCCTGCAGAAAGGTGAGGACATGATGAAATGAACACAGTAGCAGACAAATTCTTGACAAATTGAGACTGATTTTAATGTTATGACAGCAGAGAGTATGAGTTCACCAAAGCAGATGTGAGGATGTTAAGCATCTAAATGCAAATACTGAGAGAATTGAACTATTTGGATGCCTTTTCAAAGTAGTTGGGTTTTTAAACATTATTTAAATCAGTAACCTCAGCAGTTTGGTAACCGATGCCTATTGGACCACTACGCTGCCTAACTCAAGGCCTGCGTTGGCCACTATGCTTCAATAGGGTACTTCTTTGGACATCCAGGGCATTTTTTTCTGCAAACAATGAACAAAAAAAAACAAAACAAAACAAAACTTTTTTTTTTTCCCCCCCTCCCTATGTAGCCATACCCAGAGGACCCAGCTGTGTACAAGCCTCTGTCACAGGAGGAGATCCAAAGGATAAAGAATGAAAAGAAGCAGAAACAGAATGAGAAGAAGCAGAAGGTGACAGAAAACCGCAAGCATCTGGCCAGTGTCAGAGTTGTCCAGAGAAATCTGGTGTTTGTGGTGGGACTTTCACAGCGACTTGCTGACCCAGAGGTGAGCACAGAGTGATGGGGTGACAATAGGAAGTCTTTTGATGTTGTGCATATGAAGATTTCTATAGGAAAAAAATCACTAAAGACTCAACTGTAAAGCTTATGTTGAATAGTGTGCATTAAAGGGTTCATCATGCACCAAAACTCTGGCAACTTATTCTTTTGTGTTGTGCCCACAGGTCTTAAAACGACCTGAATATTTTGGGAGGTTTGGAAAAATCCATAAAGTGGTCATCAATAATAGCACATCCTACGCAGGTTCACAGGTGAGAGGTTGAATTAATCAAACAGGATGTACTAACAATAAATGTATAGGTTTACCTTTGTGTGTGTTGTTGTGTGTGTTAAGAGAAGAACAATTGGTCCGAGATGAAAATAAACATGGAAATGATTGCTAATAGTAGCCCCAGAGATGCAAAAACAGGTTAACGTCTCTGCAGTAAATTTAGTATGTTTAAATTACTTACTTTTTTATGGTTTTTCAGGGGCCTAGTGCCAGTGCTTATGTCACTTACATCCGCTCTGAAGATGCTCTAAGGGCAATACAGTGTGTGAACAATGTGGTTGTTGATGGCAGAACACTCAAGGTGAGATGGCAGTTATGTTATGCTATGTATTTTTTTCCCCATTAAGAGCAATTTATTATATGAACTCTTCCTATTTTTAATAATGTTTTATTTAAGAACTTGCAAGTTGAAATAGTAATATTAAATCAAACTCTTGTAAGTCCTTAATTTAGAATTTTATATTTATGTATTCATGTGTAATTTCATACTGAGAGCTGAGAGTGTATCTGTTTTTGTTGAAGGCTTCTTTAGGCACAACAAAGTACTGCAGTTACTTCCTTAAAAGTATGCAGTGTCCCAAACCTGATTGTATGTATCTACATGAGCTGGGAGATGAAGCAGCTAGCTTTACTAAAGAGGAGATGCAGGTAAAGTGTGAAAGTCAATCTTTTCTCCGTCATGTCTGAATTGTGAATGTTTGAAAAGATTTCATGATGAAAAGAGTTTCTGTATGTTTGCTTCTCTTGTTTTTAGGCGGGAAAACATCAAGAGTATGAGCAGAAACTCCTCCAAGACCTCTATAAAATTAACCCTAGCTTTCTACAACCTCCAGCATGTGGTACAGAGAAGTCAAAGAGTAAATCCAACTCCACACAGAGGTTGTCATTTATTACTTCTATGTTCCTCCTCTAATTGCATCCACAGTATGTCCTGATTATTGTGTTAAGCTTTATTCTTCCACTGCTTTGTAACAGAACCAACAATAGCAATGGTAAAGATGGGTGGCCAACTCTGTCAGGGCATAACAAACTGACGAATGGGCTTTCAGAGGACCGCAAGTCCCCTCCACTGCTAGACTATCTAGACCAAGAAGTTATTGCTTCAGATGGGCTAGATGCAGAGCTGGGTCCTGGTCAGCGTACTGCCCTGTCCCCTTTCTCCTCTAACTGTGACAGTAACAGGTAACACTAACCTTTCCTCTGCCATATGTCCATATACTAAAAGTAATATTTTCTGTTTATATATCAAATGTTTTTTCTGTTTGCAGTCCTAGTGACAAACCCCCAGAATCAATTGGTATAGTAAATGGAGAGACTTTACAACAGGTAATTATCCTTACCTCTTGATATTTCTGTGACATCGAAATAACAGTGAATTTGCTCGGCACAAAACCAATTCATGAGTATTTGTTCCTCTCGCTTTCTCTAGATACCCACCAGTGACTCCCCCTCCCCTCCCCCGGGCTTAACTAAGCCCAGCCTGGTGGTGCCCATCAGCGTGTCAGACCTCACAGCTCGTTCACCCTTTGAGGGTGCGGCAGCCGAGTCCCAGTCGCTCTTTTCAGACAACAGTAACTTCAGACATCCTAACCCTCTTCCTGCTGGCCTACCCCCCTTCCCCAACTCCCCCCGCGGCAGCTCAGACTGGCCCATGACCCCCGAACCACAGAGCCTCTTCACATCAGGTACAATTAAGACTTAATTCAGACCATTTGTTTTCATGCAAGTCCGGTTATTAGCATTGTACACCAGAATATAACCTGTAGGGGAAACACCTAATTAATTTTCTGCAGCTGTTGATAATAAACTAGCAGAATGGATAAGAGGCCTGCCTCCCTGCTGTTTGTCAGAAACCTTGTCAACATTTAGTCAATTTTTTTTTTTTTTTTTTGTATTCCTTTAATGGGAAATGAGCTCTAATTCATTAGTCATTACTGAATCATGCATCTCTGTCTTTGCTGTACTGCTCACAAATATTTATTCGTTTTTCATAACCTTTTGAAAGGCATTTCGATCGAACGTTCATCTCCGTGAGAAAAACATTCGAGAGGTCATTTGATTGATTAAGCCTGTTATCAAACACCACCATATTAATGTGCAGAGTTCTGTTTGTGATTAACGTCACAGCCCTTGGCCTTTTTTAAAAGGTTATCCTTTGATTTTGCAACCAAGTCAAAAGAATGAATGTAAGAGAAGAAGAACCGAAGTTAGAGTCACAAACATTGCATAAGGGTCAGTATGTTTGTCTCGCCATGTTTAGTTTACAGAGAATGTGACATGTTTTGTAGTTGCAGCTTAAGTGTATAAAACAACTGCCATGGCAACTCTGAATGCTGTGTCAACAGCTGCAGTGATATGGCAACACTAAAGTGCTTTGCACAGATATAAAGAGATGTAGAGCTTAGAAACAATGTATAGTTTATCAAGGTTGTGTCAAGTACAATTTAAGACACTTAAAGCAGCATATTCCAAACTTAGTGTATTTACTTGGTGACAGATATAGCTCTGAACCAGCCAATCAGCTAAAAAGTAATTCTAAGTCAAAGAAGCCCTATGTCTGTTAATGGAAAAAGCATTTCTCTCAGTGTGGACACCGCAGTAAACTGTCTGTCTTCTTTCCTCGCAGATACAATACCAGTGTCTTCTTCCACAGACTGGCAGGCGGCCTTTGGCTTTGGCTCGTCCAGCAAACAGCAGGATGACGACCTGGGCTTCGATCCTTTTGACGTCACACGCAAGGCTTTGGCCGATCTGATAGAGAAGGAGCTGTCAGTGCAGGACCAGAGTCCCTCATCCCCAGGGCCCCTCCCTCAGGGGAGCAATCATGGTCCCAGTCTGCCACCCCCCAACCCAAGCACCACCTCTCACCACTTCCCCAGCGGCCTGCCACGCCTCCCCCAGCTTCACCACAGAGCCATCTACAGCTCCTTCAGTTTTCCCGGCAGTCAGAACAGCCAGGCCAGTCAGCAGCAGCAGCCAGCCGCCAGACACCCCTGGATGAGCGTTCCCACACGGAATAACCTCACACACTTGAACCACTCAGCCAGTGCTGCCTCACACAGTAACTTCCTGGACCTGAATCTGCCCCCTCAGCATAACACAGGACTGGGAGGGATCCCCATCTCAGGTACCAGCCACCTGGGTCACTGTGGTACCTTTCTATTTCCTATGGAAGTAGTTCATGTGAAAGCCATGATCAGATGTGCTACGTAATGATGTTATTGAATGTCACACAGCATGCACACTGAGACTAAGTGTTATGGTCTGTGTTTTGATTAACTTCTACTGACCTTAGAGAGGAAACAAAAATGCTAATAGATGCAGTACTGCAGTTGACCACTGGTCTGTGATCACAACACATTGTTCTTCTCTCCTGCAGAAAATAGTGGCTCTATAGACGGCTTAAATGTGAAAGAGTGGCAGGATGGCTTGAGGGCCCTCCTGCCCAACATCAATATCAACTTTGGGGGTCTCCCAAACTCCTCTTCCTCTTCATCATCCTCATCCTCCAACAGTGTTAATCACATTGGTGGGCCAGCGGGGCCAGCCGGCATCTCACACAGCCTGAGCTGGGATGGCACAACCAGTTGGATGGATCCTGCTATCATCACAGGTAGAAACTCTCATTATCACCAGAAAATTTTATAACAATTTTGATATTCTATTAATTGTTCAAGTCAATTGTTAAGCAAACATGTTATGTCACTGTAAATTCAATGTATGGCTGTAACTAACTATCCTTTTTTTAAAATAATCTTCTACTTAAATTCTTTTATTTGTTTTATCTGTATAACATAAGAAAATGTTGGAAAATATTCATTACTGGTTTCTAAAGTAAGAATGGTTCATTGTTTATATAGTAATTAATCAGGGAGTCAACTAATCCTTGAAGTTCTTTCTTGAAGTTGGTATTTCAGGTTTCAGTGTCTGTTCACCCTCTGAGAAATTGCAATGTGCTTTTTCAATATTTCGACATCTTGATTGGATGATGACTTTTTTAAGTAACTAGTAGAAGAATCCCTATCATTAAAGTTGCAATTGAGGCCTGCTGGATTTTCTGCGTGTCCTGTGGACGTGGATGCACTTCTGTTGCATGCATGCATACATGCATGCTACAAAACATTTTGGCATCCTAACAACAGAAAGAAGTACTCCTGTATTTTTGCTGAAAAATATGAACAAGTACACAAAAAAGGACAAGCATTTATGCTCTGCAGCTTAACAAGAACTATGGTGGATAAATAAGACATGTACTTGTCTGTCAGTACTCACAGTGCAGGCAGTCTGCATGGAGATGTCTGAAAATGTCAAATGTCCACACAGGGTCCTCCCAAACATTGTGTGGATTTGGGCAGATGAAGGAAATTTTCATCATGTGGACATGGAAACCATCAATTGTCCTCTAGCATCACGTATATGACAAAGGTGTTGAAACTGACAAAAAATGTGGGCAAAATATATGACAGCAAAACGCATTTGAAATAATGTCCAATGTATTTTTTTTTTTTTTTATTATTCTAATTTTTGGATTTCTATTGCACTTGATAATTAGTGGTGCAACTGGGATTCAAGCAACAATAATATCACTCACAAAGTTAAAGACTCTGACATAATTTATTCATAGAATAATTGGTGGATTCATTCACTTTTGGAAATTAATGGTCGATCAAAGAATATTTTACTCCTTCCTTTTTGAATATTTTAAATGTTGCATAAAGCTTTTTGGCAATTTTGCTTTAATCTTCTGTCAATCAACCAATCAATTAATCACTTAAGCTCTGAAGTCCTCTGAGTGAATCTACAATGTTGATAAGCACTATTTATGACATTTTTTTTTTTAATGGCACAAATTAATGCCAATGAGTTCAGAACTAAACATATGCTTCACAGCATTTGGATATACCACACTTTATGCAAGAGTGTCCCCACTGTGTTTTTGCCGTCACTCATCCTGTGAACACTTTCTCTCCTGTTCCACCCTCAGGCATCCCGGCCTCGGCAGGCAGCAGTTTAGACTGTCTCCAGGACGACAACCCGCCACACTGGCTCAAGTCCCTGCAGGCTCTCACAGAGATGGATGGTCCAGCCAGTTCAGCAGTGCCCACTCCACAGCCCCTCCACAGCAGCCTCCTCGATGCCCACCTCCCCCTCCACCACAGAGCTGCCGGTTGGGCTCCCTACATGCCCCCCCCAACAGCTAACCCAGCCAGCCAGTTCCATTCCCCTCCTCCAGGCTTCCAGACCGCCTTCAGACCCCCAGGACAGCCCGCCACAGAGCTGCTACAGAGTGCCGCTGTGGACCGCCACTGAACAGACTACAGCAGACACCCATCCATTCCCCCACTACCACTTTATACCCACTCATCCTGTACCCCTCTCCCCCTCCCCCCAGTACAATACACACCAATCTGCAGAGTATGAAAAATTATTAACAAAGTAACAGACATGCTTTCTTCTTTTTCTCTTCCTCCTTCCTTTTTGTCTACTCCGAAGGCCTATTTGTTTTTGTTTTGTTTGTGGCACACAAGTTATCGGTACCCTTTGTCTGCTACCATCACCACTCCTTAGACCTAGTTCTGGGTGTAACATGGGGATTCATTGTGTAGCTTGCTGTTCATGGAGAGCACAGGAAACAGTATAGCATCAGGCGCCCAATGGTGGCATGAGAGTTCACCAACTCCACAAACTGGCAATGAAACAAATTAGCTGAAGTGAGGTCTTTTTTAAAAAGTAACTAATGAGTAAGCATGAACAACATTTGTGTTTTTTTGGAAAGTTGAAGTCGCGATTAGTTTTTGAGGAATGAAGCAAGCTGTGAATCTGCTCTATGAAGCTTTGCCCCAAAGACCCTCATTCTCCCCACTAAAACAGGAGACTGTGAAACGGTTAACTCTTACAGCTGAGTTGTGACAAAGACAACGTGAGAGAGAAAAAAATAAGGGGTTGGCACTTAGCTTATTTGAGAGTGGTTTTAAAAAGATGCAAAAAAAAAAAAGTTAAAAAAAAAAAAAAGCAGCTGAGATTTGGTGAGTAGAGAGTGAATGCAGATGACACAGGGGAGTTGAGGGCACAGGCTATGCATGGGCTCCCTGTTAGGTAGGGACACAAATGGTCTGCTTGAGAGGCCACTTGGCCCATATTCCCTTTAGTGGAAGGCTCCCGCTGGCCTTGTCCTGCTGGAGGGAAAATTTTGCTGAACCTCTGTATCAGAGGATAGAGCACTGCCTAACTGCAGGGAGCCAGGGCTTTGGGAGATCGTGGCACACATCCTGAGCACTAGGGTTAGACTCTTACTCAAAGTGCCACTGTGTGGTACCTACAGTAGCTAGCCCTAACACGGACAGCCACCTGGTAGACACGGCAACGACTAGATGGGTGTGGACACAACAAAAATACTAATAAGGGTAGCAAAAGGGTAGACAGGTCCCTTTGTTTGACCCACGAGGGCTTTAACGAGGCCTTAAAATGGACCGATGAGGGAAAGGAGCTTGAGTGATTGGAAGGGGAGTCGCCAACTATTGCTGAAAAATATGCAATATTGTATTTGACTTCAGCAACTGTATGTGAGTTTGTGTCACAAAGGAAGGTGCTGCAAGACGATACCAAGTACTGTAGTAGTGATTTAAAGAGCTCTCAGCCTTTAGGATTTGAGACCGACCTCTGACCACCGCCTTTTTTCTTTTTGAAGTCTTAATTCTGATCCGTGTTTGCTGTCTCTCTCTTTCTCTCTCTCTCTTATCACCCAACCCCCACCCCAGCCCCACCCCCCTCCTGCTGTTCTCTATTTAACAGTATTCACAGAAATGAACAAACTCATCCAGGAGAAACCAACACAGAGTCATACAATGGGTTTTAACATGATGTTGCGAGGAAAAAAAAAACAAATTGAGGCGCTTAAAAGGAAGTGAACTGTCCTCTGCAGGTCTGGAAAAATGAACCTTAAATAAAACTGAAGTCAGAGCTGGTGTTTGTCTGCTGTTGTGTTCTCACCATCCTGACTCAAACATGTGCACTTATGAATATTTAAACTTTAATGTACTCACCATCATAATATATATCACTCCAGTATTGAGAGGAGAAAAAAGAATCACTTTGTTATTCCAACGGTCCACTAGGGGGCAGATGAATTTCTGTCAATGATAAAGCTCTGCAGTCAAACTTGAGTTGAATTGCTCAAGGTTACACAGGATGACACTCAGAGACTACTGTAGCTGTACATACACCACGTTTATATCACCCAATACTATTTATTTCAATTATTTCAACAAATCGTAGTCACATTCAGCCAGTGTGGGTGTTGGTGCAGATCAGGAGGAGGCAATGATTTTTTTTTTTTTTTTTTTGTGCTGTAGCAGCATGTGTTCATATCACAGTCATTCACTTTGCTCCTCTGCTCTCTCACCGGCCAATGCAGCAGTGAAATACCTGCAGCAGAGACTTTTTTTTTTTTTTTGTCCTATACGACTTGTGACAAACTCGATGAGGAGCGCAGCCAGGATTAAAACAGTGTAGTTCACTATTTCTGCAGTGGTGAATCACAGTTGGACACCTCCATATCTCTGCGATTTCATGATTCCAGGCTGACATCAAGCGCATGATTGAAATCCACAGTTAGTTATAATTTGGGCTGCGACTTATCATTG
This sequence comes from Echeneis naucrates, assembly GCF_900963305.1. NCBI lineage: Eukaryota > Metazoa > Chordata > Actinopteri > Carangiformes > Echeneidae > Echeneis > Echeneis naucrates. Next base: position 16,713,880 of record NC_042526.1, on the reverse strand, counting down.
TTTTCAGTGACATCAAAACATTTACTCAAGGGGCTTCCAAAATCTGAGTGTGACCTCTACCAATGACAAAATTGAGACAGCCTCCACCATCTTTAGCCTTTGAGGAAAATAAACTACATTTAAGATACATTTTTCTTGTCTTCACAGTTTAAGTGATCAAATAAACACATTGTGGAAAGTAAATAAACAAATACAGAAATAGGATGAGGAAATAAACTGGGTTGCAACAAGCATTTATATTTAAGCATAGACAGGACAAATGTCCTCAAAAGCTTTTTTTTGTGGAGAATTTAATTGTACTGAAAGTACTTGCTGTCACCAAATAGACTGATGGATGTGTCCACACTTGACTCTAAAAAAGGCCAAATATGGAGACCACGTGACTATTTAAAGTAAAATACATTTATTTAAGAAAAGTTTAAGAGAACTTAATGAAGGATGGAGTCAGCACCGCAATAATGTAGAATCACGAGAAAACAAAAAACACATCAACAGAAGTTTGCGCCAACCATCCATCCATTATCCACCCCATGCTTTTCCTTATAAAGGTATCAGGATCTGAATGAAAACCTCACTGATAGCAAACAAACTGCCAAAGAGGGAAAAAAAATCCAAAACAAACTTCTACCTGTTTCAGACGGCGCTTCCCAACATGAACACAGGAAGTACACGGTTGCCATGGAGACAGTTAGCTTAGCTCTGTTAGGGACTACAAGTAGGAACATGCCTTTTCTTCAAGCCTACTTTTACTTACATTTTTTTGTAAATTATTAGCCGAATTACCCATTAGCACAAATGTATCGATAAAACTGAAGAAAAAACCCGATGTGTCTCAGTCAAGAAGTGTGTTTTTCGAAAATTTCTAAGTCGCTTTCTGAACTTTCGGACTTTCGGACTGTTCACTTTTGTCAGTGAGCTCAATCAGGAAAAATGTAAGTAAGTCCTAAATATGTGTGTCACGTCTGTTTGTGTAGATTTGACAGAGTTTTATTTCCAACCATTCGTCGTACAGTTTGCTTCATGTGTTATGGCTCATTTCGGGTTATCTCTGCGGACCTTCTGTGCATTTTTGCTGCTTTTAATCAATCGATTTTACGAACTACTAATTGAATGACTAAATGAAATGATCAAGCTACGAAGCTACAGAAACTAAAAATATAGTAAGCTAAAATAATAACTAAAAATAATGACACCATTCACCATCACACAATATATTAGCAAACAGCTTCGATTGTTTAATGATAGGTTAGTATTCATACAAATACAGCGGGAAGAAAAAAAATGAAGAATTAAAATTTATACTGTTCTTGTTTATGTGCGAAGGGATTTTATTTTTGTCTTTAAAATCTTTCTATGTCTCTATTTGAAAGCTCCACATCAGGTTTCTCATCTCAGGCTCCATTAAATTAAATGAGCTAACCATCAAATTATGAAAATAGTTACCATGTAAACATTTTCTGTTGACTAATGGATTGTTAATGATCATCTTCAGCTCTAATCCCGGAGTACCTGGACATTTTTCTGTAGCAGACACCCTCCGGTGGAGCTGCAGGGGTTGTTGAGCCCCCTCCCTCCTGTTTTCTGGCTCATGGTGCTGAGGAGGCATCAGCAGAGGAAGGTGAGTGTGTGTGAATAATGCAGGGAGGCAGCAGATTCAGGAGCTGTGACAATGAGTCAGCAGCAACACGGGAGGGGGGGGGGCTCTACTGGGAGTGTTCCCGGACCAACACACACTCATGCAAACTGTGCGCTGAAGCATAATGGAGGCATCATTGTGATGATACATGCCTGACGCATTCAAGAATAGCATCTGTTTATTTTTTACTGCGATCGAAAATAACTCCAGTGTTTGGCTTTGTTCTGCTGTAGTGCAAAAAAACGACTGACACTGAATTTGCCCCAAAACCACGTCAGACTTAATCATTAGGTTCTTTGTCACAAACACTGTAGCTGATTATTAGTTAATTGATGCAGCAGACGAAACTGCATATTTATAGACGCATCTGGGAGAATTGAGGTGGGAGCATAAACGATAAAGCAAAGGACGTATGAGGCACTTTATCAAAGCCATAGGTATGAAACTAGACACAGTCGGGTCTTTTATATATATATTTATTTCTGAGTATTTATGTGACTTCACATTGCTAAATGTGTGTCCTAAGTATGCTGTGTATTTGCAACTCAGTGTTTCACACAGCATTTAATTACAGTCAGGTGTAACATCAGGAGTGGCAGAGAAAGCCCTGAATTTACACTCTTCCACAGAACTGTCCTCTGCAGGGGTTCAGTTTGTTAAACTGCTGAAATCTTGCTTTCCTGGAGGACTGCAGCTACAGCAAGAGGGCATGTGGAGAGGGCACAGTAGCTGCAGTGGCTCCTCCAAAAACAAGATGTGCGTATTCAGTGGCCTGGATGGATTATGAAACAACATCCCCAAACACCCAGACTGCAGCTGTATTGTTTGTCCCTTTTGGTGACATTTTGCAGGTGAACCATAACTCTCAGGTGCTGCTGTTTGAATTTAAATGTCAGCATTTATTTCAAAAGGGAGATTAAGACAAGCGTCCTGCAACAGCAGATGCATACTGGCCCTTATCTGGACAGATTATGCTGAATACTGCAGCGCACCATATGTTTTCAGAAATAATCAAAGAAAGTTCATTAAGCTCAAATATAAAATTTGTCTTTGGACAAAAACAACAAGCTTTATGGATGTCTTAATCTCTGGACTCTTCATTCCCTTTACCCAAAGAAAGTATTATCTACATCAGTTAGATTAATCACTCACTCATCTTCTACTGTTTATGGGTAATTTAGAGTCGCCGGTCAACCTAGACATGCATGTCTTTGGCAATTGAAGGAAACTAGAGTACCCAGAGGAAACCCACGAAAGCACAGAGAGAACATGCAAACCTACGACCTCCTTGCTGTGAGGCAACAGTGCTAACCACTATGATGCTGTGCTGCTTGTTAAAAATAGTGTGACTGCTGAAAGACTTTTCACGTGTTTATACATAACATCATAAATTTTGTATGATTTTGTGCTGAACAGCACAGAGACAAGCCTCAAAACTTCGGGAACAAAATCATTTGGAGTGATGAGACCAAAATTTAACTTTTTGGCCACAACCATAAACATTACATTTGGAGGGGAGTCAACGAGGCCTATGATGAAAGTTACACCATTCCTACTGTGAAACATGGAGGTGGATCGCTGATGTTTTGGGGATGTGTCAGCTACAAAGGCACGGGAAATTTGGTCAAAATTGATGGCAAGATGAATGCAGCATGTTATCAAAAAATACTAGCGGGAAAAGTTGCACTCATCAGCCCGGAAGCTGCGCATGGGACGTACTTGGATATTCCAACATGATAATGATCTAAAACACAAAGCCAAGTCAACCTGTCATTCGCTACAGCAGAATAAAGTGAAGATTCTGGAGTGGCCATCTCAGTCTCCTGACCTCAATATCATTGAGCCACTCTGGGGAGACACTCAAGTGTGCAGTTCATACAAGACAGCCCAAGAATTTACAGGAGGTGGAGGCTTTTGCCTAGAAGAATGGGCAGCTTTACCATCAGAGACACTAAATAGCCTCATCCACAACTACCACAAAAGACTCCAAGCTGTCATTGCTGTTAAAGGGCGCAATACACAGTATTAAAAACTGGGGTATGTAAACTTTTGGTCAGGTTCATTTGTGTAGTTTCTGCTGTCATGAGTTTAAAAAGAGTGACCACAGTTGTTTGATAATAAATAGCTTCACCCAAACATTAACCTTGAGTGAAAGAAAAGTTTCTGTGTTATCATTCATATTTTCTGAAAAATGGCCAAGAAATCATAAATTCTGCCAGGGTATGTAAACTTATGAGCACAACTGTAAAGGAGTTTACATTCTCGCGTAAACAAAAAATAAAAAATACGTAACACATGTCCAGCAGAACCACACCTTTCTGCAGTGTCCCCTGACCCCATGGTTCCCCTGAGCTTGTGTTCTAAAGTAAGATATCCACGCCAAAATGTTGTACATTTAAGTAACAGCTGGAAAAAGTGAGGTCTGAGCTTTTTGACTGGTAATGTATACATATATGTAGTATGTATATACTATGTATATATTTATGCAATGAGGTCCAAAAGTCAGAGACCACTTTCCCATTCACTTGAATGATAAAATGTCTCAGACATTTTCCTGGCTCTTGTCTGGCTGCCTGCATGGGAAACCTGCAGGGACTGCTCTCAGCAGAAAGCACTTTCCCCATTTGTCAGCCTCTGACAAGCTCTCTCTCCAGTGCAGCTGCCTGTGCTGCAAAAGATTACAGTTTTGACAAGTTTATTTTTAGCTATCGAAGCTAGAGCCGAAACGATTTAGGGAGTTAGTTAGGGAGTTGAATGGGAAAAAAATATTTTACTAGGTTTGGTAAGCATATTTTTCGCCAAAACTGAAATAATCTCTGGTTCCAGCTTCCACAATGTGAGGTTCAACTTTCTCTTTTTTTCTCCTGTTGTAGAATCATAGCAGATATTTGGCATAACCATGAGCTATGGTAAAAAGTAATTGTTTCATAAAATAAAGTATTTATTCTTCTTCTCAGGGCTTAGAAATAGTTTTCTTGATATGCATGGCAATTTGATGAAAAAACTGAATATGAAATAACATGAGGGGGCACTACAGTTTGAGGTTTACTAGCAATCTAAAAATAGTTGTAGTTAAAAGAGATTCAGCAAAAGATTGAATACCACAAAGGGTGGATATTTTTTACAGTGTGTACACCTCTCAGCTGACCCAAACAAGCCTTTACTGTAAATTCCACCAGCAGTGCAGTTAATGTGTCCTGGCCAGGAAAATTGACATGCTCCTCCATCATCATACAAAAGGTAATGGCTCTGCTGTATGGGGTCTTTATGTAGTGCAACATGGACAGTAGTTTATGTCCAAAAGTGTCTCTTCTGTAACCTCAGGGAAAAGACTCATCCCATGCTTCTTTTATTTTCCTCTTCTGGTTTTTGCTAATACACAACAGCCTTGAATCAGTCATCAGTCGTTGATCAAAAGTTAACATTACCCTAACAAGCTTTTTACTAACCAGTGGGAACAGCGCCCCAGCCCATTTTGTTACTTCCCAATAGCGACTCACCGTAGCTAGCAATCTGCAGTGAAGATGCTCAGAGAATCCTTATAAACCTTCTGTACTAGAAAGACAGGAAAGGATGAACTATCAACAAGCTACAATCACCACAACCCAGTCCTGGCAAGACACTGCGTTTAGTGATGAAGAATACTGACAAAAAGCCTGTTCAAATTTCATGCTGCCTTGTGTGAGGGAGGATGGAGGACTGTTATAGTTGTGTTTTTTTTTAGAGGGGGTTGTTAAAAATATTAATTATCTGTTAGGATTACATGTTTCCTTCTCTTTTTAGTCTTTAGGCTGCTATTGCTGCTAATGTGCTGTTTGCTTCAGCTTCACAGTCGTCTTACTGTGGCATCAATGTTTTCATTAAACCCTCCCCAAAATGTTTAACTACTCCTTTGAGTTTTAACTGCTTTTTCCTATAGTGACCTTGAAGGGGTCAACACCGAAACACTCTTCCCAGCATCACAGTGACCTTTGTTGTTGAATCTGATTCTTGTGAGCACAAACATATAATGCTCAGGTTGTGCGTATCTCAGCACAGCCCTTGTGTTATCGTTTTGTGGTTTTGTATTTGCCTGCATCCTTGAGAACGGTGTGGTGTAATTGCAGGGGGAAGGTCAGCACAAGGTTTGTTGATGTGAAGTTTTGGATTTTCTCCCTCAGATGAGCTTGCTGACACTGCACACTGATCAGGAGGAGCAGGTAAACTGAGATCTGCAGCACCTGATACCACAAGGGCAGATATGTTCAGCCTAGGAGCAGTGACAAGAGTGATGACCACAAATAGATGACTAGAAAGAAATTCTCCACATTAACGAAAACATATGGCTCGCGATCTGTGTTTTGTTTTAAGCTGACTCAGCCAATCTAAATATGACCATGGCTGGAAAATAATATTTTTTTTTCTGTGGATATGGTTTGAGAAAACTGGGGATTAGACTTTTTTTTTTTTTTTTCATAAAATCAGGTTTTCTTTTGAATTAGAGTCTAACTGGGTTTGTAATACTTTCTGGACTATATAACATCAGACTTTAAGAGTTGGTGTGAGTTCAGTTAACCTGCTGGGGCTCCTGAAAGTGAAAAGATGTGATGTGTTTTGCTGCCATAGAAGGAAATTCATGATGGGCAGTAGAACAAGTTCATTACTTGGTGACATCCTTGCAAGAGAAACAAAACCAGGGAGAAAATCAGTTGGCTCACTAAAAACTACAGCTATCAATCCCCAGAGACTAAACAGTCAGTTATTGACAGGAGGTTTAACTTATTACTATATTTCATTACTTTTGCACAAGAAAAATCCAATTTTAGATTTAAGATCGTCATTTGAGGGAAACCTTCAAAAAAAGAAGTGTTTCTAACCCTGAACCCTCTGACTTTCTCAAAAACTGATGTTGTCAAAAGGCTTATCTTATGGTTGATATTATGATCAGACAGTTATGGTAATATGATAAACGTACGACATTCCCAATATAATGGCAATCTGGTATTTGCTTTTAGCACAAAATGTCTGGCATAGCTTCACATGCCTGCAATCATGTTTGAGCTCTTTTTTTTTTTCATAGCTTGGCAGATGAATGGAAGGACTGATCAGTTTATGGATTGATAGTTTTATGGGTACATGGAGGAATCATGGAAAAACATGAACAGACACACTGATCTTTGTTTAATGTTGATGTACTCTGTCATGCATTATTCTTTGAACATGATGTGATGGTAGACATTACAGTACAGGATGAGTGAGCATGTCTGCATCAATGAAAATTGAATCAACTGGAACATAAAAAGATCAGTGGTTAAGATCATGATGAACTCATCCCTTCTAATCCTGCCACCACCACCTTCGCTGGAGTGCATCGTGTCCTCTGTATCGCTACAGGAATGTAGGGCTGTCAGTGGCCCAGAGGTAAAGACGTAGATCTAACTGGCCTGGGTTTCAAAGAGACCATTTGTGGACTTCTACAAGGATGAGGAAATTATGGATGTTCCTTTAATTATTAAACAAGTGTGTCAGCAGCTCGGCCTGATGGAGGTAATGCAGAGAGGAAGTGGGCCAGAGAGAGGGCCTCTGGGATCGGAGGGATAGGAGATGAAGTGGTGGGCTTGGACCTGGGGGTGGGGTGGTGCTAGACCCAAGGGCTTTGGCTCAAGCAAGGGGAGATCCAATAATGCTGCGAAAGCTATTTTGCACATTGTGCACAAAGATTCTGAACCTACGAGAGGTAGAGGCAGAGAGGCAGTTAGAGGTAGACTGCTGTGTACAGGCATCTCACTGGTTTTCCAGTGATAAAGCTGAGGACTCTTGTGATTTGATACAAAGTAATCATATGATACTGTGCATGAACAGCTGATTGGGCCACAATGAAAAGGTCTTTGAGAAACTTTTTGGATGATGTCAACAGGAATGGCATGGTCTTTTTGTACAAGGGATGTGGGATGAGTATATGTCTTCAGAGAAATCGATGGAGTGAGCCAGATGCCTGACTCAGGAAAATCTTCCATCCTGTGTGTGTGTGTGTGTGTGTGTGTGTGTGTGTGTGTGTGAGTGTGAGAATGAGACAGAGAGAGAGAGAGAGAGAGAGAGAGAGAGAGTGCAGCCATAAGCTCCCACTCCTTCATAACAACACATTTGCCTAACACTTGATAGATGACTTTTCATTCAAAGCTACATGTTGAAGTAGTTGAGCTCAGAGTGAGGAGGAGGAGAAGGTTGAGGATGATGGACCCGTTAATCTTTGGGAGGCCAATTGCACCACTGACCAACAGCACCTCAATCAGTCAAACACACTGATCAGGGATTACCAGCACAGTGGCTTAAACCACAGTTTCAATTACATGTTTCCTATTTGCATGTTAAGGTCAACATCTGGGATGTAGGTGCTGGTCAGAGAAGAACTGTAAATGTCCACAAGTCAGCATAAAAGCTGAGTGAGCAATGCATCTCACGAAAAAGACTGAAAATAGTCATGAATTGATAAATTTCAATTTAAGCGTTCATAGTGTGTGTTGCCCACATTGGACAGAGTATTTTGGGACAGAAAATTCTTTTATCAAGAATATTCATCTTGGAAATGAGAAATGTGTGCTTACATTTTCAGATTTCAGAAGCTGCATGCTTTGTGGGTTAGCCATTTTATCTGACAGAAAATGATTTTCCTTGGAATCAAATTGGCTTTGTGTCAGGAGCAGGTGGTCCTTTGCTGCTTGACAAGACTTTTTGCCACTTTTCACCACCATTACACTGGGTGACAGGTTCCTTCTTCAGTGTAAACATAGACACTAGTTTGTCCTGATTCTGTCTCAAGTACACTGTCCTTCTGCTCTAAATATTCACTGAAGCATCAGATGTCTAAAAACCAATGGCTGGAAATAGTTCCCAGCAAATAAAGTTTGTTGCAATATTTCTTTGAATAAGGGTTAGAGTTATGGTTCTTTTGTGAGGCATTTTACTTGCAAAATTTGTACATACATTTTATGGTTACGGTTTATGGTTCGTTGAACATATTTGGTGTTTTCACAGCAAAAAATCCCACTTTTTCCTACTTGGATTTTAGGTTTTTTGTATAGTTTTATGCCCACTGTGTTTATACAGTTTACAGTATAGTTCTATTGAAAAAATAACTATGACCTCACAGAGATTAGGTTGTCCTGGGAAAAAAACCCCAACATCAAACAAGGCAAGGTAAACAGTTTTTACATTTTCAGATCAACCTCAAACACAGAACTCAAAGAGGAATGTGATCTTTTTGAGATGAAAGCAAGCATGTGGCCATAGAGGATCTGGTGTTTATAGTATTATATTGCATCCATTATTGTGTCCTGTTTTGTTTGTAGTTTTTGTTGAGTTTTTTGCGAAGATCCATCTTGGGAGCAGCATGTAAGTGTTTACATGTAAATAAGTGGAAGATAAGTGGCAGCAACACCAACAGAAATGATAAGAGCAGGTGTGAGCTCTTCTACCGCCAAGCTCCTTTCCTCTAAAACGCTCTGTGCTATTACAGTCGAGTGGAGCTTCTCAGCACTCAGGAGAAGGAGAAAGAGAGAAACAAAGATGGACACAGGGAGAGAGAGAGAATGTGTGCAAGAAAAGTGGGACTCGCGCCAGCTCACCCCACCCCTACTGCTGCTGCCTGCAGTGTTGCATTTCCTGAGGGCAATGCAGATGACAAGAAGAAGAGTCTCACTTCTGTTAAGGTCACTGTACAGCAAACAGGGAGAGAGCCTTCAGTGGACAGAGGAACTAAGAGGGGCAGAGACACACAAAGAGACTGGAGCATTCACCACCACCACGTCCCTGGTGTCAAATGTTCAGATCCACGTCTTTAGAAGACCAAAACATTCTCACACTCCAAGAATGACGCCCACTCATGGCAGTATCATTACTGTTGAAGCTCTTTGTTTTAGGATTAGTGTCCTCAACAGCCCCATCTGTTTAATATTAAAAGACCTGTTTTTTTTTCTGATATGCTTTAAAAACCATGGCTGGAAAAACTAAATCTTTTAGAATATATCTCATCTGGGAGACACTTTGGCCTTGATAGCCCTATCTCAGGTGTGCTTTGGTCTGTAGCAAACTCGGTCTGCACTTAGCTACAGCTAATTGCAAATGGTTTGAAAGCTCCAATTCTGTTTGTGAAAAACATTGCAGCATCCCATCGCTCTAAAGCAGCTGTTGACACAGAGTTTATTACTTGTGACTCCAAAATGTTTTCCACACCAAAGCTGCTACATGCCCTCATTGTTTCTTTTTGATTCAAATAAGGCACGCAAGGCAAAAGGCCTCTAACTTTGGTTTAGTGTCTCTTGTTTGTATTGTGGCATCAGAATGGATGTTTCTGAACAGATACCTTAGTTGTTGTTTAAAAAAAAAAAAACAAATGACAAAACATTCCCTTTTCCCGGCAGTTCGAGTGTCGTGTGTATGTGATGGTAAATGTCATCTTGTTATCTAGGCTTTTGGGAAACTCTCTTTCACTAATTATGAATCAATCTATATTTAGAATAATGTGTCAGCCAAGATACCTTCATACTCTGCTGGTTTTATGTGTCCATGTGAATACAGGGGAAAGTTGGAGAGCATGAAGGGAGCTCTTCAGGCCTCGGAGGTGCGTGACAACTCTCAGGGAATGAAAGAGGTAAGGGGGCCTCTCCTGGGGTGGAGGATTACTGTGAACCATTACTCTAGGCTCATGAATCACTGCTAATTGCTTCAGCGAGAGGGTAGTACAGAGGCAGACACATTTAGATTGAAACTTTGAATAGTGTAACTCTGCGCACTGTGGCATATTGCTCCATTTAGTGCAGTGCAGATAGGGCAGGTTAAACATACTCCAGAAGGTGGTTTAAATACCCCGACCCCCCACGTCAAAATAAGCATACACCAGCAGATCCTTAAAAATTTATTGAAGTTAATGTTGGATGAAATCATATGTGATATAAGAAAGGAAACAACAAATAACCCTTGCATAGATCACAGACCATGCCTTTGTCATCATCTGATAAACTGAACACGTCGCATAATCTTCAGTAAACACAACATGACAATGGTGGCTGGATTTGATAAAACAATCAGAGTTTGGTTTGCTTGTGGATGAAAAGTAGAGCAGAAGAGTTCAACATTCCTTTGCAATTTGCCCTAGAACTTCGCTACTGGCATTTAAATGTGCGTTCTTGACAGAAAAGACAAAGCTCCTAGCCATCACGCTTCAAACAAAAACTAGATCTTCTCATTGACAGTCACCTTTGGCGAGCGGGGGAATATAATAATCCTTGATTTTGATCCTGTTCAGAGACTCCTCAGCAGACAGAAAGCAGTCCAAAATCGAGACCTTTTAGCACACAAGAATGCTTTAAAAACAAATGTGGTACATGTGTGGCACAGGCCCTGTTTCAACATGACAGGCAGGTTTCCCACAAACCCAGTATCACTACAGTCTAGACTGAGATAGGAATGGACGAAATGTCACTTAAATGAGCGTTTCAGTCCTAGAATAGAGATAAAGTTGGAGAAACTAGCCCTTAATGTCCTTGCTAACATTCAGAGCCTAAGCAAGCACACTGTTAACATCACACACAGATGCTGAGTTCAGTTCAGGTACCCCACGCTGTCTTAGTGATGAGGTCAGCGCTAAGATGCTTGTGAAAAAATCCAGCACTCTTCACAACTTCTGAACAGGGCCTTTTACACACAGCCTTGGTACAGATGAAAGCAAGGGTTTCCTTTTTAAAATGATGCAACTGTGTTATAGTTGATCCAGAGTTTGAAAGCAAAGCTCATGCAGTCTTCCATCGACCATGCAGTTTTTTGCGATCCGAGGGTTTTTGTAGATACATTATAGCATTAGGTTCAGCAGTGAGAAAAATGTGAACATGGTGTTTGAATGAATCCTGTCTTCTTCTTTTTTCTTTTTTTCTTTTTTTTTTTTTTTACCAAAAAGACAAATAACTTTTTTGTTTTCATGTTACACTTCTTGTCGATATTACTTAGTGGATAGCAATTGATCATAATACAGTAGTTTCATTATCATGGCTTGCCAGTGGAACATATTCTCTTTGATATTCCAGTATATGGCATGTTCTTCCTAAATCAGTCAACTTACAGTGCCACGAAAAAGAAGCAAAATAAAAACACACATTAAAATAGTTTTCCATACGTAATTGCAGTATATAGTTGTTACTTTTCTCTATCTTATTGTGGCTAAATTGCATTTTGTTCTCATGACATTTTGTGTTTTCTCAGTTTGAATAAATTAATGTCTTCTTTTAAGATCTTCTCACATGTGTTTGTTTGCAGAAGCTTAACACCTGACAGTAAGCGAAACAAATGAATATGTAAAAACTATTTAGGCACCTTCTCTGTATTTCACTCACACAGCTAATCAGTTCAGTGAACTGATGGCAGATCCTCTCTAAGTGCATTATGGACTGTTCCTCGGGGACTGCGTTTTAAGGTTCAGCTTTTGTTCTGGACTCCAAAACAAATTGAGTCCATCTTGGGTGTTTCGTGGGGGCTGCCACTCTCACAAAGCCGACATTTAGATTTTTTTTTTTTTTCTCTCTCAACGAAATGGCAGTCTCTACATTTGACCCCACTGACCTAACAAAGCCACAGAACAGAGGGTCAGAGGTTGATTCACAAACAGCCCTGTTGTGAGTATCTGTCAAGTGATTGCAGTGACTCCACTGACATTCAAAATACATTTATTTTTCATCGTTTTGTTTTTGTTTTTTTTGTTTTTTTACAAAAAAGCATCTAAGAAACAGGTTATCTGTTAGACTATTGCTGTTCAGAATGCATGTTTCTGTTGGGTAATTGAATGCATAGCACCATCCATACATGCCCTCACAGCAAGAGTAGCAACAACACTGTCAAAGTGAGGGGTATTATTTGTATTTCCTTCACCTCACGTTGAGCTGTTGCATGCAGGACATGTTACACACATCAATACTTTCAAGCATCAGTCAAGAAACTTGTGACCCAAGCGAAATATTTCCTGATAGCTGCATTTATGAGAGGACTATAATTTCCTTCTGTCATCCTATATATGATATTAAGTATATGGTATTGGGTATTATTGGCATCCTTTTGTACAAGAAGCCCCATACAAGTTGAAGATCCCTGACACAAATGTGTCTTTTTTGCTCTCATGATACTGAATATTTATTTCACTTGAGGCAAACACTCTACAGTACAAAGATCGAATCCAAATTATATTCAAGCTTCAAGCAGCGTTGAATGGGCCGTTGAAAACCCCACGCACTTTGGAACGTGTCAAACTCTCCGGGTAATCGTGATATCGCAAAGCATCACATCTTAGTGTTAGGACATAGTTTCCAGTCTACATTGAGGAAGAGATTCTCTTACAATAGAAGTCATGCAGTTTCTGGTGCCACAAAAATGTAGTTTCAAGTTAACTGAAAAGCCAAAAAAATGTTCATCATGCTTGTGAAATTGAACGTGAGCCTTAATAATCTGCCAACAGTATGTCTGTGAGTACACAAATAATTTGGTTTAGCGGATGGAGGAATTACACCTGCAGTCCATCCATTATTGTATAGACACACCTTGTTTTATCATATAATCCTACTGATCAAGGAACTGCAAGCTGTACTCATGACTCACCACAGCAGTTTTGTGCAATACATTCTACTTGTACAATGACAAATACAGTAGCACACCTAACTGCACCTACAATGTTAAACTGTTCCTTCTCTCTTTAAAACTGTTTTTTACTCTTCACAAATCCACTGATACATGACAGTCTGCTTCAAATCTACTGCCTCAAATCCAAATGACAAACTAATCATTAATTGTTATCCTTATTCTCTATGGAGGTAGATTTGTTTCAATATAATTTGCGTCAACAAACTATGTGTACATCTGTAAATAAAAAGAGAATTGTCATTGTAAAGCGCTGAGAGTGTGTTTGAGTTACAAATAACCTCATCCTAACCCCCAAACCCGAAACCTAACATTTCATACACAGACCATGTGAGGCAGGACAAGATGTATTGCAATTTGTACATGATCTTAATGCCCCACAGAGTGGATTAAGAAGACATAATTTGTTGCTGCACAAAGATGACACCACAGAATGAAAATTTCCCGTTGTTCAAATGGTGGCTGTCATTCAACAAATTGTCTCTGTGTGCATTAATAATTGTATCCAGTAGGTGGAGCCACAGATTATGGAATTAATTCAAATTATACATCACACGTGTAAACCTCAATGAAGATGTCATGTACTATTAACCTACACCATTCAATAGAAACTCACAGTTTTCATTTTGAAGGATCTTAGTTCTGAAGTAGTTATTAAACATAACATTTGGCACAGTTTGTACAATCCATCCCTGATTTGGAGCGACTTGATTTTTTTTTTTTTTTTACTGCAAAGGATCTGATTTCTCTAGCCCCTGGAGGACTTGTCCTCCAACGAAAATGCTAAAAGCCTGCACAATTTAACTTCATGCAGGTGTCCAAATATGAAGCCAACAAAATAAATTATCTGTGACAAGTACATGAAATTCCACACCTGTAAATGACAAAAACCGCAGCAGGAAAATAAAAATAGTGGACTTCCTGTTGGAGTGGACTATGGGTGCAAGGAACTTTAATTTTGCATCTTGGCGTCTATCATTTTCTTACCAAATTTGAATGTAGTTAATCCTAGGGGATATGAAGGGCCCCTTTGAAATTTTAAAAGTGGGGGGCTGTTGAGTCATTCTGATAAATCATCAAGCCATTTTCCTAAAGTATGAAAATTTTCATTCGCAACGTTTGATGGTTAAAATCAGACAATGTATCAGCTGGGTGGAGCACATCAATATGTAAAACATGACAGCTTCTGTTGATACTAGGTGATGCAATAAGTATGGCTGAATATGAGCATGTAGATGAGGTCAGGCCGGGATTCTTATCAAACACACAACGTGTGGCACAGCTTTACAGCGAGTTCTCATGGCAAAGGATCAAAATCATCACGAAAACTTTACATTTCTGATACAAAGGTCTTAATGGGATACTGGCCAAATATGGAGTTGATACAATTAATTCGCTCACACTAGTTCATTAAATTTTAACGAATGGGGAAAAATGGCGGCAAGAAATTGAAAATGGCAGATTTCCTGTTGGGCATGATTTCGCCATCTTGCCACGTCCATGTGCAAGTCACCATAAAATATGTATATTTTCACCAGGCCTGAGGAGTGTGTAAACTTTGATGACTTTTTGAAAAAAATAAGGTTCCCAAGAAGGGAAAGTTAATTGTAGAAAAGAATAATAATAATAACCACTACAGATACCGGAGGGTGCCCGGGTCCTAATAACAAACAATACCATAAACTGACCAACCAGCCACCAGTAACCAAAACAGTTAGGACCAAGGATCATAAACTCGAAAAAGTCTGCTCCAAATAATATATGAAGGCTTCAATTTCAGAGGACGTGATGATTATAAGACAAAAGGGGTAGTCCTGTGTGAGCACCACAAAGGATAGCCAGTGCATCAACAGAAACAACTATGACATTCAAAGTAACACTGCAGTGGAGCTGCAGGACTTTATCAGGACCGTGCTAAATTAAAAAAACAACGCATATAGTACAAAATCTTACCATCATTTAAATGAATGAATCTCAGTACTGAGTGTATATGGATGTACAGTAGCTGGAGATTTTCAAGTAATCATTAAAAATTTGTCCCAGTCTCTCTACCTAAAGTTAACCTGTCTGGGACAATGTGCTGAGAATCAATGCATTATGTGTGAGTGAGCACAGTGAAAAACAAATGAGTAGAAATGGTTCGAGCAACAAAACAAAATGGTTGTGCAAAAATACGGGCTGCACTTTGGCGTGTGCGTCATAATGCCCAAGGATGGCGGTATGATAAATTCACAGACTATCTCAAACTTCTCTGCTCTCTCCTACACACATGCTGAAACACGTTTGCTTCTGTGACACAATAGTAACCTTATATACTACCGTTTCAAAGAAACTAATATATATATAAAACAGTCAACCAGTCAAGCAACCTCTATAAACTCTCTAGAAATGAATGTTCTGATTGTGCGTAGCTTTAAGTGAACATAAGGAGCAGGAATCTGGTAAACTATTTGTCCTAAGTGCTTGTGTAAAGGCTATGTTTTGGGACTCTCACATTCAATATTGCATGACTGCAGTTTACACTTAAGGTTCCATTTTGCATTATGGTATAGGAAGCCCTGCATTGAAGCTTGCAGCGCTGCAGCAAGTTTGCAATGACCTCACTGAGGTAGAGACCCTGAAAGGATGCATGGTGCACAAAAAAACCCCAAACAACGGACAAATAAAAAAATGTTGAAAACCAATGGATATTCCCTTTTGAAGTGGCCTCGTAAACATGCAGAGTACAATACATCGCTGCTTAAGGGCATAATTAAGTGCATGAAAACCTGGTTGTGCGTGACAGTCATGGATCATCTCTTTGTATTTTTGTTTAGCTTTTTTGACCACAATCATCTGCTATTTAAACCTTGCTTATCTGGTATCATTAGCATCATAGCCAACTGTGTGTCAATACTAAAGCAGAAGGTAAACCAGCTCTGTTCAACCCCACAAATACCACTGTACACAGAGGCACTTTCTCTGGTCCTGTTGGTGAAAGGGATAAAGGCACTAGCAACTAATGTCAGAATAATTCTCTGTGACATGAAGTGAAATTTGGTAATGATCTTTTTCGGCAGATACCAGAACAAAATGTACGAAAATTTGAATGGAGATAGAAGCATGACTAACAATATTTTAACTTTTTCTTGTTCAAAGAAGGTCCATGCACGGCACTATTGACGTAATATTGTAATTGGTGCTTATTATGATTATATGTATTTTGATAATATTTATTCAGTTTCAATGTCTACTTTTTAAATTAGAAGCTCTGCATCCTCAAGGTGGGTTTGGATATATTTGATCGCAATTCAGAAACATCCAGAACTTGATTTCCTTAGTTTCCCTGACAGTAGGGCACCGCAGAGTGCCTGAATTGCAACAAGCTGTATACTCAGGTCATGCATTAAATATACCAGGATACAAAAGTACCTTAGTCAGTAGACCATAATGCAGGTTACTTTTTTTTCATGCTATGATCTCATTTATGTACTGTTCCCTTAAGATTTAACATTCAAATTCTATACTTCTAAATAATTAGCATTTCAAATTAAAAACTCATCCATTGCACTCAATGTGAAAACTGATGAGAAAGGGGTGTGGGGGGGGGGGCGGGTTGTAGGGGGTGGAGGCAGATATTCAAAAAAACATCATTTCCATTAGGTGAGATATGTCTCATGCATGCTGTTATCAAAATGGAAAGTCTCTGATCATGCTCGTGTGAAGCTCACTTTATCATTGTGCTGTGTTGCATCTAAAGGGCATGGCATTGAATCACTTGGTGATATCACAATTACAGCATCTGCTGGAAAACAGCAGCATTGCGGATGTCCGTGAAGCGAGTAGATCACCATCTGTTTACATCCAAACAAGAGAGCTCAGTCTTCCTCCTATAAGGTGCTTTGCTGAATAGTAGATCCTTTGTAGGGGAGAGAGGAGAGAGGAGGGGGTTGTCACCTAACTTCTTGGCGCTTACCACTTGGCTGCAGATGCTTGCATGTCTCTGCAGACTTTTCTGGTGCATTGTGCAACTTGCTGAAATGTTATCTGTACTCCATGCATAAGATTTTAATTATCACGCCGTTGTCTGATAAGAGAGCGTGTGCTCTGCATCCTCCCGGGAACCATGTAGATGTGTGAGCAGTGGATGTTTTCTTTTTGATATACCTATATATTTGTAGGATTGGAAGAATTAATTATTCTATCTACCAGTCATATACTCTTAACAGCTTCGTTTTTTCTGTTTCCTTTCTATATAGCTGAGCATAGTTGTAGGCCTAATGCCATAGAGCGCTTTGGGGAAGTAAATGAAGCATTCCTAACTGATGGTCTACTCCACATATGACAGTCCCATAGAGATCCCAAAGTTCCTAACTACTAACTAGTGCCTAAACATCTGTAAGCAGCTTGCTTTTATTTACACAGTTTTGGTTGGCTATAGTGCAATTTCCAGTTCTGAGGTTTGCCTCCCTAAAGTTGTCGATACTGTTGTTTATGTCTCCGTCAATCTCCATGTACTCTGACTTGCTGACAGTGGATGAACTACGGCGACTGGAGTTGGTTTCAGAGGGTATGTTGGGATTGCTGACATTGAGCAGCTGGGCCTGCTCTTCTCCCTCGGTCTCCCTGTGGTAGAAGTAGTTGAAGTTGGACACAATGACAGGCACCGGGAGTGCAATTGTCAACACTCCAGCGATGGCGCACAGAGATCCTACAATCTTGCCTCCTATAGTGACTGGGACCATGTCCCCATAGCCCACAGTTGTCATAGACACAACAGCCCACCAAAATGCATCCGGGATGCTGCCAAAGTAGGATCCGTGCTCCTCTGCCTCCGCAAAGTAGACAGCGCTCGAGAACAAGATGACTCCAATGAAAAGAAAGAAGATCAGCAACCCCAACTCTCGCATGCTGGCCTTGAGGGTCTGCCCCAAAATCTGAAGTCCTTTGGAGTGTCGCGAAAGCTTGAAGATCCTAAACACCCTGACCAGACGGATCACCCTGAGGATGGCCAGAGATGTTGCCTGCTCCCCCACCCCCTCAGTTTCTGGGTCTTCAGCCAACTCGGTTCCAAGTGTAATGAAGTAAGGGATGATGGCCACTATGTCGATCATGTTCATCATGTTCTTGAAGAAGGCCGGTTTACTTGGGCATGCCAGGAAGCGTACTATTAACTCAAAGGAGAACCAGATTATACAGAGAGTTTCAATGACAAAGAAGGGGTCAGTGAGAATATTTGGCTTGTAATAAATAGTAGAGTTCCCCACAACCCGAGTTGTCGGGTCCTCTTTCAGCTGTGGTAAGGTCTCTAAACAAAATATGACTATTGAAATTAGGATCACCATCACAGACACGATGGCAATCCCTCTTGCCGTACCAGAGCTTTCTGGATGCTCAAAGAGGAGCCAAATCTGACGCTGGAACTCTCTTTCAGGTAAAGGGCGCTCTTCCTCCCTGATAAAACCCTCATCCTCGCGAAACTTTTCCATCGCTTCCACGCCCAGCTCGTAAAATTTGATTTCTTCTGAAAACATATCCAAAGGGACATTCACTGGTCTTCTCAGGCGACCCCCAGACTGGTAGTAGTAGAGGATGGCATCAAAGCTGGGGCGGTTTCTGTCAAAGAAGTACTCGTTCCTCAGAGGGTCAAAGTACCGCATCCTCTTTTTGGGGTTGCCCAGCAAAGTCTCTGGAAACTGGGAAAGCGTTTTCAGCTGTGTCTCAAATCGGAGACCAGCGATGTTGATGACTACCCTCTCGCAACATTCGTGGTCATTGTGGTCTGGAGGGTAGGTGTCCTGAGGATGGCCAGGGACAGCCGAGGTCTCATCCATGTTATCGCCTGCTACTACCGTCATCTTGGGAGGAGGATGTGGAAGAGGAAGAGGAGAAGGAGGAGGTGTAGGAGGAGTAGTGTTGGGATGTTGGTTAGTCTGATTGAACAGGCATTCAGGTTCTGGGGAAATTTTCCGCTCCTCAGCTTCCCACACCCCTTAAGTTGGAGACGTCCCCTGATATGAGGGGGCTGGTTGGCTGCTTTGCCTCAGTGCGGCTCCACTGCAGTTCTCGCTGACTTGACCATTGCTGCTCTCCAGTGCATCTGCTGCTGTTGTTACTGCTGCCTCTGTCACCCAAAGAGAGAAAGAGAGAGAGAAGGAGGGAGAGAGAAAAAGGAGAGGGAGGAAATAATAGGATCAAACTGCCAAGATATTTGCTGGCTCAGCTTTTCTGCAGTTTATTTATTTATTTATTTACTTCTTGTAGCCTGCAATTAGTGAAATGATCCATAAGTGAAGGTTAAAAAAACTATTCACCCCCCCCCCAAAGAGGATGTTTATATATATGAATATATATATATATATATATATATATATATATTTCTACAGCACAGACATTTATCAATTTGATATTTTGATTTATGATTTTTGCTTACATTCTCTTAAGAGTCCTATAAATAATTCAGTAGTTTTGTGTGTCCTAATTCTCTGTTAGACTCCTCTGATGTTTCTACAAAGATGCTCACTTTTGTTTGTCATCGAATTGCAGTGTTTCTGTGTCTTGGTGGAGCATGCCAGTAATTTATCCGACGCTACTCTAAGCAGCCTGAATTATGATGTGACGCATAACATTTGGTGCTGATAAAATACCAAATTATATTTCTACATGTTCTCTGTGTACGGGCCTAAAGCGGGCTGAAAAAGACACTGTGTTATCTTTAACATCAACGGCAGCTGTCGATGAAGGAATAACAGATATGTGTTGTGTAAGTCAGCGTTTTCCAGGCTTACCGTGGGTTGATCTTGAAAGGTCTTTAATGCGTCTATCCTCGAGTAAAATCATCCAACAGCAGGGCACCAGTGGGTGTCATGTGGCAACTTTACATTGCACCTACTAACAGAAAAAACAAAAAAAAAAAAAAAAAAAAAAAGAAACAGCCCTAGATCCCTACTATGCTCGTGGCCATCCCAACTGTGTCCTCCGCAATCGAAGTACCTTCAGCTCTAAATGCCTTTAGGCGGCGAAGCAAGACGAGCTGAAACAAGATGGAAATCAGGTGAGTCTGGTGAGGAAAAGCCCGAGATGGAAACGGGACGAAGAGGAGAAGGAGGAGGGCTGCAAAGCCGCAGCGTCGGCAGCTGCTGGCGCGGCGGCACGGCGGTGTGAGCAGCCCACAGTTTACCGCAGGAGGAAATCTTGCGCTGCAGTTCAGGGGGGGAGATACATTAAAGGGGCAACAAGCGAGCCCTTGACATTTCCAGACATCACTGCATCAGCAGAAAGCTGCTGCTTTCTCTCTCTCTCTCTCTCTCTTTGTGCAAGGAGGCAAGGTGGGCTGAATGTTTTTCAGATCGGCTCGGAGAGTAGAATAAAAAAAACAATCAAAATGGACAGGAGAGAGAGTCAAGTGCAGCAGCCAGGTCCAAATGTTTTCTCAACAATGTCGAGCATGTTCAGCCGTGCATTTTACATGCGAGTGCAGGGGAGGTGAGGGGAAAGAGAGCAGGAGAGAGAGAAGAGGGGAAGAGAGGGGAGGGAGGGGAGGCAGCAGCAGGAGGAGGAGGAGGAGTTGGAGGGTTTCGACGCAATGCAGACCGGCTCTACTAAAGCACGCCGCCAGAAGTTCTTCACATACACCACAAAAACAAGAGCGCTTGTGTGTCCGCACTGGTGCAGTTCCTCTGCAAAGAAGGACGTGTGCTAACAAAACCTCTCAGTTCACACCGTGTAGCATCTGAGATGGTCTCTGGTTTAAAATCTAGTCAGCCATCAGTTGGTGAGGCATTAGATCAAATACCTTTATAGCCTGTCAGCCCTGCATTTATGGACTAACCTGTTTGGAGGTTAGTTCGATGTGTGAAGACTCATATGCAAGTATCTGAGACCAATTTTTTTTCTGGTTATATTTAGATATTTTAGATATATAGGTTTCATGTCCCACGATTGATGCTTTATGATGCTGGCTACGTTATAATAGTGCACTAATGTACATCCATTGAAACGGCTGTCCCCATAAACCAAGGGCACTTTAACTGAACTTTAGTGGATTGTTGCTCCACAGAGGCCTGCGGGATCCATTTCAGAACCACGGACAGCGCAAATGATTGGGTCAAACTCCCAAAGCAAACACGATTAAAGTGAAATATCACAACAAGCAAGCGGTGACTTCTATTTGCCCATGTGAACTGTGAGTGTAAGGCCTAGACAGTGAGGGGCATAGATGTTGCCTTTTAAAAACACACATTCAACAAAAAAAAAAAAAAAAGAATGAAAAGAATGCCAGAATCCCGGTCTAATCGGTTAAAGTGTGCCACCAAAACCTCCCTTCATTTATCACTATAGGAGTGTTTTTTGCTTTTTTTTTTAACTTCGTTGCTTTTGAGTCAAGGCTTGGTCAGCCAGCGCCTTTTCTTCCATCATTCAGCACCGACAGAGACAGTGCATTGGACTAATTAATGGGAGTGAATTTGTAATTCTGACTCAAATGACTTGACTGATCTCTGAGTCTGATGTGCGCTTCTCTGAGAATGAAAGCATAAAGAGTGGTTTGTTCTCCGGTCGTGATTTATTTATAAAAAGGATTAAGTTAAGTTGACATACATTTTTAAATTAGAAAAATAAATATTTTATTACATTTGAAATTCAAAATGAATCCATGTCATGCAGACATTGCACAATAATGCTTTTGGCTATGTTGTTTACAGCGAGCTGCAATGCAATGAATGTAAAAACAGAAGTATGTTGCTTTTACAACTTTGCACTATAAGCAGCATAAGAAATGGGGAAATTCAGATGTACAAAAACGCATTATGTACACAAAGTTTTTTTTTTATACAAGGAAAGCGTGGTCATTTACAAAGCCTACACAAAAGAATGTCGTTTGCCTGCTAATAATACACACAATGCGCGTCCACCGTGAGGCCCCTGTTGGCTACATCACTGGCAATAATCCGTGAGAAAATCATCCAACAGTTTGGGGAAGATCAGAATGCCACACTTGTGTTTGTTGCGAGCTCCACTTCATTGTCTGCCTCCTGAAAGTAAGCAGAAAACAAAACTCACCGTGTTAACATGGGGAGTGGAGAGAAATCAGTCAGGCATCTAGTGAGCTTAGTTCACCATCACAAGCATCCGCGTCCACACTGAGTCAGTGGGGTACAGCTGCAACAGTGCAAAGACTTTGGAGCTTAAGTTCATTTCCCACACTGATCTTCCTGAGCACAAGAGTGTCTGCAGGAGGATTTATCTTCCACAGAGTGGCGCTCCCTGCTCACTTACTCCACAAGAGGCGTGTTACACACTGCAGAGAAAGTCAGATGTGTTGACATATGTCTCATACGTAATGACAATTTTATGTTGTTTTAGTGGAAAATTTGCTGTTCCTTTTATCCTAATGTGTATTTTAAACCCCTGTTGTTGTTGTTGTTGTTTTTTTTTATCGTAATGTACTTTCAGTTGCATCGTTCACCTTCATACATAACGTTCCTCCATTCGTGCCTGTGATTATGAGATATTTAACTCTTCACTATCGGGCCAATTTAACTCTAATGTAAAACCTTAGTACAGTATACTGACGACAACCTGCAAGTCAAACGGAATAAAACGAGATTTCCAAAAGCTACAGAAACTGTGATGAAGTTGACTTAAACTTTACAGCAATCTTCAAACTTTTATCGCAGTCCAATTTTTATATCCTACCGCGTGTCCATGTGATGCCGCGCCGTGCGATGCCAAAAGCCTCTGGTCTTTACGCACGGGGTCACGCTCTGCGCCGCCACATCAATGAGAGTCAAACAAGACACGCCCTCTCACTGACTTGTGACCAGTGCAAAGCCCAGACCAAGCGGGACAAAGATCACCTTGTTGGCTTGTGTGCACTTTATCAAAAGCTTTGGCATCGTGAATAGGCAAAGAACACGCACCGGCCCGATCACCAATGGAGTTGGACGTTTGAAGTTCAATTACTGCTGTATAATTAAAAGTTTTCACTGTCGTACCGTTAAACCCACAACGAGAAAGGTCTTAGCAGTGGGGGGAATCGATTTGCTCATCTGGTGAATGAAGTTGGACTGGGTATTAAGCCGATCTTTGTTATGAAGCGAGTTTTAAACTTTATATCTGAGGCTCCTCTTTTGGGAACCGTTGCAGCCGTTGTGCATAAAAAACACCAGCAGCATCTGACATGGAGCGTAACTGCAGCAGACACGCGCCCATCTTCGTCACACATCTGTCAGTTTCCCTGTGTATATCTCCTGCGGGTTTATGTTTGGATATGTCAGACTTTCCATGTCGTCGCTCTCCTGATAGGACCCAGTTTTGGAGAGCGACCGGCTGCTGTTCTTTGAATCACATTCATTAAAGGAGAGCTGATCCTGCTGCCCGCAGGTCACGTGCACATAGTGAACATTTTCCTCCTCCTCGTTTTCTCTGTGGTAGAAGTAATTGAAATTGGACACAATGACAGGGACCGGTAAAGCTATGGTGAGCACTCCGGCGATGGCGCACAAAGATCCAACGAATTTCCCCCAAATGGTGGAGGGACACATGTCTCCATAGCCGACCGTGGTCATTGTAACCACAGCCCACCAGAACGCATCGGGTATGCTGGAAAATCCAGAGTCTGGGTCTTCTGCCTCAGCAAAATAAACTGAACTGGAGAATAAAACCACTCCGATGAGCAGGAAGAATATGAGCAGACCCAGCTCCCTGAGGCTTGCGTGAAGCGTTTGGCCGAGAATCTGGAGACCCTTGGAGTGCCTGGAGAGTTTGAAGATCCTAAAGACGCGGACTAGACGGATGACCCTGAGTATGGCCAGGGAGGCGGCCTGCTGGCTGCTGCCCTGATGCTCCGCCAGATCCATGCCCAGGGTGATGAAGTACGGAGCTATGGCCACCACATCGATCAGGTTCATGAGGTTCTTAAAGAAGGCCGCTTTGCTGGGACACGACAGGAACCTCATGGTGAACTCGAAAGAGAACCACACGATGCAAAGTGTCTCCACCATGAAAAACGGGTCTGTGAAGGGGCTGGGCGCTTTGCCGGGAGCGCTTCCATTGACGTGGTTGTCCAGCACCGCGGGGACCTCTCTGAACTCGGGTAGCGTCTCCAAGCAGAAAATGACAATGGATATCAAAATGACCACAACTGACACAATGGCGATTATCCGCGCAGGTCCCGAACTCTCCGGATACTCAAACAGGAGCCACAGCTGGCGCTGTAGCTCGTTGGTGGGCAGCGGGCGGTCCTCCTCCCGGGCCAAGCCCTCATCCTCTCGGAAAAGCTCGATGGCTTCTTCCTCAAGTTCATAAAACTTTATTTCTTCCAGGAAAATGTCCACAGGCACACTCACCGGCCTCCTGAGCCGCCCCCCTGACTGGTAATAGTAGAGAATGGCGTCAAAGCTCGGCCTGTTTCTGTCAAAGAAGTATTCATTCCTGAGTGGGTCAAAGAAGCGCATCCTTTTACGCGGGTCTCCCAGAAGCGTGCTCGGGAAGCGGGACAGGGTCTTCAGCTGCGTCTCGAAGCGCAGGCCGGAGATGTTGATGAACACCCTCTCGCTGCACTCCTGGTCCGCCGGTTCCAGACCAGCAGCATCTTGCAACAGGGGAGTAACGACCACAGTCCCGTCGTGGTTCTCCTGGGACACCACGGTCATCTTTTTTACCCCTCCGTGGGTAAATCCGTCACTCACCTCCCCGGTGCCTTCCTCTTGCCCTTTTGCCCGTGCGTCCTCCCAACTCTCTTTCTCATGCAGCCGCCAGAGATTCAGGCCGAGTCCTCTCTTTTTTTAAGCTCCCCAAAAAAGCCCCAGCACTTTTCTTTATCAGTATCCAAAACGGTTGTGCCGTTGTTCATTTACACCGCCCTTTTGTCAGATTAGTGCCGCTGAACCGTCAACTTTCAATGCTGCAGACAGATCTCCACTTGCATAAGCTATACCGATGGCTAGAGATGGCTATCATATTCACACCATTTTAAACTCCAAAGCCCTCCCCAAGTTGGAAGACCAGATGACACTTGCTGCTGCTGCTGTCCCTCTCACACTCAGCCCCTTCTCTGCAGCACTGGAAGGAGTTCCAAGTAAACATCAGGTAGCCTGACAAATCGAGCCTTTTTTTAACCTTTGGTCTGCATGTTTTATGTATGTCTTTTTAAAAAAAACATTATTGCTCTAATTAATGTTGTATTCAGAGTAAAGTCCAGCGTTTTTTCAGATCCTGAGCACGGAGTCAAAAATGGAGTCTCTCACCCAGCAGGTCCCTCATTCATGAAATCATGGGGCTATTCTTGTCACAAGGGGAACCTCCAAGACCTGGTCTGTGTCTACTTTGGGTCACAGCCCACACTTTTAGACACAGTACAAGTGGAGATGAGCAATGGCTAGAGCTTGTAAAGTGTACAGGGTTTGTTTTTCTGCTGCTCCATATTAAATGTGTCTTGGAATAAATAAGACAAAATAACTTGAATGCTTTTGGGCACATAGACCCATATAACCAGACGCCCTGCTGGACACAGCCAGTGGAAACTGCTGGCCTGACTGACACTTGAGTAGCCAGAGAGGTTAGCGTCTTCAGGAAGTCTCAGCCAAAATAACATTCACTGTTCGTTGCAGTTTAATAGGCTAAGTTGTACAACCTGGAACACGGGGAGCCCCAGAAGACAAGTTTCCTGGCCTTGGGGTCACTGAGGTGCAACCACAACAAAAAAAAAACAACAAGTATCTCCAATCTTATCAGCGCCTGTATGGACTCAGTCCCAATTCAACGGGGTGCTCCAGCCCTGCATGTTCCAAACACATGCACCTCGTTACAGAGCAATGTTATATGTGTACTGCTGCATTGTCAGCTATTTATAGCACAGTTTCCCCCGCTTTGATTACTTTCATAAAGCTGTATCAGTTATATCAGTCGCAGCAGTTTTAGACACTGGAATACAGCAATAGCTACAGTGTGCTGATGAGCATGACTAAAACCAGTCTGGACGTTTTGAATTATTAGATATATGGGGGCAATGTCTGGTGGGTACAACATGCCATCACAAACTGTTAATTCAGAGTTTGTTTGTTATTCATTTATAATTGAATTAATAAGCACAGGGTCCCAGAGTATCACAGTTATTGAGGTCTCTCCATTACTGAACAAAGGGTTGGATTTCAGAGTCATAGTCTGTGTCACGACGCGGTGTCGCCTGCTGCTAAAGTGTTAGCGTATAGCGTTCACCAGATGACTGTCTGGGTCAAATTGAGATGTTAGGCCTTGACCGTATCCAAGGAAACAAACAATAACAAACAAGCTGAGGAATGGACGTGTGTGTCATATTTATTGGTCAACGCAGAAAAAAAAGAGACATGAATTCAAATGAATTACTCAGTTAGGACATGCAGTGCCCATTTTCTGTCAACTGAAATGATCATTCTTGGTATTCGTGGCTGGCATTTCAATCGGATCTTTGTAGAGTAGTGGTAGAGTAGACTAGTGTGATGATTCAATAATAGTATACTTTTGCTGTCTCCTCTGTTGCCACGTGAGGCTTTTTACCATGCATAAATGAAAATGGACAGACAATCTGTAAATATAAAAATAAATATGTAAGATAAGATAAGATAGCCTTCATTGTCATGATACAGCATCTGTACAGTGAAATATATATGTGTGTGTGTGCACACTTAACAGGGACAGCATGTCATAGGACATAGCTGGGAGACACATGCCCTGAAGCCTTCAGCTGCACAAATGCTGACAGCGAGGAACCTCCCATCGTTATTAATGGCTCAATGAATCCAGGAGACCCCCGTTGGTAACAAGATACTGTGGATTCACCCACAGCAACAAAAACATCTGCTTTCTTATCATTCTTCAGGAAAAACATTTAGCGTTAAATCTGTGCTCTTGGCTAATAATTAATACCATAATTTAACATTACCAGATGTGATGATATGATGGTAAACCCAATCATCAGTGAAGCCAAACTGTTGCAATGGCATGACAAAACATCCATTATGACTGAATGAGATGAGTGAATAATTCATAGTCATGATGTCAATAAAATAATTCATTTTAATAGGAACATTGATTGAATGAGTCTTTAGAAGGAGCCAGTGTTTATTACAATGTTGATTAAGTGTACTTCATCCTCTGAAGCTCGTCTTTGTCTAAATATAGACAGGATGAGTTTCCTTCCTAATCCATTACAGACGTGAGGTAATCACAGGACCAACTTGTGTCAGTGACTCCCCTTGGCTTTCACCTCTTCCCGAACCCCAGGCCAAGTATTTGCACAGTGTGTGTGTATTTCTGTAAGTGTGTATCCGGCATTGCTATTAGTGCAATTGGTGAATGAACGCATGTGCGTATCATGTTTTTGTGTGTGTGAAAGTGTGTTATAAATTGAAAGAGGAGTTTTCAGAAGGTCAACCCTGCTAGTCAACAGCCCTTCAGATCACATCACTCTAGTGCCAGCTACACTGTTTGAAATGAAATAGGGGGCGTTTGACCCAGTCCGATGTACACTCCGGTGATGACAGCGTCTGAGACACTGGAATGAGTCTATAGAAGGCCTCTGATTCATGCTGTTTTACATTAAGTCTCAAAAGCAAAATTTAGGATTGAGATGGGAAAACTCTCTTCAAGCAGTTATTTGGTTGCTTTGTAGGTCAAAAACAAGGGCTTAAAATGGGGTTGGTGTTTTCCTGTGTAGTTAATTTATCAATATTTTGGGAGAAATTTGCTCAATAGGGCTGAACCTTAAGACAATTTTCTGTTAATCTGCAGATTAGACTCTTTTTAGATTTATTATAAATTGCCATGAAAAGCCTGTTGAAGTTGTCAGAC
This sequence comes from Echeneis naucrates, assembly GCF_900963305.1. Lineage (NCBI taxonomy): Eukaryota > Metazoa > Chordata > Actinopteri > Carangiformes > Echeneidae > Echeneis > Echeneis naucrates. The sequence continues at coordinate 16,685,781 of NC_042526.1, read as the reverse complement.
TTGTAATTTTGTCTGATTTGGCCAAAACACAAAGACACACTTTGAACAGGAGCCATCAAATATTTGCAATTTTTGCATGTGCAAAAAAATGCAAAATTATTAGTTGTCAAAATGCATTTTCATTTCTCTTAAATTATTGATCAAGCAGCTAGCTCCGGCAAAACTATATCATGAAGTATAACACGTCGATATTGACATAACAGCACATTTGTTATTATGAGAGGTCGCTTTTAGTCAGAGGTATGACTATGTGGAGTGAAATCCAGTTTTAATCTAGTCACTATAGGATAATAATGCCATCTGTACTTGTCATAACTGTTTTAACAAATGCCTAAACTATATTCATCAATGCATACCATCAAGAAATGTCTTTTAAAGTGCTCCCTACATTCGGTTTATATATTAACTAAACTGCTGGATTTGTTTGGCATATCTGTACTTCAGTTTTCTCGTGTAACAGCTGATATGTTCAGTATGTCTGCAGTAAGATCATACTGGCCCTGCTAGATCTTTTGACCAATGAAAGTCATGAGCTCTATGCTTCCGCTGTCCCTACGTGGGGATGTGACAGTCACTATGTTGATAAAATCTCATACTGCAGAGTGACCTTTGTCTAAATTACAGAGCACCTCCCGCCATCAGGCAGTGTATGTGGCTGGGATGTGAGGAGCGTGTGCAACTATGGCTAATTATTAGTGTGAAAGTTTTTTCCTAATAGAGCCTAAGCTGTGTTTATGCTGTCCCCATATTCGCTCTGCTTACGGTCTCCTCACCCTGAGGTGTCTGAACCCAGGGCTTCCACTCCGGAAAGCAGATACCCCAGCCAAACTGCTTGCCAGTTCCTGGGTTTGATAGCCACCAATTTTAGCCTGCTGTCATCTGAAGTTGATGTTCATGTTTTTGCTGATAGGTAACAGGGCATGCAGCGAGAGATGAAACCGGATGCCCAGATCCGGAGGGCAGGGTTCCTTGGAATTACCTCCTGCCCTACGTCTACCTCGGATTATCATTTCACTCCTTAATCAGGCCTTTCCCTTTTTTAGTAGACGTGTCGTCAAAAATCCAGGCCGGGGTCGTTTGCATGGGGATCAGTTCGCGGGCGCAACACACGTGTGATAAATCAAGGCTAACTTCAAAGGTCTCAAAGTTAAAGTTTTACCGCTAAATTTATGTGTATATGATTCTGCTGTCAAACACTACTGTCAGCCGGGCTGACTGAGTTCCTGTTGACTTCCATGAGTACCGGTTTACCCTGATTTTGATGTATTCGTCATATCTTGTCACCAGATCCAACAGAGCTGTCAATGTACTAAGAATTAGATCTTAATCTTTATTTTGACAATCTATTATTTAAGACAATAATCAAGAAAAAACATGATACACATCCTGCAGTTCCTCCTTCTCAAATGTGAGGATTTTCTCTGTTTCGTATCATCGTAAAACTGGATTTGGTGTTGGCTACTAAGAAAGTCACCTGAGGAAGTGAAAATATTTCACTATTTTCTGACACTTTTGATATTGTCATGGAGAGGCAGTGTCCAAAGCCACATTGCCTTGTGGCAAATCAAGTTTTCAAATTGTCTTCCCTGTTGCTATTAAGCGAATGAAACTTTTTTGCCATTTTGACAACGTGAAACAAAAATCACCTTGTTAGCACAAAACCTGCCGCTCACATTAACCAAACTCGAAGCAGGAACCACGGCCACTCTCCTTGTATTGTTATACTAATTTCTAACTGTAATCTGTGACGTCTAACAAGAGCACGCAGCAGTAATCTTTTGTGCTCTTTCGCTATCATGGATGAATAAAAGCTAGATGTTGACTGAGACACTGACCAGAGCAGTATTTGTCAACATTAGTTCTACATTAATACTAAACCATGACAGTTATTCCTTCCAGCAAATGCATGCATTAGAGTTATGACCTTGCTGGATTAAAAAAAAAAAAGCCTCTTCAGCAACCCACCTACCACAAACAACCAAGACCACAGTGACCTGGTGATGCTGCTGGATTTGAACTGTCTCTCCAGCTCGGACAGGATGATTATCACAGTTTCTGCTGACGCCAATGCTTTCATTGTCGCACACTGCAACTCTTGTTCTGCAGGTAGATTTCAATGCTTTACACCCTGACTGGTCTCTCCTGAAGACTCTACAGCCAATTCATCAAAAAACTCACTGCCTGCAAAAATAATTTCAAGAATCATTTGAAGTAAGTGCAGGTTTTTCCTTTTTCTGATTATTTTCTTTATAGGAAGAGCCATATTTACACTGGCACTTACAAGGCCTCACTTGTTCGAAAGCTCAGTTTACTCAGTGTTAACGCCAACATTTTCCTTTTTTGTACCTCACCTGCCATGTCACAACATGTTACAGTGAGCTCTACAACACAAACAGACTTGAACCTTGAGATTAGGTCAGGCGGAGGCCAGCGCTGACCATCTGGACTCCATGTTGTTGCCATTTGTCTGATAGCGTTTCTCAGTTCCTTGGGTTCCTTGAAATCTTTGTACCTGTTCATCAATAAATCTTTCATTACTTCCTCATGTTCACAATCAAGGCCAATTCAAACCACAGGGCTGATTTCTCTCCCTGTTTTTCTGAACCGAATTCTCTGTGTCCTTAACTGCAACGAGTGCTTTGTTTCGTTTTAGTTGTGTAGCTAACTTGAATGTTAACTCAAGCATTCCTTGTGCAGCGGCTGGTTAACTGGTTTTGAGATGATGACAGCGCATGCTGAGTTGGGCTAACCATGGGGGATGCTGTTGCCATCTTAGTTATTATATATTCAGTCACAAACATTCGCCTCCCATAAGTACATTTGAGTCAACATTTAAAGAAAAGAAAGAAGCATCTCATGTGAGTATTCACAGTATGGGCTTACTGTGTTTAATATTTCATTTGAAACCTATTTGCGAGAGAGATTGTGTGCTTCAACTGCTGTAAGCACAGCACAATAAACAAGGCTTATAGATCCCTATTAAGGCTTTATACTCATGTTTATGTCTGTATAGATGCTGTATTTTCAGCTTTCACCAGAGCTGTAATTGAATCCAGCTCAAAGAGCAACCCTCTGCGTTGGAACCTCAGCGACTCCTATAAATAAACAGGCAGCGCTCCTTCAACACTCGCCTATATGGCACATGGAATGATTAGCTCATGGCAAGAGCCCTCTGATCCTACAGTGTGTAGCCACAACTATTTACTGTCAGCTATGTGCATTGCTTAACTTGTCAAGAATGTGGTCTCTCAGGAATTCCCAAAATTCAGTTTGCCACACTGTACACTGGCCTTACGTTCATTTTTTCAATGCATGTCGCAGCAACATGATGATGATTTGAAGCAGCACTTTGATGAAAAACACCTGCATGTAAAGGGAAGTGTATGTCAGCCTGTTTGGACGCAGTGGTGTTGTTGTATCAATTATCAATACTGTTGCACAAATTACAGTGTGTTGCCTAAAATCTGACTTTCATGTTGGTCATTAAATGTATTTTGAGAAATCTAAAATGATTTACTTAGAAAGCAACAAAGTTTTGAGTGGTTTCATTTTGTGTTAACCAATATGTGACCACGAGAGGACAGACATTTGAAACACAGCTCTGAAAATAGTGCACTTTGTGTGGAATGGAAGAGTTATTCGTATCTTTACTTCAGTGAAAGCACACGTTCAACAATGTTTGGTGCAAGGGGAAGTATTTTCAGCAAAATGGAACTTTTGGGTCTGTTCCTGTCTGTTATGTATTAAGTTAAAAAAACAAGGAGCTAAATATGAGTTTAAAACATCCAAATATCCTTAATGCCACCTACAGTCGAGACAGTCCATCAGAAATACAGCCCCACTGAGTTTTAATGGTTGACCTTTGACCTTCAGCCTGTTCATTTCAAATGAAACAGTGAAGATGTATGGATGGCATTTTCAATATGCATGAAAGATGATGTTGTGCTAACAATATATCAAACAAATTTCAGCTCCAGCTGACAAACTTAAGTCATATTGTGTTGTTATGTATTGCAGGACTGCTGGATTGTGTGTTTTATTTAGGTGTTAAAAATTTAGGAATCAAAATTTTTCTGGATTGTTATAATTTAGGTCACTTTTTGCAGGACATATATTTGAGTCAGTAGTGTAACTTACATTTGAAATAAGATAAAACTGAAGAAATTATTTTGCCAGATTAAGCAGAACAATATGATCTATAAATTAATGACAAGTATGTCAAAAAACTAACAAACAAAAAAATAAGTAAAGAATTATGTACATAATTAAATCATAAAAATTAGTAAATACATACATACATACACAAACGCATATACATGAAACATTCACAACATTACATCTAATTAGAATTTTAAGTAATTGTCATTAATGTAAAAGGCTTTTACAGGTCATAGAAAAAAAATATTTTCACTGACACATAAAACACAACACAGTCCCTGTAGTCAGCAGGGGATTGTTTTCAGAGCTGCCGTGCTAAAGAGAGAAAATATGTAAATCGGACCTATTAAACTCCAAATATTTACCCTCTCCATTGCAAGTTGGACCCCACATTACTTTTAAATAGTAGACTGTACCCTCTCATCCAATATAATAGGTAATAAAATGTTGCGGCTGTCATCTTAATAAATCTAGATCTCCCTGAAAAGGTTGCTTCATGCAATAGATGCATAGTGATCACGCCAGGAGTTTTCAGTGGCACTGTAATTGAATTACATTCTGGCAACAGCTTCTGTGTAGATGTTCTGGAAAGTCTCTCCAGCCTTTACAAAAATTGTTTGATTTGTGTGCTTTGCTGGATTTTATGACTCACAAGTATTGCTCTCAAAAACTGATTTAGCATCGCATGAATAAACTTTCCTGAGGAACATGCTGACGTGACAAACTTTTGTTCTCTCGGCCTGTGCGTCCTCAAAGTATTTTGGAAATGGCAGGAAGATGCTATATCACAAAGGTGATAAAAAAAAAAACAAAACTCTACTAACTACTTTGAATTCTCTTCACATGAGTTTTTGAGGGAATAAAAACCCAGAAGAAGTGTTTGCATAGTAGTTTTTTAATCAGATTAAATTCATGCAATGAGTCAGAAATCACACATCAGTTTTTTTTATTAGCGGTCTGCCAAAAAAAAAAAAGGATAAGAATTTTGAGGTAATGGTAGATGTGAACATCACCCCAGTATTACTGCCTTGATGTGATGCCTGATTATCGGTCGAGATAAACAGAAAAAACGATAAAATGTATTGAACAAATGTCATCAAACGCTCAGCTGAGTTTCAGGAAGTGTTTAAAAAAACATGCTCTGATTTATTCTCTGCCTTAAACAGGAAATCCTACATGATGAGCATAACAGGATCACAGGCAAAGAGCGACAGGCACGTTACAGAGAGAGCAAAGTTCAAAATAAATGGACTGTGATCTGATAGGGGTGGAAAATCACAGCCCTCTAACCTACCACATCTGAGATCCATCCTGGATATATTGTAACTAAATTAGGGCTGCAGCTAACAATAATTTGGTTTCCAGAGTGCAAGATGATATTAAAAAATGTAGTCTAATGTTGTCTGGTCCAACAAATAGTCCTAAAACTGTCACAGAAGACCAAGAGAGACGGAAAATCCTTCTATTTGTGAAGCTGCAAAATGCTTCATTTTTATTGTTTGTGCTTAAAAAATAAATAACCACTCAACATTTTAGCCGTAAAACTGGTGTAAAGTTGTTTTAGAGCATCTCTTATCTTTCATTCATTCATCTTCTACCGCTTATCTGTTTCCGGGTCACAGAGGGGGCTGGAGCTCATCCCAGCTCACATTGGGCAGGGTGCGGTACACCCTGGGCAGGTCGCCAGTCCATCGCGGCGTCGCTCATCTTAGTTTTGCTACTAAATATTCAAAAAGCTCAGTGTGATAAATGCTACATGTGCAACAAATCTGATATTTGATTATTCCCTAACAACCAACAGTGGTCCAACATTATCGTTGCAAATGTCTTACTTCTGACTTCCTCTCTGACTGATCTTAAGTAAATAAAACCAAAATCACAGTGTTGAAAGTTTTGGATTAATAGCAAATAATATAATTAACAATTATATTCAACCAATAATGTGTAAATAACTCAAATGAGATTACTGAAGCCAAGGTTACTGTGATTGTGAACTAGTCTCTGCACAGATTATCAGAACGTGCCTAAAAAAGTGAATTTCACAGAGAAATTAGAGCATTTATGAGTTCAATATCTGCTATTATTGTTTCTGGATCAGTGGTCTGTGTTCAGAGGTTGCAGGTCTTGCTGCAGACTGTGGTTCATTGAACAGTTTCACTTGAAGTCCATAAGGGCCTGAGCACGTGCTCTGTATTGCTTCACCATATCCAACATGCTGATGGACTGCAGATAACCGCCTTGTACGAGTCAGGCCAGCTGCCCTTGCTGTACACTAAGGAGAAGGCCAAAAGTCAGGGGGGTGAGCTGACAGGGAGGGGCAGTTTGTCTCCTATTACTGCAGCGGCCGCCAGGACTCATCTGGCCTTGTTATTTCCTTTTGCCAATCCCTTCGCTTTCTGTCTAACAAAACACCTGCTGCACAGCTCCCTTCAGACTCTTGACCACTTCACATTTCAGGCCTGTCGCCTGAGAAAACAGTAAGAACACAGGTCTGTGTTTTTATCTGCTGTGTGTGTTGTGGTTAGCAACGACTGGCATGAAGTTGGTGGTGTTACTGTTGATCCATCCAACAGACAGCCAGGGACTCCTTTCCAGAGTTACCTTCCCTAAAATACACAGGACCATTGCTGGTAATGTACTTTTGGCTTATGTTTTTTTTTATTATGCAGTACAGATGGGACAACAATAGCTTGGATCATCAGCTGGCCAATGATCTCAGGTTGTACTTGTTGAATAGGGAACAATATGTTGATAAAATAATGAACTAAAACCAGGAGCTTCATTTCTCAAGCCAAAATGTGAAAAGGGTCCAAAGCTTTGGTTACTGTTTACTAGCATGTTGTATATAAAATAAGTTGGTTAATTAATTGATTATGTGCAACAAAAGGAATTGAGCCAAATTTAGCTTGAAACTATTGTAATATGATGGGGAAAAAACGAGTGGAGTCTATTCATTAAATGCAAATTTTCAGCAGTGTTAAAAAGGCAAATTATAAACATTCACAAAGTGTGTGTGACAAATAGCAGGCTGTTACCTCAAATCCAAAAAGATTTGAAGTTCTAAATTCAATTAATCTTCTCTATTTGATAGGTTTAGTTGAGGCAGGCCATTTTTGACCCAGAGGACAGGGCAATATGAAGGATGTTAAGCGGTGGCGAGGGTTAACTGTGATATCCCACATTTAGACTTCCAACATAACAATTATTGATTTGTCTGATGGCTCTTCACCATCTCTTTACTTTGCATGTCACCAAAATCACAAGATTAAAAAAGAAACTGGCCAATTCAGGATCCACTTTTGTAGCAGATATTTTCCTGTGTGAATAGAATTTATCAATGGTGCAATAATAAACCGAAGCAATCATAACTTTTTTGTTTGGAATCATAATCATGTCATATTCTGGCTGGGTCGTTCTGACGGCTCAATTAAAGTGCATGAAGATGAGAGGCTGCAGCTTACCCCGTGGTTTTTCATTACTAGTTAGGCATTGTAAGACTAGTAGATCATCTTGCTCATGTTTAATGGCTACACGTTGCCAAAGTAGCAAAACCAACTGAATGATTTGTTACATCTTGGAAGGATAACTGCCCTGCCCTGTGAAAGCTTATGCTCTATGAGCAGTGGCATGTTTTTAAGGGATTGCTGTGCTGAGATTTTCCAATAATCAGAATGCAGCATCGCAGCTCTTTAGAGAGCTTAGTGAGCGGATACATTTTTTTGAAAAACTTCTGTTGCCATGAAATAGCATTGAAACAAACGGACACCAAATTTAGTCTGACATGAGAAAACGTCTTTATATGCCGTCAGATAGACCTGCTGCCCTGTTCTGTAGAGAAAATGTGTGGGGCTTTGTCTCATGCCACTGATGAAGAGGCGAACTGGCTCTCCACCGTACCAAACAACCACAACCAACCATAAAGATGGCTTTTGTTGTGTTAAAGCATGTTCAAATTTGAACAGATGTTCTTATTTTAAATGGTAACAGTCAAACAAGTTTTTTAATTTCGATTTATATTCTCTCAATAAATAAAGTTGAAGTTGTCAGAGAGGAGTGAAATTGATTTCCATCTTCTAATTAAGATTTTCATGAGACAGATGCTGGTAATAATGAAGGAACAACAAAACTGATACACAAGATGTGTACATACTACACAAAATATTTCACAGGGCAAAATATGCAGTAAATTGCATCATTGTCCTTAAATTGAGAATGAATTTGAATAGCTTCAAATGGCTTAGAAAACAGAAAACTGTAGCATTAACAGGGAGACAGTCAGTTATTTGAGTTTTGCTTCTGAGACTTTCAGATAGAGCTGCTAATATTTTTTTTGCGGTAGATGGTGACTGAATAAATAACTTTTAGATGCTTTTTAATATCTGACGTGTATGTAATGACAAAACACAGCCAGTCTCCTCTTCAAAGCAGTCGTTGGTTTGTGCCAGCAGTTGTACAGGCAAACAATGACTGTCCGCATCTTGCGTTGAGGCGAGCAGAGTTTAAAAACTGTCAGTGGTGACACTGCTGACCTGCGGCTTCACCTTGTTCCTGTTGCAGTTGAAGAGCCAGGCTGCCCTCCTGTGGCGGTAGCGCTTAGACAGCAGCACGTAGAGCACAGGGTTGACACAGGGGTGGAGGTACTGGAGCACGGTACAGATAAAGTAGAACATCTCCCAAGCCTGTCCGTGGCGATACAGCCCAAGGTACACACACAGCTCCAGCACATAGCCAGGCAGCCAGCACATGGAGAAGGTAGCAGCAGCCAAGAACACCATGACTGAGGCTCTGCGGGTGTTCCTGGCGCTAGACACCGACATTACGGGGCTCTTGTGGAGGAAACGAGCCAGACGGACATAGTTGAAGGCGATGACCAGCATTGGAACAAAGTAGTAAAGTACAAACTGGCTGAGCACCACTTGGTAGTGGTGCTCATGAATGGTTGGAAGGCAGAAGGAGAAGTTTGCCAGGCTTTGGCCCACGCTCTCTTTGGTAGCAAACATTCGCAGCGGCAAGCTGATGAAGAAGCTGAGGGCCCAGACCAGTACAAACATAAGGATGACCAGGTCCATGGTGGGCGGCTGGTACGGGTTAGTGATGATCATAGCACGCGTCACAGACACAGCACATAGTGAGTAGGTGCTAGCTGCCAGGCTGAAGGCCAGCAGGAACTGGTAGATCTTGCAGGAGGTGTCACCCAGAGGCCAGGAGTAGCTGACAGCTGATTGCAGAGTGAAGGGGATGAGCAGGAGGGTGAGGAAGTCAGCCAGAGTCATGCTGAGTAAGAGGATGTCCAGGCAGTTCTTACGCAACGTGTTGTATTTGGCAAACAAAGAGAAGACCAGTAAGTTGGCACAGAGCCCAATGCCCAGGATCACTCCACAGGTACAGGCAAAGATCAGCCCATAGCTATTGGGAACAGCCATATTATCACCTGCCTGACAGCACCTTGAAAAATAATGACAACAATAATGAATCTTCTTTTGCCTTTTTAATTTGTCAAACAGAAGAATTAAAATGCAACTTTATTGGGCTAACAAAACAACGGATTAATCCAGAAAATAATTACTCAGATTACTCAAGGATGAACATGATTGTTATTCTTAAGGAAGAGTAACGATCTAAAAGGACTCTCAGGAAAAGAGTATATTAGTGTGTTGCATTTTAAGAAATAAAGCACAAGATCACGCACACCCAAGGCACGGAGTCTGTTTTTTTTTAACACAGCTAATATAATTTTAGCTTCAACAAACTCACCATCATCTTTCCTCAAAGAAGTGTCTTCCAGTTCATCTTTGTGAGTGAACGGTCCTCATAATTGAAGAAGCAGTTTTCTCTTTTTCTGTCCATCCTGTGTAACTGGGCTAAAGGGGAGTGGTGGCAGTCTCTCAGGGCTCATTCCAAAGTGTGATTACTGCATGTGGTGGGAAGAAAGGCAAACATCACTTGGGTCCCATTGATTCTGGTTGACTTGGTTTAAAGAGGAACAGCCTCTGACCGGCTGTTGGGAGGACAGAGGTGTTCTGAACATGCCTTTTGTCTTATTGTGGGAGGATATATGCCTTCTTCAGCTCAAACATGTTTCCTTAATATTTACATGTGTCTCTCTGTGACTGTGACATAAAGAAACCTACCTATCTACCCTCAGCGACTCAGGCTGCGTGGTGTCTCAAAACCTGCACTGACCTCTCCTGATCTGCCACAGTTATTGTTGACCTCCAGTGTTTTTCAGGAGTTTTTCTTCTTACTGTATAAGTTATATTAAAAAAAAAAAAAAAAAAAAACAGAACAGAAAAACCCTATCTGCCATAAGATTGTCACTCGCCGCAGAAAGAACAGCGTAGTCCATTGATCACATCCCTCCCCTTCTCTGAAGATATTATTGTGTCTCTCCGTTGTTTGATTGATTTCTTCGATGTGAGCTGCAGCCTCCTGACGGCAGCTTTATCATGCTTTCCACTACATTTATGGCTCTGTGTCAGCTAATGGCCTATGGTGTACACTACTGCTCTTAGCACAGGATATAGCTGGTGCTGATGCATTTGCTATCCCCTCCATTACCAGTGTCAGTGCCGTTCAGTCAGCAGCTGTTAAAAACGCCACATGTTCTCAAGTGGGACATTAACAGCTTTCACTCTGCTCTGTTCCAACCCAAAAGTCAACAAAAACATTGATGTTTTTACCGTTTAAGCCCCCAAACCCTTTCAATAAGAATATACAACCAACACAAATCATTCACATATTTCTGCTCTGTCAACAGCAAGGTTATAGAGCTCATGATAAATGGCATAAAATAGTCCAGAAAAAACTGAAAGGGACTTTTCCGTCAGGCACACGTTCATTACATCACCTTGTTTCCTTGTTTTAGCCCCACTCGTGTAGTTGGTAGTATGACACAGGTCTGCTGATATCCAACTTCAGGCTTTAGGGATGAATCCGGCAACCATGGTACAGGTTAATCTTCTGTACTTAATGTTCTTGTTGTCTTTTTTTTTTTTTTTTTTTTGCTTAATTTTGTCTGTGATTTCGTTTCCAGTAAAATAATGGAATCGTTAAAGAACAAAATCTTAGCCAAAGGTCAAAGGTCACAATTCATTTTACAGAGCTAAGTTTTGATCTTAACAAAAGAATTCATACACTAGTTGTGACAAAATTTAAGGCAACATAAAGTAGGATGAAAAGATGAAATGGTGACCTTTCACATACAAAAGGTCAAAGGTCAGCTCCACCTGTGACATCACCAGCGTGATTTCCTGTGACTCAGGAACAGAAGGGCAGATAATGGTCAGACCATGAAGTGTCTAGTAAGATCTTGTGTTTCTGGAATTAACAATAACAATAATAATAGTTTCAGCCACAGATCTTTTACTTTTTATTTTACAGAGTTAAGCAATTCAGTTGGGGAAACATTTTGTGGATTTATCTACTTTGTAATGACTTTATTGTACTGCATGTTTCAGGCCGTTTTTTTTTTTTTTTTGAGGACAAATATAAAACAAGCATTTTTTGTATTTTAACTGCTGTTTTGCTTCAAGGATGCTGAGAGGTGCCGTTGGTTTGTGGGGGCAGTTTGGGTTTCGGTCTCTTGTTTAGGGACAGTTTTTGGAGGCGGAAATAGAACCATCAACTCCACCAGTAATGACTAAATCGCCTTCCAACTGAGTTACATAGTTTACTGTAAATGACAGAATTCAGTCAGGTATGACTGATGAACAAAGACACCGGGAATCAATAATATTTCTAATGGCTACATTTTTAATGTGTGATTAACTGGAAACATATACATTATGTTCTCAGTGCAAGTGAAGAACATTAAATGAGTCTGACAGCCCCTGGCTCAGGCTTGTTCTATAAAAATAAACTATAATGTAAAATGATGAGAGTGGGTTTGATGAAGCATCCAATAAGTTACAAGTCCATGAGGGATCTAAGTTAGGGAGGGAAAGCAGAACCATCAAAAACTTTAAACAAACAAAAAAAACTAAACAAACAAACGAAAACATCAGATTCCAACTTAACCACAAAAGAACATTTACATGATTTAACTAAAGTGCATTATGGAATTTAGTCAGCAGCACCATGATACATTCACAAAATAAATATACACTTTCAAAGTCAAATAAATTATGGCAGAACGCTTTGAACAGATGGATTGATTGAACAGTATGTCTATAACCATAGGTCCACGACAGTCAACATATACAGAGCCAAACAAAAGTACACCATTTGACATCCAAATGTCTGTGGAATTAGGCTATATTCAGGCAATAAATACTTCCTCCTATCCTCTACCTGTGCACACTGTTTACAGATGATACCACTGTTTTGAATTGAGTCAGGGTTACGGAGGCATTAAGACATTCCAAAATAAATATGGACTTAAGATGTTATGATGAAACTCCGGGAAGTATGAGACTGTATTACACAACATGACACAACACACACATGGCAAAGGATTATCATACATGCACAGCCCTGGGTCCTTGATATGGCTGCCAGAGTCAGCCGCAGTTAGTCAGTGAGGCCTCACTCAGTCTGGAGCTGTGTCAGTGTCTCAGTGCAGCACCCTATAAAGGCTGTAAGGAGTCCCTCAGCCAGGTTGCTGCATCCTTCATGGCTCCTTCATCACGACAGACCGTGCCCGCCTCCGTTTCTTGTCATTCTCTCTGCGTCGGCCTAACCGCACCTTTTTCTTCCTTTTGGTGGCCACTTTCAGTGGCTGGTCCTTATAAGCCAGAGCCTTGTTCGTCTCCTGGGGCAGGTTAGGGCCCTCTCTGTCCAGCCTGAACCTTTCAGGCAGATTTTTGGTGGCCCCTGGGGGCTTCTGGTGCAGAGCGTTCCCACTGAAGGTTTGGCTAGGAGTTCTGCTCTGCACAGGTGGCTCTCTCTCATCGGCGGTGTGCACCTCCTCCAGCAGCTCCTGCAGCCACGTGCGACGCTTGAACTCCTGCAAAGAGCGGCCCTTGTCATGCATGAGCTGGGCGTGGCTCACTGACCTCCTCCTTAAAGCAGGACAGAGAAAACAGACTCAGACAACATGTAATGAAAACAGAATGTGGAGTAAAAGACACTAACATTATTTTATTTGTTTTGCCTTTCATCGTCCTGTATGATTAGATTGTTTTTTTGTTATGTCTGATTCCTCTCAGATTTCCAGTGAAACAAATCCAAAAAATGTCTGACTTCTGAGTAAGCCTGAACAAAAAGTCTTTATCACCTTTAATGTTTGGACTCTTGTTGTGAGTTCATTCACACTGTGGTGTTGAGATTATGTGTTGAACAGTTTTAGAAGTGTTGACCGCAGAAATTCAAACTTAAACCATTACTACAGTAGGTGGCAGCATAAACAAGTTTCTGAAAGCCATCACTAGTCTGAGCTCAAGACCCCAAAAAAGAACAGACCTGACACAGAAAATCTCCTGCACTGAAGTGCCATCTGTACAGGTAAAGAGTGGCTCTGTTTGCTAACTCCAGACATCGGGATGTTTTTTCTCTGATATATTTAAATGTTAGTGACCCTCTCGTTTGTCAGATTTGCATATTGAACCACATTTATTGTTTAACACGTGTAAAATAAAGAAAGAAAAAGTAAAAAGAACTCACGTTCTGCCACTCAGTGCATCAATTGGTCTCCCATCAAGAGTCACTGGAGAGCACAGCAACAACACAGCCAGACTCCACTGATGAAGCACGACTATGGAGCACATCCTCAAGCCAAAGAGCTGAAGAACGCAGAAATGAATATTACATCAGTCACTTTACCTGACGATTCCAAACTTTCATTTACTATGAAATCATTTATCTGCTTTTTAACAGATCCTGGGTAGGTACGATCTCCCAGGTGGCATTACTTGTGCCAAAAAAAACTTTTTAAAGATAAGTAGAAACTTTAAGACTTACATGATATAAATTTCTATTATAAAAATCCACAAAAAGTTCACTTTGCAAGCTTTTTGATGGTCGAGTAGCAAAAATAAATTCGTAAACCAAAAAGAAAAATTATTCTGCCAAATAAAATTTGGCAACTTCAAAACTTGTGTCCAGATCCATGGGTGTGAAGGCAGCCTGGGGAAATCCCCCGTCAGTCTGCTCCATTCATTTGCCTCCCAACAGTGTGTGTTGAGCTATTTATTTCTCCCCAGCGTCCCAATTAAAAGCGAGATAAAGATAGAAAGAGCAGCAGCAGCCCAGAGCTGCAGAGCTGCCACTCCGCTTGATCCTGTAGCAATCTCATGAAGAGTAACACCGAAGCATCTTCTCTGGTGGCCAGAGGCGAGAGCAGAGCTGAGAGGGTTTTTCAGTGCAGCACTGTGGGCGAGCCTGTGTGAGTCTGCCTGAGAGAGGCACAGAGAGAAAGACTCCTCTTTGGGTGAAGATGCAGGCACTACCTTAGCCTTTACCCATTAAGTCTAGTCCTAACACCCTCCCCAATGTCCCAACCCTCGCCTTTCTCCCTCCCCCCAGGCCCCTCACACACACCTGCCGTGACAAGAAGGTGGCGCCCATGCGGCATTGAACCCAACATTTAACAAAGAGCATACTTAATATGAGCTTGGGAAAATGTAGTGTTTTTTTTTTTTTTGTTTTGTTTTTTTTGTTTTTTTAATTACTTTAGCATCATTTTCTAAATTAGGTGTATGAATAACTCCATCATAAGGAGGGGAGAAATGACAGGTGTGCACCAACGAAGCTAATCACGGGTTACCAAGCAGAGAGTGTACAGTATAAGGGGAGGGGCAGGGCTACTCCAAAGTAAACAGCCAGGCCTAACCACTTTCCCAGGGGAGAATGACCATAACCTCAGAGAAACCTAACCCACAGCCTCTCACTGCAGACCTTTCAATTCACCTCCACTTTGCCTCAGCAAACCAGCTCACCACCGAATGGTTACAGTGGGCTCTGAGGTATCTCTGATATTCGGCTTGTAAGGAAAGTGGAAAGCTTTACATTAAGGCAGCCAGAGACAAGCCCAGGCTCACTGTATGTATTCTCAGGCACTAAACCCAGTGATTCAGCTGCATTCAACATTTCACAGAAAATGGAATAAATACATGTGCTAAAGCTCTGTGGCCTAATGTAAGAGGTAGCTCTGAGGTATTTTTAGTATCGCATTGGCTGACAGAATGCTTCACACTGAAATGCACAGCAAGGGTTTTGCATTGGTTTTTATCATACAGGGCTTTACGGCTGAACAATTCTCTATTAAAATTACTTTATTGGCTGTTTTAAATGCATATGCATTATTACTATATATAAATAGATATTGGAAAGTATCAGTTAGTATTTTGATAGTGATTGCAGGCATCCACTCAGCAGAATATGTTGTACATGACAACAGAAAATGCGATTTTCATTTCAATACATTTACAGTTGGAGATAACACACACTTTTTTACTGTACTGTACTGACAGTTCCACATGATTGATGGCACATCAGATTGTTTATACGCTGCAGCTGAAACTGTAAACGGACATCAGTTGTTTTGTTCGTAATAACACTGAGGCACTCATGTGTGCGTTTGCACAGCTGTGCATTCAGCTAAACGTCATCAAACATCAGCGTGCTCACACCATCTTAGTTAGCATGCGCTTGCACATCCAGCCCTAGAAAAAGAAGAGCTGGAACCACCATGCGGCTAAATTAAAATTAGGCAATGATAATAATTTTAGATGAAAGCTTTAGAAGACCTCCAGTCAGGGGGATTCATCTGCTGGAGGGACTTTTCATTTTTGTTCAGAGCTTTGATGCCATTCACACTGAGACCAGCCAGTTGACGTTGCTCTCACGCTGTCACACTGCTAATGTGTTAAAATGTCAAAATTAAGGACCGCAACTTTGTTGTCCATCCTGTTAAATCCAGAGACAAGCAGTGACACTTAAATCTGTCCTTTGCACCCAAAGTCGGTAGAATGAGTTGTATTTCTTTGCAAAATGTAATTGGACTCAATCGCATAAATTAATCTGAAAATGGATAATACTGTATGTGTGCTCAGAATTTATGGGAATATATGGTTTGTGTTTAGCTGCAGACTCTTTGCAACCCAGTTAAATATTCCTGTGATTTATAACTGGTCATGACCAATCAGTTGAGCAACAATAGAGTAGCCTGTGATGATAAAGAGGACTGACTATAAATTCTACCTCTCTACAAACATTTGGTGCTTTTTCTTCGTCTGACATGCTCTAATGTAGCTCAGCTCCTCGATCAGTTGGTCCTCTGCTCACTGCAAATCACCGACCACTGGATAGTTTGTGTTGCAACTTTGTACAAACATTAATATTCCCATCAGAATGACTTGAAGTAAAACCTCTGACTTCACAACTTTATTCCCAGTAATACTATCACAGATATTATTAAAAAGTACTTTTCTGGTTAGATGACAACTCTTATCATCATTATATTAATTTGACCAAAAAACAAAAAAATGTAGGTAAACCTTTTCTGATTACGATGATAAAAACTGTGTTTGCCAAACTGAGAGTGTGATGATTGAGGTGAATACAGTCCATTTAAAACCCGGAGTCATTTTTGTGGCTGTTGCACCTACTTGTACTGTTTTACTGGACGGAATAACTTGCATTTCTCCTCATGAATAAAACTCATAAATTATAACGGTAAGTTGTGATGATTAGTAAAATCACTTTAGGCTAGACTGGAGAGCAGTTGGTAGTAAATTACTTAATAGAGGGCTCAGTATTTTATAAGCAGTCATGATTCAATTCAGCAAGGGGGTCCACAAGGGGTTTGGGGCTGGGACAAATATATGGCAGACCCCCCTGCCGTCTCCAAAACCCAGCTTTCTTCTGTTTCCAGTGAGTCTGCCTCGAACTTCCAACACTTTAACATTGGGAAAGGAAAAAAATACCTCATTCGATTCCATTCTGCAAAGACTTTACCTGCAAAAAAATCTTAAAAAAAAAAAAAAAAATCCCATTTCCTGGCAGACAGCAGCATATGGAACAGGAGCCAGGAAAGCTGCTTTTGATTCATGCTAAATTGCACTCCCAACACAGAGCAGTATTCCTGTCCGTTTTTCATCCTTTTCACGCTGCACTTACTTCACATTCAGTCATACAGTATGGACCATATACCCACCCCAGATTCAAACACTCTGTACCTCCTGTTCTCAGCAACCAGCTCATACACACTCAGCATCCAGAGAAACACCCTTGTTTCATCTTTAAATTCAGAGTCCAGCATCTATTTTTGGATGTGTTGTACGAATTCCCTATATTGGCCCGCCCTATTATGTCATAAATCCTGGCTGTAGTTGCTGTAACAGTTCCTGCTTTTGTTGTGGAGTTACGTTCAGAGTCGCTCTGTACTTGGCATATATTTCATAATTCTGTTCGTGCCAGTAAGTCACTGTTAATTCCCACACAAGTCACACTATGACGCTGTCAGTGGCTTCTATTCTTATTTTTTTACTCTGTTAGAGCACCACTCCCCTGGAACTCCGAACACTGCTCTGAGTGAACTGTGAGCACTGAAGAAAACTGAAGACGTCAACGCTTAAAAACATCCAAGCCCTGTTTTTTTTGCAGTTTCTGTTGTGTGGCATTCATATATCACCTGTAACCATGTATTTAAGTGCAAAGAGCAGAATCAGGTTTTTCGTGTATCTGATAATGGCCTCTTTGATCGCTTGGCCATTTATTCACATGAGAACTTCAGGTTTGTTATCCTGGAAAACCTCAGTTGAAAAATGAGTTTTGCAGAGTTACTTTCCCTCCTTAATGGTTTTTTAACGGCGAGTTACTGTACGGACCATTTCAGTTAGTTCATTCGAGGCATGCTTTATAATGTCGTATTGTGGGCAGTTGGAAGAGTTTGCTGCTAATCATTCACACCTACCAATCATAACTGTCATTCCTGGAATGCTCTTTATTCGCCTTTACCTTCTTCTCGGTCAGCTTTTTTCAACAGCTGTGCTGCTGAGGCAGCTTTTAATATGAAAGCCCGAGAGACGAAATTTTAAATTGATGTACTCTGCTTTCTTTTCTCTCGGTGGTTTATTGGTACTTAAAACATCACTTTTGCTAAAGTTTTTTCTGCACTGGATGTGGGTGCTCCCCTCTGGTATGTTGAAGGGTAGAGAGGTCATCAAATTTACTACGGCTCCCAGAAAAATCCTGCATCGAAATCAGTTTTCCTCTGAGTTGCTGTAGAAATGCTACACAGTGATTTATTTGGTTAGATGGCAAACTCTGTGAATGGAAATGAGCTGTCTGACCTTTTCTTTGTATGTGCTGAGGCTGTTAACTGTGGTTTAGAGTATCTTTTCTGACAGACCTGTGACTTGATGAGTTCAAAACACATTTTTAGGTATTTTAATATTTTTAAACTCACTAATCATATGACTAAACCTTAATCATCGCAGCCACATAATGACAACAGAGACATAACAGCTGAACTCAGCTATAACAACTGAACAAACTCCATCAGCCAAGAAAGACTGAGATGGAAAAAGCTTGTAAGTCAGCTTTGAGTTATTAAACAACATATTTTCCATTTAGTAATAAAATGTGCTCAGAACAAATACAAGTATTGAAATAGTTAAACAAAGTCATGATTACATATTCTACATTTCTGTGGTCACCATGATTAAAATTTAAAACCTTTCATAATTTCATTCCAAAATGTTTCCTGATTTCTTTGGAAGTGCTGCGCTTGGTACTCGCTCTTTGTGTGGCTGTGTGGTCTGTAACTTAACTTTCTTGGTTCGTTCTCACTCTCTCGGAGGGTCGTTTTTAAGCCACAGCAGGCAACTGTTTTCAGTCAGAAAATATTAAAACCAACTGTACATGACCCACTCAGCACCAAGCAACAGGCAAACAGTTGGGGACCAGCTGGTGAACCAAGTCGGGAACGTGAACCTTTGATTACAGCACATGGGCAACAGTGTGCATACAGTCCCAGGGGCAGTGCAGATATTTTAGCAAAGAGAAATACTTTTAAACAAAACTGGACAGGGATTCCTCTTGAGGCTTTTATTTCCTTTTTTTTTTTTTTCTTTCAGGATTGTGATGTAAACAGACATCAATGTGTAATAATAAATTTTACACAGACATGACGATTGTCTCACATGTTACGTGTAAATTTAGAGGATTCAATGTGATGCTTCCTACAGCAAATGCAGACTTTTAGGTCTCAAGCCACAATGCACAATGGGCGGTTTAGTCCGAATGTCAGGAAAGGGTCACTGCTCCACACTTTAAGAGGCGTACATCCTGAACATTACCTAATTCCTGCTCAGGGTTACCCAAACATGGCCTCCTTCGTCACGCATTTATTTGATCGGAAAGTAGCTGCAAGATTTGTCTGTTTCTGTTTCTGCTGCTTGATATATGATAATCCTCCTCAGGTAGTGCTTCAGGGCTGATTTCTTATTTACAGCTAGATTCTTTTTATATAAGCCATAAATGTCAAGCTCCTGGAGACAGTGAGTCGGGGGAGGTCCAACCAGGACAAAAGCATGTTGTCCAGACTCAGTCTAGAACACAGGTACATTAAATCATTATTTTTCAGACAGGAAATATCTGCCACTAGACATTTTGCCTGTAAAATGTATTTCTAAGATGAAATGATTCCTACCTGGCACAGTTCTCCTCTCATCTGAAATGGAGTTTTCTTGCACTCATCTATTCAATGTTTGAGCTCGTGTGTAGTGAAAATCTGAAATGCTGTCCATTTTATGATTAAACCGTGTGTGTGATCATGCCATAGATGGGAGTAGAAATAAGAAAAACAAGTCCAAAGCTTGAGTCTTTGACCTGGTCTTCTTAGCCGCCCACCACATTAGCATTTCTCTCCTGGCAGATGTTGATGCTGGGGTGTCTGACTGTGGCCAGCCTCTCTGCAGTGGCCCTGTGCCCCAGGCTCTAGAACGGAGAGGGGGCTCCTTGCTTGCCCCCCCCCCCCCCCCAAACCCAAAGCCCAAACCACAGGCTGCCCCACGTCTGATGCCCCCCTCTCACTCTCCTGACCTCAGAGGCCAGATCCCAGGCCAGCTGGATGCGGCCTGAAACCCCACACAGTCACCACACAGCCACCACCAATCGCCACCATCCTCCTGCCCCTGACCTATCACCCAAAGCATTACCATAAACTTCTGCCTGGATGCCAAGCAACACACACAGCACATCTTACAGTGAGACTCTGCACTGCTCGTCCATGTAAAGATAGCTCTGTCTGGGGCAGAAAGCAGGGCTGATGGAGAAGGGCAAGCGCTCTCAGTTATGATGTGCATTTTACACACAACATAAAACCTACTGTGGTGTTTTATGTTTTGTGGCTTGTGGTGATGCCGTGGCATTGCCTGTGGAACAGACTCCTGCCCACTGCAACAACTACTGTGCAGTATTTGGGGCTGATGAAAAATGTGTCTGCCAGTGTGTTAACTGTTTTGAAACATGCCACAAGTCTGTGTGCTCCACATCTCTAACTCACTTGACAAATCGTGCCATTTCGCATTGCCTCAGCCCCGGTGAAAATTGAAGAATCAATAGAGGTCTGATTGAGAAGACCACACACACATGGTGTTACGGTAATGACGGGCTGAGTCTGTTTGTTTGCTCAACTGAAGAGCAGGCTCAAATCGTTAATGAGTGCTTTGCGTCCAGCGTGCAACCACAGCTAAGCCAGTGGGTCAACAAGGTTGGCCAGGCTAACCACTGTGTGTGTGTGTGTGTGTGTGTGTGTGTGTGTGTGTGTGTGTGTGAGTGTGTGAGTGAGTGAGCGCGTTAGGGAGTAAGAGAGGGACTCTGTGTACATGGTTTTGCATGTCCTTGAAAAAGTTAACATGTAGAAACATTATATGATGTTACATTAATATTATCACACTACTGTTGTTTTCCTTGCAAGTTTAAATTTGCTCTTACATCATCTATAAGTAGTCGCTGTAATGTTTCTATATTTAACATCATCCTATATTTACCCGAGCTCCAACAGACACATACCTGTTGATTATTGTTTTCCCAGTGAAAAAATTTATCTAGGAGACATTTCAGTGAATATTTAAACACTGAAAAAAAAAAAAAAAAAAATGCCTCACTTGAAATTTCCAAATCGTTATAATGCACAGTCTGAGCCAAGTGCACTTCACTGACTCAAAGCTGATCCATTTACTGTAAATGAGCTTGTCTCTGTTGGTTTCCTGACCAATTACTGTACAGTGAACTTAGGTGCTCTATTTATTTATCCATAGGCTATTTTAAATGGACTGCACTCAATGCAGAGGTCTTGTTGAGCGGTCTTGTTCTCCCAGCCTGCCCTGGGACATGCTAGCAGCGCTTGGCAGACAGACACGGATGCTGAAGGCAGCCTCTGGACAGCTTTATCCTGCGTCGAGCGAGGCCACCCGCTTCGTGTTCACCAGGGCACAGTGACTGGCACGGTGCTCCCCGGCCTCAGTTTTCACCTCTCAATTTTCTGCTTCTCCACGAAAACTGGAGAACACTGTAGACTTTTTAAAGCTCTCTCAGACCATGGAAGGATATCAAGGCCAACCAGAGAATTGGAGGGCTCAAACTTAGTAGAATACACAAAAGGAAGTGTAGTCTTAAAAAAATAACCCACAAAGGGAAAAAATTATTTGAGTGGTGGTTTAAAGAACAACATAAGTTTGAGTAATTTTAAATGACAGATTCAGAAAAAGCAATTGTATAAGTTAAATAATGAAGGGATAATCCCCTGATTTAATATATTATGTGATTATTGGCAAATTTCATTAATTTTATATAATAATAAATACATTTTATGGGGGTTTTGGCTGAAAAAATTATCATGAAAACTGTGATAGAGATTTGAAAAAATTCCCTCAATCAATGAGATATAGTTAATTCACTGTGAAAATAGTATTAGACACAGTCCCAACTGAAGAATCAAGGAAAAGAAGATACTCTCAGAATCAATGGCACGTTATGATGAAAGGATATCTTATGTTTGATAAGTTATTCTTAATTGGCCGAGTTCAGCCTGTGATGTCGTTTTACCAAATTCTCTTTATAAAAGGAACTGTTACCGTCTGCAATAGCAGAGATTTGTTATTTTACTGAGAATGCGTTCCAGGTGGTTTATAAAGCCAAAATTGTGTGGCAATCATGTCCTTGTACTGAAGGCAACGACTTTTGTTACAGAAAAATTTACTCAAACACAGACAGACAGACTTTGAAAACTGCATGAGCTTTTTTTTTCTCTGAGAGTAGCAGAAAAAACTGATGACATGATAGAAGACCCGGTTCACGGATACTGGATTTACCTAAACTAGAATTCAATGGACTTTTCTAAGAGCGAATAAGAACATGTCAAATATTAACGCAATAATTTTTTGACTAGAGAGATCGATCAATTCAGTCCTGTAGGATGATTTAAATATCTAAATATGAAAATAAATTTGAATAAAATGGTCATTCAAGACAGAAACTTCAAAAACATTCTATTGATGAAGGGATTTAAAGGTTTGTGTTTATTTGTTATTCAAGCTAAGAAAATGCAGCAGCACTGTGATGAATGATTGAAAGTACAGGCCACACAATTATAGATTGGGCCTTTAAAGTTGCTAGTAATGTTCCTTTTAAATCTTTACAAGGCATAGTTTTCAGATTGTTGTGGTCTTGTGTTAACCTTTTTAGTTGTTTCGTTGAAACTTGTCTTGTCATCCTATATTTTTAAGAATGGTTCATACAAAGAAAAATATCCCCACCCTTTGAGCAAAACCTCTAAAATAACTTTTTCTTTCAGAAAGTGAAAACACGTGCTCGGCCTCAATGATGTAAATGTTCAAAAGTGTTAATTCACTAATGAACAGTGAGACCATTAGACATTTGATTGCATACTCTGGGCAGGAGATAAATCAACACTGAGTGTAATTCAAACACGGGCTCTGGCCAAGCAGCATGTTTTCTGTCCGACTGTGGTTTTCCAACAGTCTAAATCCATGAAGCGGATTTGCTCACAACAGCCAACATATTTCTCCAATCTGCATCCCCTTGTAAAGCAAAGGAAGGAAGGCAGAGCTCCCAACTGTTTGTTTTGTGCTGCCCACGGTCTCACAACCATGTAACATAAGGCCAGTCTTTCATTGCCTCCCCACTGCATGAGCAAAAAGGAATTAGCTTTTAAAAGTTTGTTTTGTAAGAGTTGTAAATAAAGCAGCACTGATTCAG
Source organism: Echeneis naucrates (assembly GCF_900963305.1). Taxonomy (NCBI): domain Eukaryota; kingdom Metazoa; phylum Chordata; class Actinopteri; order Carangiformes; family Echeneidae; genus Echeneis; species Echeneis naucrates. The sequence continues at coordinate 16,662,459 of NC_042526.1, read as the reverse complement.
ACCTAGATCCCCTTTCTCTCTGATGGGGTTTGGCTTGTGTGGGTGGCTTTGGAAATACTGAGGCATGCTGAATATGTTTATATTACACTGTCCCCAAGGAGAGTTGAGCTTTGTGGTGCAGATGGATTACAGGGGGAAAAGAGTTGTTGTAGACCTTTAAAGTTCAGTGTTAATGGTGGGAGTGAAGTGGCTGTGTAAGTGTGATGTGTTCATTTCACAGGTTGCTGGCATTTCATGTTGGAGAAGAGGGGATTCCCGCAGCACACAAAAAAATAATGTCTCGGCGAAGTTTAAGGATGCAGTCTACAGCTAGCTAATCAATGTTGTATATTAAGTGGATCGTAGGCTTACTTGTATGTAGAAGGAATTGCTTGTCGGGGGGGAACCCGGAGCTATCACCAGACTCTACAGTTTTCTGCTCTGCGGAGCAGTTTGGGGTCTTTAAACTCATTGTTTTGGATTTAAGACCTGCAATTTTACGGTTTTGCTTCAGTCTCGCCACTCTGTCATTTCTAGCCACAGCAGGCAGCTGTTTTCAGCAAAGAGCTTGAAAAACCCACATTACTCTGCACACTTGCCCACCACCAAACAGCAGACAGACATAGTTAGCAACTAGCTGATGAATGTAGCGGCTTTTACAGCTGAAAAGCCAGATATTTTCCTTATAATAATATTTGGATTTTCTTTTTGCCAACATTTGAATGGAGGATGAGTGCTAATATCATAAATGGGAGTTTAGTGTTCATGGGTCCACTTTTGGTTAGTTGAACAGATGACTGAGTTTGATCTTTCAAAATAACGTTAATGGTTTCCATGAGAGAGGTATTCACAACCTGCGGTGCTGCCGACTTGGAGTATTTGTTGCTGCATTCAGGAACAAAAAAACACCTAATAGCAAACTTGGTGACTTTTTGGGCAAACTTGGCTTTTCAAAGAGAGCGGCCAGTAATGTCTTCTCATATCCAGCGTGTTCAGTGAGTGGCAGAGCAGTAAGGTGCTGTGTCACTCCTGTCCTGTCAGTGCTCATTTTACTAAAGTAAATTTAGCTGAACTCACAGCACCACATCTGATTCATTTGTCAGACGATATTATAGTTACGCAACCTCAATCATTGCAGCAAAGCAGCAGCTTTGAAATTGCTTTAAAGTTAACGTCTACTCTTAATAGGTCCTGTTTTCAGAATACAGGATGAAAGTTGGAAGTGAGAAAATCTTTATTAGGAACTGGGCTGTATGAAAACACTGTATATATGAGCACAGAAAGCTGAAGAGAAGTAAACAGATGAAGCCAGCTACTGCAGTGATATCAGTACTGCATTACGCATATACTGTCCTGCAACAGATTAGGTTTGGCCTCATATCGCTTATTGTACAGATTAAACATTGTAACATTCAACCAGTGAGCTTTAGATGGTGGGACAGCTTGTCACTCTAGCTGTTATAACTCTCTCCAGTGTTTTTCCTAAACTAAGCTGTCGTCTCATATTTAATGTACAGACATCAGAGAGGGTGTCAATCTAATTCCAACCTAACAGAGAAAATATAAGATTGAAGATGCAGTCACCTTCACTACAAGCCCAAATGATTAACTCCAAATGAATGTTCATTTGGTTCCCTGTCAGTCAAAAATTTGCGAACTAAATGTAAAACTAAACGTGTTATTTTCATCTTGTTCTACTGCCCCCAAGTGGTACAAAAATCATTTAATGCAGTAATAAGAACTCTGGGCAGCACGGCGGCATAGTGGTTAGCGCTGTTGCCCTACAACAAGAAGGTAGCGGGTTCGTTTTCCAGGCCTGGGGCCTCTGCACCTTCTCCCTCTGCGTGCACCGTCCAAAGACATCATGTTTGGGTTAACTGGTGACTCTAAATTGTCCGTAGGTCTGAGTGTGAGTGTGAGTGGTTGTTGGTCTCTGTCCAGGACGACCCCGCACTCACCCAGTGTGAGCTGGGATGGGCTCCAGCACCCCCTGTGACCCAGAAACGGATAAATGTTAGAAGATGAATGAATGAATATTCTCTTGAAACAAAAGCCAGAACAGAGAAAAATCACAGAGGAGGTAAAACCAATAAAATATGTCGTTAGATTTATTTTAACACCTCCACAGCTGTAGATATCTGCTCCCAATCAGGACTTCTCGTGTAAGAGCACACCAGCCATCCTCTACACTAATGAACCACACTGAGAGCAGGCCTGTGCTGTTTGGATGGGAGTGCGTTTGTGTGCGTGTGTGTGTGTGTGCGTGCGCGTGTGTGGGCGAGCATGCCTGAGGTTGCTGAGCCTCAACATTAATAAGGACTTCCTTCCTACCAGACAGAGTCAAACACCTGATCACTTACCAAGGAGGACATGCCCACGCATCCCTCAAGAGCTGGCAGGCTGCAGCCTCTAATAAGGATCGGCCTGTGTTCTTTAGCTGCCCATCAATCAAAATGTTCACATGTTGGACATCCATACACAAATCATGTTTTCCCCAGGTGTGTTTGCGTGTAAAAGTTTACGCTGAGATATCACGGGTGGGAACTATATCCAGAGAGACAGGACAAGAAATAATGACTTTAATGCACACACCACTTTAAAAATTACAACTTTTTCTCTAGTGGCAATAAAGTTTGGCTTCTTTTAAAAATGCTGAGCCAAGATACACCTGGTGAAATGTGCATTTTTATGATGTGCATAACCCATTATTTTTCCTCCTGAAATATCTGGTTTGGAAATGGTTTTTTTCTGTAATTAGATTAGAGTAGCTGGTCACAACTGACTCAAGAACACATCAACAGAGTTTAAAGCCAAGACGTTGTCAGAGAATAAATCGGCCAGAGCTATAGATAAGTTGCTGGGCAGAACAGAGCCTCATCTAGAGAGCTGAAGTTTGTGACAGCGTTTTGGCTGTGTTCGGATCGGGGTTTCATGGTGCATATTTGGTCAACATACCTCCCAGGAATGCAGTGCTTCAGCAGTACAAGCTGTTGCAGTCAGTTTGTGCTCAGCAAGCCGAACGGGGAACAAAATATCCTTCAAATTCAATACAAACTCAGTGTCTGTCACTCCTTTAGCCTGGAAGTCTATTACAGAGAAAGTTAGCTCAATTCAAATGTGATTATGACAGACCAAACCGCATCATCTGGTCTTTATGTTCTGTCCCCAGCAGAACTAACATATCTGGCACTCATAGTTAAAGGGATTATTTTGTTTTTGTGTTGCAAAGATGTAATACCACCACTGTGCATTTCACTGTGCACTTTTTTTTTTTCATAGTGTCCTTGTATCTCCATTTCCCCGTTACTTTCTTAAATCTCTTAATGTCTCTGTAGTGTAAGAAAATAGTAGGAAATGCCTGCTATAATTTCCTAGAATGATATATTCTCAAATTGCTTGTTTGATTTGACCAACAGTATAAGCATTGTGCCCTCTCCTTCACGATGAAGAAGCACGAAATCAGTTCATTAACAAGCATTATCCTTTGTTTGTATCTCTCTGTCCTCTCCTTTAAGCTCAGGGATCATTGTTGTCGACAGTCTGTAAATACGAGGGCTTTGCAGTGAAACCAAAACAGTGTCAAAGCCAACATTTAAACACTCCCACCAACTTAATCTTATTCATATTGTTAGATTTGGTTACTTTTCTTAATGTGTCTTTTCCCAAACAGTCCCCTTGCGTTCAGCCATGTGCTACTGCCACATTCAAATAACATTAATGGACGTAAAGAGGCACAAACAATGAAGCCTGGGCTCCATCCGCACTAATAAATCTTGACTTTAGAACACATCACTTTTACTGTGTTTGTTGTAGGCTTCCCCACCACTCCAGAGTTTGAGCCATTAAAACTGAGTTGTCTAGAAATGCTACTGGCTGCCTTTATGTTTGCAGTTTTGCAGGATTTTACTTTGAACAGAAAGAAACTGTGACTTTTGGAGATGATCATACAAACATTTGCCTCATCTCCTGCAAGATAATGGAGAATGCTAAATGCATCGCGACCAAAGGCAACACAACCAGCTTGTCTAACTACTCGGTCCCATTGTCCAATATCAAGAGTGTTAATGCGGTTAAAGTTTTTAACAACTGGGACATTGATGTTTTAAGCCATCTCAACCAGCCCCACAATAATGATTTTTCTTATCCTCCTCTTTCTGTTCAGACACAGGCGTAACAACAAAAGTAAAAGCTTTCATTAGAATCACTATCGTGTGATATTTGCCAGGTAGCAAACTGGACATTAGTGTATGTAGTATAATAGCTACTTTTCCTTTTCATCATGTAAGTCAGAAGTTAGTGAGCAAAATAGTGAAGCAAGAAAAAAAAATGGACAAAGGCGTCTGACAAATTGCTGTGTTGTCGTTGCCTCTAAAATCTGTCCAGTGCTTAGACTTAAAGTGCCTTATAGTTCCTAAAACTTGCATTTCAAAAAGTTTAGCTAAAGGATAACTCCATAAAATGAGTCACCTTCAGTCCAGAGAAACCTGGGCATTGTTTCGCTTTGGAAAACATGCTCAGCATTTAATATGTTTCATAGTTTAAAGGAGTGAATTTCATATACTTCCCTAAAGTTGTGAGCTCTAATAAGACATGTTCAAGCTGAAACCACAAAACTCAGTGGCACTATCAAAAACAAACAAAACAAATCTTTATCAAGGTCCATTTCCATAATGTCGTTTCTTTTTGAATATGTCTCTGTGTGGGTTTTCCACACTACAAGTCTGAACAAATTCAAACCCAGCTATTCTGCAGCGCTTAGGTTCTCAGCTCTGTTTGATTAGGGCAACACACAGGAGGTCCACTGCCACGGTGTTTTCTTTACCTGGGCCCATAACTCTTAAAAACACACAAACACTTGGGTTGTAAATGACCTGTTCATCACACAGTGACAGGAGAGGTGATTCTGGACTCTTGGTGGGCCAGGTGTGCAGATCAGGACAGCTGTGTGGTGCCAAGACCCTGTTGGCATGGCGACGCGGGACCATGGAAAGTTCTGGACTCTGTCGCTGCTGGCAGGGCTGAGCTTCTGAGCAGGACCGGTGTTGGCTTTGCCTCCAGCTGTTTCTTTACAGACATGCTGAACGCCAGCAACAGCCGGGGGCCAAGATCAGCCCAGCGAGTCTGGCCACACACAGCCCACTTACATACACGCACACAGTATACACCCAGAGTTACACAAGCACAAACAAACAAACACCCAGGCATTTTCTGCAATCAGCCTGCTCCTGCCAGGGCGACACGACGCAACGAGGGCAAATGAATTTTCACACACATCTGTTCTATTTCTACTCATATTTTTGTCATTATTATATAACATGGACATAATTGCCGTTCTGCTCATACGTTTACATACCCTGTCACATCGGCACCGTTCCTACAGGACACATTACTTTTATTTTTATAATATGTTTCAAATCACAATCAGACATCACAGAACAGCATGGCCTTTAAAAAAAAAAAGCACAGCTATAAAGAATGCAATGAGATAACCTTTTCCAAAAAAAATGTAAATGCCATTTGTTCTTTCGTATTGCCCCTTTAGCATCACTGAGCCTGCAGTCCTTTTTGATATTTTTAGATAAATACATTCCTTTTGTCATGTAGGAAAAAAACAGATAAATAAATAAATCTCTGGATTCTGTCAATCCTTTGATTTTCTTACATGAAGTGCACATTGGGCGGTCCCCAAAAGTGGCTCAATGATATTTAGGTCATGGCACAACCACACCAGAAAACTTCATCTTTTCCTCGCAATCACTCATATTTTCAGGATCAGAATCGTCATCACAATAGTATGTTCACAAATACAAGGAGTTTAACTCCAGCTTCACTTTGTCCTCAGTACTTACATATGAATAGACAAAACTTGAAAGGAGAACAACAAAGAGGAAGAATAGAGAATTTACAAAATAATAATAGTAAAAAAAATCTAAATTTTTTTCCAAGTTTATGTAAATTTGGACTTACAGCTGTATTTTAATAATCCAATAAATAAATGGGAACTTTATGTCCAGTGAAATTTCAACTTTCTAAAAAGTCTAAAGTGTCTAAAATCCTCTGAGTTATCATGGAAGTGGTCACCATGCAGAGTTTCCATCTTACTTTACCTCCTCCACATTCCAGTTAGCTTTGTGTCCATCTAAAGTTTTTTTTTTTTTTTGTATAAACACCTGTTGCTTCTCTGTACATGTACAGAAACGGCGCTTGGTACTTTTGCAAAAATGCCCTGTTGCATCGAAAATGTTTTTCCTGTCTCTTGCACGACCCCTTCGGTGAAAGTGTCTCCCAGATGAATAAATGTGAACGTAAACATGATGTTTAAGGCATTTGCATGCTCTCATTGCTGCTAAGGCTTTCACTGGTGGAACATGTGGCATCAATTGGCATTAAGATGTCAATTGAAACTGGTGTTTCACTGTTGTCTGTATATTATTGCTCACTATTATCTATACAGATAATGTGACTCAACCCACCACCTGGACTTGTGTTAGTGCTGCATTCAGTCACTCTGCCCCCCTGATAGTGAGTGTGTAGTGATAAATACCAATGATCCATTTTGCCTTGTGAGGTAAAGAGTTAAACACCAGACCACTCAGCTCTGCGGCAATAAAGCCTTTTTAAGAGAAGTACTTTGCAAAGCTTACTTTTTTCCCCTGACAAAATATACAAAACATACCTTTCATTTCTTAACTAATTATAATGTGACAATGTCTTTCACTGTACTGCAGTGTTGCAGCTGTAGCTCAGCACTATCAGTGGTGCCTCAGACCTTTGATTGAAGAACCTTTGAAGGTGGTGTCAGTGAATAATCGTTCCGTTGAAACAGCCCCACCGCAGAAAAATAAACATGCCATCTTTTGTTTTGCTTATGTGGTCAATGGTAGTCCATTGAGTAAAGAGAAATGGGAGGGAATTCTTTTGAGGCTTTTGTTTGCTAATTCATTACGTTTTCAAGACTGGGCAAGTGGCTGCGGAAATTAAAATTTATTGAAATCTACTTCAGCTGTAAAGTTGGCTGTGTTTCTTGGAGAATCGAGGCCTGTTTTAGACTTTCATTGTGAGTTTTGGTCAATCACGAGGTGAACTGCTTTTGTGGTTGTGCTTGAAGGAAGCAGAGTGTGGGCTTTTTGTGGCTGGAGGAAACCTGCAGCTACAGGAACTATTTGTAATGATATGCTGGAAACAAGGTACAGACTGATCAGTCTTTCATACTTAAAAGGTCGTCAGCAAAGGGTCCCACTGAATAACCCTGACCCAGTTTGAGTGGATTGTCCCCAGATAGTCCAGTGTGACAACACAAAGCTCGATGTCAATCAAGCTTCAGTAATTCTAGTAATCAAAAGGAAGGGTTTCACCAAGGAAGCTGTAACACCAATGTCCAAAAATGTCACAGAGGGGAATCCAGTATAGAGGGAAATGTGAGTTTCCTCAACAGCAGCTACTACAGTGGTCCATAATGCTCCGCATACAAACAACTCCACTGCTGTAATACAACAGTCACTTAAATTATAATCAATTCAGCGATTTCTTTCTGTAAAAGCTTACTTGCTACTGGAGCCACTTCCCTATGTCATGTTGTGTCACCAGCAGGTTATAGGCATGCAAAGTTTCACTTAAAGCACTGTCCAGCTTGCAGCAGCTTGATAGGCTGCTGCAAGCTGACCTGACAGACTGAAAGACTTCCTCCTCTCTGTCCCCTCTCACTGGGAACAGAGTGGGTGGATATGGTTAGCAGCAGTCATAACAAGCATTTTTTCAAAATGAGCTTCATCTGACGACAAGCTCGGACATATTGAATGCCCGACAGTGTTTTCCAGTCCAAGTCTCTAATGATGCTGTCCACCAGGATAGCGGGAAGATATAGAAAAAAAAAATGTTTTTGGAAATGGAGACGACGCCATCCACCAAGGCAGTGTTTTTGGCATCTCACACACAGCTGGATGTGTACAGCTTCTTCAGGCTGCTTCAAATATTTTCACTGAATTCACCCCGAATCATTATGTTGTCACTTCAATTTCAGTCTCACATATGGCATTATGTGTCTTAATGTGTGTGGTTATTACACTTATTACTTTACCAGAGTGTGTCCAACAACTTGCAAAGCTTCACCAATAAACTAATCTCCATTTACTGTCTGCCGCTGATGCCGTAAGTACAACTCTGCTTTCCATATCCGTGGTCACTGCCAGGTCTCATCCACCCTATCCATCTTTTTTCATTTCATTTTGACACCTGAAGTTGCCATCCTGTAATACAGAAAAAGTAAAAGCTATAGAAAGGTGACAACAGTTTTCCCTCCTAGTTTACCTCCCTGCACCACACTGAGTCTGACAAGCTGCTGAAAAATAGGAGCCGGTCACATTTCAGCCTCCAAAGAATGTGCAGGGGCTGTGAGTAACCCTGTGGTCTGCTTCGGTATGTTTGGTCTGGCTCTTCATAATATCATGTAGTGTGCCATTGAAGACCGAGGGCATGAACACCAAAGAGAAGTGCTGAAGGCGTTTCTGCTTTGGACTATAATCGATGCCATAACCTAATAGTAGCACTGTAATCAGTCTTCCACCTAATATTAGCACCATGGCTTTTTTCTCCAGGGTGGCGGTCAGTGTGTTTGGCTCTGCGTATCCTCTTTGACCTTACGTTCAGTCCTGCGGCTTTGTAAAGCACCTCCTGGCATCATTAGCAGTCAGCACATTAATAAAATACTGCTTCAGCCTTGTATGTGATGCTTTTGCCCGAATGTAACACAGGCGATAATGATACTTGTGATTTGCAAAACAGACTCAGTTTCAATTGTAATCCTTCTTACCAGAATGGATTACTGAATTGATCCATTATGCTTCTCTGCATGTCAAATGTATTAACTTCTTGAGCTGTTTTTGCCATATGGTTTCATCATTGAACCCCACTCAGGAAATCTCATGGAGCTGCTCTCCTTTATCAAAACCATAAGTGCCTGCAAAAGCAGGCACTGAGAAAAGGTCCAGTTACGTAGAGAAATAAATTATGCGTCCCAGAAGAACTGAACATGAACATAAAGATAACTTGGTCAGTGCCCCTCAAATCAGAGTGGATATTCTATATCACCCCCACTGGCAATTGTTGCACCTCTTACACTGCAGGGTCCCTTTCTAATGTTGCACCTGTGCTGAATTTGCAGGAAAACTCATATCCTCGCCCAAAAGAGAAGAGCATGTCAATTAAACTAGAAGCTGATCTCTGGTCAATCAAACCACCCAGTATGTGCTCTCACTGTGAATTAAATTTAAAATTGATATCCCCAGCAAGGCCAATACTTTTTTTTTTTTTTTTTTGTTCTGCCACTAAATGTCGGAGATTTATCATTCATACATCCTAGGGTTTTGTGTAGGTACTTTTGGACCTCAGGTTCAGTGGGTTTGATGCTCAGCCAGGGACAATATCAAATCCATGCCAAGAGTTCAAGCTGTGAACGCTTGTCTGAGAGTTACCGTAAATCCTTCTGCCCGCACCACTAAGAAGCTCAGAAAGCCACAGCCCTGCTATTTACCACCCCTGTGGTCCTTACAGGTAGTCACTGAGACTCCCCGAATTATGATCTCCGTGTATAGGGGAGCAATACAAGAACAGAGCTCAATGGATAAAGGCCTACCTGTTGCCCCTTATTTTCCTCAGTGGATAAGGACTGGGGCTGTCAGTTCTCCACTGTGTTGATTAATATGGCACTTTATTGGATATGATCCTGATGATTAATGGCATATTATCCTGGCCCTCTGATAGAAACATTCAGATTTCAGTATTTCCTGGTTGAACCTGATATTTCTGGATGTTATTCCTCAACATGCTCAACTTGTGAATGTGATAAATACATAACTCCACTTGCTTACTTAACTGTTCAGGCTACCCCTGTTTGACATTTCTAATGTCCCAGTTGTTTAAAAGCTGGGGTAAGCAGAAATCTGGAGAGGAAAAGAGAAAGTTAGAATTTGAAAACACAGTACAGCCACACTTCTGCAGATCTCTCCTCACGTTTCCTACACGCATGAAATACAGGGACATAAACACAGCCACGAGCTTTTGGCTACAATTAGCAGAAGACCAGGCTACAACATTCAACGCAGCCTCCCATTGCATGCTTCCATAGTTAATGCGCCTACACAGCCAATCACCTGCAACACATTTAGACTTCCCAGTCTTGGGATACATTTTCGAAGGTCTGGAGACTCGGATGTCTTGACTTCATGATGGAATTTGTACCTATTGATGCCACAAAATTAATATTATTTTGAAGATGTTTTCTAGGAAAAAAGACAATAAGCAATCGATCTTAAGTTAAGATTTTTTTTCTCCAGATTTAAATTGGTCTGTCAGTGAGGTCTGGGAGGTGAAGTCCAACACTGCCCTCACCAGGAGAACACTACAGGCTTCTGGGATCACACATCTAGGTCTGTCGCTGGCCCCCAACTGCTGCCCAGGCCTCTGTGACGGGGAGGGGCCAAGATTGAGTGGGCTAGGGGAGACAACACACCATAGCTGTGTGCAACTGCACAGTGAGTCCTTTCGTTCGTTGCCATGCTGTAGCTGACCGCAGGATTGCAGTGTTTACTTAAGAGCCGGTGCATAAGAGAAAGGCGGACCACCGGCAGTCACCACCCGCTGGGCTCTGGGCAGGACCTGGGGCTCATCTTTGTTGAAAATGGCTCTGAAACCTGCCACCTCCCACCGGGCTGGCCTATATTTAGCAACAAACTGAAAAACCTCTTCATTCTTAAAAAACTGTTTAGGTTTCCATTGAATAGGGGGTTCAGGGGAGGACGGGTTGTGATGTTTCACTCATGTGGTCTGAGAGATGCATCTTTTTGCCATGGGCTCACCTGGACAAGATAATATCACAACTTACCAGAGATGGGAGTAGTCAGTGTCCAATTAATGCAAAGTGACATGGGATTAAATAAGAAGATAATTAGAGGTCCCGGGGAATTTAGTGGGAAAATTTGATCTGCGGCACAGCTACATAACAGCTAACCGCAAAAGAAAAGAAAAGAAAAAAGCTGAACTCTTTATGAAAAATACCCTCTGTGTAAACTAGTGGAACAGCTCTGAGTCTACAACATATCATCAAAAAATAGATGAATGAAATTGCACTTAATTTTGAGACAAAATATACTCACCACATGACTTTACATGGTCCCCTTAAAAACAAATCCATTCAGAAGTAAAACTTCTCTGATATTTAACTTGGATGGCAACTAGTTTTGAAGCATCTGAATGTTTAGTGATTGACTATTTTTGCTTTATTTATTTTGTTTGTGCTACTTGTTTATGTCCTTGCATGTTTTCTTCTCATGAAGATGATGATTTGCTGAGCCTGCCTTTTTCTGTTTGCATGTTGTTCTACTCTTCCCACTCCTCAACGTCTCATTGAACTCTAAAGGAGGGCAAATCCGAGACAGGACATGCGTATTACATGTTTTCATTTGCCCTTATATATGCCTCAATAGTGAAACAATCCCTCTTTTCATGCCCATGGATTCATTCAGTGGGTGGCGGGAGCACCACTATGATTGGGGATGAGGGAACTGGGTGATTTTTTCCAAGGTGAGCACCTCATGGGAGATGACTGTTCGCTGCCATTAGTTTAAGTGCAGGAGTGTCAGTTAACCCGACACTGGCACCAGCAATACTTAATGCCAGATGGAGGGAGCTGTCCTTGATGTCTTAACAAGCAGGCGCAGAGAAACAAGCCTTTATTCAGTGTGAGAGAACATAGAAAAAATTGATAACTTAGCAAGGTTACCACAAAGTGTACGTTAAATCCCACATAGGAAAGGGAGGGATAAAGGAGATTGAAGGGGGTGGGGAGGGGCATAAGTCCAAAGTGGATAAAAACACAGTTTAGATGTTGCTGACTGTAATTTTTTATTGCGTTCAAAATACGCAGGAATATAAAACAAAGCAGCGGTTGTCACGCTAAAGGGTCCAGCTGCTTAAGAGGTGTCAAATTATTGTACCTCAGCTGGATACATGGGTGTTGGAAGCCAGGGGGTGAGAAAAGAGCCAAACCCAGCAGACTTTGGCACATTTGTCCTTTACCGCTGGCACGGATGAGCCACGCTGTGAGGCTTCAGAGCATCGATAGGCCCCCGGTGTTTTACTACCCAAAACTATGAGCTGCTACAAGAGCCGAACCCTCAAGACTGCCTCCTGGAAGGACAGTAAACATGACGACAAGTGCTTTTTCCACACGGTGCACCTCCTTGCCCCTTGACCAAATAGTTCTGATGTAGGTCCAGCTAAAGAGCAGTTCATTCAGGCAGCAAGACAGTGTGAGGCCTAGAAGTTTCAGTTTTCAAGTTTGAATAAATAAGATCATATCAGCTGAAGTACCAGGTTTTTGGGGAATGTGTTCTGGCTGCAGGAGCTGGATCTGAGAGCTATTACTTAAAATAACTTGACACCAGAAAATACCTCTAAATCAACCAGCAAGGAAATTACAAACACAGTCATGTCATTCTATGGAAGCACCTCATACAAAGGTCTTGAAAGAGGTCTCTTGTTGTCAGCTTTGATAAAACCCATTCCCTTTTCTTTTTTGGTACTTAATTGAAAATTGAGCTTGAGTCCTGCCAACGATTGCAATAATATGCTGAATGCACTGAGTTGTTGGCATGTTCCCTGATCTGGCACTTGCAATTATGAGTGCTGCTGAGTCTCTGTTGATTGTCTACTCCTCATTCATTAGGTAGTTATTGCTGACGATCCTGAATGGTGACCCTTGCTTGAGTGAGGGGCCTGTGAGCTCAGAGTGCAGGTATCGGGGAAAGAGAGGAAACAGTTCAGGGGCATTGCTGTCTCACACATCACAGGAGGCTTTGAGAAGCCCTTGGCTCTTCCTATACTGGTCCAGTACCGGTGTTCAGCCTTGTGGACAGAAAAACTAAGCAGAGGCAGGTCTGTTGAGAGCTTTGGCCAAACTAAGCACGGAAATATTCCTTTCCTGTTAACTCAAGAGTCTGGCAGTCACCTGTGTGAGGTTGCCCTCTCTTTTTAGTCGCAAGCCACTGGCCTTTCGGTTCCACCATGTCAGACACTTAAGAAAAGGCCTGTCTGGTGGTCAGTCATGAGCGGAGTCAAATATATGGTGCCTGAGATATGAAAGCTTTGTGAGTGTTTTGACACTTCACTGGACTTTACTGTCATTTTCTCTTAACTAAGGAAATTTTCCCATTGCTAGCTGTTCTGGCAGAAGAACTTTGTGTCACTTGCTGAATGGTTGAGAATTGTCAGGTCTGCACTTTGGGACAATGGCTACACTTCTGTTTGGTTAAGGTTGTTCACTGTGTTTGGCACACAGTAGCTCACTCACACAGGCTTAGATGAACAGTTTTTGTTTGGTCTGAAGTCAGCAGAAACATGGTATACACAAAATAATAACATTGTTTCATAGTTAGCAGAACTAAGCATGTTGCCCAGTGTTGGTCTGGAGGAATATCTATGGTCTGCTGCACCTAATGCTTTTTGTCAGCTGAGATTTAACAAACAAAACTCTACTGATGCTAAAAACGTCATTGAGGTCAAGGCAACTGCTGGTTCCATTAACAACTCTATCAAGAAATAACAATAGATAAAGAAAGACCAAGTGTTTGTGCTTGTGCTGTTCTCCAGGTGAATGCAAATGGATATGGAGGATAAAATAATTACTTCATAAAAGGGGAAGCTGCTGGGCTGATCTCAGGCACACTTGTGCAGAGCTTAAGATGTCAAGGGACGTGTGGAGGACTACTGTGGTCGAAACCAGTCAGCGTGCTTCTTGCTCCTTCTTGAGGGATTTCTGTTACATATTATAACCTGATATGCCTTAACGCAATAAAGGCATTTTAACAACACCCTTGGCTCTGTGCAAGTGTGCCTGAAGTAAGCCCAGCAGCTTTCCTTTGTTTTTGTTAAATTTATAGGTTGGCCCTTTTAAAATAAAATAAAAAATATTGATTACAGCCCCTTTAAGTGTGTTAATAGTGTCTTTAAGCTCCCGAATTGTGAAATGGATCAAAGATTTACAGCAGTGGAGCTTGTTTCGGTCAGCTGCTGGAGAATAGGCACTGAGTGGCTCTAACAGATCAAATATGTGTTGATCCTTTCATGTCAATGCATTACATTTTTAGGAGATGGATGGCCTACATTAGTTTTCCCCCGAATAGTGTCCAATGGGTGGACAGTGTGGACTACATGGAAGTTCACACATAGTAATGTTTGCCTGAAGTTCAGTGAGGACATGAGCAAGTGTGTGTCTGTACTCAATGGCCAAATAAAACAGGAAAAGTTCAAATCATAATGCAGTAGTACCTATGATACAAACAGGCAGGGGGCCAAATGGGCATCAACAAGGGCCAGAGAGGCAGTCTCATTTTTCCTCCTGACAGAAATGTCTACAACTAAATGTGTGTCCTTTAAGTAGAGTTTGGATTGTCAACAGATGAAAATATACAGTGTGAGCACTACTAGTTGGCTGTTCCTAGGCCAGGACACACAAATCTCAACTTCTGTGAAATACACTGTTCCCGCTGCCCGCATCCTACCCTCCTTTTTGTACAGGAAACTGCCCAGGACTTGATCTTAATTAGTTTGGCTCTGAGTAATAACATCCTCTGAGGATTAGAGATAGTTGTGCTAGATTAGTCCAGCAAAACAGACCTTTTTTGTACTGTGGCACTTTAAAAATCTTAATGTGTGAATTTTGCGAAACAGAATAAACTTTTATTTAAAAAAATAAATAAATAAAAGAAACGCACAACTGAATGTTTGGTAGCTATAGAAATCTGGCCTAAGCAACACGTTTACGCCCATGAGATGACAGGACTATGATCATAGGGTGTTGAAATTTAGTAATGTTGATTTCACAAGTATGTGTTTTGTTGTGTCAGTAGAATTGGATCAGACATTTTCTGGGTGGTAAACGTTGACTTTTCCTAAGCTACTTCTGTGGTTGGCTCAATTGGGATTTAGAAATACTTAATATCCAAGATAAACTTGACCAAGGAGTTTGTGTTCAACATTTTTCTAAGTGATCAGAAATCCACTTTAAGAACACAGACGTTTGAGTTTATGTTCACTTGAGATGTGTCTTGTGTCCCAATGATAAACAATTGTCTTAATGTACCTTCACACAGGCCTTTAAATTCTCATAAACTGTGTTTTGTCTTCCTGCCAATTGTTACGTTTGTTCTCTAAACTTGTTTTACAATAATCTGTCAGGAAAATGTGACTTTTGATGATTAAAGAGGCGCCTTTGATCATTTTTCAGAGGCCATGACTGTTATGCCTAAAGAGGCACGCTGTATGATTCTTGGCGTGAACTTTATTTTCTGTATAAATTACATACAAAGAAAGCTTAAGAGGTGTTTCTAAAGGGCTCAACATTTTTTATGTGCACACTCCTTTGGCAAATCCATTATGGAAAAGCTGAACTAGTTGTCCAGTGGCGTAGTTTAGTGTGGCTTGCAGCTGAGGTGGGGATCAATTGCTTGGTTTCTGCAGCAGCATCCCAGAAAGCTTTGAGAGGCAGTCCTGAAGGACAGGTGGGGAGCCACACACTGCTACTCCAGACCACTGTCCCCACTGCAGGAAGGCAGGGAGGTTGCACTGCACCACACACTTAGAGACTAGCATGCTCAGAGTACTTTGACGGACAGTAGTTTCTTGCACGCTGACTGAGAAGGTGCTGCTTCTGGAGATTACGTTTCATTATTGATTAACTGATTGGTTCCATGAGATTTCAGTAAATACTGCAAATGAGCCTGTTTGCAGGACATCCAATTGCTGCTCACATGTATTTAACTATTCAATACAGTTCACTGTTTATTAGGTTACTCCAAAAATTGCCATCACTTCCCCACAGTCTGATTTGACATCTTTCTCTTTCCACTCCAAAATGTGACGATATTTAATTTTCAGCAAAATTAAAGAGCAGCAAGTTGTCCTATGAGAAGAGCCAGAGCCTATTTAGTGTGTCATTAGGAGAGTCACTATTAGGGTGTAGAGTTACTCTGGAACCAACCAGACACGTTTGTGGTATTGCATCATCATTAATAATTAAATATCAAAAATGCTTCAAACTTTCACACAATACTGGGAACGCTCAGATGTGCAGAAACAGCTGTGTGGTTGAAAAATAATGGAAAACATTCTGATGATGTTGTTGCTCTTCAACGCAGGAGCACTTTCAGGAAAGCTTGATTAGTGCTAAACTCTGAAAAGCAGATTCAACACAGACAAACAGGAGCAAATTGATTCATGAATTTACTCCTTAAATATGAGCCATTCATTGTTCTTGAAGATCGTGACTGGCTCTTGTCTGGAAACAAACTCGTTGTTTGTTGTTTTTCTTCTTTTTTTTTTTTGGCCAGACAAAGAAGAACATTTGAATACAGTTATATGTTGTTGTTTTTTTTTCCCTTCTTTCTGGATTTATTTATTTATTTTTTATTTTTTGCATATCAATCAAAGAAGAAAACAACTACCAGGAATGTTGATCGTATAAATAGTTGTTGGTTGCAGACCTACGATACACCTGTGATTACATTTTCTGTTAATGATTTGACTATGAAAATTTAAGCATTTTCATGAAAACACTATTAAACTAACTAAAACACTAACAAAACACAAAAAGCATGCTAAACTGAAGATAAACAAAAACAGATAAGGGTTTAAAGAAATGAATTATTCTTCAAGACCAGAAGCGGAAGGAAAGCGTTAGATCAGTCATATTTGATATTTTATTATTCTGGTGCAAATCTTTTAACAAATCTGTGATTAATCTGATTATGGAAACCCAGACAACACAGAGAGAAATTGGGGATTTGAGTCGCCCAAGGCAGATGCAAACTTTTCCCAGTTGGTCATTCAGCCTTTACAAAAACACATTAGAACTAGCATTACTGAATTACTGAATGAGGAAATTGACCCTTTTTTTTAGTTTTGTTAATTAAATGTCAGTGTTTTGGAAAGGATACTAAATCCAGAGCTCCAGTGTAACCCATAATGTGGCTGATGCTGCCCTCTTCTGTTACATGAGCAGACTTCAACTACATGGTCTTAATGTTTGGTCACAAATTACGTAACATAAAAACCAAGATTATAGCCATTTCAAATTACCTATCTTTGCTTCAAATCATATCAAAACAAATTTTCCCCTCTTGCAAAAATAGCAACTTTCCCACATCCTCCATCTTAAACTGATTTGTTGTAGTTTATGAGTTAATTTGTTGTTAAGTTACATTTTCTTCTGCATATTAAGTGCTTGAACACAGAAAACGTTAAGGAATGTAGCATTATTCCTTCATATAACTGTTCTCAGGCTGCAACCAACAATTCATTATCAAACTGTACAGAATAAATGGGAAGTAGCTTAGATCTGTTTGGCATACAGTGCAATAGAGCTCAAAAGTGCCATATTACCATTATTCCTGTTTTATCTCATTGAGAAACACATCTTTGTTTTTCATGCTACTTACTTACTGATAATATTATGTTGTGTGAACAGTTATAAAGTTTGAACACGTTTGAACTGTGATAAAAATGCAGTTAATCCTTGTTGGTGTCCATCAGCAAAGAGGGT
Organism: Echeneis naucrates; assembly: GCF_900963305.1. NCBI lineage: Eukaryota > Metazoa > Chordata > Actinopteri > Carangiformes > Echeneidae > Echeneis > Echeneis naucrates. Next base: position 16,644,887 of record NC_042526.1, on the reverse strand, counting down.
CAGATCCAAGAATTTACTACTTTTGTCAATATTGCTATACATGGTGTTTTTCTGCTATTTCAACCGCCCCTGACCTAGCTGGAGGTACCCACTCTACCCAGAGCCATTCTGGTCTGTAATAATTGACCTTTTACCAAGCATATAAAAGTCAGAAAATAGTGAAAAGTACTTTCAGAATGCAGACTTTTTTTTGTTTGATCACCAGAGAGGTTACAAATGGCAAACCTAAACACATTTGAGAAGATGGCAGTGGCGAACTTTATTCTAGAAAACTTCATTATCAGCAGGTCTTCTTTCAGCTGAACGATTTCAGCTCCTGAGTGCTGGTTACTTTCTGGGGAAATGAGGAAATAGCCATGTGTTGTAGATGTTCACAGGTGCCGAGCAGCAGGTTTATTATCGGTGTATTATTTATTTATTTATAGAGCGAACTGTCAGTCACCATGCAGGATGAGACAAAACGCCACAGTAAACCCGGCTAAGTGTCACTGGCACTGAGCCGCCATTAACATTGTTCTCTCATCACTCACTGCGACTCGACAGGGTCACTCAGGATGACTTCGGCTGGTTCATCAGTCATAGTAACTTAAATAAGGCCGGTAAACTTCGACAGTCGTATCCATGTCGTGCTTCGGGTTAGCGCGGGGCCATTATCTAAAACACAGGTTGCGGTTTCTTTGTGGCGGCGGCCTGTGACCGTTCCATTCATAGCAGGCCAATCAGAGGCCGGCGTACTGCGGGCCTCCAGCCAATAGCGGCTCTGCTTCTTTCTTAGCCTTGTTGCGACCGCGGACAGACAGAGGCAAGTGGACCGGGTGGAAGCTAAGCTAATTTAGTTAGGTTGCAACCGGTTAATTTAGATTTTCTGCTCCAGCTCCAGTCGCGACTCACGTGTGAGTGTGCTCAGAAAAATCAGAGGCCGCAGTCGGAGAGTTAAGTATCGGGCTAAGAGACTCGGCCTAACGGTATTTTAGCAAAACCGCTTCTTCCCCGCTAGCGGCGGGTCGGCGCCAGTCCTGTTTGACAACAGCGCTGCTCGGTCACGTTCCCGCTGTTGTTGATGTTTTTTCTAGCTGCAGATTGAAGCGGCAAAAAAAAAAAAAAAACACGTACGGAGGCTTCACATAGGTGGAAAAGGAAACGCGAAAACATGGCAGAATTTCTCGAAGACCCGTCGGTACTCACCAAAGATAAGCTGAAGAACGAGCTCGCTGCCAACAATGTGCCACTTCCCAGCGGAGAGCATAAAAAAGAAGTGTACGTGCAGCTGTACCTGAAAAACTTAACCGCGCTGAACAACAAGAAGAGCCCGCCAGCAGACACATTCTCCAGCGACGACGAGCTGCCTGCTCCCGTGGTGTCCAACAAAAGTCGCTCTGGCAGAGTAAGTTTGGTTTCGTTTTAATGAGACATTTTCGTAGTTGTTTTTTTTTTTTTAATTATTATCATTATCTATTTGTGGATAACTGATGCGACGCTGCGGTGTATATGTGAGGCTAGCTTTGATTTATTCACGTGAGTGTATTACATATTATTTTATTCCTTCCTTTTTTTTTTGTATTATTCGTGCAGAAAGCGACCAAAAAGACAGACAAGCCCCGCACAGAGGAGCTGGAGGTGACAGAGCTCACAGATGAAGATTTAAGACAGCAGCTGGCCAGGCATGGTGTGGACTCAGGGCCCATTGTTGGTGAGTTACCGGAGGATGGTGAACATGCTAGTTACTGAAGGACACTTGACGTTACGACTCTTTCATGTAAATAATGAAGACAAAGATGCAAGGCATTTTGAATGAAGTGAAGCATGTCGTTTGTCTTTGTTTCAAGTATCTCATCAGGCTTGTGTGTTTTCTGGGTATGTTTAAAAAAATCAAAGCCATGAAACTCATATTTTTCTATCCAATATGGATATCAATATTTAACAGTGTCTACATTTTTTTTTTTTTTTTAAGAAAGGGAGTATTTCAGATTTTACAATTTGATTGAACAATGTCTCAGCGACTTTCAATGTTATGTGTAAAATATGATTTTAGGTAAAACCTGCAGGGAAATCCTCAGCACTGTTGTTCCAGAAATCTGACTTTTACTTGAAATCTGAAATTATAAAGCTTTTTATTTATTTATTTATTTAAATGGGTAAATCTATCCATCCATCCTTACATTTATTTTCTGTGTTTTATCCAAATAGAGGTTGCAATGAGATAATCTGGAAGTATTACTAATATGTGTGTCTCTTAATCATATGTCACATGATGGTGTTTACTAATTTTGAATACAAAACAGACAAGTAATTGCGTTGTTGGTGTTATTTGGTTTAAGTTTATCAAAAAAAAGGTCAAGTTGAACTTTTGACAGTAGAGAAAATGGAAAATAGAGCTAATTTCTTTAAAGACTTGTAGTAGTAAAAAATTCTTTTGAGTACATTACATGAATGCCAAGTTTCTGAGATATATTTGCAACAGCATATAATTTATTAATCATATTTCACCGTTAAAATAAGTTGTTATAGACATTTGCAGATGTTGCTCATTGAAGCAGTACTGCATGCATCAGTGGGTAGGATTATTTATTTAAAAAAATTTATGTCCTGGTGAAGTGAAAGTAAAACGTACAATTTAATTTACCTCTTTTTATTCTTCTGCTCACTCCATTCAGCCACCACCCGTAAGTTATATGAGAAGAAGCTGCAGAAGCTGTTGGATCAGCCTCCAGCTGAACCAGAAGCTCCTACAGATGTCACAACTCTTCCCAAGGCTGACACTAACCAGAATGGAAACACAAATTCTGACCAGTACAGTGACAAGGAAGATGGTGAGTAATGACTGCAAACTGCTCAAGCATTTTAGAAAAGTTACTATACCTATCAAAAGAAATAACATAACAAACGGTTGTCTTACCGGTTTATTGAGATCTACAATTTTTTTTTTTTATGTCACCTGTTTTCCCCCCCCCCCAGATGATATGGCTGCTGCTGAACCAGAGCCAGTCCCTGTGGTAGAGAGACCTGTGAGGAGCCGAGGGAAAGCTCCAGTCACCGTCAGAACCAGCAGCAGACGACAAACCAAGGTGAAAATCATTTTTTTGATTCTTGACCTTGTCAATAAATGTTATTTCTGTTTTTGTGAGCTTGTGTTTATATTGTACTGACAGATTTTGGAGGAAATAATTATTGAAGAGACCCCAAAGAAGGCCAATGAAAGTGTTGTTGAAGATATCCTTGCCAATGAAATAAGCACACCAACAGGAATCAGGTAACAATTAATCATGAATTCTTCTTTTCACTTCTTTCTTCATTTGGGCGACCTAAATTTTAGCCTATAAGTTGGAGGAATAGAGCTCATAGCTCCCAAGTGTATTCCAAGTCTTTTTTTTTTTTTTCAGTTGGTGGAGATTGTTCAGTTTTCATGAAGACAACTGTCACATCAGAGACCACAGACATTGGGAAATTTAACCCATACATTTAAGGTGGTCTTAGGAGTCAGATTTGACAGCTGTCTCAATACCACCTGACTAGATGTCACTTGAATGAAGATAAATGGGAGTTCTAATTGGACGTTTGTGTGGAAAGCAAGTACATTGAACAGTGTGTGAAGTGTTTGTGCGGAATTAACATTTCAAGTCTTTATTGTTTCTCTGATCAGTGCGACTTGCAGGCGCCCAATCCGAGGGGCTGCTGGTCGACCTGTAAAACCAAGTGAGTACTGGCTGGATGACTCCCGCATACAACACAGCGTCTGGACCGAGAGCCGCTCCTACTCTGAATCTTTCGCTCAACCGAGCACCATTATCTCTTCAAGCAAACCCGAAGCTGGACGAGGTGTCCTGTCCATGTTGTTCAAGCTCCTGCTCCTTGTTGTGGTAGGTGTTTGTGTTTACTATGCCTACCAGAACCTGGATGAGGATCAGGTCAACACCATCAAAGGCCTCCTGGACAGCGTCGTCGTCCCACTCCAGGGCGCTGTGAACAACGCAGCAACTTATCTGGGCATCAGCAGCAGTGGTTCTACAGAGGGTGGTGGCAAGTAAAGACCCTCAGCAGCCCCTTGCCATGACCATCCCCATCCCATCTCCCTGCACCTGCCACAGCACACCACAACTTAAGCAGTAAACTTGGCTCGCCTCTTACATTTTCCTACATGGTTGGACAAAGGACAGATTTAATTACAACAGTAAACAAATTCCTCTCTGGATTCATGCTTTCCTCCCACCACAAGAGGGAGGTATAACTCAAACAGTAGCTACTGGATAACACTGTTTTGTGGCAGTCAGAAGAGACTAATTTTAACGTTCATTTTAATCTGTGAATTGTTTGTGTCTTTGTGTGTATTTAACCCTTGTCTGTAGAAACAAGTGCAGAATGGAGAGGCAAGTTTATCCATGCATGGTTATAGTTTTTGAAAGTCATACTGTAGTTTTTAATGCTCTGTGCCAGGTGTTTTTCTGATGGTGAAGTGCCTGGACACTGTTAGCACTTAGTGCCCTCCTATTTTTCAAGCACAAATCAGCGCTACTACTAATACCAGAATGTCTACACGTGTCTCTATGAATTTCAAAAATTTCTCTAGCTGTAGAATTAGGTAGAATGATTCATTATTTCTATGGTGCTCAGGTCAATTCAGCTCAACCTCTTTATTGTGGTCTGTGCTTGGAGGACACGCATGGTGTAATCAGGTCACATCACTGCATGAGGAAAATCAGCCCATGTTCAAGTTGAAGTAAAAATAAGTCAAATAATAAGTAAAAAGGTTTTTTTTTTTGTTTTTTTTCCTTTCCCCCCTTTTTTGTGGCTGATCTCTGCTTGAGACATCATGTTTGGCTCCATGTTTATAACTAAACTGATAAAACTGGTCACTCTATATTGTAATCATGATTTTTACTGACAAAGACAATTTACTGTCCTTTTGAGATGGTGTACCATCCTCTTCAATTTTAAAACATCTTTTAAATCAGTTGGCCTTTTAGCAGATGATTAATTTCAAGGACTCCTTGAAAAAAAACTCAAATTGCTGTTTTATTCCAGCCCTGCCGCTGTGCCCAAATAAGTTTACATGCTTGGGTTTTAGTGCTCTGTTGTGCTTTCTTTTATTTTCTTGTTTTTGTTGGATTTCTGATCCTTCAGTCCTGAATGCAGGACTGGCTGTTGCAGTGCACCCACATAGCCCACCTCACTGACTGCACGTATAAAAAAAAAACAAAACAATGGCAAATCTGGACAAAGTAAATATTTTGGGTTAAGTGTAATCTCTTCAGAGCTCTTGATTACTTCTGCCTGTGCAAATTATCATAATTCAGACGCTGTAGGTTCCTCCAAGGTGCCAGGATTTATTCACAAGGGTGGGAAGATTTCTGGGGGTCTTTGTTTCTACTTTGATATTTTTCTAAGGTGGTGTGTTCAACTTTTTTATAGCACATTTTAAGGTTGCATTTGAAAGCAATATAAAATACACACAAGTGATACTGTATCTTAATTTGAACCTTACTGACCTAACAACTGATTTATCATCAGGCAGCTCTCCCACAAAGGACAGAAATGACGGGTTATGTGGGTAAGGATTTTTAATCTGTTTATTTATGATAATGTAGGCGGTGTATCATAAAATAAACTTGGTTGTCACGAGACATTTTTTTTTTTTCTTTTATTTTCTATGGCTCAGCTCAAACTCTAGGTTAGGGACTAAACCAGCACTTTGAATTAATTTATGGCAGCAACCCATACTTATGTGGGTATGATAATTAATTGTATATAATAATGAACATCATGTTACTATTTGGCAAGTTTTCAAGAGGCTTTCTGACACTGTAAAAAATGGCGGGTGCTCACACATCCCCAGAGCAGTAAACTGCTGGAAGTATGCACAGACATAGTTGTATACATCATTTGCAAAAAATGTAGCTCGTCAAGTTTTTAAGAAGCCCTTCCACCTTCCGTAAAAGATCAACTACAAGCGTAAGGTAGAATAACACAAAACTAATACAATGCAAAATGGTTCCTCATATTCAGCATTACCAGCATATACAAATTTCAGAGATAATTAACAGACTAATTTAATGTCATTGTGTAAATGTGAATTTATTTGCCTACCAGATCCACCACCTTCAACCATCATAAAATATAAAATCACACTTTACACAATAACCTTTAATTGCTGCCAAATACACATTAATGAAATATATATTCCCTCATAGCTCATCAGTAGTAAATAGGAGGACTTACATGTGTTAGCTGTTTATAACGCTTACCATTATTCAATTACCTAACACTGAATTCAGGAGCAGCACAATACTTTGATTTTACTGAACTGACATTTTTTTAGCCTTGCCCACAATATAAACATATCTGCCATCAAGTTGTCCGTGACTTGAGTCTTTTGATTGCGTCAAATGTTCTTCCAATACGTTCCCCTTTTCCTGCTGTGACTCTGGTAAATTTGATCCAGCTGATGACATCCTCTCAGGTCCCTGTAGTTCACCCTGTGAGACTGGCCCGTGCTGGCAGCTGCTGGGTGTGTATTAACTCTGTGTCCTGCTCATTTAAAATAGACGAAAGCACTCAACACTTTCTACACATTTCATTCTTTGATTCTGAGAACCCAGAAATGTAGAGAAATCCACTTTTTTTTTTTTTTCAAGTTGTCACACTGAACCCACCCATCCTTGTGTTTTAATGTGATGCATTGCCATCATTTGTGGACGTGATGTCTCTACGCTGATTTCATCCACGTGCAGAGTAAATATGAGTGACCATGCTGTTCTGTGACAGCCAAGAGGACGCTGTAAACCCACACCAGAGCATGGGGTAGATTTACAGTATGAATCAGGACAGAATTATAAGACTTAATATGAATGGAGAATATGATCCATTAGGATGTCAAACAACTTCCAGATGCTGCTAAACCAAGAAGAGACACTTGGACTAAAACTATACGCCCTCTCCTGGGGATTAAATGAGTAGTTTTTTGTTTGTTTTGTTTCGTGTTTTGGACCTCCGGGGAAAACTTTTGTGGAGTTACGCACGAGAAACAATGTTTCTATAACTGCGGCAGAAACTGGCTGATTGTAAGTAAATACAAAGAATCTGAGTAATAGTAATTTTGAGTGCACCTGCTCTTCACAGCTAATCAGATCATATCTAGTTATTAACAGTGCTTCCTTTGAAGATGAAGTGCAGTTAAGAGATTCAGGGGTGGGTCAAAAGACTCAACTTCAAAATTAGTTTTGATCTGCAGAAACAAGGTTTTCTTTGGCACCAGTTTTTCTTAACTTATCTTTATTTAATGTTTATCTAGTGAATGTTGTACCAGCTGACTGAGGTGAAAAGTGCTGAGCCAAACTGACTGTCGGGGACGGAGAGGCTTAGTCAATTAAATCCAGTAGGCTGCAGCCTGACAGCACCGCAGAGGAGCAGGCGCACACAGCAGCACGACAAGGTGAGTCCACCTGCAGATTAGGAAAAAGGACCAAAAATGTATTCTTAATTTAGCTGGACCCTCAAGACAACAGGTAAACCGTCAGGGCTTCATATTGAGTAAATTTGTAGGAAGCCGACAGATCTGGACTGAGATGGTTGTGTTATTTTACTTGATGGGGAGGATTGTATTTATTTACAATTATACCAAACTTGATTTTTTTTTGTGAAGAAAGTAGAACATTTTTGCCAACAACAGCAACAAAAGCTTAACTTGAGTCCCATTTTACATTTTAGAAATCTATTTATCAGCAATGTATAAGTGGGTCTGTTTAAAGTTGTTTTTACGGATGTTTGACTGCTATTTTTCAGTGCTAAGAATCGTCTGCAGCATCTAAAGGTGAAGGTCTTTCTTTATCACAAAGAACGGACTAGCAGCTAAAGCATCATTAGCAGAGTTTGTGTTGTGTTTTGGAGTTTCTGGAGGGAAGAAAGGAAAACTTACACAACACACCATGTTATGCCTGCACTTTAGGTCTTTCCAACGTAAAATTGTGTAGAATTATTAAACGTTTATGGATTATACTCCACAGTTTAACGTGCAGCTTTATGAGTGATTTTATCTGGCATATCTTCTTCTTTGCTGCAACAGTTCAAGTTCAAGTGTGACTTGTCTGTGTCACACACACATTCGTCAGGTCCAGACAGCCACCCTTTCTACAACATAAGCATGAAAATGAACTACCCAAATTTGAATTTTGTGATTAACCATTCAGGCACCAACCGTGTATTTATCGTGAAACTGCTGTCCCCCCCGTGACCTTGCAGGCTGAGCCAGTAACTGCTCATGGTTCACATGTTTGGAGTGCACAGCACTCTCTCTTGGTCTTCCAGTTTAACGACAGCTATTGAATGGACAATTTCAACTAGGACTTTTGATGAGCCTGTATATACCCTGTTTAATGTGTGGGATCATTTTTCACATGCATCAATACCTCCAGCTCTTCACAAGTTTGATGCTGCTAGTCAAACTGGCCCCCAAATGAATAATGTTGCCGAATATTCACTAAGTCATGTATAATTCACATTCTCTTAACAATGGCATTGTTATAGTTGTAATAATGGCTAACGCATTGCACTGTGCTCATCTCAAACTGAGAATTAGGACAACACAAATTATTACATAAATTGATAGTAATAAAGAGAGGAATCAATCAGTTGTTCTTCTGAGACATCCTTTTAGTTCCAAGTTTATGTTGGTCCATAGAGCAGGTGCAGCAGATGGACACAGTGTTAAGGGATTATACTAACTCCTTTAACAGTCTGCAGTCAGTCAGTCAAGTTTGGCATCCGATTAGGAGGCCCCATCTTCCATTTGGGCAGGAGGGTGGAGGGAGAGGAGAGGAGAGGAGAGGGGAGGGGAGGGGAGGGGAGGGGAGGGGAGGGGAGGGGAGGAGTGGAGCTCTGTGCAGCTCACAGCTCCCCAGTCTGGCCCTGAATCATATGAGCTCTGTGCTGCTGCTGCAGCTGACTGGATTGCATTAGCAGTGACTCTGGGAGGTGTTGTGGATGCAGGGGCTGCGCAGCTCTGTGGAAGCACACCTTAGGTATTCTTTCAGTTTGCCATGCTGATTACATGGTGGTATTTATACCTTGCAGCTCGGAGCATCGTCCAACAATGCAAGTATTGCTGCCATTTTTGTGTCTGGCTATGTGTCTTTTGAAGGTGAACTCTGCAGGAGGCTAATGTGTGGGACAGAGTTCAGTCAGTCTCTTTTCATTTTTTTCTTGTGATGGAGCTAGATGTCAGAGAAGCCATGCTTCCATTAGTGCTGCAGAGATGAATGCTGTTCTTAATTTGTAATCCCGCTACACGCTGACTTTAACATGCCATGCTGAATGCAGTATTTATAGACTTTGAGTACATGGCCTGTGTTGTGGTTGCAGGACTGTTTGCCTTGGGTGTGTCTTGTATGAAATGTTTATCACTTATCAAAGACCACCACACTCTGTGTGGCTAACCAGTAACAGTCTTCTTCCTTTCTTCCTCTCTTTGCTTCATTTACATTCACCAGCATTTAAAATGGCCTCAATCCTGCAGAAGCTGATCACCCCGCTGTTCAGCGGTCCTCCTGAGCCCCCGAGGAACAAAGTGACAGTTGTGGGTGTGGGCCAGGTTGGAATGGCCTGTGCTGTCAGCATCCTGCTCAGGGTAAGATTACCCTGCTCCCTGCTGTTGCGACAGGACTGGCTATACCCAAAAGCCTCTGAGACTGACTCTGGATTACTGATCTTTTGGTGTCTGATCTGTTTGCCCTGTCCTTGAGTAGGTGTGATGACAATGACAGAGAAACACGTGTGTTGCTTCCAACTAAATCAGCCCAGCTTCTCTTCTCCAGGCGAAATTGGACAGCAGTGATAATTTCTCTTATTTTCTTCCATCAATTTGTCAATAAACATGTACAAAAAAAACAAGGCATAGTCACAACATGTCATGAGGCCCTATGCTAGCACAAATGTGCAAGAAAGCTGTGGCTTTTAGAAGTGACATGAGGGGGAGGCTAAATGGGGTGCTGTATATATAACAGCTCCATCCTTTTCAGGCGCTTTAAATAGGAATTTCACCTGTAATAAAAAGCAGTTAGGTTTCTGAATGAGGTGAAGCTCGTCTGTCTCGTGGGCCGACTTCACCTTCCCTGATGTGTGCAGGAGCTGGCTGATGAGCTGGCCCTGGTGGACGTGATGGAGGACAAGCTGAAAGGAGAGATGATGGACCTGCAGCACGGCAGCCTCTTCCTCAAAACCCCAAAAATAGTTGCAGACAAAGGTACGTTCACGAACACAGAGAACTCACTCTCAGTTTGATAAGCACAGTGCAGGTCTGGCTTGTAGCCAAAGCGTTTCGGGTTTTGATCACACTATGAGAGTAAGGATGGCGCTTTTATCTTCTTCTTCTTCTCATGATGACAGAGAAGCTCCCTCTTTTCCTCTCTTTCAGATTACTCGGTGACAGCAAACTCCCGGATTGTGGTGGTGACAGCTGGAGTGCGTCAGCAGGAGGGTGAGAGCAGGCTGAACCTCGTCCAGAGAAACGTCAACATCTTCAAACACATCGTTCCCCAGATTGTCAAATACAGCCCCGACTGCATCATCATTGTGGTTTCCAACCCAGGTTCTGCCTAACACGCTTTAATTACACCGCATTTTTTCTCACACACGACAGTAGCAATAACAACTCTGTCTAACAGTGGACGTGCTGACCTATGTAACCTGGAAACTCAGCAGCTTTCCCAAGCACCGCGTCATTGGCAGTGGCACCAACCTGGACTCGGCCCGTTTCCGCTTCCTGATGGCCGACAAACTGGGAATCCACCCCAGCAGCTTCAACGGATGGATCCTGGGAGAACATGGAGATACAAGTGGTGAGGATATGTGGCACTTTTGTCAGCTGTCAGAAGTAACTTCCTGAAAGGTACACATTGAGAGGAGGCTGACGGTTCACATGTGTTTCAGTTCCTGTGTGGAGCGGAACAAACGTAGCTGGAGTCAACCTGCAGACATTAAACCCAGAAATTGGCACTGACGCTGACGATGAGAACTGGAAAGAGACCCACAAAATGGTGGTGGACAGGTAGACCACGGTTCACATCTCCTTTATTGATAACGCAATTGTACGGTAGAAAAATACTCAGATGTTGATATGCATCTCACTGAATGAATAATTTTATCATGTACAAGAAGAATGAATGAATCATCAACATTCATCAAATTTATATCCGTATAGTTAAAAATAAATGAGACGCAAATGATTTTATGTCATTTGATCGATATTTCCCACTTCCAATAAAAGCAGTGCACTTTGGCAAATATGCCTGAAAAAAGAGCATACTTGTGTTATTTGAGGTTATTTTTAGCAGCTCACATTAATTCTTTATAACGTTTGAAAGTGAACCAATAATTACAAGTTAAAACCTTAAATAGTACACAAATAGTTCTCAAGTTGTACCCATGTGTCCCTCAGTGCTTATGAGGTGATCAAACTGAAGGGTTTCACCAACTGGGCCATCGGTCTGAGTGTAGCTGACCTGACAGAGAGTCTCATCCGAAACATGAACAAGGTTCACCCTGTTTCCACAATGGTGAAGGTAAAGGATGTTCACGCACATTTAGACTCACCCTTATAGACTGAAAAACAAAATAACAACATAACCCAGGACAGAGCAGTGGCTCTGCCCCCATTTTTTCTAGATATTTATGCTTTGTGTCGGCCAACAGGGCATGTATGGAATCAGCGATGACGTGTATCTGAGTCTGCCCTGCGTGTTGAACAGCGGGGGCGTGGCCAGCGTGATCAACATGACCCTGACAGATGATGAGGTGGCCCAACTGCAGGCCAGTGCCAACACATTGTGGGACATCCAGAGGGAGCTGCAGGATGTCTAACTGAACAGCAGGAGGCAACATAGCTGCTCTGTCCCAACTGCTCCTGCTTTCCATTACTGTGCACTCAGTGAATCCAGATGGCTCCTCACTCCACACCGTCAGCTCACTGCCCTCTGTAGAGTCGCTGCAGCATGAACTGAGAATTGATCTTGATCTTGTCGGATTTAGCTGTAGAGTGTCAGAGCTTGTTCACGTCTCATGTCAGACATAATTTGACATCAGCTGAGTGTCCTCAACTGTGGGACCTCGTGCCATTCATGGTGTTTTGATGTGTAATAAAAAATTTATTGATGCTTGAAGATACAAGAGGTGCAGACGTTCAGTTATTCATTTTAACGATGCGCTTCCGGAGCACGTCATTCGGAACAATAGAGTAACTGGGCAGTGCTTTGCTTTGTTCTCAGCAATTCACAACAAGACCCCATCGTTGGCTTCTACTTTTGTAGCTCCTCCTTCTTCATTCATGTTTGCTCTTCTGCACACGGCGATATCCATCAGTGGTATCTGTTTAGGGCGGCACAGTGGTGGAATGGTCATCATCATCACCTCATAGTAAGAAGCTTCCGGGGCCTTTCTGTGTGGAGTTTGCGTGTTATTTGCCTGTGTGGGTTTCCTTCAGGCACCTCAGCTTTCTCCCACAGTCTCCATTGGTGAGTCCAACAATTGCATAAGTGTGAGTGTGTCTGTCTAACCCCAACTCTGACATGGACTGACCAGACTCACCCAATGTCAGGGCCCCTGAGTGACCCCACATGGATGAACCGTAGACATAACAGATGTATAGCACTGCTGTAATACACACGATGCACAAACAGAAATTGCAAATAAACATGCATAAGTTCAATATTTTCTCTCCAAGAAATCCTTTGTATCGTTAACGAAGAGAAAATAGGCTTTAATTATCTAAGCCTTGGCATTGATTTATAGATCAGAGCTATAGTTTTGTATCTTTAGTCTGTGAATTCTACATTTCACAGAATTGTAAAATCCCCATACATTGAACATCTTCTAAAACTAAATGTGTGCTTTCACCAAAAAAAAAAAACAACTTTTAACTTTATTCAGCATTCAGTGCGTGTAAAGGATTAGACCCTAGACTCCTCAGCTGCTGACCTCTTTTTGACCCAGTCACAGCTCGGTCAAGCTGCCATCCCCAATAAAAGCCACTGGGCCTCCTCTCTTCATGGCCCAGTGTCGACAATGTGATGATGTCTGACTGAGTGCTGTTTAGCCTGGCGTTAATCACTGTGTGGAGGAATTGACTTAATTGTTGCTCCAAGCTGAGGTTTTGTTTGTTTTTTTTTTTTGCTTAATCCGTTGTACCAGTGTGAAAGGAAATAATCTCCGAGCTGAACTCACATTGTGAGCTGGAAGCTCGTCCAGGGGAAAATAATTTAAACTATTCATCTGGTTCAGACTTTAACAATAACAGCTCACAGGCAAGACACATTTATTTATATAGCATTCAATTTAATAATTTCTTGTAATTTAATGACAAGTAAAGACAAACAGCAACTATTAACATAAAGAAAGGCATAATGATATACAAGGAAATGCAACAATATTAGAAAAGAAGTTGTAGAAGTGATTTCAGACAACAGTTCACCAAGAGTTGAACCTCTCCTCCTGATCCTCTGGGTATTTTAGTGAAGGGTCTCCCACCTCTACCTCAGCTTGCTGCAGAAGGTCCAGGAGGAAAGACTTCAGCCTATCACTGCTCTGGTTATGAGTCACTGCAGAGACATTTGGAGGGGGGGGGGACAAAACTGTACAATCGAGATATTAGATCCAAACATTGGAGAATTAACATACCACCATCTATTTGTGGTTAATGAATGTTTATATTTTATAGATTTTAGACTTTGGACTTCATAGACCAGCTATAGACCAGTTGTAAAAGGATTTTCTTGTTGCCAGTTTATTGAATATCGCTCTTTACTGTGGCTCATTAAATAGTCATCTCTTCAAGTCAAGTTTTCACTCTCAAATTAGTAAAAAAATCAAGCCACAATTAGAAAAGTAATGGTAACCTTTATACTTTTCACCAGATCAGTGAAAAGTATAAATAACTCTAAATAGAAAACAGCAACAGCAAAAGAAATCTACAATTTGGACGTTTTCCATTATGAAGACAAACACCAGCCAGAGAAATTCCACAACCTGACAGCCCACATGTTGTCCTCAATAATGGCTAATAACTAATCTACAAGGGATCAGTAAACGGTTTGCTAAGCATTATTAAGCAGAGTCATTAGTTCTGTGCTTTCTGAATTATTGGATGACGTCTGATGGTGAAATTGACATTTGATGGTCCTGTCAGTATTTACAACTGACCTGAACATACAGGGTCTTCCTGCTCTCTTCTGGTCCGCTCCAACACTGAGCGATGTCCCTCTGTAAAACATCAGGAGTCAACGCATTTATTATTACTAATTTTTTTTTTTTTGTGTGTGTTTCTAACAAGACAGGACAGAACAAGCCCTCCCTGCTGTGGATGTGCTCTTACGTGCTCCTTTTAGATATAACATCGCCTGAGGAGTCCAGTTTCTCCGCTGAAAAACGATCCAAGAAAAAAAGTTTTTTTGTCACTGTAATTTTCACAATTTCATGATTAAATTCAGCTTAAAATGAAGAAGGAAATCTCACCTGAGGTGCAGTCCAGCACTGAGTAACCAATGTCACCACAAACAAGGTGATTAGAAGAGACATTGCTGAATCCTGCAAACACATTTAGTTTAATTAAATGTGGAGGACAGCCATTTCCTGATATGATTATGTTACCTATAAGAATTATTTCAATGTAACTATACAGTGTATAATAACAGCTGCACTTTTATATATTGTCATTTATTCATCCATTCAGTCTCCGGACAGACATACATTAAAAATTACTTCTGCCAACAGCATTGTAGTGTGCTATCAGCCTTTTGGAGTGCTAATAAATATTAAGAGATCTTTTAAGAAAACACACTGCAACTTTTTAAGTAGTATACACAGCTATTCTCCCCCTTTCAGGTTAAGTTTTATTTGTTAATGTTCATATTTTCTACTGTATAACTGTATTGTAACTACCTTTGCACGCATTGTTTGCACAGTCTTTAGCTGCTTATATAAGGCAAAAGGATTTTCAAATGTTGATTTAATATTGCTTTTTTTTTTCCATTAATTTCAAAGTAATGTTCCTAAAAGTAGAATTTAGTGTTGTATAAAGCCCAAAATGAAGTATACTGTGCCAGAATGCTTAGTATTGAGATTTAAAGAAAGCAAGGAAAACGTAAAGTGTAAATTTGTCCAACTCTCAAGTGAAGTAAAAAAACCTCTGATTGGCCAGTCAAATGAATGATAATTATAGTAATATCTTACCGTGAATTCTTGTTTCTCTGCACGCTGCAGTTTGTGCTAAACGTTTGGTCTGTGTTTGTCCTCCTCGCTGCTGATAAACTATGATCACCAAAGAAAACCTGCTTATTATCACCGTCAGTGACGAGGCTGATCTGTGGCTTAATGACATCACACATCACATCTGAATTGATGACAGTGACAGGTGCTGTTAAAACTGTCGCTGCTCATTAACCACAGAAGCATGAGAAAGGTCTCAACTCTTAGGATTCCTGATCAGCCGCGGCACGGTGTCCTGACCAAGTCACTTCATGAGGATGACACTGCTGAGGTTTTTATGAATGAAGCTAAAGTGATGACAGCTCACATGTGGGTGTAGACACATACAGCAGGCCTGAGGCTGAGGATTGTGTAAAAGCTGCTACTGAACGTGGCACATGGCATGACAAGTCACGCAGTTAGTTAAAAAGTAACCCCTGTGCACTTTAATAAATACAAGCAACACTTTAAAAACAACCCACGCTTTAGACTTATAGATGGATGATAAGGCGATGGGCCCATTAACACTTCCTTGATACAGGAAGAGCATGATGCCCAGCAAGATTTAGTATTGGTGTTCCCCAGGGGTCCTGACATGGACCAGGTGTTGGATTAGCAGCTGAAAGCAAATGCTTTTCCGACAGAAAAAAAGTCAAAACTGCGTCAAAGTTTTTTTGTTTTGTTTTGTTTTGTTCCAGTGATGAACAACTTCTTTCATGGATCTGTACTGTGCAATTATAATTGTAATAAATAAAACTAGCTAGTGAACTAACTATCATTGTGACATTTAAATATGCCAAAAAAAAGTATACAATAAATATATAAAAGAGACAGTTTATTTCAAGTATGCAAATACAAAAGGTACGTTAAAACAGCTCCACAACAACCTTCTTAGACCTTTTCCAAAACAGGTTTCTTTGCCTAAGTAACATTTAGCTCAACCTTTTTTATTTCAATTTACAAATTCCCAGTAGCACTTCATAGAGGATTTAAAAAAATGCTCTCAGTGACTGTTGAGGCACAATCTGAAGGAGTGGATGCTATAAAAGGTCCCCTTATCCAGTGGTCCCCAATCATTATTCCATATTTCTCAGACTGGAATGATACAATGGAGTCCTGTCTCCAGCCTTAAAAATAAAAAAAAAAATAAAAATAAAAATATCTCTTGGTAATTTTGTCCAGTGGCACTCGGGTACAGAACAATTTCCTTCAGAGGAAACGTCATGTCACACACTAACTTGTGTCTTCTGTGCAGATATTTGGGTTGAAGTGGCAATGGCCAAAATGTATAGTAGCAGAATCTATGATAAATACTGAAACTCTCCTCAGCCCTGTCCTATACCATTGTGTTGCTCTCGCCAATTTTGTCCACCAGCTGAAAATGAAACAGATGACAATCCAAAGTTATTCATCAAATGGACATTCTACAACTTATTCAGAATGTAATAAAAATATTAAAAGCAAAAGGTGAGAAATAAGGACATCGGTTTAAGTGGATAAAACACAATGAAGAATGTAAAAAGATAAAACGAATGTTTTTCAAGAGTCAAACATAAATATGAGATGAAAAAATGTTTACTGTGGGATAAATCATTGTCTAAGTGGAGAAGTGGGAGTTTCCCCTTAATGGTCATTAAAGGATGAAGGTTTAAGGCACTTCAGCATTGAATTCACTTCGTATAAGCACTCTGTCGCGGAGTAGAGTTCAGTAAATGTACCAGAACTGCGTCGGGAGAGCGGACGTCATGACTGATCCTGAACACTGACTGTCTTTATGAACTTCTGACAGACAACGGGCTGTGAGTGGGGAAACCCACGAGGACAAGGTCATGAGACGTCGTCCTTTGGCAACACAAGAGGTACACTGTAAACACTTGCATTTTTACCAAGTGTTAACAAAGAAATCTAAATTTTTGAGATTCTTCAAGAGCTTTCAGTCGTGTCTCACTCTGGAAAAAAAAACAAAACTATTTAGGATTACAATGTTTACCTGTGATAGTTACTATATATATATTTAGCTGCACTGTCTTTAAAAAGTAAAAGATACCGTTGAATAAAAGAGTTGATTAATAATAAAAATATCTGAATATTTGAAAAAGGAAAATCATTGTTAGTTTATGCATCTTTGATTACACTTTGCCTTTGTGGACTAACTTGTGGTCAACAGCTTGTAATTTAGGAGGTTCAATACGCACCACTATGAATGTATATAAACAGAAAAGAACATTTTTGTGAGAGAAAAGTTTTAAGTCTGTCATCATTCAATGTATGTTAAATGTATATATGTTTTCGGGCCCAGGGACGTGGCTCAGTGTTAGAGCGCATGCTTTGTATGCAGAGACCCCGAGTTCAAACCCCAACCACAAGGCAAATCAATGGTGAACTTGTGCCGGTCCCAAGCCCAGAGAAATGGGGAGGGTTGTGGAAGGACATCTGGCATAAAGGCTGTAGTCAAATCAATCATGCAAGTCACAGAGCTGACCTGCTGTGGCAACCCCAGATAGGGGGAAAAAAAAAAAAAAAAAGAGGGAAAAGATAAACATGGTTTCATGGTAACATGATACTCACGGTTCTGATCCCTGGTAAACTGAGTAAAGAGCCAAGCACAGGTACTCGTCTGATGAAGCCCACTGCCACTGGGAAGAATCCCCTGTTACAGAGAATATAATGAGACCGCAGGCAGTTCACATTTATTCAAAAAAACTGATGACATGGTTTGTTTACTTTCTGTTTGAGCTAACCTGAATAAGAGGAAGAAGCCATAGATCTCCAGGACGACTCCAATGATGGGCCAGCCAATGAGAACCACAAAGACTCCACCCAGGAAGAAACTAGTGGCTTTTACTTTGTGTTTCTGGAAGAAAAATCTGAATGTACGCTCCAGGCCAATGACAAAGGACAGACCGGAAACAAACAGAATCTGTAAGACATGAACAGACACACACACAGTGTAAGTCTAACATCCTTCAAAAATAATAGGGATATTTTTGTGGTGTGCTGTGTGGTGGTATCACTGATCAACTCACATTTCCAATGGCCAGAAGCGCTTTGTCAAAAAAAAGCATCATTCCAAAAAACAGGAAAAACACACCGAATCCTGTCAGCCCCATGCCGATTTCTGTCAAGTGTAAGAGCCGTTACTATATGTACCTAGATACATCACACATCATTAACTATTTATAAAATAAACATTTTATGTCCACTGAAGCAGAAACTAACGAGGTGAAAATAATAGCAAAATGAAGTTGGTCAAAATATGAATTACACAATAGTGTCCAATATATTAATGCAAATAAGAAACTATATGAAATATGAAACTACATAATAGATAGATAGATAGATGTAGAAAAAATAATTGGAACCACATGAGAAAAGAAACCTAATGAATTAAACTTGTGATTTCCATTTAAAGGATGTAAAGGATAAAAATGCTTGGTTTTGTTCAACCAACGGTGCGCGATGATGAATAAAATAAATGAATAAGGTTAATTATCACTTCCTCTATTTTAAATAGTCCGCAATGACGCAATGATACGTGACATCACAGCCACCCCAGCCAATAGCGTGGGCCCTTTTAACCCCACAGTTCAGCTGGACCGGGCTCATACAAACCCGGCGACGCTACAAAGACAAAGACCGGCAGACCAATCCGAGCCGAGCCGAGCTGAGCTGAACTCACTCTGTGAATCCGTGAGTGAGATCATGGTGGCGGCCGCTGCAGCTCGTCCAGAGTCCGGCCCGCTGCCTCGGATGTTGGCGCTGGTCAAACTGTTGCTGCAGCGGCGGCGGAGGGAAGCTAGCGGCTAGACAGGCCACGCCAGCGGGTAGTCCTCCAAAGATCGTCTATAACGTCGAGCTGAGTTTACAGCTGACACTCCTGTGTTCTGCCTCTCACGGCACAAGGAACCAAAACTCTCCCTAACAGGGAAGTACTTTGTTCGTCCAATTCAGTTTTATAGGCTCTAAAGATATGTCATGTATTTAATCACCAGAATCAACTCATTGATAATATCTCAGAAAACAACTTAGTAGCTGGCCGTCTACTGAACCCTGCTGTAACACAGGAGATCTTCTTTAGAAATGTAATCAAACACGCGGGCCTCTGTACATGAACATGTCGGTGTTATCCCAGAATCCAAGTATGGCTTATCAACACGGAATGAATGAGTGAAAGAACATTATATCTCTCTCTGTGTTTTATGGCGTCCATAATTATGAGCGAAGTGAGTGCTCTTAAAAAAAAAACGCTTTTATTTGTGACGTATGCACGCTCAAACGTCCGTGCGTGACAACTTCATTGCATTAATTTAGGACGTTTCCTGATATTTTAGACGTTTTAATATTCATTCGTGCTAACAATAAATACGTTTAACTTTTTTTTTTTTAATACAGAGATCGTCCAAGACGATGGGCGCCTTTTTCATTACGTCTCAGACGAACTACAACTCCCATGAGCGCTGGGAGTGAGGAAGAGCGCAATCTGACGTCCAGACGTGTTCATCTGAGCCCGGAGTTTGTGAGGGAAAGAATATACATACTCTAAGCACAAACCGCTCTTTTATCTTATTTATTCATTTGTTTACAAAAATGCGTCAATGAGAAACATAAGGTGAAGAAGTTGGCGCAGTTCCCTCCAAGTTTCCCTGCTGAAAATCACCATGGGGACGTCTTTCGCTGTTGTTCTGGTTTTTGTCGGATGCTGCAGCAATGTGGTGTTTCTGGAGCTGCTGGTCAGGTCAGTGACAAACTTCAGGCTGTCTCTGTCAGAGATTTATTCAGGGACAAAGGTTGTCCCTGTTCTGCAGCAGCCATTGTTACTGTATCCTGCTGCTAACACCGTTAGCATTTTGAGGGGGGGGGGGGGGGGGGGTCATAGTTGAAGTCCCAGTGAAACTCTGAGCCATTAGCTTGTAGCTCACACTTCAGGTTTGCTCTTTATTTTACGGTTTTGTGATGTTCGTGAATTGTTTTTCTGAAGTGACTTTCTGAAGGCGAAAGTTACAAACGACAGTCATGAAACACAAGTTAGGATCAGCTATTAAAGTTTCTGATAAAGTTTCACCGATAACACAAAAAGAGAGTGAAATTAATTTGTTCCAACTTTCACTTTGTCCCCATAGTGCTCAGAACACAGAGAAACATGTGTAAACGTGTAAAGTTTCTTCAATCTATAAAAAACTACTCACCATTTGTTGAATTGTTCATTGATAGCAAATCCCCACTGTCCTCAATTGCTAATAGTCTCAGTGTGTAAATAAATTATATGTTTGTTTATATTTTATAAAATAAGCATTGAAATAAGTAATTGAAAACTACTATATACTATAGCACATCAATAACTGAACCTTAACTGCACTGTAAGATTAAAAAAATATATATGATCACAGAAAACTGAGATGGTAATTACTACAGTATGGAAAACGATATAGGGTGATATGTGTGACAACCCCGCCCATTCTCCTTGTGTGGATTGAATAATGATAATTGAGAATTGAATTATCACAAATACGTTATGGATGAGACAACTATTGTTTTGTCTCGTAGTTTGTGCAACATTATGATGTTACGTTCATCAAGTAATGACTAACTGAGTGGTTGGCAGGTTGTTGTTTTTCAGGCGCTGCTTATGAGAGTGGTGGAGTTACTGAGCGTGATATATATTTCTCATTTATCTCTTGCCACGATTGCCTACTTTGGGGTTTGTTTGAGTTTTGTTTTGTTTTGTTTTGTTTTTTTTGTTGTTTTTTTTTTTGGTTATTTTTGGTCGTTCTCGCACAGAGAACATTGACTCTGTACACTCTATACACAAAACTGCATTCATTACTGACCTAACTAGGTTGAGCTATTCTTAATTTAAAAATAAATTTGAATTTAATGTACTGTAAAACCTTGTGTGGTCTCCCTCTTTGTCTTGGACACTGAGCCTGGATTATGACAAAGATCAACGATATTAAAAAATGCCATAGAGAGAAGACAAATAATAAATGAAGAAGTCATTTTCCATTTATTTTCCTCATTGCTTCTGTTTTAAGAGAGTTTCCAGGATGTGGCAACATTGTCACCTTCGCTCAGTTTCTATTCATCGCTTTGGAAGGCTTTATCTTTGAAACAAGCTTTGGGAGGAAGAAACCAGCGATCCCGGTCAGGTAAAAAAACAAAACAAAAAGCTCAACTTTATTTTCCAAATGCAGACACAAAAACAATCCTTTTTTCTCGCTTTTTGGCAGGAACTACGTGTTCATGGTGACGATGTTCTTCACAGTCAGTGTGATCAACAATTACGCTCTCAACTTCAACATCTCCATGCCGCTTCACATGATCTTCAGATCAGTACGAATTCCTGCTTTTCACCTTTACTGTTAACCATTTCCTGCTATCACCACCCTCCATCTATCCCTTGCATCTCCAAGCTTTAACTGCAGCTTGTCTCTTTCCAGGGATCACTCATCGCTAACATGATCATGGGAATAATCATCCTGAAGAAAAGGTATAGGTGCCTCTTCTGACAACTCAAAACTGTTGAATCTGTCGAACAAACGTTTTATCCCAGAGCTTTTCTGCACTGTCACATTACATCCTTGAGTGGATTCATATCAGTAACTTGTATCCCACCTTCTCTCTCTGCAGGTATTCAGCCAGCAAATATCTGTCTATAGCTTTAGTGTCAGCTGGTATCTTCATCTGCACCATCATGTCTGCCAAACAAGTGGTGAGTCTCCTGCAGAAGCAGTCACATTTCCCTCATCTTGAGGCTTGTTGCTATACATATACTGAATTTAATTCATTGCTGTTTTGTCTCTGACTATAGACATGCTCCACCTTGACATGTAATATTCATTCACATAAGCTTCTTTTGTCTTTTGTGAATTTACAGAATGTGGCCAAAGAGGGATCAGAAGAACAAGGATTTTATGCCTTTGTCCACTGGCTTATAGGTGAGTTTTCAGTCCTACTGTTTTTGAAATTACATTTCATTTGCTCTCGGGCTGCAACAAATGATTTTGTACAGTGGTTTTGAACAGAGGCAGCTTCTCAAAAGGCTTTCAATTTAAATGTCATAAACAGCTGAGAAGCTAGAACCAATGGATGCTCATATATAAGAATTATCAGTGATCAATTATAGATAAGACAGCAATTGTTCCCTCTCTTAGTTGGTGTAACATGATGTTACACTCAGAAAGTAACGAATAGATGTAAAATAAATATAACAACATAGATGGACATAGATTCTTGGTCTGAAAAGTAAAGCCGATGCTGAAGAGCCTTAAACCTGCATTCTACCTCATGACCATCAGGGAGAACGCCACTGCTGGCAAGAATAAGTCAGATTGTGTTGCGGTCTATGGGAAAATGGCCCTACTTCTGTCTTGAGATATTAACTCAGTAAAACTTTTCGTAATGAGTTTATGGTCTTCAAGTCTTTTGCTGTATAATGTGAAGTTTATTTTTCTAAATGATGGTTTGTGGTTACTGTGTGACTGACAGACTCTAACACGCAATCAGGACAGATTTACCTAACCCAGAGCAGGTCAGATCCAGCCTTCCCTCCTCCTATATGGCCTAGTCTTGTTAATGAGCACTGTCCCTGGAAAAATACAGACCAATAGGTTAACACGTCAGCAAGGTCGAGCTTCGTGCAAACAGTAACATGAACAGGATGCGGTAAAAACCACAGTTGTTTTTTTTTTCTTCTTCATTTATGTTTTGTAGGTATTGGCATGTTGACATTTGCGCTGCTGATGTCTGCAAGGATGGGGATTTTTCAGGAGACACTGTACAAACAGTATGGAAAACACTCCAAAGAGGCTCTTTTCTATAACGTGAGTTTTCTTAAAGAAACAATTCAATCTTCAAAATTTGGCTAAAACTCATTGATGACACAGATGTCGGTTTTTCAGGAAACTGTTTGAATTCCTCTGATTTAAGATGCATAATTTAGGTAACTGTTTTCATTGCTTATGTCTTTGTCAGCACTGTTTGCCTCTGCCGGGCTTCCTGCTTCTGTCGACAGACATCTACAAACACTGTGTCCTCTTCAATCAGAGCAGTGAGTTCCAATGATCCATACAAGAAACTTTGCAGATGTTTAAATTGTTTTTTCTCTGGCTTTGTGCCTTTTACTGATCTAAATAAATATCTTCTCATTTCAGCTCCAGTAGTCATTCCTGTGGTTGGACTGGCCATACCGATCATGTGGCTCTACCTGCTGATCAACATCATCACACAGTATCCTGATTAAGAAAGGCGGATATACTTGCTTGTATTTTTGGCCACAGTAACACAATTATATTGTTGTATTTAAAATCACAATGTGTTGATTGTTTTTGTGATATAGATTGTACAACATTTTACTGGTTTTTTGGTGATTAATATGTTCCTACTCTGAAAACGTTAAGAAATCAACATCCTTGTTGTTTATATTCCACCAATGAAAGCAACAACAGTGGCATTTTTTTCTCTCAGTCTTGTTGGAGACTTTAACCAGCTTCTCCAGATACGTGTGCATCCGTGGCGTTTTCATCCTGACCACAGAATGTGCCTCGCTGACCGTCACCTTGGTGGTAACACTCAGAAAGTTCCTCAGCCTCATCTTCTCCATCATTTACTTCCAAAACCCGTTCACTGCCTGGCACTGGGTTGGCACGGCTGTGGTCTTCCTGGGAACTCTGCTGTACACTGAGGTTTGGAGCAGCGTTCAGGCAGCTCTGCGTGGACCCACTGACAAGGACAAGAAGGCAGAGTGAAGAGGACAGCCACTGTATGGACTTGATGTTACTGTACTTAGTATTTTTGTTTTGTTTTGTTTTGTTTTTTTTTTTGTTTTTTTTTTTTACAGTGATTTAATTTTATTTTCATCACAGATCATTGGTTGTAGTAAATCCCTCACCCATATACACAACATGTTTGGTTAGTTATAGCTACTTGGTTCCTGCTGAAGCTATTCAGCTTAAATACAGGTCTAATCAGCATTTCTGTTTTAATAATGACAATTACATCATGACAGTGTGCTACAGAGAGGTAGGTTGTAGTTATCAAACCACAGACAATAATTACCCAACATTTCAGAGGTTGACAGAGCATTTTAGCATCATTTAACTCCTTGTTTTATTGCCCTTAACGTCACATTTTACTTCTTTTTTACTTCATTTCTGATTCTCATCAGCTCTACTTTTGTGTAGCTGTTTTAAGGTCCACCACAGATCACATACTCAGCTGAGACCATAGTTAACACATAGCAGGTGACCTGGTGAACAAATTAACGTCAGGGTCAGATATAAGAGTCAGATATTTCCCTTCAGGAGTTGGAAAAGACCAAAAACAGAGCTAGAGCATGATACTT
Organism: Echeneis naucrates; assembly: GCF_900963305.1. Taxonomy (NCBI): domain Eukaryota; kingdom Metazoa; phylum Chordata; class Actinopteri; order Carangiformes; family Echeneidae; genus Echeneis; species Echeneis naucrates. The sequence goes on along the minus strand of NC_042526.1, from coordinate 16,620,322 downwards.
GTACGTATCAGGGGACTCTGAATCCGTGATAGTGCTGTTCTGTACCTAAAAGGTGAGAACTGCAGTGATCACTTGTCACTTACCGAACAATTAGCAGTTACACAATCAATTTATTTTAGCTAATAGTGGCGTTGTCCGGAAGATATTTTCATAAGGCAAAAATCCTCAACACAATGATTTCTACATTTAAAATGTGAGTCGCTTCACATAACATTACATGGGATATTAGGGGGGGGGGGGTTGTTGACTATTGGTTAGTCAAAACAAGATACTTGATGATGGTACTTTGTTTGTAGCCCAATTTGGGGGGAGAAAAAAAAAAGTGAATTCGCTGGAGCCTTAGATATATCATTGTTTACATCTTATTTCAGCTTTTAACAGGTCACCAATATTCTGTTAAATTATTGAAAGGTTGTCTAAATTCTTAACACAACTGGACACTATTTGTTGCCAGATACTCCATACTCCATACTCCATGCTACCAGTAAATACTTCATCTGTTAGAGATGGTTTTCAACAGTGGAGTAATTCATAGTAAAGGTGACAGAGTATTTATTATTTTATTGAGAACAGGATCAATTTGTTGATGGTTTTGGTGTTTTCACTGAAGAAATACAGAATTTCAGCAAAGTTATTTCTTTGCATTAGTATGTTATACAAGCAAAGTCATGAATTTTGGCCTGTAGTGTGTGAATATTTATTTGAGAGGGGAGATCTGATTTTATCCATATTTACATGATGTGAAATACACATGTAATCTGACTGATCTCATATTAATGTGAGGCTAACATTCATACACTCACTAAAGGGAGCAGCTGAAGATATTATCACAGGAGAAATATGGAGGGATCATTTATGGAGTTCATGGATTTTATTTTTCATGTCATATTGTCTCAGGTGAACATGGGCAGCATTTGTCAACATGTGGAAACATGCACAATAAAAATGTTAAAAACGTTATCAGTGAAATTACAATAACGCCGTGCCAGCACTTAAAGATTATTCCCCCGGTTTTTCCAAAGTCAGAACAACAAGATGTTTTCCTTTAAAAGTTTTTTTTCTAGATAGTTTTATTTTATTTTTTTTACGTTGGGACACAATGTACTCTTAACATCTCACTGGTTTCATGAGCCAGCTGACCAACCCGGGGGGGCGTTGTTCAGCTCAGCCAATGGCAGCTGATGTTGTTGGGTCAGAGGTGGGCGGGGCGGCTCAGTCTCAGCTGTTGGAACTTCAGAGATAACTCGGATCCTCCACCACAGGCTGTGGACTTAGGATCTGCGGTGAGGATGGGGGGGAACGGCCCCAGTCACCTTTCCCATGAAGACGGTGGAGTCGGAGGAGTCACACTTGTGAAGGGCATCAGGGTGAGTGAAAGCTCTGGAAACAAGCGCAACTCCATTAGGAAGCTTTCAGAGAAACTAAAGGTCCATGCACCTCCAGTCTGCAGAGCTGCTGCAGCAGAGATGATGTCTGCAGAGTCACGTGTTTTTTTGTTTGTTTTTCACTAAATATCCAGTTTAGTGGTATTTGTCCATGTTATTGCTGTCAGGGCAGGAGATGGACTGGTCAGGCTGGGGCGTTTAATGTTTAATATTTATTTCTTAAAAATAAATAAATAGATGAACATGGTTGGCGGTCAATTGATCATTTGAAGAAAACCTATTATGCATTTGTCTAACTTGATATTTTAATTAAGATTTCCTCAAAATAATAATAATAATAATACAACACAGGGCAGGATTTTCCATAAGGTTGAAAAGGTTAAACAGAAATGTGGTTTTCCGTGCCGTTACTCCTTTCTTTTGAATATTAATATTAGCAATAATGTTAAGAAGAAGAATCCCAACATCTTTGTCACAGGACGTCTTTAGACAACGACAAAAAATACAGAATAATAATTGCTTGCACAGCAAAATACTCCAGGTTTGCTGTAGATCAGCACTAAATGTAGTAAGACTGAAAAACACTTTCTGTAATTTCTGTGGAAAAGAAATCAGATTGAACACTCGCTAATGTGTACCTTGAACCATATCTAAATCTGCATTATTTCCTCCAGCTGTCTGACAGAGTCATCAAACGCATGAGACAGCCGTCGCAGGTCGTCCATCCTCCGCCCTCACAGGATGAAGCTCCTCCTTCTCACTTCCCTGAAACACAAACACCTCCCTCATTTCCCGCTTCTATCGACCATCTCGTACCTCTTCCGACACCTCCCCCCTCCCAGGAGGCCCCACCTACACCCCCACCAGTGGACCCTGCTCCTGTTACTGTAAAAATGCCCCCCCCTCCTCCTGTGAAGTTTCACACTCTCCCTCCCCCCTCTGTTCAACCAGAGGAATCTAGTCAATCCGCACCTCCCCCAACTGCAGCAGAGTCAACAGTTCTGCCTCCTCCTGAACGTTTTTTCCCTCCCCCACTTGTTGATTCACCCTCAGCTGCTGCAGCTCCATCTGGACCTGAGAAACCAGCACCTCCACCTCTTGAGCCTGCTGCTGCAGCTCCATCTGGACCTGAGAAACCAGCACCTCCACCTCCTGAGCCTGCTGCTGCAGCTCCATCTGGACCTGAGAAACCAGCACCTCCACCTCCTGAGCCTGCTGCTGCAGCTCCATCTGGACCTGAGAAACCAGCACCTCCACCTCCTGAACCTGCTGCTGCAGCTCCATCTGGGCCTGAGAAACCAGCACCTCCACCTCCTGAACCTGCTGCTGCTCCATCTGTTCAACTTCCTGAGGCCATTGTCCCTTCAGTCCAACCAGAGGAAGTGGTTCAGTCTCCCAGCGCTGTTGACCTGCCACCCTTTGAACCAGAAATTCCAGCCTCCCTTGCTGATTCAGCTCTGTTTGAAGCTGTAGACATGCCCCCTCAGGCAGAGCCTGCAGTCCCGCCTGATGCAGCTGAAGATGTGCAGCCAGTTTTGGCTCCATTTGTTGATCCACCAACTCCAGCTGAACTGGTTCCACCGCCTCCAGGCCTCCCTTTGGAAGAACCCTGCCCTCCGTGTCACTGTGTGGAGCTGTCTGTCATTCCCACTGATGCACCTGATCGTAAACCTCTGGTACCACCTCCATCTGGTCCAGTTCCTGAGAAGACCATTCCCACGCAGCCTCTGGCCCCCATAGAGGATGAAGTACTTGTTGATGCCTCAGTGCCACCAGCTTCTGATGAAGGTAAGTGACGTTCATCTCAATATCCATTCAAGTGCTGATTTGTGAGACAAATTTTCTGGAATTGACATAGTGCTCAACTCTGTGTGTTTTATTACATCTCCCTGAGACACATGATGTCATTTTGAATAGAGAAGCAGGATTGAATACTACAGTTTGCATGTAGTTAGAGATGGATTATAATAAAAAAAAATATCCACATGATAACTGCCCACATATTGTTTGTGTGTTTTGGCACAAAAATCCATCCATGTTCAAACTCAGACCGACAGGCAAATCAGGGTCACCACTTAACCTAAAACTGCATGTCCTTGGATCGTGGGAGGAAGCAGGAGCATCCAGAACAACCCTACCAAGTCAGGCACAACGACCCTAACCCTAATATACAAGCCGAGAACCTTCTGGCTGTGAGATGATAGAGCAAACCACTGTGCAGGGCGGACCATGCTACTCAAACTCTTTAATAGAAGTTAATAGATAGATATTAGTTCTTTTATCCTCCATCCATCCATTATCTGTACTCCTCATCTGTGCAGGTTGGCAGGAGGGACTGCATCTATCGTTTAATAGATATAGAACGGTTTGAGATAAACTAACAACCTGATTTTCTTACCCCAGATTTCATTTGTTCACAAGCAGCCTTGCCCGATTCTCCTGAAGTGGTCGAGGAAAAGATGAGGCAGAAGATCCAAGAGCAGCTGCAGAGAAGTCTGGAGGAGGAGATCGACCAGAGGAGGCAGGAGCTGCAGAGGCAGTAAGGACAGAGATTATAAAGGGACCAGTAAGACACTAATTAATATCACAGGAAAATGCATAAAAAGGTGCCGAGCACTTCCCACACTTAATCAATTAATTAATATAATAGAATTGTAAGAAAAGACTAAGAGGTGTCTCAGTGACATCTTCAAATGTCCCATATTTGTCTAACCAACAGTGTGAGAGAAGAAAGACAAATTTGCTTTTCAATTGTACAGGTATAAAACTGGAGCCAACAAATTTTTTAGACTTTGTTTATATATATCTGTATATATGCACATTCCAGCAGATAAATTTCCTGCCACTCTACTGGTCGTTCTCACTCACTGAATCAGATGTAGACTGCAGGAAATGTTCTGAATGGTGATCCTTGTATGTGGAGGCTGGAGGAGATGAGGGCTCAGGCTCAGGCCGAGGCCAGGGCAGCTGCTCAGGCCCAGGTGAAGGAGCTGGTGAAGACGACACTGGAGGCGGAGAAGGCTGCGTACAAGGAGAAGCTGACAGAGGCCATCACAAAGGAGCGCTTTAAGACGCAGGACGTGAGACTGACAGCACAGCTTTATGTAAGAATAAACAGGAGACACACATGACCTCTATGGACAGTGCTGTGCAAAAGGTTTAAACACTACAAATAATATGAGGAGGCTTCAAAAACAACATGTTGTTATTTGCCGTTTAAAAAAATATTTGATTAAATACGAAGCAATAGCATCAGTAAACCTGTGTCTCTCACTTACTGTTATATCTAGAATAGAATAGAACACTTGTAACAAGATTGCTTCAGGATACACCTATACCATTGTGCATTAAGGGAGAAAAAGTGACTTTCTTCTGTCTCTTCATGTGAGCCCAGACTGACTCCATGATGGGGCCAGGCCATCTGCACAAGCCCTCCATGTTCTTCTTGCCCTGCCTCCTCTGGCCCTGCAGTCACTTCACTAAGACTTTGGCTTTATATTGTTGTCTAGTGGCTGCTGAATGAATTTTGGACAGAGCAGAGCCTGTTCGATGATGATCTAGGTGTCCTAAAACCTTTGCACAGTACTGTATGTGTCAGGATCTCTTGTGAATATAGTATATAGTGATAGTCTTTCCTCCTCTTACTGTGCCTCTTTCTCTTTGTTGCCCCCCTGTTTGTTTCAGTGGATGGAGCTGAAGGTAAGGCAGGAGAAATCCTGCATGCATGAATTGATCCTTTACTATCGCTCTGCTTTGGCAGCCATCGCATCTCTGTTTTTTGCATCTACAGTAAACACAAAGTCATTGTTTAAACTGGGCGTCACTCTCCACAAAATATTATTTTATCTACAGTTTCTTATATGTCCTTTATTTGGCTTAGTGAATCCCATCAAGGTTTGACTCTTTATTTTTTCTTTTTTTTCTTTTTTTTTAATTTAGACCTGGCCACAGCTGAAAGTAGCAAGGAACAATCAAAGTCAGAAAAGAATTGTCAGTATCAATTAAGTCAAGAGGCTTGAATTGAATTTCTTCTGAAACCAATCTAAACGATGAGATGGTGAACTATAGCAGTGGTTCTCAAATGGGGGTATGTGTACCTTTGGGGGTACTTGAAGGCACTCCAGGGGGTACGTGAGATTTAACAAAAATATATATATATATGTTAAAAACTACTTAAAAGCCCTTAAAAATACTTTAGGGTTTTTCAGCTGAGTACCCCCAAACTGGGGGTGCTCAGCTGAAAAAATTAATCACAGGGTGTACCCGTAAGAACCACCGAACCACACTATTGGCATTTAATGTACTGGTGTAAGAGGTGGTGATGTTGTTATAATTATGGTGAACTCACTCAGGCTCATCAACTGGAGGAGATGGAGCAAGAGTTAAAGGAGCGAGAAGCGCTCTTCAAGGGACATGTTGCAAAACTTGAAAAAAGGGTAAGTGGATTTTTTTCATACTTTTCCTGCGTTTCAAGCTGCATTAATCACTTGTGCCACTAAGGGGCACTATGACAAAACAAAGTCACACTTCTGCCCTATCATTGGATGGTCTTGTTCTGGCATTTGACCCAATGTACTTTGACATTAAACAGAAACAAAGGAGATAAGCCTCGAAGACTTAATGAGATTCGTCCACTTCCTGCTCTCGCACTGACAGATAAAGCCAATCCCTGCTGGCCTCCTGAAAATCGATACCTGACACGTTCATTATTTTGCTGCGTACTTCTCTCTCCCTCCCAATAAATGAACATAAATTAAGCAAATACAAAACTCTACAACCACAATTTTAATCTAAAACAAACAGCTGTCCAATTCTTCACTTCCTTTGGCGTTACATCAGCAATCCTTTTTTTACCCCTATACCACTTACTGTATTTTCTTCTCCATAGAAATCCGCATATTTTATTTGAAGGTTTGTTTTTTTTTTTTTTTTTTTTTGGTTATTGTCCTGTGTCTTTGTATTTCAAGGTCCATGATGTCAAAGATTCTCTGTTGCCTTGAAACATCTTCTTATTGAACAGTGCTGATGTATCTTGTGGTGTGTTTACCTCTTTGATAGTGTACTGAATTTTGCAAAGTGACTGCTGAGAGCTACCAGAAAGGCAAGGACGACACACAAAGCCGTTTTGCGTAAGTCAGTTATGTAAATATCTTATACTCTATCTGCAAATGTACGAACATATCCATGCAACCAAAGCGTTTATACACCCGTGTGTGTTGTGTTTAGTTGGATGCCAGACTTCACTGACATGGAATAAGGCCGTGCATGTTGTACGTGAAGAGCTATTTGAGTGTAAAGTTGTGCCATCCCTCAAAACGGCGTGGTATTTCAACATCTGTGCTTTTGTGCTCTCAGACATTTCAAGATCCAACCAGTATGTGGAGACCTGCAAAGTCAGATTTTAAAATGCTACATAGAGAATCCTGGAAGGACCCTGTCCTGCTCGAGTATTGCCTCAGCCTACATGAAGTGTGTGGAAAACAGCAAGAAGGTACGCCAGATTCTCCGCTGTTGTTATATGTAAAAAAAAACAAACAAACAAACAAAAAAAACCCAAAACGCTTATTTCTGATTGATCTTGACAGAATTTTTCTTCATACACAGAATAAACAGAGCACTGGAGGTTAAGGTGGACTACCTGATGAGGATGTCCATACATTCGGCAAACTTGCTGATGTGAAGAAATCTACAGAGAGGAGTCACCGGGGACAGTTTACTGTGTGTCAAAGTGCCATAGACCTTCAGGTCGGTAATCTGGTCTTGTGCTAGTGCCACAGAAACATAATGTCGCTTTAACAAACACTTCATGTCCACAACCTCATGGGTTCTTGAGATCACAGTAAAACCAATTGTGCTGATACCAAAAAAAAAGATAAATAAAAGGAGGATAGTTTTGAGCACCTTTCTTTGTTGCGAGGCAAAAAATTACAAAGGAGACATGAGATCAAAGTTCATCACAGACACTTTGACGCCACTGCGACTGACTGACGCCACTGCGACTGACTTGACTGAGCAGACTCTCATTCAGGTTAGATCTCATACGAACACTGTACGTCAAAAAAAGCTGATTAATAGTTGGCAGAGAAGTGCATTCTGTGATATAACGTGTTCAAGGTTATTGTACTGTACATAAGTAATTGAGGTTTCAGTTCTCACTTTCAACTTACCTTTTTTACAGTTTGGTGCGTTCACACACAAAAATCTGTCTGTGTCACAATAAATAGTTTTGTTCAATCTTAAAATTGACTTTCTTATTTCAGTGATTGCTGTCGTTACTCAGGTGTAATTTTTACAGTAGGAGTCAGATTTCTACACTGTTGATCCCTTTGAACAATGGTACAACTTTAAATATACAGTGCTGTGAAAGACTTAGTCTTTTAGCAACGTTATAAGGACCATAGATAATTATTTATCCGTCTAAATTAGAAAACAGCCAGAAAATCCAGGAAAATTAGTAGTTGTATTTGACGAATAAAAAAAAATTTCATAGGTTTATTTGGTGTGACCCCATTACACCTGAGTTCAACTCATTTGAAGCTTGCTAATGTGTATAAGAGCAACTTTCAGTCACATCATTCCATTAAAAATACCAAAGATCACAGAATTTAACATACATGAAATCATTATTTTGCTCTGGAAAGAAAAAAAAAACATACTTAAGATGTGGTACTCAAGCCAAAGAAAGTATCAGGAGAGGTCAAAGACAAAAAAAGGAGCAGAATAATTTTGAAATAAAGACTGAATGATGAGAAGTTTCTCAGAGTTTCTACTTTCAGTGACAGAAGGAAGTCCAGCAAGGACCTGGCTCAACATCTGGAAGCTTCATTAGGATGCCAACTTGATACTACCGTTCAAAGATACTTGATCATGAATGGTCTTTGTAGAAGGGTAGCAGCCAGGAAACTATATTTTCTGAAGGTGAAGAGGGTGAAAAGGCTGAAATATGCTGAAGCTCATAAAGATTTGAATGAAGATCACTGGAAAAGAGAATTATTGAATAACGAATCCAAATTTGAAATGTTTGTGTCCATCAGTGAAACACTGGACGGTCTGTCCTGGTTTGGGGCTGTGTTTCTGCCAGTGGCGTTGGCGATATTGTCGAATTGAGATCGTGAATGCTGAAAAAAGAAGTGCAGACAGGTCGAAATTAATCATTCCATTCCTTGTGGAAAGGTCCTGATTGGGAATGATTTTATTTTTCAGCATGATATTGATCCCCAGCACACGGCTCATGCCAAAAAATCAGCTTTTTTTTTTATTTTATTTTATTTATTTATTTTGTTTCTTTCTTGTAATTTCAGTTGGTATCTTCATAAAAGAACAAAAAATGAGAATGATTATTAAAAAACTTCGCTATTTATAGTTTTGAAAATGGTTTGGAGGAAGTAAAATATTTGTAAAATATTTGTATAAGCTTGGCCTGTGGTGTTAGATATGTTAGGTCTGCATGACTGCTTCATCAGGAAGTGAGCATGTGCTTTGGTAGCTGTGTGGTTGTGTGACACTGCGCACATGCAACATGCAACATGCAAAGTATTTCAGCTATATGTATGAATAGAAGTGTAGCTGAAAAACTTTGCATGTTCATTTAAGAGATAAAGGCTTTAATTCAGTTTTAAAAAAGCTCCCCAGCAGCGCCATTAAACTATATCTGCACTGCAGTAAACTGCATTGTCTTTGAACAAATCATTGTTCAACACTGATTTCGTAACGATGGAAATGACAGCAAACATAAAAGATCTCAAACTGTAAAGGGACTTTCCTTTCATCTGCTTCCAAACACGTGGCCCAAAAAATTATTCCACAAAATGTTAACATTGTTGTCTGAATGTGTAAACAGGAAATTGTTGCCAGCACGTTTTATATCTGCGGTCAGAGAGCAGATCACAGATCAGCTCGTCTGATAATTTTCAGGTTATAGTCAGACACCCTGCATTTGCTTTGACTCACTTCCCTCAGATGAGAGGACAGAGGAGATGATCACAGACCCCTCAGTCTCAAAAATTATGTCAAAATTTCTGAGTGAAAGCCAGTGTCCACCTGGACACTGGTGGCTCTCTGGTGGGGAGATGTCTCCAACGGCCGCCTCTGGACTCTAACCGTTATCGCTGAGGTTTGGGCTGCCTTCATTGAAGGAAAGTGAAGGAGAGCAGACTGCTAAGGATTTTTATCTGGGAACAAGTCAGAACAGATGTGCAGAGGTAAGAAACGTCCATCACCATGATCCTTCCGCTTTGAGCATTCATGTTAACCCTGGGTTTTAAACCAGAGCAGAGCTTGCCCCGTATTCATTTGCCTAGTAGTCTGTTTACTCCGTGCTGCAGAGGATGCTGTTGTTCAGACCAAATTGACTACAGTAACGCATTCGTTGTTTCTGACTCAGCATAACTTTTGAATCAATACAACCTGACATTCTGAAGTCTTGCTAATAACGGACCATTTCTTGTGCATGCACTACACAAAGGTTACTCTATGCATCAGGCTGAATGTAGTTCCAGTAAAAACAGATGAGTTTAAAAGGAGCTGGCCTTTAAAGTTTTCACCTGAGGCGATAACTAAACTGTGAAAGATTGGCTGGATATCGATGAATAGATGGATTTAAAAGAAGCAACAAATTCAGTGCAACATGAGATTACATTGGGGTACTAACAAGATTTTTAAAATAGTCAAAGTAGATGCGTCAACCTGGAAAGAAATGCAACAATCAACCTTAAGAGAGCAATATCAAGTTTCCATAGGATGGACAACACAGGTGATTGTTTTGGCTTGGCAAGCACAAACATGCTCAGCCCACCCTCCCTTCTGGAGTGCCCCTAGGATCGCTTACGGGATCTTTCATCTTTGCCATATACTCTTCCACCTCAGGCTCAATTATTTACTCTCACAGCTTCTCTTATCATTGCTATACTGATGATCATTAGCTGTTATTCCCAGCTAACAACCCAGTCTCTATGTGGAGCTCAGCCTGCCTGACATATCTAAAAATGCAGGAGCGCCACCTTAAACTAAACCTCTCTTTAAGACTGAATGTCTAGTCATCCTGGGAAATTATCCTCTGGCCTCTGGCCATGTTGCTTTGCTCAAAATAACATCAGGAAAATCAGGCCTTACCTGGCTTAGTACCTCAACTCCTTAGGCCTGAGGTATCTCTCAACTTGACTACTGCCAAGCTCCTCTGGCAGGACTTCCTTTGTGTTCAGTGAAATCTTGGCAGGAGCACATCAATCTTCAAACAACTGCTTCCATTCAGCTGCTCATTGACATTCATCATTACATTAGTTATCCATGGTAGCTGGAATCAAGCTCAAGTCCCTAACGCTTCCTTCAGTGACTTCTGTGTTTGCACCATCTACGTGAACTCAATCATGCTCCCTCCAGCAATAACAGTCCAGGCTGTTCTCTGTGGTTCCCAGATGGTGGTGCAAGCTTGTGTAGGCAAAAATGAAAAGTAGCATTTAGATTTCTCTCAAGGACATGGGCATTTGGGATTTGAAGGTGAGTAATGAATTTGAGTTGCCAGAGTGTATGATAGACGAAATAAAATAAAATCACAGCAGACAGGAGTGATATTTGTGTCCAGTTTTCTCATTCCACAGAGAAAAGCCTGTCACTGCAACCTCATCTCCCACTCAGTGTTCTCAGAAAAACCACAGAATAACTCGTATTACACTTACATAAAGACTGGCATATTGTCTACACGAGCGCCACATCCCAGCTTATCATCAAATACATGTTATAAAATCAAGGATGCGCTGCGCCTTTGAAGGGAAACTGTTCATCTCTATTGCTGTTGGTGTGGGAGGCGTACATATTGTCAAAAAACAAAACAACGTTTTGAAGCTGCAGAGTTGCATGTATTTTATTAATCATAACTCTGGCTGCTGAAACATACAGTTCCAAACATCAAATCCTTGACATTATCACCTGAGCTCCATGCACAGTATGTGGGTTCAGATGCATAGAGTTTTGGGAGGAAGTGATGTTTGTCGTTATGCAATTCTGTCCTTTCTTCAGTGGTGTTATAGTGATTGTTACCAAGGACGCATCCGAGGCAGACTACTTGAGCAGGACTGTTATATAACGCTACTTGTGGTTTAGGCTGTGTGTGTTTTTCTTGTCACCTTGTTGCTTGCTGAACCCAGAGTGTGTTGTCTGCTGGATATTCACATAACAATGCCACGGGGTGCAGGTCAGGTACACAGGAGACGCAGGCAGACAGTAAACTTGCACCTCTGGCCTAACATTTATATTATAGATGTTCAATATACATTCCTGATAATACATCCATGTTCCTTTTAGCAATGTATATGAGAAGCTGCAGGTTTACATTTAATACAATCAACAAAATATTGACACCATACAGATCTCAAAATTACTCAAGTGGCAAATAGGGAGAACATTGTGTATTGAACATAAAACTAATGAAAAACAAGCAGGTTGGCCAACCAGGCAAGCTGTTTCCCTCTACTTTCCTTTATCTACTAAACTATCACATTCATGACTGTAATTCCACGTTTCACATACAACAGATGAGAACAGCAGCAATCATCTTAGCTCACACATCAAAATGTAGATAATGTTTAATTCAGCTTGGATTCTTCGCCCTCTGGCTGTATATAAATGCAAAAGCCAGACTATCTTGATATAGCTCCTTATTCAGTGCAGACCATGAGGTACAACTGAGCATTTTGGTAAGGAAGGGTCATGACAGCAATATCTACACAGTAACAATGCCAATGCTTCTGCAAGATGTTTGTGAAAGTTACGCAAACAGAGAGAGAGAGAGAGAAGAGAGAATATATATTCAGTCTCTGAATCTTTAAAGTAGAGTTGTCCTCTGGCGATGCAGTTGGGAAGGGTTAGGGATACTAACCCGGTACAAGGATTGTTAGGATTTTTGGTCACGGACAGAGGCAAGCTGTGTGACCGTGGACCCCCAGAGAGGCGTCCTAATGGTGCTGCAGCTGTGGACTCACACACTGCTGGTAGGACACAAGAAAGTGAAAGAGATTAGGGTAAAAGGTGTGAGGCGGAAGGAAGAGTGAAGAGTAGCAGGTGCGTACATCAGTTCAGGAGAATGCTGGCCGACCACCAGCATGTGAAACATGTGTGGTGCTGTTGTTGTGATGAGGAGGGAGGGGATCTTTGGGAGATTGGGCTGAGAGATTGGTGTGACTCAACCCTCACAACCACTTCCTTTGGCATTAACAAGATGGAAAATGAAAGGAGGAGAGCGGGCTTATTCATCCCATGGTCAGCTGACTCAACATACAGGCATGGATTCTGGGAAGGGAAGTATGTAGTTGTTGATGGGGGCTGGGCATAAAGTGTGTCCATGTGTATCCCTATGGCCTATGGCAGACGCCCACTTACTCCATTTCCAGTCACACCACAGGAATACAGGGTAAGATTCCTGCTCTGTGAGTCGTGCTCCCTCACCTGCCATCACAATGTGGATATAATTCCACCCTTGCCTTTTCCCGCTCTGGCCAGGAATTCCCCAGGTTGCGTGGTTTCACTCATGGAGGAAGTTGTGAAGTTTGCACAAGCCTTGTTTTTCCTGACAATAATGGAATATGTCATGTCCGGTCTAGTTCAACAGAAGTATATTCCTGTTTTCTCCACACAGTTTATTTTGCTTATTTGAGGGAGGTCTTGAGTCTAATCCTGCTCTATTTGGGAGGAATCAAGGAAAAAATACCACTGGGAGGTTTTTACAGAGCTTTATATCGCTGGTCATGTGGAAGCAGTGAGGAAATCTATCACGAGGATTATGCACTGAAGTGTGTAAATGGAGTAATTGCTTGTTTGTGTTGGCAAGAGTAGGGATGCTTTGTCATGCTGGGTGTGTAGTGTCTCTGTGTCTGTGAGCTCTGATGCGTCTGTCACAGTGAATTTTATGTTCTGTATGGCTGTTAATCTTGTACAAAGTTTCTTAAGCTTGTAAAACACTCATATCTACCATAGTTACACCCATATTACTTTCTGTCATAAAGGTACAGTCTATCTGAGTGTGTGTGTGTGTGTGTGTGTGGGGAGGGGGTTATGTTGACTCACAGTTCCAACAATGACTCTGGCACAGCAGTAGATGAACAGTTCACAGTCACTGTAAAGAGCAGAGAGAGGGAGGGATAGAGAGAAAAGAGAGGGAGAGAGAGAGAGAGAGACAAGGGGGGCGTGCTTTCGGTGGCATCTCCATCTTATAACTGCTGCTGTTCAACATGTTCACACACACAAACACACACACACACGTAAAGAGGATACTGCTCCGACAGTGCAGTATGACACTTCAGTACAGCATGAGCTTGGACAGGCTTTCAATCAGAGCAAGCGTGAATCTCCAGGGAGGAAATAGTGCTTTGTGTGATAGGTGATGGATGACCTGCAACAGGTTAGTGTTTGTGTTTTTCCGTCTGTTTTATCGATCAATATGAACAGTTTCTTCAATGTTTTCAAGATACATATGCCGTTTTATTCACAGTCCTACTATGTCACTACTTGTCATATTGAATGTCAGGGAGGGCTACACAAAGTGACGTAACAGTTTCACTTTCAGTCTATTTCTGAACTGCAGTCAGTCATTTGTAGCCATGACAGGAGACTCTTCTCCATCGTGTCTCCAAACACGAGCAGCCAAGGCTCATTTGGCTTTAAACGTGGCAAAAAGTGAACAACTCTGACATGAATAAGACATTCAAGTTAGTCTTAATGGTGGGAGGATATTAATTGGGACTGTTTCCCGAAAAGAAATCCAGAGATGTGTTTTCTCTGGCACCTCTCCTAATTTTATATGCAGTGACACAAGAATTGACGTAGTCCCTCTCAGAGAAAACACTTTCCGCCTCTCACTCCTGTCTGTCCTCACAGATAAATGTGATGCCACTTTGTGAGTCTAAGAGACTGATTTTCAAGCCTTAACTTGGGTTATACTAAATTATGTTGTGTACACATTCTATCTGTACCTCACTATGTAAATATCTAAATGTTAACATTTGTCAGTGTCAGGTGACCACACCTGAATGCTGTCCTACATTGCTGTTGGTATATATAGCTACAGAAAACACTCCACAAACCTCATTCTGTCACTTAAATCCTGCATGTGATGAAGTCTTTCTTTGTCGGTACAGTCACTGATCTTAGTCAAGGCAATAAAGCTCCAGAGTAATTACCTGCAAGACTGGCAAGTCTTTAAAATCCCCTGGTACTCATCCTTCAACGTTAAAGAGAGGAATATTTATTTCTCTCATTTTGAGGAAAGTAATTTTTTTTTCCTTTTAGCCATCCATCCTGAGCTATGTTCTTATTATTCATCCATATTTGTGTTGTTGCCTCCTCAAAAAGCAAAAGCCCAGGAAATGTTTTTGCATGACACATCTATCACAAGGCTGATTGCATGGAGTCTTGGTATGTGACGCACATCCAACTTTCATACATCATTGACTGTTTATAGACAAGGAAGTGGTTTAGTTAATCTGCAGCTTCCTATGTCACAATCTGACAGAGATGGGGCTGAGCTACTTTCACTGGCTAAATGCCCAAAGTTACTTGGTTTCGATCGAAGCAGGATTAAGACAATGCCACTTTGATATCTGAAGGCTGAATGGAACTACAGTGTGTATTTTATTGGCTGGCTTCCAACAGCAGGGTTAGCCCTCTAATCTGGAAAGTCCCTGAATGACAGACTGACAGACTGATATTTGGACACGATATTGGTCCAGTAGCTGACTTTGAAGATTATTTTCAAAAGGGACTGGGCCAGTGGCTCAAGCCACTCTGGTTTCCAAGCTGCTCAGGAACTGCAGAGAAGTATATGAGTGCCTACAATACACTGAGCCTTGCTGTTCAGAAAATAAGGTACTTTAATAAGATAGAAAGCAGGAGGCTG
Organism: Echeneis naucrates; assembly: GCF_900963305.1. NCBI lineage: Eukaryota > Metazoa > Chordata > Actinopteri > Carangiformes > Echeneidae > Echeneis > Echeneis naucrates. The sequence continues at coordinate 16,605,052 of NC_042526.1, read as the reverse complement.
AGGAATAACTACATGTCCAGCACAACAATTCAGAGAAATTAGGAGCGAGGAAGAGAAAGACTCGATATGAATAAAATGGAAACACCAGTGACACCAGCAACTGGAAGTCAGACAATATGTCCGCTGCAACACCACAATAAAAGTCTCGCTGAGATACAGTAACGTGATGAGTTTATGGTTTCAAATTATCTTCAATCTTCAAAATGATTTTTTAAATGTTGATTCTATTTAGGAGAATGGTGAATGGACCATAAAACATTCGAGCGTGGCTGCAGTACTCAGGGGTTAGCGCGCATGCTGAGTTATCTCCGTGTCCCAGGTTCGACTCTGACCCAAGGACATATGTTGCATGCCATTCCCTTCTCTCTATCGCTCTACTCCCTGGGCCTCTCTGCAACTCAATGTTCTCAGAATAAAGACATAAAAACCCTAAAATATTAGACCCCCCCCCCAACCACCATATATCATTTCATTGGGTGGACACTTGGCCGAAGTCTTATATATATTACACTGACAATCTCATGCCTTCTCACTATAGAAAATGTGTGGATGTATTTTCCTTTGACCTGAAGGAAGCAACGCCCTGTAGCTAAAGCTGATGTTTGTCTGCGTCCACAAAAAATCTATTACTATTGCTGCCTTGTTGGTGGTAAGCAAAGTAAAACTGCCATTTTGAAGAGTAAATGCTTCAATTAACTTTAATTTACTCGTGTTTCCTTTTTGTGCAGAAATTTAACCTGATCAAAATTGCTGGTCAGTGTTTCATGATCACAGATGTAGGTTCCACCCTGGTTGGGTTCCGTAAGCTCCTCAGTCCTGTCAAGATGAGTAGGAATCCTTCCTGCCACATTCACTCTCCCCCTATTGCAGTGCTTGAGCATGAGCATGATTGCACATATATATCTTCCAACATAAAGATAATTGCTGAGCCTGCCCTACATAAGAACTCACTTAAGTGTGCTGAGGAGCCTTCACTTCAATATGAAGACAAAAGTGGAGACATACCGTCAGTATGAGCTCATTGGGAATGATACAGCACCCCCATCATATCCTCTTCATCTATGAGTCTCCACTGACTTCCTGCTCCTCATACATGAGTGATCACTGACTCACTCACTCTCACTCTCAATTCTTGGATGGCTGATGACACCAGACGAAAATATTGTAGAGATGAGCAATAAATTGATGAGTACAGTATCTCTGGATGCCTCCTGGGGTAACCACTATTATTTAGCTGCTTTATTTAGCAGCCATCCTCACAGTTTGGTGATGCAGACCATTTACCCGCAAACCCTGAGTTTAATTTCCTCTCTCTTAACCCATCCCATGTTGTTTTTCTGTGATGTGGAAAGATTGCACAATAACAATTCTTCTCCTTGAATGAAGACATGTATTAATCAGTGTCTGTTTGCCTCTATGTGATGGATTTATATTTACTCAGATGAGATTTGGCCCATGGACCTGGTAGGATGGATGGGGAAGAGGAGGTGTGACGAACAGTGAGTCATATGATAAACATTCACCCCTTTCAGCTCCTGTTCCAATGAAGCCATCTGGGAACAAACATGATTCATACCGCCTATGGAAGAGACATTGTTATTACCTGCAGGACCTGATATTTTTATGTAGCACATTTAATGTAAACAATCTCAGCTTTATCTATAGATCAGAGTTGATTATTCAACCGTAATGTATGGGTTATTTTGTTTGTTTTTTCACTTCTGCCACCTACCTGCTTCTGTTTGTTTGTGTGTGTGTTTGTGTGTGTGTGTGTGGGGGGGGGGGGGGGGCAGCTTTTGATCTTATAGACAAGCCCTGAATGGAGGATGTTTCCTTGTTACATGATGAGTAATACTGCAATGACATCAGCAGGGCAAGCATTGAGGTGTTCAACAAACCTCTGCATCAGTCCATCCTCAGTTTGGCTTTTTCTTCTGTACACTTTGCTTTTATGGGATTAAGGGAATAGTTTGACCCGCTGAGAAAAAGACTAACACTTTCTCACCACTCTCATGTTTGCATTGTAAGTGTGAATTTACAGTCAGTTAGCAAGAGACTCATACTTTAACTGTTACAAATGGCTAAGCTGTGCAAAATTACTTTCAAATAACTTTTAAATTGTAGCAATTAGAAAAATGTATAATTAGCATAAAAATGAACTCATTAAATTGAGAATTTGGCACATATTTCTCAGAAAGACATACTGTGTCCTTTCATAATTTAAGGTGTAGTCTTCTCTTAATCAGTGAGCCCACAATCTGTTTAGCCATATTTAACATACAGATATGAGAGTAAATATTATCCCATGCTCTGCATAAAGGAAAAGAAGCTGTAAGCAAAAGATTTACAAATGAAAAAACAAAAAACAAAAAACAAAACACTCATCTCAGTTCAAATTATTCAGAGGAATAAAAAACTATCAGCCTAAAACTTTATGTGACATCTTTACTATAATAATGTGATAATTTTTGTGATGATTTTAGTCTTAACTATTGAACTCAGATCCAGGCAGGTGTGTGTGTGTGTTAAATATTTTCTCTTTTATCTTCAAAATGATCTCTTTGAAATTCATGGGGTCAAATTTGTTCTTCCACCACGGTTTTCTTTCTGGCTTTCAGCTTAACCACACCCTCTACTGGTCATTTGTAGAACGAGCCAAAAGCAGAGAAGGCGACGAACCAGACAGCTTCCCTCTCCAGTCAACAGCAACCTTTGACCCACATCTGCATCCACTTCGCACCACAAGGCTTCCCATCACTTATTACACAATATGGAGAACCCCATATTGTGTCTCCAACACATCTTGTATCGTATATTGGTTGAACAATGTGCTGTCATAACAATCAGAAGAGGTGATGAGTAAAGGACTGCACTCAGAAACTGATTTCATTTGGTAGCATAGATGTTTGTACCCAGTCTCTAGCACCATATGAAATCAGTGTTCTGGGAGGTGGACTATCAGCATGTACAGATTCTGTACATGAATACCATGAAATACTGCATGTTCTTGTGATGCTTAAAAGTAGGTCGCATTTGTATAAATAACTGTACTCTCCTGCTTCAGTCACTAACAGGTCACAGCTGTTGTTGTGCTTTCCTTTTCTCCCTGCCTGTGTCTCTAGTCAAGTCAAGCCTGTGTATTATCGTCAGTCTGCCTTTATTCATCCATTCAGTTTCCATTGGCTCTGTTGTTTATTACATTTCGGAAGCTTCATTGAAATTGTTTCATTTTTTTTTCCCAAGCAGAGGCCAAACATGCCCATTAAGAGATAATGACCAATACTGTAAAAGAAGCATGACAAGTCATAAAGTCAGACTGAGTCATATCAGTTACACAATTACGTCCATCCGAAGCTAACTTCAGCTCACATCAGCCACCAAAAGCTACTGGGCCAACCACACCATGTAATGATGGAGCAGCAAAATCCTAAAATAAGGTTTATGAATTGAACAGAAAGATATGTACAGGAAGTTACATACACTTCTTAAACACATCCACTTCATCCTTTGATATGTATTTTTTATTTTTATTTATATAACATTTTGAATGCGAGATATAAGAAGATAAGATAAAAGATAGTGGGTGATAGTGGGTGTTAATGAAAACTGTAAGAACCCTCAATTTAATATGAATAAAAATGGGATAATCAATTTGCCTCATTTAAAGTCATTCAACATCTGTTGGATTTTAATGGCAAGATATTATTTGAGAGTCAAAGAAATCCTAGTGGAAACTGAAAGTTCATTCTTCATCTTGGAAATAGTAGTTGACAGTCTGACCACTAAAAACATTCAGTAGCGACTCTGAAGCTTTCTATCACATAAAAGGATCTTCTTCACCAGATGGCGTTGGACCGGTTGTCATGACATTGCATGATTGTGAGCATACTGAGGTTGATGTTAAATGTTAACGACAGGAACCTCTAGAGCTGTAACATTTTTTTGTCAAATAGTTTCAAGTTTCAAGCTTAAGAAGGATTAATTTGAATATTATCCAGGGTTAGGATTAGGGTTAGGGTGAGCTCAAGGCAGTAGAACATTGAGCATATACAGTTCCAGAACAACGGGACAAATATCTGCTGTGGACTACCATCCAACAGAAAATAGCTATCAAATGCACTTTGTGGTGAAGTTCTTCCTTAAACTACAGCTATGCGTTTATAGCATGGTTATCATCATGTCCAACTATAAACACTTTCTTCCACAGATGTTTTGTTTGCCTTGGAGCCATATGTATGAAGGCACAGTTCATGTTCTCTTTTCTCTAAGGAGCCATTTCAAAATGCACCCTCGCCTTTGACTCCATGAAGATGCCACAGCAGTGATGTTATGTGCCATACATCATGGCCACGGCAGATAGAGGGATGATGTGCTCATCAAGGACAGACCTGCAGGGTCCAGGGAGCTTATCTTGTCAAGTCTGACTGATAGCCAGGTCTTCCTACATCTGACGGTCAAAGATGCTAACAGGGTCCCAATAAAATTTAGTCTCAATCCTTATGTGGAGGTCAAAAAGAAAAGAAACAAAGTTGGTTATATTGCATTGTCTTCATCAAGTCTTCTTTGAGATGATCTATTATTCATGAACTGTGCACTAAAGCAAAGAAAGTTGAGTGATAGAATTACTGACAACATTATTTTGTTTTTTCATCAAAGTTTACATTTATTGTTTATTTGGAGGGGAGCAAAGCGGCACAGTGGTTAGCGCTGTTGCCCCACATGAAGAAGGTCACGGGTTCAGTTCCCGGCCTGGTACCTATTCAGGTTAACTGGTGACTCTAAATTGTCTGAGTGTGAGTGGTTGTTGGTCTCTGTGCGTTGGCCCTGTGATGGACTGGTGACCTGTCCAGGCAGACCCCACCCTCACCCAGAATGAACTGGGATTGGCTCCAGCAACCCAGAAACAGATAGTGGCAGAAGATGAATAAATGTTTTCAACGGAATGAAAAAAGTTTCTGTCTGGTAAAATATACATCAAATGCAATATGCATGAGATGAAGTTTGAGCTGGACATCCTGATATAACATTAATATGGCTATATTTATCTTTGTTTATATATGCATCCCTGTCTCTGAGCAAAAATGAGTCAACATATTCAAATGAGACATTTTACACATTGTTATTATAGTTTCTCTTTCATGCCAGAAAATGATTTACTCTCTTTCTCCAGTTTGGCTCATGAACCCTGACAGGAAGGGTGAATGAGTGGCCTGGGGCAGAAGTATGACGCTGGTTATCTGCTGACGCCCCCTTTAATACAAACTCTGTCTGCATTGCAGTGTGTGTAACCTGTCATCTTCAGAGATCTATCAACTCCTACACACATGGCAGCAGAATAATGGGACTCAGCATCAGAATCGACTCTATTACAAAGCACGTTGATGCATTTTTGACTCACAAGAGAAAAATTAGCTGAAAATATCCCAGACAATAAGAAGATGCACAATTAGACACGTAGTTCAAAATATGCTCATGTACAGGCAATTACATATGAAAATAGTTACACTATCTCATCAACAAATAGGGCTGTGGTTGTTAATATACCAAGGAGCAGCATAGCAGGGTAAGCAGAAAGACCATCATATAGACCATTATTATTAAAACTGTATAATATGACCAACCTGTACACACAGGTGGTGGCCATGTGTTGACTAGTTGAGTCTATGGACAATACATTATAGGTCCCAAAGCTCTCCAGCGAGACAACATGAATCTCTCACACGTCGTTGACAACATCACCATGTAGTGTTTGCCCTGAGATGCTCTGTCAGCTGTGACACCTCACATCGAGAGATGCATGCAATTCCAAATCATCTCCACTGAATTTACGAGGGTCATCTTACGGGTAGATAAATGAGATGTTAATATGCCCTTATAACAGGCCATGAAAATAATCGAGCAGTGTTGGATATTTAGATTAAAATCTGTAATATGCGGATAAGTGGGAGAAACAATATCGTGTTGTTTATTTTATTATTATATTCAAATATTTAAATGCTCATGTTTAATAAATGTTGAATGTTGAGTTTAAATACTAATAAATAGGGTATCTATCTATCTAAAGACATAATTCGAAGTCTGCTTGGTTACATGTTTCCCCGCCTTCGTGACAGGCCCCGCCCCATCTGTCCTCGGAGGTCTCTCCTGATTGGTCCGTTTCCAAGTTTCCGCCATATTCAAACTTCCGCCGTGGTGCGTCCTGTAGTCATCGATCCGCCGCTTTCTTTGTACACACCGAGGCTATATTTCCTCGGCTGGTCGTCGTCCTTTGCTCTCTCAGCTGTAAATCTCCTCGGCAGAAGGGATTTCAAATACAAAGCTGGTGCAAAATGGAAGAAACCGAGGAAGTTTGTGGAAAAGCGGCGGAAAATAACAAACAGACGCTCCGCAGGGTGTCATCGAGGACGTCCATCAACAGTGTCATCACCGACGCTGGGCCCTCTCCACAAATACTCCGGAGAAATAACTCCAAAAAGTACGTGGACCACATCTTAAAATGCGAAAAGCATAATTTATTTGGTGACTACTTCTATAGCATGAGTCTATTTAGCTGTTTATTAGCGCTAAGGTTAACTGGGTGGTCAACGGGAGCGATTGGTATTGTAACCGGCACAAGATGCCTTCAAGTACACCTCGGAAAACATACCGAAAACTTTAAATGTTAAATGAGATGTAAAGTATTGAAAACATCTTTTATTTCATGACAAGTATTAAAGAATGGACGCATATTACAATGTATATTTAAAAAATACTCAATATGGTAGGTGGTAGAATTTGTCTTTTTATAGTTATTTTTACTTGAAAACGATATTGTTAATAAATTGTTTTCAACTAAAATTGAAGAAAACAGACAAAAGAAGTCAACAAATTTGTGCTTTTCAGCAGTTGGAATTAGTAAGGTTTTTTTTATGTTTTCTTAATTATATCAGCAGATTATTAGTAGACTGTGCTATTCCCCATTGCTATAATGTTTAATTCACCAAAAGGAATTCAGCAAAGTTATGTTTTATTTTATTCTATTAGCCAATGTATTGGTTTTACATCTGAAACAGGGCAGTTGCCCGTATATACACAAGTCTACTGAATTTGACCTGCTTTACACCTCTATTTGTTTTTGCCGACTTAAATATTGATATCATCAGAAAGGGTAATTTCAGCATGGCTTACAGGCATGAGGACAAGAAGTGGGTTGTTTTTAGCAGTGTGTTCAACTGACCATTGACTTGATCTGGACCCTTTGGGAGTCATTTCTGAAGAAGACACTGAAACTATCTGAAGCCTTGTTATTTTGTCACCATAGCTGACATTTTTCCTGTGGAGGGAGTGAGAAATCCAACTCCTTGTATTGTTAATATCCCTCGATCACCATTAGCAACACTTGACACATTTGAAACATAAGTGTGAGTAAGACAGCAGTGTGATAGAAAAGTCATTGCAGACATTACCATTTGTTTCCTGCTAAAACTGTGGCTTTTTATCTCCATCTACGTTTGGTTACATTGATTAAACTGGCCAGAATGAATGAACTGAAAGTCATAAAGTTGTTTCTTGAGTGCCTCATCTGCCATTGTCTGTCTTGTTTTTTATTATTGGAAGACCATACTTTTCCAAAGTTTTTGTTTTTCTCTCTGTCTAATTTATCATTTTCTGTTCTTGTTTTTTGTCGTTGGTTGTTTGTTTGTTTGTTTTTTTTGTAGACCTCCACTGCAGAGAGGCAGCTCCTTCACCTTTCTGACACCAGGGACACCATGGGACTTCAGCCTAGTAAGTTCATGTTAAAAAACATAAGGGTATCGTATTACATTGCAGCGATCACATCCTTATGATATTCTCTGTCTGCAGAGCAGATCAAAAATGAAGCATGGCTGTGTTGAAAGCCACAGATGTGACTTCTACATGGACTATATCTCTGATACTTAGCTGAGTTTTCTACATGTTAAGTTGTGCTGAGAATCATTAGTTTGAATGCAAAACATAAGTAACAAGCATGTCTTTCCCATATATCTGTAGAAGAGAAAGCGCAAAGAGAAGGAGGATGACACTGTCAGTTTGTCAAGCTTTGACCTGAAGGTGAGAGTCAGCATGGCCTTCTTTGTTCACTGGGTGCAGGTCTAGTGTCACACTCTTGAGTGCTGCCTCCAACCTGCTTTCGTTGCTCAAACTTTAATCCATTTGTATGACTCAGGTACTCAGCTAGGCAGGCAGCTGTGAGCACTCTTATGTGTTATGTGCTCAGTATAATCCCTCCCATCCTCCAAACTGGCACAACCAGTGTCTGTTTGACGAAATGACGATGGTGAAAGAAAATCTGAGCCACATTGGTGCTCAACGGTCTATTAAGACTGTAATGTCAGTATATTGAGAGGTTTAATGCATTTCTTATACACCACCAACAAATGCATTTTGATACTATTGTATAATATTAGACTCAAATAACAACGGTTATGATCTTTACTCTGATTTTCCATTATAATAAATATTGTTATTATAAGTAAAAACTACATGTGGCTGAAATTTTAAAAATCAGCTGTTATGACTTGAATAAAATAATTAAAAATAAAAGGGAAACATTGTAATTTCAATGTTTACTTGTTTTATACAACAAAACCATGGTAATCAAGATATAGTTGCAGCACTACAGTGTACATCTTAATACAATAAGTGGAATTGAATAAAGTTAATTTCCTCCATTCGCAGGAACCCAGTAACAAGCGTGTTCGACCACTAGCCAAAGTTTCCTCCCTTGTCAACTTGATATCACCTTCAAAGAATGGGGCAGTACGACGCTTTGGCCAGACTATCCAGGTACAGATATTAGTAGCTCAGATTACACATATGTGGAAATTTAAGTATAATTACTTTGACTGATTTTTATTTATTTTTTTATTTTTTTAAGTCAATGTCATTACGGGGTGACTCCAAGTCGCCTGGGATGTCCCTCAGATCCAGCAGCAAGGCGGTAGGTCCCACTCCTACCAAACGCAGGAACAGTACGCTGTGGTCAGAGACACTGGACATCCATCAGAAGAGCACGTTCACCACCAAGGAGATCAAGAGACAAGAGGTTGTGTGCTTCAGTCTGCTGTATGGTTATCTTAAAAAGTACAAAGAGGGGAAACACTGACTTTCCCTGCTTTGGTTGATCTTATGCTTTTACATTTGTCCTGCAGGCAATTTATGAGCTTTATAGGGGAGAGCAGGATCTAATCGAAGATCTCCAACTTGCACGAAAGGTTTGGGGGGAAAAAAAAAGCTTGTTTTTTTTAAATGGACATTTGCACTTTCTTTGTCAACAGCTTATTTTGCTTATCTTCAGGCATATCATGATCCCATGCTAAAGCTGTCCATCATGACAGAGGAAGAACTGGCTCACATATTTGGGGATCTGGATGCTTACATCCCGTTACATGAGGGTATGATATTGCCAAAATTACTTGGCTTTGATTTTGGTTACTTGACTCTACCAAGTGTTTCTGACCAAGATTGCTCTTGATTTGCTTTATATGCAGACTTACTGATGAAACTAACTGAGGAAACAGGCCCCAATGGAACAGTAGCTCAGATCGGACAAATAGTAATAGACTGGGTATGTATGGCAGCAAATTAATACATTCTGAGAGGATCTTTACCTGACCAACATGAATTATTCATCAAAATAATTATTCATTAATGAGATTGGGCATGGAGAAATTTCTGATGGGTGGATTAACCTATTAAAATATGGTTTTCAAATAGTAGACTTATGACAAAATATTAGCTTGAATCCTGTATTGGATCTTCGCAGCTGCCTGGTTTGAATGCCTACAAGAACTACTGCAGCAACCAACTTGCAGCCAAAGCTCTGCTGGATCAGAAAAAGCAGGACAGGCGTGTCCAGGACTTCCTGCAGCGCTGTCTGGAGTCACCTTTCAGCAGGAAGCTTGACCTCTGGAGCTTCCTCGACATCCCACGGTCACGCCTGGTGAAATATCCACTGTTACTGCGAGAGATCTTGAGACACACTCCTCCTGATCACCCAGATGGGCCCAGTCTGGAAAAAGCTGTATGATTTCCTCTCACAGACATAACTGTTGCTCATGTGAAGCTGTTAGTCAATAAATCTATAGCCATTAAGGTTAATTATTATCTTTATTCTTGTCATGGGTATAACAGATGATAATACTCCTTCATTTTATATTAATGAAATATTTCACCAGTGATTCAGCTTTGTGTTTTCACAAGTAGCCATCTGATAACTTTTTCATTATCCAGATCACCATAATCCAGGAGATTCTGTCTGACATCAATGTGAGGAAAGGGGAGTCTGAATGCCAGTATTATATCGACAAACTGGAGTATCTCGATGATAAGCAGCGGGACCCTCTCATAGATACCTGTAAGAACCTACTTTGTCATGGTGAGCTGCGGAGCAAGAGCGGTTCGGTAAGAATAAAGATTGCACTTATCACCCACACATTATGGAGTTACTGTCTACATGCAGTTTTTTTATGCCATTGTGTTCTTCCACAGAGGCTGCATGTATTTCTCTTTTCTGAGCTGCTGGTTTTGACCCGACCAGTGACACGAAACGACAGGAGCTGCTTCCAGGTGTATCGACAACCAATCCCTGTTCGGGACTTGGCTCTAGAGGACCTGCAGGATGGAGAAATCCGGATGGGAGGGTCATTCAGAGGGGCTTTCACCAATCCAGAGAAAGGTGAGCTGAATGAAAACCACTTCAAAATTGTGCCATTATCTTTTTATACTCTGAACATATGCTGAGCTTTAAAGGGGGGGATTGGTTGAGGTCCTTGTGTTCAACAGTGGAACTAAGCTTTGCTGGAATTATGTCCTTGCTGCAGTAGTGGCTGATGTTTGTACAAGGAACCAATATAAAGACAGAGCAGTTAGTGGTCCTTAAATTTCACTGAAAAGTAAATACATTCTGTATTTATTCATGTTACTGCAGCAGACTTTCTCTTTTAGTATATTTGTACTGGAAATGTGGACTTACATAACTCAGTAAGTAATTTTCCATCCAGGTTTTACTGACATTGTGTATTTAACTGCACCTCAAATCACATCTAGATTACATGCCACTGGTTTACAGCAATACAACAATCATCAGAATAATCATGTCATTCCTTTCATCAGCAGAAAATCTGCTTCGCTCATTTTGTGACCTACATTTTCTTTTTTTCTGTTTCTTACTTAAACAACAAATTGAAAAAAGGGGCAGATCAATCAAAGCTGAATATAGAAAATATTTGGAGGACATCAAAACAGGATTTTGTCTAGACTTTGCAGTCTTAATGGATGTGTAAGATTTATTTGCAGAAATATAATATAAACATAATATTTATGCTTTCATTCTTGTATAATCACCTGAAACTAACAACTGTGCTTTAATGAGCCCTTTATATCTACACAGAGAGCAGGTCATCTACCATGTAACCCTAACCCTAACAAACCAAACATGCTCTTTTTATGTCCATGTTATGTGAAGCCCATCTTAGCTTTACTCATGCTTGTTTGTGGATGTGAGGCAAGGGGAGGGGCTTTCAGTTTGTTGCAGTTTGCAACTTCACAACTAGATGCCACTAATTCTTACACATTAGTCCTTCAAGAGATATTTTCACTTTTTTCTGTGTTTCTGTTTTACATGTCTCCAGTCAAGAATGTTTTCCGTGTGAGTTCTCTGGATCCGTCCCATGGCCAGTCCCACACCCTGCATGTCAATGATGTCTACCACAAACAGCAATGGCTCAATTGTCTGCGCACTGCGATGGCCCAACAACAGGAGGCTCCACCTAAAGTTCAGCAGGAAGAAGCTGTCAGGGCCAGACGGCGCTCGTCCACACTCTTGGCCCCTGTGTATGATGAGGAGACAAATGAGAACAACCTCCCTGTGTGTGGCCCTAAACTCAGGCCGCAGACACTCTCAAAAACCAGACTGGACCAGAAGCAACGAGGCTCAGTAAAGAGGAAGGAGACTGGAGTGTAGACATCTGACCTAGTTTGATGGTTCACTATGAGCATGTGCCTTGTTTGTCACATATTAATGAATTTTCATGCAACCACTGATTTTGCGCTCTTGCTTCTCCTGTAGCTGCACTGAAAAAAGCCTTTCCAATCATTTCCATCAAATTGTAAATCAAATTCTAGTCTTAAACTATGAAATTAGTTTACAAAAAAAAGCTAATGTGCTAGTGTAGCAGAAATGTTTTCACCAGCTTAATGTGTTTGAAATTAGGGTTTAAAACAAAGTTATACCACTTTTGTGGTATAACTTTTTGTGTATAACTTTAGCGCTTTTGTTTCTGATCATTTCAGTTTTGCACATTTTAACTTTTTTTTTTTTTTTTGCTTGCTTGATGAAAATGTCAGAGCAGCTATATGGTAAGCAGCTTGTGTGCATTTGTCTGTTGTGTTGTCAGTGAAAAGATAAAGGAGCAAGCAACAGATGCTCTGATAACCTCAGCTCTTGGTAAAGAGAGAAGTTGACTGAGATATGTAGCTAAAAATGTTTAACGTTAGATAATGAGCAGAAAATTGGCTTCAGTGTGACGAGCTAAAAAGCTTTGCTCAAAACAAGGAATCCAGTCCATAAGTTTTCAGTGGCAAACTGTCAATCATTAAAAAAGTAAAACATTTGTACTCAAAGTCCTGAATATAACTTACTGAGGGCTTGTTTGTTACACAACATGCTTCTACTCTGTCCCGATTGCCACTTCCTTTTTACAGTGACAGAGCTGTTTGACAGTGTGTTGCAACATTTGTAAAACAGACACTTAGCTGAATTATGAACTTGACTTCTTTCTTAATGTATATAATAGTGGGAGTATCTGTAATGTCTTACATGTGTGTACATTTTATCTTCATACTTTGTTTGTAGAAAAAAAAGATTGCATTTTTAATTAAATCCATTTGAATAATCAAAATCTATTGAAAGTCACTTTTACTGCTTAATTCTGATTCTGATTAATATGATGTCGTGCCTTTGTTTTCTGGTGTTATTCCTCAACTTTAAACTAAACACTATCCACTTCTGATTCACCAGAGTGAGGGAGTAGGACACTTGCTTATCTTAAAGAACCCTATAGAGAAAACAAAATGTCAGATGTTGAACCTGTTGTATTTGCAGCCAACTCTTACCATCTTCACAGCTTTGCTGAAACAATCTTCCTCAGGATTGAGTTTTCTGCTGAAGTAGGACGTTGTTGAACATGCAGTTTCCCGAAGTTGATGAGGGCAGCAAGTGCAGGTAGTCTATCTGCTGATGGTTAGATGCCCAGCGGTTAAAGTCAAACCAAGAGGCATGTTGTCAGCACCCCTGCTCTTTGCGCCCACAAACCCCTGACCATGGCCTCTCAGGCTTCCTCTTGGCTGTGTGGTTCATTCACCGTGATTATCCCGAAGCCCACTTCCTACAAATTAGCTACTTAGTTCCCCTTTAGCAGAAAAATTGTCACAGCTGTATTTCAAACAGGAATCAATGTCAAAACCAAAAAAAGATATTTTTGGCAGAAAAAGGCCTCATTTCATGATCACCTCAAAATGTATCTAAGTCGGGGAGCTACTATGTGGTTAAATCATCATTGCTGCAGCCTGAAGGTGCTTTCTACACACTGAGGCTTATCACTGTTAAACACAACTCCTTGGCCATTACTTTTATTTAGTTAAGCGCGTGTATCTGCCTAATTAATGCTTTGTCGGGCTTTGCTCTTGTTTGAACGGGTTAACTGAAATGTGCTGAATGCATTCATTTATTTTCTGTGCTTCTGTGCATCTCCTTTTTTGTTTCAGACTGTGACTGCAGATTGCCCTCATCTCATCTTCAGCCCTTCTTTCCATCACCATCCTGATGCCTCTGTGTTGTGATAATCTTGACGCGAAGTGTAGCTTTTTTCCCCAAATTATTTTCCTCCCATCCTTTGAATACTTGACTGCCTTGAACATATCATTTTAAAAAGTACACATTGTAGTTTAAAAAAAAAAAGTTCTCTTCTGTTTCTGATTGTTTCAATGCGATATCAATAATTAATTTGTTGAAAAGAAACTAATACTGAATTCAAAATTTTTTAAAATGAAATCATACTAAAAGATAGCACAAAATAGGTTTTGGTCTATTTATTTACACAAATTTAAGAGAGGTAGAACCATCTGTATTATTTACACATTTACATTAAAAAGAAATAGTCAAAGAATATATACAAATAAATACAAATTCTACTCAAACCACTTCATCTATCCTCAGGAGTAAACAAAGTAATCCAGGATGATGATGTAAATCACACTGATATTCACATTTACTTGGTCATTGTGAGCAAGCCAAGGACAAACTCCAGTAAGAAATGAAGCCAAACAAAAAGTGACATCCTCTCCATCTGAAATGACTCCAAGTGATGTGAAATGCTTGGCGTGTTGTTAAAGCCTCTGAGAATTAACAGTGTTTAGGTTGTGTTTAGTCATCGAAGCTGATTATATTGCTGCCCAGGTTGAAGGCAAACTGAGCTAAACTGCGTTACCTTGACCTTGTAAATCTAAAATGTGTTAATTAGAGCAATGACTTTTTCAACAAGCGCAAGAAGGTAACGCCAACAGAAACCTGAGAAGAGATCCGATCAGCCAGAATCATTCAAGTAAGCTGCACAGCTGGAAGATTGGTGAGCAGGCCCTTACTAGCAAGGTGTCATGTTCTCCAGACTGTGTGGTTAAATCTTACCTCTATTCATTACCATGGACAGCCATTTTTCTACTTTCTGCATTGAATGAAACAGCAGAGATTAAGTGAACGAACAACTTCTTTTGGTCCAATCAGATCCCACTAACAATCTGTGCCCACTGGCCAACTGTTTGCTTCTTGGTTACAGTAATAGTTTCACATGCTGACGGTGTATCAGCTGTTATACCTGGCTGTTCCCTAATGGTCACACAGGTTTTAATTTAGGACTGAGAGGATGAACAAATTAAGCCTTTTTCAGTCTGGTTCAGTCAACAGACTGAGTATCTAATGAAGTCTCTGTGCACCCTGGCAGGAATCAGATTTCTTCCCCCAACATCAACACCAGCACCAGTCACATGACTTTCTGCAGAGATATCCACAGGGGCAGCAGACATAGCAGGTCCAGATTTACCTGCATTTGGAGTTTCACATTGTGATTACATTTCAATCACTGGAGGTGGCATATAAGAAAGAAAACTTATGATGCGATTGGGTAAACCCAGCTTGGAAACAACGTCACGTGCTCTTGTGCCAAGAGACCTCCTAACAACAACTCTGCTGATCTGCTGCAGACTGAGGGGAGTATCTAAGGGAGGAGACAACAACAGTGGTTATATTCAAGCGCATCATTTTGATTATCTGCATACACAGTAAAAGGTTGCATGCTTTATGTGCACAGACGTACTCTCATAGAACTCAAGGCAGAGGTAACTGGGAGATCCCAGGCTGGTGTACTGGATGGGCTTCTTGTTCAGGTTATCCCTGGCATACACATTCCCCCCAAATTCCACAAGTAGCTCGACCAAGTCAACGTTCTTTACTTTGGCTGCATGATGAAGAGCTGTCTCATGGAGCTTGGCAGCATTAACATTTGCCCCTTAGGGAAAGGAAGAGAACTGCATGAGTGAGAAAAGGAGGACTGTTGTCTGCAGCACTTGTGTTTGCACATAGATAATAAATGTCATATGCACCTTACAAAAGACTATCCCTGGCAGGACATGTAAGAACAAATCAGCGATTTATTATAGTATGGGGTGAATGCTGCAACAGTGGGCAGGTTCTCAATTTATATATGTCAGATCAACTAACAGATACTATATGCACAACTACGCTCCCATTTTGCGTAGGAGCTGGGAGAACAACTGATGGAAATATATATTTTTAGGGTAAATTCACTTGGTAGCATTTGACCGTGGGCTAACTTTAAGTTTCACAGCTTTCTCTCTGCCCACATTAATGCCTGCTTCAACCGCTTGTGGCGCATCACAGACAACAAAGACAATGTAAATAAGGAATGGCAAGAGATTTGCAAAACAAGTCTAAAAGTCCCATTTATAGTAACCAAGCTGTTTTTTGTAATGTGATGATTCTACTTCATTGTTGTTGTTTTTTCCAGGTTTTCAGATCTTGAAAATATTTTATGACAGCTTTACAGTTTTTTTAATTCAAAATGAAAAATTTTCTTTAGATGTAGTTCTAATGACCAGAAAATTGTTCTTTTTTTATGTATAATTAATTAATCAGTGACACTGCATTAAAAACCAAACCTGGCCTCACCTGCACTGAGGAGAACTTTGGCGCAGTCGTAGTGTTGCCGGGCACAGGCTACATGAAGCGGTGTCCCATAGTGGCAGTCATGAGCCTCCATGAAAGCTCCTTGATCAATCATGAGCTGAACACATTCTGAATTGCCTACAAGAATGAACAGGGAAAAATTATTTCTATTCAGAACAAAATTAGATATCCTGCAGCGTATCTTCTGTCTGTGCACAGCTGAAGGAAAGAATTCCCTGGAGGGAGAAAATACGTGGCTGTTTGTCCTTTTGTCCTTCACAAAGGACGGGAGCTGCCGCTTATCTTAAATAGATTTTATAACCACTACCAGCAGCACGGTGGTTCTTAAGTATTACTGTTAATCTGTAAATGTTTTTTTTTTTTCTTTTGCAAATCTTAAAAGGCCTATAAATAGGAATTGAGAGCTCAAGATGTCTGGACCACAGAGGCACGTCTTCCACAGAGGATTAGATTCTACTTTCTTTGTTCAGCTGTTTGCTCCTTCTTTCGTTTTAAGTCCCTGCCGAGAAACTATCAAAATGTTCAAATGCTTTCCATCTGATTATGCAGCAAGTAAAACCCCGCCCTCCCTGAATCTTACATAAACCCTAAGTTACCGGCAATATTTAACAGGAACACTGAGGAACATAAAGACAGAAATATTCTGACTCATTTAATTTTACCCACAGAGACAGAAAACTAGTCCTCCCAGATACTTGCTACTGCACCAACACTGTGCGGAAATGTGAGAGTGAAGCAAAGACGTCTTGATCTTGTATGTAGCAACATATACCTCCCATGCATGCCTCATGAAGAGGTGAGAAGGTAAACAGTGGAGGGTTAACCGTTGCTCCATACTCCAACAGAAGCTTAACACACTCAAGGCTGCCAGCTGCACAGGCATCACACAGTGGAGTGCTACCATCGATGTTACGGGCGTCCACCTGTAGGACACAAAGGCATAATTCAATCACATGTCCATCAATATGTCAAACATGCGTCAATGGGGACAGCAGCTCACCTGTGCACCAGCGTTCAGCAGCAGCCTGACACACTGGGTCTGTCCCTGTATGCATGCCTCATGCAGTGGGGTGATGGAGTCAACAGCGACAATGTTGACTGCAGCTCCTCCCTCAATCAGCTGCTGCAGCTGGAGGGCTCTGCCCTGCGCAGCCGCCTCATGCACCGCTGACCGGTCTGTCCAAAATCCAAGACCATGAGCTGCGAATAAGTGAAATCAGACAAAGACTGAGACTGTCCATTCATGATGTGGGACATGTGATTAATCATGCCTTCAACTTGATTGTGTCATCCCAATTGTGCAAATATATTTGAGATGTTGTTTCTCCTTTGTTTATTCTCATGCACAAAGTGGGAAAAAGGGAACCATTGTGAGATTTTCAGGAATTCCCTATAATATACGAGTATTTATGTCGGTCTTCATCCTGTGATGTCTTCTTCTTCTTCTAACTCAGTTTGAAAGGCCACATGGTGTCATGCTGTATATCTGTATCTACATGAACAAAGTATTTTTCACAGCAATCAGATTTGGGTTGTTTTGTGTGTCCTATGACCAAAGGCTAAAAATAATAATCGTTTGATAATAGATTCATCTGATGATTATTATTCTGATTATTAGTTAGTTAGTTTTTAAACACAAAAAAATCCTTCCTAAATCCCAAAGGAAAACTTTTAAAAATTCTCATTACAGTGTCCTAAAGCATGGGGGATATTTTCAAATTTCTTTAGGCCATCCAGGAGACAAATACACAAAAATATGAAATTCATTTACAAATAAAATATGAATCCATCGTGTGTTTATACTGTTTTTTAATCAAACTCAATAAATGTATTATTAACAGTAGTTGGCTGTTAATGTTTATTTCACGAATCCTCACAGACCCAGTGTGACAGAAGCCGACATGTACCGGAGCTATGACACCGTGAGTCGTGTTTTCTAGGCTCGATGCTTTAACACGAACACCGACAAGCTCCTAACTCAGCTGCAGCGCAATGTCACCGACCTGCAATCGCCGGGAAGTGAAACCTAATCGCGGCCGGTCCGATAAAACCGATCCGGCTCTCTGGCGTCATGGCTGTCTCCGGTAACCGATGGCCGCCGGCTCTAAGCTACTTACCGATTTCTCCGTACAAAGACGGCCTGGTCCGGGTGATCTCCATTTCATGTTACCGCGCTGCTCCCCGTCGACCACGAAGACTCAGCCGCACAGGGAGTCCGTCATGGAGCCCAGGTCGGCATACCGAAAACACACCTGACAGCCGGCCGCTCGGTCCGTGGCCCCCGAACTGCAGTCCAAATAAACAAAGCTGTGGAGTCATGGGAAATGTAGGCGGATGGCCTACAAGGAGGAGACCATTTAAAGTCCTGCAAGGGGAGTTAGGTGCTGGAGTTAAAGAAAAGAAGAACCAACACCGTGTTGAAGCTATCAAGTAATTTATTCGTCTATTTGACGCAACCACCTGGAAATGTCTCCTCAGTCTCCGGAGAGAAGATTTCTGTTTAGATAGCTTGCCAATAGTATTATTAATAACCAATAATACCACTACCACTACTAATAACAGGGACTAATAATAATGTGCTGATCTATAAAAATAAAGCCTTTACACTGCAATCATTAAATAATATTGAAAAATGAACAGTGTGTGTTATGTTTGGCCAATGTGGCATTCACCGAGATATCATGTGCTGTGAACAATGTATTTCTTTTTATACTATCTACTATTTTAAACACATGGTTTAAGTTTTGTTGGTTAGGAATTAGGGATTGCTACATATGGCTGATTCATAAAGTGGGCAAATAGTTCTTCCTGCTTAAAGATTTCTAGTATTTGTTCTTTGTTCAGTCATAACCTTTCACTTCCCTCAGGCTTTGTCATTGTATCTTGAAAATACGGCCATACCACAAAAGGAGATAAGCCTTTCTGATTATACATTGCAGTTTTGATTGGAATATGTAAGCCTATTGAACAGTTTCAAAAATGAAGGCAAATCGGTTATCTGCAATTTAAAGATTAAAAACCACACTGTTGGGAAAAGCGCTCAGCTTCATGTTTTCATTTATGTTAGTAATAGGCCTATCCCTTATTAGGCTGGAGTTGAGAAGAAAAATACCAAAAAATACACATCATTAGAGCACCCATTTCTCAATGACTGCTTGCTCATTGCAATGAAACGCTTTTCTATGCGGCTTAAAACTGCCAAGCAACTCCAGGTCTTCCCCTCGGCTGGACAGGTGCCTTCTCATGTATCTGGCATGAGATGATATTTTGAGCTTGCAAGAGCTACTTAGCTTTGCCAGAACTGTATATAGTCAAGGAGCAGTAAAGTCTTTCACCAATCAGAGAACTTGAATGTTGCCCCTGTTGAAACACAGGTGCATTCAAGCAATATTTTCTATTCACCATTCAAGGGACACCCCATTTCTTCTTTCATGTTGTCCCCCATAGCAAGCATTAACACTTAATATGTGTGACTGTAGTGATGACTCTGCACATCCTTAGGTATTTCCTGTTGCGTTACATCTGGTCGCTGTCGCTGCATAGAAATATAGCAAGGCTCTTCATATTTGTGTTTACATTGGTCTACCAGAAACATGACAGGGTTGTTTCACTGTGCTTTGATGGCTGTTTTAGTCCTGTTGGTAAGCACATTATCAACAAATTTGACAACAAAACGTATTGTCTGTCCTGTAGAGCAAAACCTCAGCAAATGAAAAGCTATTTGTTTTAATACTGTTTGGATTTTATGAAGTACATGACTACAATGAGAAACACTTTTGATATTTTAAGGTTAATATTATAGAAAGCTTGTAGTGATGATGAAAATTTATGCCAACTTAACCAGTCTATATCAATGTAGTTTGAGTTCCTTGGTCGCTCTTGTCATAACTAGCACGTAAAGACAAATTTGGGAGAACAGTTTCTGCCACAATGAATCGTTAGTCTACAATAGTTTTTGAAAAAAAATGGCTTTTATTTTGTTTTGCATCACAAAAAACAAAGTGGAAAAGCAAAAAGGTACAATGGTGTTACTCTGAAATCAATCCTCTGGAAGTGAATCATCATTAAAGAGATGAGAACCCAAAGGAGTTTAAGTTTAAAAGCCAAGGCCGGCTTCAAAACCAAAAGCATAAACCATGAGGCACAATCAAACTGCCATGAGCTTGATGGTTGGGGATCGCTCGATTCACAGCATATGATGGCGAATTTCAAAAATACTGATCTTGAGATTAAAATTGGTGATCTATTAGACGGAGACACGTGATGGGCCATGGCTCCATATTATTCAGACAAGTGAAGCTAAAAGTTGGATGGACCCAATGTCGCTGCTGTTACCATGTTGTTGTCAGTAAACCCAAATATATCGGGCCAACACAGCAGCGTGCCGTTCAACCACACCGGATGGTGGTCGGCATCGTTTGGGTTAGTCGGTTAGTCAGTCATCCACCATCCAGGAAAGAGGAAGCAGAGCGGAGACGTGAGCACTGCCGGGATCTAATCTCACCGCCGCTCAGTCGCAGTGTTCACTTTCAAGATGGATGCTTCCCCTCGGTAGGTTTCTGTTTCCTTTTCGAAACGGACCGTTCACGCGTTCCTGGTCCATCCGAGAAGACACGCTGGAGACCGGAGAGCTCTCCCCTTCGCCCGGACCCGCCAGCACGGAAGCGACCGAAGCAGATTTCGGTGGAAATATCTGCCCTGTTTGGACTCTGTCGCATTTTCTAACTTCCAGGTTGTCGCATTAATATGTCTGTGGAAACTGCGGCGAAAGCACGAGTGACTTTCAGAGGATTATCAGACACGAGACATAAAGGACTAAATTCCAATCCACCTGTAACGTTTAACACTGGACACGGCTTTTTTCCACGAAGGGCAAAGGGAGAGCGACAGATTTCATAAGATTCCAGCAATGGAAAGTGGAAATGGTGGCGCCTCGAGTAAAGGTGACGAGCCTTCTCCCTTCATGCAACTCTTAACTTTCCTCACAGACGTGGCTCGGATGTTTATTTCCACTCGTGTATTCCTGCTAATGTTATATAAACCCAATGGCAAATGGACACGACGGGTCCTGCCTGGTCCCCTCTTAGAACAAATAGTCCCAGACTTAGAAAACTTTTTTTTTTTCTCTCTCGTGAGCAAAAAAACCTCTGTGGTCTGTTGACGCCATGTCTGCTGTGCGTTGAGCTCCTGTGTGTGTCTCTGTCCACTTTTAGGTGTCTTAGTCCCCGTTTCAGACACTTCTGACGAATTTCGAAACGGCATTCTGGCTCCACTTCAGAGTGCCTACTTGTATGAGGAGTCTCATCTGTCTTTTAAATATAAGTCTGCAGTCTTGGTGAAGAACCCGGCTCTGGAAAAAAAGGTCTGTTTACACATTCATTTATTTTCGGGGAAGACATGAAAACAGCAGCTGCTCTTTGCAAAAGTAACATCAACAAGAATTGAAAATGGCATTAAGGTTTTGGTTACATTGATTTTTTTTATTTTTTTTAATCTCTATCAGTATAATACCTTCAGGGCAAAGAAGAGGGCAGCAGGATACTCAGAGGAAGATTTGGAGGAAACTTATGGCTTTTTACTATTTGACGATGTCAGCGAGGTACACATATCACACACTGCCACACTTGTACACAAGAAGTGTTTCCACAAGCCTTCCAACCATGCTGATGTTTTTTTTTTGTTTGTTTGTTTGTTTGTTTTTAACCTCTACTTTTAAGGCTCATGCACTTGGAGACACTGGTGTTCACACGAGAAATGGTACATGTACAACTCTGGGAGATCCTTGCAAGGGTAAATTATCATTCGTTCTACTTCCTTAAACTCGAACAATGTCTACCGATGGTGAGCTCACAGGCACAAGTCAGTTATGAATATAACTGTTCAGCCTTGAACAACAAAGAGATCGTATTTCATTGCAGAAAGCCAAGACACCATTTGGAGAAATTGCAGATCTACTTTAAGCCTTACCTTGACGGCCTTATCCAGGAATTTGTCCACAACAAGCATGTTGTCCTTAGTGGAGACTCTAGTGTATGTAAGGCAAGAAGTAGTCCATATTACGTTCCCTGTGTCCCTCTGTATTTGAAAGTGAAACAAAAAGAATCAGTTAAATAAATGTATAGAAATGAAAGTGAATGTGAAACAGAAACTGATTTTGCGATTAAGATATTCACAGTGTCATTGGTTTTGGACATGGAAAGGCAGTGTTTTCATTTAAGGTCTGTTTTACTGCACATTGAACACAGATCTCACTGAATTTAAATATGCACTTACTGCTGCATCTATTTTGCCGTAAACCTTCAAAATTAGAGGGAACAAAAAGAAATGTTGCTTCTTAATTATTGTCTGCACTAGTTGTCTACCTGTTTTAGGCTGTGGTTAGTTTAGAGGTCATCAGATATAAAGATTGGTCAAAGTCCTCTATACGGAGCTGTTTTTCATTTGACGTGAAAACAACAGCCCCACTGTGTTGCATGTTTTTAAATGTAGCAGCATTGCACGAGGACAGTCTGTGACTTAACGTCCATTACTCTTTTGATTTATTTTAAGTTTTAACATATTTTAAATTTGATTTTTGGAGATTTCCCACATATATAAGATAACTTCTTATACCAAAAACATGAATTCCTTACATTATTACTGACTCTGTATGGATTAAAGGTACATTAAAGATATGCTATCATCAATGATATGTAGTTGTTTTCCACTTTTAAACAGCAGGTCACAGCTGAGGGAGTCAAGTAAAACTGCCCTAACCTGCCAAGCCGGTCTTGAGATGGTTGGTTTTAGCTCCTACATTCAGATTTTTTTAAGTTCTTGTTTTCTGGACAATTCCACTTAATTCAAAATCTTATCTGTACCAATTCATAATTATTTAACTGTGCTTTTTAGAATTAAATAATCAAGGCTTTGAATGCTTCTCTGATGACCTCTTGATAGTTGCTTAGTTGTATTTTATACAAAATGGGCTCTTAAGTCACTTGAGTAAATGCACTATGTTTTGAAATATGTACAGGCCTACAAATGTGACTTTCACTGAAGGAGAAACCCATATCCTTCATGTCAAACTCATTTTAAACAAGACCTAAGCTGTTCCTGCTTTGTCCTTTCTTAACTTAAAAATACCACAAGTAAACGCCAATATTTTGGATTTGCAGTTCTTTTTACACTTTTCACTTTGTAATTTTCACCTGTAGTAATTTTGTTGGTGGATGCAGAGCAGTGTCAGTATTGAGGCCTGTTGAAGTTGTCGTGAGGCTATATTCCGTTACAGTTTGGGAGTTCATGCAGATAGTAAATGAATGTGTGCTGTGTCCTACACGATTGTGAAATCTTAAGGTGTGGCTGGACTGCTTTAGGAATGTCAGTTGTTTGAAAAGTCACCTTCAAGCGTTAAAAATTATAATATAAAATTCACCTTCCCTGTGTATTCTTTTCTATCCGAACACACTTTAAGTGAAAGTCTGCTGTGCTTACTCAGGTGTTTATATCTCGATGTACTCTGACTGTTTGGATCTGAATCGCTGGTATCATGGCAAATCTGGATACATTGCCATCATCAGACTGACAAAGGTACTGAGAAATGCGAGTTTTCAGATGGTTTTATGTGAGAACTTTGATCATTGTGTTTTTATTCAAAGGAAAAAATATTCTATTAATAATAATTTTTCCTTTTATGGTTACCACCAGGGGAAAGTTAAAAAAGTTTTGGAGAACTACACACAGAATTTCACGGCACCCACTGTGGGGTTTGACTGCCATGTGTCGGAGCAGCTGCCCTCAGTGTCTGCACAAACCAGCTCCTTTCTTGCTTTTGAGAGAACCCAGGTAGGGGGAGCCAGGTGTGGATGGGCTAAATTTGTTCACCGGTTTCATAACATTGATCCTATTCTGCTGTTTTTCACTGCTTTCATCCTTACACGTAAGCGCTAAACCTACACACAAATATAAATGCATGTAAATAACAATGTAAAACAACTACAAATTAATTTCATCAGATCATTCCACCTACCACCAGTACTTTATCAGTATCAGTCATCAGATGTGCATAGATGTATTCTTGTGAGCACAGTACTCTTGTGCAACTTAATACATGTTAAGAAGGCAACTCATGTGCCTCATGCTTTTGTCTTGCAGTATTACATGTATGAGCTGATAGGTGATGAAAGTGACGAAACAGCTCAGTCTCCCAGTGCCGCCTGTCCTTTTGCTATTGTATCATTTTCATATACGGACACCGATGCAACGTTTGTAGTGCAACCAGAGACCAGGTACTGTGACACTATAGTAAGAAGTCATTTTCCCTCCAGTTCATTTCTGATATAATACAATTTAATATAATAGTCAACAGATACTGATTGTTTCCTAATTTCTCTTTTCAGTGAAAAGAAAAAACAGGGTAAGCAACAGCAAGTCCAGTCAAGATTTTTCTTTGTCACTAAGAAGTACATGTACTCTACAGTTATGTAGCTTACAACGAATAGTAAAATTAAATTTAACAGGTGTACCTAATGAAGCAGTTACTAGAAATGGACACCAATGAAAATGCAAAAGGACTTTTCAATAGTTGTATTTGATTTCATTTCAGTTTGTCATTACCTACCCTGGAAGGGTAAGCTTCAAATAGGCAACCAGTTTTATAATGTCACACTGAGGTCTACAGGAGGAGCTTTGATTCCTGCAAAACTGTAAGTTCAAAATATCTGCTGTATTATATATACAATTCAATCATTAGATTGTGTAAACTATATTGTTCTTTGTGTTTGTTTCCATTTTAGGCCACCAGTGCTCAAAGTTGACAGAGCAATTTCCATGTCAAATCTCATACAACTGTTACCAAAGGGAGTCTTTGAAACCTTCTTCTGTGGTGAAGGTATGTTTTCAAGATTTTATTATTATCCAAGAGTAACAACAAGGAAAGTTTTGACAAATCCTGTATTTAGTAAATATATGGTAAAGAATATGGGTTTCTTCTGCCTTTCAGTCTCTCTCGACAACTTGTACTGCAGTGTGTGTGAGCTGATTTCCTCTGACGTGGAAGAAACCAGCGCTCTCTCTTTACTTCTGGAGCAGATCAAGGAGAAGGATCTTGTAAGTGTTTTTATAGTAATGTCTATTATTTTCTTTTGGGACAGTGGCACCAAGATTAATATCACTTTGTGGGGTGGGGGTTTGTGGCATATTTTATTTGATGTCTAACAATAACAAAAGTACTTGACAAGCCCATTTATTTATAGGCTCTCCCTGTTCGACTGAATGACCGTGGTTTGCTTATCCTGTTGCATTCTTCCCATGTCTTCACATATGATGGTAAGAGAGCTTATGATACTGACAGTCTCATAACAAAAGTATATCTTTCTTACTAACTAAAATCCAACTTTAGCTACATGTCCTTGTGTCTTTTTAGATACTGGATCAAATGAAACTGAGGTCCTGCAAGGCATGTTTGTTTTTCCAGACTCGCGAGCTATACAAAGAGGTAATTTCAGCTTGTGTTAATCAGAAGATAGTTTTTTTTTTTTTTTTTTTTTTTTTTTTCCCCTCCTCTCCTCAGATTCTTCTCCTACTCAATGACACCTGTAGCATGTACTGATAAGCAGTAATAAACACTCAGGGCAAAATTAGAAGAAATTAAAATAATTGCTTCTTGATTTATTACAGGCACAAAATCTGGACAGAGAAAGGCAACTGCGTCATCTGACATCCTTTGGATTCTCCCAGTACTAACTTACGCTGAGAGTGAAGCTGAGAAAACACTGTTTGATGCAAGTGAAGAACTATGTGAAGTTTTGGCTCAACACATACAGAATTATGCAACATTAATTAATCCTGGGTTGCCATTAAGTCCCTCAAGGGAAGTAAACATGTTTCCAGATCAGTATGATGTTCTGGATACACATAATCACCTATACTCAACCCCTGATTGGACTAAGAGGGCATGGGAGAACTTAAGGTCATACATGAGCAAACCAGACTCCTTTCAACTACCAGTGTCCAGGGCTTCAGAGATTTTGGCAGCTGGACAAGAGGAACGAAGAGAAGACCTTGATGACGATGTCTACATCTGTCTGTCATCTCCTGAGGAGGCACCAGCCAGTCCTATAGACATGGGGTCGGAGGACAGGTTGTCAGAGCAGACATGTCCTGTAAATTCTGAGACACCTGCACACAGTTGTTTAACAAATGCAGGAGCACTGGTTGACTCTACAAATGAACCTCAAACTGTTGCATTGGATGACATGCAAGCAGGAGACACAACCAAAGACAAAGAAAAAACTGAAATGTCTATTGAAGTAAAAACTGATGATGCAGTGAGACAGAATCTGCTGATTCACCCTACGTCAGATGACCTTTCAGCAGAGCTGATTGTCAGCATCACTTCAGCAGAACAAACTCTCACTGATGAGAGTATAAGTGTCATCAGTACTGTATCAGCAACAAAACAAAATGAGTTTCAGCTTTCAGGTTTTTCAGCTGCCAAATTGCAAACAGCAGAAGATCACTGTCTGCATGATGGAACAGTCCAAATCAACAATAAAGGGAACGATGAGACCAATGCCAAAAAAAGAAAAGGGGGGAAACTATGTAGGAGACCTCCCAAAGGTTTTAAAAAGGCGCCTAAAGCAAGTGGTGGAAATGTCAGTTTACCGACTGTCAAAATACCAGGGGAGGTTGATATCTCCATGAGTCAGAAGGACGAGGCCAAGGAACTATCGGGCAACTCAAAACTCAATGCTGGGCCACTCATTGTTGATTGGAGAAAATTACCAAGGCGAAGACGGAAATTTGGAAAACTATCAACTAAGAGTAAGAAAGTTCGGGCTGCGGCTGTTAGAGTAGCACAAGAGAAAAATTCAGCTCATGACCAGCAGAGCTCAGAGGTCAATGTTTCAGTGGAACTTGAAATTTGTCCTTTGAGGAAGAAAACAGAGCGCTGGGATATAAAGCCAGTTGTCAGCGAATGTGGCAGAATTTTGGTTCCTTTTGGCTCTGTAGATGTTGCTGATCGAATTACATGTATGAAGGATAAACCTGAGTTTGCAAAAGATGAACAGCACACTGAAAAACTGTTGGTGGAGGGTGTGAATGCTCATGCCACAGTCGACATGGAACAAGACTATGGCAGTGCTCCAGAGGCAGCTTTGGATGAAAGAGTGGCCACAACATCTAAGGACGGAGCAAACCCTCTTCAAAATGTTGTGACGGGTCATAATAAAACTGAAGATAGGCTTCTGAAACAATCAGATTGTTTATTTCCATTGGAACCTGAGAGTAATGAGCGTTCTTTAGATATAGACAGTATGGACACTTTCTGCCCGGAGCCGGTAAGAGAAAAGCTAGCTGACCCACCCTCCCAAAGAACGTGCGCATCAAAAGGAGATTTTCTTTTGAATAAATTGAAATCGGTTCTTTTAAGGGGAAAGAGAAAAAACAATTTCCTTGTGTCAGGTGGAATGACCACAGATGCTGCCCAGAACATTGAACCTTGTATGAAGAAGGGTAAAGGTGAAACTGATGCTGAGACGTTGAAGAGTAATGACGCAGTTTCAAGTTTGACTGTGATCAGTGAATCTGTCGATCCTGTTTTTGCATATGCTTTAGGGCTGACCCCTAGAGTAAAACCTATTCAAGTACAGGAGAGTCAGGATTCCCAAGTATGGGAAGTCCAGACAGAGACTAAAGAACAAACCCTTCAAGTCAAACATCCTGAAATCATACAAAGGCCTCCATCAATTTTCCAAAGGAGGAGTAGGATTAAAAAAATCAGAAGGCATCAAGGCATCCCTACAGAATATATTAAAAAGAAATGTAAGTCAAAATTCCTTATTCTTGGAATGCACATTTTGTAGAATCAGTAAAATCCTTCCAATATTGTGCTTGACATTCAAACTGACTCTTCCTTTTCTGGGTTCTCTTTCTTCTGCAACTGTCTTCAACATGCTATAACTGCATGTGGCTAATGTGTTTGTAGTTTTTAGTTTGCTTTTGCGCTTCTCTTGCTTATCCTGTGCTTGGCCAGTGCTATCCATTTGCACCAAAAGATGGTTTAACAGATTAGGACCCGTGGCACCGTTAAAAATTCATAATCATAATGTATTAATATATTTCAAATGCTTTCAATGTGCTACTTTTATTTTCATGCATTTTCTCTTTTTTCTCCTATGTTTTGTCTTCACAGGGTGGTTGCACTTTCAAACCCCAGCTTGTTTTACCACTGAAAAGCTCAAATCTAAAGAGTGTACTAGGAATAATTCTGTCAGGAAGACTGTTAAGGAAAGAGTGAGCAGTTCTTGCTCATCCACAGATGCTTTGAACTTGCTTGCTGACTTGGCACTTGGTGCCGGTAAAGACCAGGTTCCACCACAACCAGACCCAGCACTTGAAAGAAAACCTGAGACAAGTTTGAAGAAGTGTGGCCTTACAAAAGATGTTACCAGTGCCGAACAAGAGTCAGTTCTTCATGCTCTGCTTAGACAGCCTGCTGCTATACCCACTCAGCCTTTCAAATCTCATTCACCGAGCCATCTTGCAGGGGAAAGTGAATTGGTTGGTTTCATTTCTAAAGAACATACTTACTCACTGCCCCCATCTTCCCCTCTTCCACTGGGTTTGCCAGGTACACCCTTCCAGGTATCCCCTTTAAGTGGTTCCACCAGACTGCTGCAGGCTTACCAGCAGTTGTATGGCGATGGAATTCAAACACTACACCCCACTGTTTGTCACGAAGACAAACTTGAACTCAACCGCAGGACTCCAGAGCACCTGAAAAAACACATGCCGGGCAGGAGAAAGTTCAGACACTCCCGCACTTTCGTTAAGAAAGGTGCATCTATCCAAGTCACAAGGGAATGGAACGAAAACTACGACTTTAATCGAGACAGCAGGTTTTCAAATGACTTCAGGGACAGAACTGTCGTACGAGCCTTGCATGGGTATGTATTTTTATTTTAATTTATGAAAAGTATCTCAGCATTGACAATAAAGAATCTTTCTTTTCCTATGTTGAAAATGTTTTCTTCTCTGCATGACAATATACCATATACAGTAAAGTCAACTTTCCGTATTGATCACATGAAATGTGACTTGACTAAAACAGCCTTTTTTCTCTATCTTTAACAGCCCATGGGATTACTCCATTCAAGACACAGCTGAAGAGGTACAGCTCATTGTCCACATATGGATAGGACTATTTTACAGCCGATCAACAGCCAGGTTCTTTCAGATGGACTCAAATGGTGACTCTTCAGAAGGGAGCGATTCTGTGGAAATGTCCACTAAAATGGTCCCAGCGGCACCAGTCGTCCTTGAGCTTAAGGCAAATTCATTTGGTGCTTCCTCAACTGTAGCAGACAAACAAGACCCTTCACCTTCAAAAGCTTTGGACCTCAGTAAGAAAGATAACTCTTCCTTAGACCAAGAATCAGCTGTTTTGGACTTGTCTCTGAAAAACGGCAATTCAGAGACTGTTGCTGCAGAACCTCAAGTCAGTAAAAGAGGGACTTCTGGATCCAGTGAACTGACAGAAGCAAGTGAAACAGTGAACACAATGGAGTCATCCGCGGTAGCCACACTTCAGGTTTGTTTCTAAAGTGGAGTACATGACACTATCCCATTTTGCCCATTTATAGACCCCAAAATGCTTTTTGCCACATAGACTCCAACAGGGCATACCTTCATCTTCGTTAAGCGCAGCCACTGAAGAATGGAAGCGTACTATCAGGGCCCTGTGCTTCTGCTTAAGTCTCTTTTCTCCAACAGGAGTGATATTCCACATACAGATTGCCAGTGGTTAGTGTTCCACAAGACTGGGCATGCAACTTTTGAACAAGTTGCCAAACTAACCATGTATCAGGCTCCAACTTGTTCAGGCTGAATTATACAGCGCCCACCAGTTAGTTAGTCTTAGCCACTGTTATGGACTCCTATCATTCTACCAGTGGTTTGGAATATATCTGCCATTTGCAAGAAAATGGCTGATATTTAGATGTTGTTTTCCACAAACCTTGTTTTCTGTTATCTCCATTACTGCTCTGCATAAAATTTTAGTTACCTGTCTAACCCTGCGTGGAGGGATTTAATCACAGCTTTTGTTGTTTGCAATAGGCATTGTTGGAGTTGCTGATGCATCCATTGCATAAATAACCTTCAAGTTTACAGCAAATAATAGTTCAAAATAAGCCAAAAGAAAAAGCATCCATAGCTTTCACTGAATGAACAAGTGTTTTTAATATGTAATTTTTATATTGTGCCATTTCTTTCTTCTTCCAGTGTCACAAAACAATGGTACATTCTACAGAGAAGATCAATGACATGAGCAAGGTTGGCGATAGCTATGAAGAGGACAAATCTTCTACTCCTTCCCAAAATGCTGGCTTTGATAAAGCATCTTTCAAAGATGATGGATTATTCAGTCCTCTACAAGAAGAAACAGAAAAGGCATTACTTGAGAGAGGAAATGTTGCAACTGCCTCAGGAACTGGCCATGTGTCACATGGATGCAGTGAAGACAACACATCTAAGAATGACGACCTTGAAAATCTGAAGACAAGTTTGGCTCAAAAACATGAGAAAAATTCATGCGAATCTATGAGAGACAAAAACGGAGAGTCCGACAAAGAAGCAGATAAAGTGGCTGAGCGTGATTACATTAAATCAAAAGTAAATTGGGAAGTAAAAGAAAACTCAAGCCAAAAAAGAAAAATAGAAGCTTTCCTAGAAGTGATTGATCAAGAGAAGCAGATATCCACAGAGGAACCTAAATCTGTTTCTTCGAGCTACAGTGAAAATGATGATGATGTTGATTGTGGTACAGAACAGGCAGGGGAAATTACTACAGGTCAAGATGGCATTGGAGAAGGCAATGTACTTGATGAAACAGACTGTTGCGTTTCAGCTGCTGTAGTTGAAGGAGATCTAAGTGAACAACCTTTGTCTATCATGTGTGAAAGTCCTGGTTCAGTAAAGAAAGATTGCATTCCAGACTGTTGTTGCCAAGCGCCATCTCAAGCAAACCATGAAGATGCTGCCTGCAGGGATTTCCAGTTGAGAGAGCTTCCTACAAATGGACATGCGTTGGCAGGTGAAAAGGTACTTCTAGGAAAGGTTCCTGTCATTGTCTCTGAAATGGAGCAAGATGACAATCAAACTACAAGTGAGGATATGTCAGAAAATGATATTTGTTTGGCAGACAAGGTGCAACATCAGACGGTAGAATTGCCCACATCCCTTGAGTCTTGTCAAGCAGAGTCAATCCCAAAGACCAAGGACAGTTTGGAAGAAGGACGGAATAGTGATCATACAACATCAGCTGTGGAAAAGAAAGAGGATGGTAGCACAGCCCAAGAAGAAGCATTTCATTCCAACCCACATTCACCTCAGGACGAGGCTGTGAAAAAATGTGAAGCCTTTGAGACACTGACGAAAGAAACAGATCTGGCAATGGAGAGAACAAATGAGCGTTTGGAAATGGGTTCTAGTGGGATTTTAATTCCATTTATAGGACTAGACATCTCTGGAGAGGATATGCTGCAACCAAATATCCCACAGCAACAAAGCAAGGTTGAAGAAGCCGTTCAAAGCCAGAAGGAAATGCCAATCATCAATAACGCTTCATACTTTGACATGATCAGAGAAATAAGCAGTACAGCTGAAACGCGTACACTCTCTGCTGACAAAGTTTTACTTCTTGGTACAAGTGAAACAAACCATGAAATGGGATCAGGAAGTGAGTGTGATAACAGATGTCCTACACCAACTTTGGATGAGAGGCCGTACGACTGGGTACCATGTTCAGGCCCTTGCAGGAGTACTTCTGCTTTCAGTAGCAATGAAAGCTACAAAACTCATGAATGCCTTAACAGCTCAAAGCCTGTCGATGATGAGATGCCTTGTGAGCAAAAACTCCAAACTCACCCCACAGTTGGGAGTGATCAGAAACCTCTTCATCCTGATCTTGAACTAAGAACCTTAAGAGTGCTACAGAGTATAGATAAGCTTTTGTGCAAACCAAGCCACATTGACAAAGTGAACCAAATGGAAACAGCTCATATGAAAAACTATATTGATCAAACCCCGAACCTCGACATCAAGCATACCCCTGCATGTGTAAGCTCAAGCCACACTTCAGCTGACTTTAAGAAAATGAGTAATAAACTAGTGGAAGCATCGCCCTCCACATCTCATGAACTGCACAAACAATCGCCAGATCACTTTATTATATCACCTTTCAAAAGTAAATTAGAGAAGGTACTTGGTGTTAGGTTGCAGCTGAAGAAAACAGACTCACCACTTCTGCCACATAATTTTGAGAGAGGAGACCAAAAGAAGGAAACCTCTGTAGGACAAGATTATTGTCATTCCTATACATCTGTCCCCTCAGAGGGTTTGCACACCTTTACATCTAATATTAATCAAGGCAGGCATAAAACAGCACAACAGTCAAATTTAAATCTCGAACTCCGCTCACACAGTCAGCGTCCTGTCATGGCTGTAAAACCTTCTAAAAGTGATGAATGTCAGGTACACTGCAACTCTAAAGATGGAAAAATACAATACTCTGCTAAAAGCGACCAAACTGAAACCTCAGTAGCCGTAACTGCCACTCCCACTACCACAGCAAACAAGACAGAACATTTCTCCTCCGGACTAATTGATGATAGACAAGAGTCCAGAGAGAGTTGTTTGTCAAATGTAGTTGAAACCAAATCCAACTCAGAAAGAGCGAAATTGGCATTTTTAGATCCTGCTAATCAAGACCAAATAAAGGACACCAAGATTTCACCATCATCTCTGTCCACAGAGTCTTTTGAATCAGTAAAAAGTGATGGACACCAAGGCTCCTTGTCATGTAGTTTGCTTGAAAAAGTTGAGATAACAACTGAAGAGAACAGAGAGGTTGATCCGACAGCGTGCTCAGAAGCATCTTCTTCATTTGTTGAACACAAAGACAGTGCTGTAATTGGTGACCTGGGACCTCAAAGCTCGCTTGTGTGTACAATCTTCAACACCAATCGGAAGAGATCGCATTTTTTTCTAGACCAGGTTTCTCAGCAGTGCCTTCAAGATGATATCACTCAGGTTTCATTGGAAAAGGAGACTCTCATCTTCTCAGAGCAAATGAAACAGCTTCTGAAAAGGAATAAGAGAGAAGATGTCTACCACAAGGACTCACAGGACAAATCAAGTTTGTCCTGCACCAGTCCTGTGACTGTGTGCTTTTCCAGTCTAGAAGAGCAGGAGGACTCAGGGGAGTTCCTGGACACTCCGTTACTCGATGGACAAAAGTTCAAGGTAGATGTGTCTGACAGGAAGAGCATGGCAGACTCAACAGAAGAAAGGACTTTGCATCTTCAAAAATCATCTCCAGCACAAGGAAGGACTCTGAAGGAACATGCTGGAGTGTCTGATGTGACTGCAGAATGTGTGAGGTTATATGAAGAAAAAATGAATGACATTTGTGCTGTCCAGAAGGTTCAATCCAGACCGACGAACTTCACAATGGATACAAGTTACACAAAGCCTGAGCCAAGTAGCCATTTTGACTTCTGTTATAAAATGAAGAGAGAGATGGACGAGAGCTTCCGCAGTTGTCTGAACTCAGTTGTGAAGAAATCCTGCAAGACAAAGAACAAATTCTACATATTGGTGACATCAGATGATGAACTGTTTGAGGAAACCAAGGTAAAACAAGTTTTAAACTTCTGCTGTAATTTCAGTCTATATTCTGTATTTTGGTGTTGCAGTGTCTGTCTTGCAAACTTTTATCTTTTCCTATACATCCCTGTCATATGGACCAGTGGAAGGATGTGCCCAGATTACAGATAAATACCGCAGCTTAGTGACATTTGTAAGGTTTATCTCTTAAGTATCGCTTAACATCAGGCAAGAGGAACTGTTCATATAACGTCCGGCATTTTGACATGACCTGTTTGCCCACGGGTCGGGATATAGCCTTGAAGTGAAGTCACTCAGCAGGTCTTCAGACAAGTTTATTTATTACATTAAGCAACTAGCTCACAGACAGTATGCAATATGATATGTGCATTGCAAAGTGGAAGGAGCAAATTTTCAATTGCCACTGCTGAATAGGACTTCTCAGCTTTGACTTCAAAATGAACAAATACAGACAAGTTTCTTTCCCCTTCTTTCATCGAAACAATGAAACTTACTAGTGCAAAATTGCTATTTTGGTTTTTATTTTCAAAAGGCACATTTAGAAGCAGAGGGCCATACTGCCGTACAGCCATCTGAGTTTTTCCTCAGTGAGGATAGTTCTGCATCCCTACTCATCATCCTCAGGAATGAAGACATTGCAGAGCACATTTGTGAGGTAAAAAAAATCAGGAACTGTAAAAAAAATTTTTATAAAATATACACTCACACACATATACATGTATTTATATACATATGGGCACGCGTGCACACACGCACTGCAATGGCCACTCATAAATTGATGCCTTGCTCTCTGTTACTTCAGGTCCCACATTTGCTTGAACTGAAGAAGTCACCGGGTGTGCAGTTTGCTGGCATCGATGAACCAGATGATGTTGTGAATCTCACCTACCAGGAGCTGTTTGTGCAGGGAGGCTTTGTAATGCTTGACATGGCAGTACTGGAGACCCTTAGTATCTGTATGTAGACTGCAGACGTTTTGTTGACAGATTTTGCTATGTGATTATTATAATTCAACCAAGTTTGATTACATCTGTTTCTTTCTTTCTCTCTTTCTTCCTAGGTGACATGAGAAAATTTGCAGAAGTCTTGCGAGAATTAAGAAGAACAGGGAAGTGGAAATGGATGCTACACTACAGAAACAGTCGGCGACTAAAAGAAAAATCAAGGTAGGCGTCTACTTCCAGATAAGTTTTTATGAAATGTCAGTATTTTATTAATTTTCAATAAGCAAAACCACATAATTACACTGAGAAGAACATGTTGCAGTAAATGAATCAAGAACGAATAACCAAAGTAAAAGTACAAGAAGAACTCTGGCGCCTAGAAGTAGCAAATATTGATTAGATTTAAGACAAACCAAGAAGCTAAAAGGAAGAAAATTGACAAAACTATAAATAAAACATGTAGAACATTTAAGTAAATAAATAAATAGTCAGAATGTTTACTTCATATTGTTTGGTAATCATTACAGATAGAGTACCAAAAGATACTGTGATTTAATCATTCCACAAGATCAAACTTCAACCCTGCTGGTGAATGAGAGCAATATTCATTGTGCTTGTACTACTGACACCCATCGAACGGAGAGCTTTGTCCCTTTATAAGCACAGCTGGAGTAAATCTGGCAGTGATTCACGCTACAGTTTGTAATATTTCTGATCACTTTTTCCAGAAAAGAGAAGTAAACAAAGGTAAATGTTGGCTTGGTTGTTTCATTTGCATAAGTACTCATTCATATGCCCAATTTTTAAGTTTGACTTGTGTATACGAATACCTGTGAATTATTATGCAGAAATTTTCCCATTGCATCTTTAATTGACCATCTGCCGTCAGCCACTGTATTTTTCCAAATGCCCTGTATACATTTGTAGATTTGCAGACAGCCATAATTTAACAAACTGTTTTTTTTTTTTTTTGGTGCACTATGTCAAAGCTGGTGTACTGAATACTTAGTATTGCTTTTCTTCTCCCATGTGTAGGGTTAGTGAAGAGGTCAAAGAGAAGAAGCAAGTCTTGAACTCTTGTCAAGAAACTGGAATACTGGAGGTCTTGCCTTACCACGAGTGTGACCTCATGTCAAGAGATCAACCTGACTATCTCACATGTTTGATCCGCCTGCAAGTTCAGAATATATCTGCCCGCTACCCTATTTTTATAACTGGTGAGATCCTAACACATGAACACATTTACTTTGGCACCGAGTGAGTGATGTGACACACTCTAATTAGGTTTGATCAGTTTTTCCATGTTTCAGTGCCACAAAACTGACCATGTTAAAACACAGCACATAATAAAATCACCTGATGTTAGAGTGAACCCTTTTTTCTGTTATCTTAATGTTCTATATATGTTTTCTTGTTTTGACAGATACAACGGCCAATGGTACATTTGGGAGAAATGGAATTTTAACAATGACAATGGACTCTTTCCTGACAAATTCTATCAATGAAAGATTTTGTCTGACCTGAAAATGTCAGATGCATGTGACCTCAAGAACACAAAAAGGAAAAATCTATACTTCACCAGTTTAGGTTATTTCAAACGGACTACAAATGTACTCTCCTTAATTTCATAATTTATTCTCTTACTTTGTAAACTCAGTTATTCAGTTAATGAATAGAGTGACAATTACTGCCTACATACCGGCAGGTTTGCTGTACATACTGTGTTCATTTAGTTTTGTGTTTTTTCTGTAAATTATATTGTCATTTTGCTAAATAATGTGATTTTTATGTGGTAATAATTTTGCGTTTACTGATAAGATTGACTTTATAAAGCTGCAGCACAATCCTTACTAGTGTTTGTCTTTGATGTTTTTAGGGTCAAAAACTTCAAACATTCTTTTATATATATATCGATATATATATATATAAAACAGTTACTGTACTCTATTCAGACCTTATTACAAAGCTAAATGCTGTTTCATATTTAAAATTTGTACTATACACTAATAAAGTTGCATATGACTCTCAACCCCTAACATTAGTTCAAAATGCTGAAAATGCTTAATTTTGTAGGCATAATTCTGTGCAACACAACTCCAAATAAAGAGCTGTCTTACAATATTTTGGTCCAATAGCATCCTTATAGGTGCAACACCCACAACACTGTAAAATTTGATATCAGATGACCAATAAACTGGAAATATAAATATAAATTATACTTGGAAAACACTAACAAGTTTATCTGCAGGAAATGCTTCAAAATCTTGGTTTCACCATACCAGTGGTATAGAGAATTCCCCCCCACCCACACACACACACACACAAGTTATTGTATAGTATTACTTTACTAGTAATACTATAGTTTTATTGTCATAACTTATGCATGCACAGACAGGATATGAAACTGTTAGACAGGGATGTGTGTGTGTGAGTGTTTAAAGCAGACCAACAGAGTTCAGCAGCTTAATAGCTTGTGGATAAAAGCTGTTGTTGAGTCTGGTGGTTCTGCTTCTGATGCTCCTCCACCTCTGGCCTGAAGGGAGGGGAGGTCCTTCATGATGTTGGAGGCTCTCTTCCTGCATTTGGCTGCGTGTCTGTGGTGGTGGGTGGTTAGGCTGCTACCCAAAATTTTTTGTGCAGCTTTCACCACCCTGTGCAGGGCCTTTTTCTCTGCAGCAGAGCAGCCGCACTGTCATGCCACACTGTGACGTAGGAGCTCTGCACAGCATATCAGTAGAATGAGGTCAGGACTGAGCTCCCAAGTCCAGCATGTTTCAACTTCCTAAAAAAGTAGCGTCGCTGTGTTTGTCTATAAAACCATTACAAGTACACCTCTGCATAGTATTGTAATCTTATTAAAATTAAAAAGAAGAAATGTAGATCCATAGATAGAAAATGATTAACTTCATTAACCCTGTTTTTCAGGGGTTAGTTATTCAAAGTTATTCAACTTTACTACATATTTGAATTTTTTTTTATAAATGATGGCAATCAGTGATTGTCTGTGATCCCTTTATTGTTTGAATTTGATACTACAACAACCTAAGCTTGATTCATCAAATGCCACTTACATTGCAATACTAATTAACTTATGTCTAATCAACAGGCTGTGACAAACGTGAATGAGTATTTAAAACATGGAGCAACCAATCAACTTTCCCACACACTTTGCACCTTGGAAATGAGAAGATGAAGAGACATCGAGACATACTCTTTATTGACTGCAGCTTTCAGTTTGAGTTTTCTTTGTTAGACAGTAAATTGTAAATTATGTACATTTGTAGTCATGCATAACTTATTCAGGCAGAAAAATGTAAAATGTCATTGAATACTGATGGCCTCGTTTCATATACTTCTATGTTATTATACAAAATGATTATCAGGCACACAACAATAATCCTTTTGATAAATATTAAAAAAGCAATGACACAGCATAATGACAATGCATAACCTTGTATAGAGTTATTTTCAGTCAAATGAATAGGCCAGTATTCTGGGTTAAATCATAAAACCTAGACCTTGTGCATGTTCTGTCTCATAATGATCTAGTGGTGAGGTGTGGCCCAGGTTTACTCTGTTTCTGTCAGCAGAAGTTGATCAGTAGCAGATTTAGAATATCCGTAATTAGCGCTCATGCGCCATCTCGTGGCACTGGCCTTGCAGAGGCATCCAGTGGGAAAATATTTGTTGGAAAGAGTTGCACAAATTGCTTTGGACTAATTAAATCCACACAGCCATCAGAACACTTTGTCCAATGAGTACGGCTAATCATAACTGTTTTCATCATCAATGCAACTGACAAGATTCTTTTGTATGCATGTATTGTTTCGTTTTTTGTTAATTTGTCCAGGGTCCAATGTGTAAGAAATGTGAATTAGCCATTATATACAAATTAAGGGGGAAAAAAACGAAAGAAATATTTATATTTGCCAGTTGAAATGTGGTCCTTCTGAAGTGATGGTTTCTACCTAGAAGATTAAATAAGTTATAGTGATGAGGTGACTCCAGGGATTGGTCAGTTGTCACTTGTTGCTCAGTGGTTGGTTTGTGGAGCCATCATGGAAGATGAGTCCGGTCGTCTACAATCGTTGACCTCGGCTTCCCTCCACTTTCGACGTGACTCAGCTGTTGCGGAGTGAAATGGGGTTACGTTAAGATTTGTTTCCAAAAAGAAATCACGTGTTTGGGATCCGGATCGTTGGGCTTGTCTTGTAACTGAAGCGGACATTTTGGCGGTCCAACAGATCTACCAGCGCAGCATGCAGCGCATGCGGCGACATTTAGAGGCCCGTCCGTTTTCCTGCACATCTCCGGGCGCCGATGAGGCTCCTGAACGCAGCACAGCCCTGTAGGCCGCCGCTGACCTCGGCGCATGCGCAATCGAGATTTCGGGGATGGGTCTATCGAGGGAATCAAGATGGCGACTCTGGCAAAAGCGCCAATATATTTACTGAAGTAGATGTCCAAAATTAACCGCGGGAGCGGGTTTTCTAAAGCCCCGCGGGTTTGGTGAAACATGAAGACCAGGAACATGTTTTGGAAGAGGAATTGACCGGGATTAGTACCGTAACTAAGTCAGCGAGATGTGCGAGAGCTATGCCCGCTCGCTGCTGCGTGTGTCGGTGGCGCAGATCTGCCAGGCTCTGGGCTGGGATGCGGTTCAGCTCACTGCGTGCGACCTGCTGTCCGATGTGCTGCATCGATATATTCAGCAGCTGGCCAGGGTCTGCCATCGGTACTCTGAGCTCTGTAAGTGCTTCATTTATCACTCCGATTACTTTTTAACCATAAGCCCGAAGTAGTCGTTGTTGTTGACGGGATCCGGAGCTGGCGCCCCCTAGCAAAGGTTGATGTGTCAAAAAGTACAGTAGCTACACTGCTAAACTGCTCCCATGTGTTGTTTTGCTGTGGCTACGATGCCTTCCAGTTCTGGCCAACGCCGAGTGAGTAGCTGATTTCACATGAGTTAGTTGGCAGAGCGTTGCATTATGTGTAAATTTGTCCCTATCATTGTGAAACCTGTTGAGCATTGCGTTAGTGTGAATGTCAACATCACTCAGGGCACTTCCATGTATGTGCAGCCAAAGCACTAGACTGTAGTCACACCTTTCCCCCAGGTTATCGTCAACTCAAGAACACACATTTCTCTAGTGATGGAGACGCACACAGAGGGTAGTCTAAGGTTTAACAGCCTTTTTTGATGCTACATTTCAGATGGACGAACGGACCCAGTCCTGGAGGATGTCAGCCAGGCTTTCAGGCTCCTGGGTGTGAGTCTAAATGAAATGGAGGATTATGTTCACAACCTGGAGCCCGTGGCCTTTGCCCATCAGACGCCGCTCTTTCCTGTTGGCAAAAACAATGTCCTCCAATTCCCCCAGCCTGGAGCCAGAGATGCTGAGGAGAGGAAGGACTACATTCCAGATTACATGCCACCATTGGTCTCCTTACAAGAAGGTCAGCACATAAATGGCAACACACATGTAAACACACATATAAATGTGTGTGCATATTTTTGTTTTCCATAAGTTTTTTAGAATGGTCAACAAGTTTGCAGCTTAACTATAAATTATACAGAAAATACAAGTATCCATCCAGGTTGGCAGTACTTTTTGCACCAAACTAAGATTGATGTGTGTTTGTCCAAAATATGCTTGCCTCATGATTCAGCAATTGAACATACACAAACATATATTTGGGTTTGGACTTATAAGTATAGATACTATAATAACCTGGAAATATGCCGAAGGAGGTGCTGTGTTTATGTAATTTCAGAGAGACTGAATTAAAACAGTGTTAAACTGTGTGTTTTTGTCCTTTTCTTCTCTAGAAGAGGAGGAGGAGGAGGTCCTTGCTGACATGGGCACCTCAGCTGAAGCTATGCAGGTGCCACTGGAAGAGGATGAAGAAGAAATTGAAGAAGATGAGACGGTGAATGATGAGAACCACCCACTGAAGAGGCACTTAGACAGCCCTGATGCAGCCGTCGGTATAATGCCTACCTTCAAGAGGCCGCGCATGTGCCCTGGCCTCAGTCCAGAATGGGGGGTTGAGCCCCGGGAACCCCTTACTTCTCTCAACCCGCAACGCGTTCCCCCGGGCATGCTGCCTTCTCACGATAGCCTTGACCCCCTGTCACCTGAAACACCTTCTGGAGACCTGCCTTCCTTCAGACCTCAGCCAGTAGTACCAAAACACTCTGATCAAAAGGGCCTCACCACTCCAGGAAGAAAGCCTAAGGTCTCCTCCCCTGGCAGACAACGGACTAAGTCCCCTAAAGGGGTCATTCCACTTCCAGTGGGTGGCAGTCCCATCCAGTCTCCAAAACCGTCTAAGGAAAGTAAGAAATCCCCAGGCAGGACAAAGAGTCCCAAAAGCCCCAAGAGCCCAAAGATGAGCTCAGTCAAAACATCTCAACCGCCAACAAAGACAGAGAATGTGCACAAGCTACCACTGTCTGCACTCAGTGAGAGGATGGGCAAAGAGAACATCCATATGCGTCAGAATATTGAGGAGAGGGAGTTAGCAGAGGGTCCCTTCAAGAAACTCGAGCCTGATAATACAGCTATCGATGATTCCATTGATGCTGTGATCGCCAGAGCATGTGCTGAGCGCGAGCCTGATCCTTTTGCTTTCTCATCTGGCTCTGATTCAGATAGCAATGGATTCTCTAGCCCCAGGAGACTGACTATTATGGAGCCATCTACTCCTAAAGTCCCGATTGGCGTCAGCAACTCTATAAAGGACACATCTACGCCACTTCACCTCCAGGCACATCCAGGCCTAGGAAACTGGACTATGGATGATTCAATCAATGAGGTGATCAGAAAGGTCAATCAGGGGGGTCCGTCCGCACCCCAGCCGAACCAAGGAGAATATGTGTCGTCAGGATCAGCCTCACCACCTACTCCTGAACCTCTGCTCAAGGTGTTTGAGGAGAAAAACAAGATTGTGGCATCAGTTGATGTGAAGAAAAAGCTGAAGAAGGAGCTCAAAACTAAGATGAAGAAGAAGGAGAAAGACAAGCCGAAAGACAAAGACCGGGAAAAGGACAAGGGAAAGATAAAAGAGAAGAATAAGGATAAGAACAGGGATAAAAATAAGGAGTTTTCCAAGGATGTAAAGATGCCCTGGAAGGACTTTGGAGTGAAGGATGAGGAGCTCTTTGTTCAGCGCGACTTCACTCTGCCTGAGGGCTCCATTAAGATGAAATCCAGAGATGGAGATGTCCCCAAGAAAGAGAAGGAAAAACACAAAGACAAAAAGAAGGATAAAGAAAAAAGTAAAAAGGACAAAGATAAAAGAGAAAAGGGTAAAGACAGAAGTAAAGAGGACAGACAAAAACAATCTGCTTTAGCTCCTTTTGCTCTGGGTGAAATCCCACCACTGTTTAGCCCCTCTGCCTGCCTGCGCATACCCTCCATGCTTCCTTCTTTGGCCCCAATCCTCCAGGAAAAAGAAATAAAGAGCAAAGAGAAGGACAAGAAGAAAGATAAGAAGGAGAAGAAGAAAAAGAAAGATAAAGAGAAAGATAAGGAGCGAGACAAGGCCAAAGAAAAGGAGAGGGAGAAAGAAGAGAAAAGGAAAGAAAAGGAGAGGGAAAAGGAAAAACGAGAAAAAGAAAAGGAAAAAGAGAGGATTCGATTGGAGAAGGTACATTTTCTTTTGTTCAGTTTATTATTATAGCACACTCTTAGTGTGTTGTTTCTGATCATCTTGGACCTTCCTTTTTCCTCAGGTGAAAGTAGATACTCCGGCTGCTTTACCATCTCCAGTTATCCCCAGACTGACACTCAGGGTGGGAGCAGGCCAGGACAAAATGTGAGCTAAATGTTTCTATCTTTGTAATAATTTGATAGGTTTCCCTTCTCAACTCAAATAAAACCAAGGGCCAGTTTTACAATGAGGATATTGAGGTTTAATCAGCAAGGTGCTAGTTGCATTATTTTAGTACTGTTAGTCTTGGGTACTTATTTTCTAATAATGTAATTTATTATTATTATTATTATAAAATAATATATTGTTATTCATTTTTCAACTCATCAAAATTTTTGCACTGAAAATGTAAAAAATATTTGAGAGGCAAAATGATGTTTATTTTACCCAAAGATAAAAACATTTAATTTTGTTATCTATACTGAAACTGTGTTGGTCTTGGGCATAATGTGCAAAAAATTTTAAATGTGTACCCTGTGTTTAAATTAAGTCCCACTAAGAGTGAGGTCTAATTTTCAAGAGAAGCCTGAGTATGGTTTTAAAAAAAAAAGTAAGAGACCATGCACAACAGTGCATTACAATTTATTTTTAAAGAAGCGTGATACAAAGCACAACGTCATATAAAAATCATGTTATGTTGTATATATGCTCATGCTGACTGTCTTTGTCCTTCACCAGCGTTATCAGCAAGGTGGTACCAAATTCAGAACCTAAGACGCCAACACCCAAGACCCCGGCTGCCAAGTCTGGACCAGGGAATCGCCCTCGGACACCTCCACTTCCCCCAATACTTCCCCCAGTCGCACCTCCTCTGCCCCCTCCTGTGCCTTCAGTTCCAGTCTCTCCTGCCCCGTCATCCTTGCTTTCCCTGGCACCTATGCTGTCTCCTGCCGCTTCCCTCAAACCTCCAGTGCGCAGTGTGGTGACGGAGACCGTTAGTACCTACGTGGTGAGTGCTAGTATCTACTATATTGATTACACCAATGATATGAGTCAGTGTTTTTTATGGCCACTATGCATCATTTCTTAGTTAGCATTATGCCACTGAATTTTTTTTTTTTTTTTAACTATCTGTAATTACCCAAGATTCGAGATGAATGGGGAAACCAGATCTGGATTTGTCCTGGATGCAACAAACCTGATGATGGCAGTCCCATGATAGGATGTGATGACTGTGATGATTGGTATCATTGGTAAGAGACTTATTATACCTTTTCTTTTTTCTGCCATACTCAGTTTTTCTGTAACATGATAATTTTGCATAAGGGACAATTTAATTGCAGTTTTTACAGTTAATTACAGTCTTAATTCACTGATGTGTATTCATGCCTGTTGTTGAAAGTCAGGAGTGTCACTGCACACAAAATCCACTATTGTGGAAATACCTCGGTTTCAATTTGAAGGTCATAATTTTCTACATTTTCAGTACAGCAGGGGAACAAAAAGAAAGACAAAAATATAATTTATTTTGAAAAATGTTAACTTTAAATGACTGCTCATTTGCTGTAATTATAACAATTAGACAACTTACAAAGGACCCTGATGTGCCTATTTGTGAATTTAAAGTAGATAGGAAAATGTCAATTAACTTGAGTTTATAATATTTATAATTACTGTCAGTTTTTTCACAGCATTTACTCTGTTGTCCTGGAAGAACAGCAGTCTCTGTGTAGGAGAGAGGATGATTCCCATATAGTGGCAGCTTGTCTTTCAAGCAACCATGTAAAAGAACATCTGTAGCAGACGTATGTGGGTGATACTGGTAGTTGGTCATAAATTTCTATTCAGAGACATGAAATCATCAAAGTTCAGTTCAGCAAATTGCTTAAATTTTTAATTTGTGACTTACT
Organism: Echeneis naucrates; assembly: GCF_900963305.1. Classification (NCBI taxonomy): domain Eukaryota; kingdom Metazoa; phylum Chordata; class Actinopteri; order Carangiformes; family Echeneidae; genus Echeneis; species Echeneis naucrates. The sequence goes on along the minus strand of NC_042526.1, from coordinate 16,560,590 downwards.
AAGAAACCGTGATATTTAAGCTCTGGTTACTCTCTTGCATTTGCTAGACAACAGCTGTGAGACTTTAGGTGGGACACTTGCACTTCCCAAGTGTTCCACAATTGCTAAAAAGTTTATTTTGACATTTTTACACACACAAGTATATTTGAAAAATTGACAAGTCATAAAAAATGACAGAAAAAACATAATCCGACAAGACTCAAAATAATACATAAGTAAGAACAAGTTCATTGTGTCTTCAAAGGAAAACCTTTTTAACTAGAGCAGTATTAGTTGGATTTTCAAGTTATATGTGGCGCGCCCCTCCAACACTAAAGTTCTTTAGCCTTTGATTCAGGGTTGGTGCTTCATTTTTCTTTCCCATTTTGAGGAAAATATTACATAATCATTTCATTGACAGGGCATGCTAAACTAAAAGACTCATCCCAACCTGCTGTGCTTTTTTTTTTTTTTTTTTTTTTTTAAACCAACACCTGTGGTATAATACTCCAAGTAGAAAAGCTGTATCCTCCTCTTCTCTTGTGTGCTCAGGCCCTGTGTTGGGATCTCTGCAGCGCCTCCAGAAGACCAGCAGTGGTTCTGTATTAAATGTTCCAGCAAGAAGAAGGACAAAAAACACAAGAAAAGGAAACACAAACCACACTGAGACTATGCAAAAAAGCACATATTTTGGACTAAAAGCCATTGCTGAACACTCGTGGCACTGCTGTAAAATAAAAAAGAAAGTTTAAAATTGTGGCTGATTCTAACTTCTAATGATTTTTTTTTTTTTAATGATGTCAGCCATGATGCAATGTGACTTGGTAAGAAAAAAGGCTTTAACCAGCACATATCCAGCCTGAGTTCTCTTGTGAGCTCTGTGGTGTTCCTCATTCACCTTTAAATCGTTTGCTTGTTGTTTTTGGAAATCCAGTCGCAGGAAATCATGACAGTTATGTTTGTATCAGGAGACCATGCCAATGACCAAATGACAGGTGAGAGCTCAACAAGGCAGAGCAAGACAACAGCTGACATCCTTTCTCTTTGTTTCTGTCACTTTACCACAAAAGGAAAGACCTCAAAGTCAAACATTTTCTCAGTTCTCTGCAGTAACATTGAAATGTTATGTATATAATGATGTTGGCATCAGGCGTGTATAAATGTGTAAATACCAACTTTCAAGCCAAGTGCATTTTGTTCTTAGGATTCTGACTTATTAAATCCATTTCCAGATATTGGTTTTTAACTCAAATTATTTTCTGTAATTTCTGTACATTTTTTAAATTTAAAGTTTGTATTTTTATTTTTTCTTCATATGGATTTGTCCCGAAGTTATACTGTAGCTGTGCTTGTAATGTAATTCATTTCGCTGATATTTCAATATTAAAGATGAGCAGTCTGTGTACTCACAGACTTTAAGATGTTAATCTCATTACCATCAACATTGTACCTAAATTTTCTGTCCTTTATTTTAAACTTTGACAAGCATCTCTGCTTTCACATCCCCGTTTTTGTTCCAGTAGCTGTTTGTTTGCATTTACTTTACAAAAATAGATTGGAAATATTTTAACAAACCAGTTTTCAGATGTTGAGTTTTGTTCCTGCTCATTTCAGATGTGATGACACATTAATTTGTCATATGTTGAATTTTCACAGTTGAGTCTAGCTGGTCTGAGATCAAGTTCGAGATCCCTGTTGTCTGTGGAATGCATTAGCTTACATTTGGGGCCATTCTGCTGTTCATTCTGTGTTTACACCCAAATAAGATATGTGGGACGGTGCTTCATAGCCACAGTTTGTGGATTTTGAGGAACTCACCAGAATATCCTGTGTGATTGAGTCTAAAAACAAAATTGGCAGCAGCTGTTTTCGCCCTTCCCTGAACAACCACACGGTGTCATTCTTCATGCACCGTCACTGTGGCATTAGGCTGCTGCTGCTGCAGCTGACATGTTGAGGCAGCACAGCAAAAAAAAAAAAAAAAAAACATGTTTCACCACATTATGAATGTAAGAAATGTAACAGGTGTCTCTCAGTTGGCTCCCATGTGGAATATTGCCAGCTATGCACTGAAGTGAGCCAGCTTGAGACTTGTTGCCCTTCATGAGGGAGGCTATAGGCAAGTGGGGCTGTAAATCAGATTTACTGCTCCTCACAAGCTGTGACAGTAGTAAAACATGTTTCCTCTGGTTAATAGAGAACTATAATTATGATAAAGATATTGCATGTTTGATCCAACCTTTTCCAGGACAAATACTGCACTTTTACATCTGGAGCAGGTTTTATCACCTCTCATCTGGAGCTTTACATATTTGACCCTGAGCTCTACCTAACTCAGGCGGCTTCAGGAGTCTAGCTGGTTGATATTGTGACACATCCGCAATATTTTTTTGGTGCAGAACAATTAAAGAAACTGTTTTAGCATTTAAAAGTGTTAAGCTGAATGAGCTTCACCTGTTAACAAGCCTCGGCCTATTAATATTCATCCTTCTAAGGTTAGACACGTGGACTAGTTTTATTAAATCCTGCTTGGACAACAGTTCTTTGCTCATGCTATGTTTTTACATCTGTCTTTGAAACTTTGCTCTCTTGACTGGTATTACTGTGATGATATGAACACCATTAACAACCTCAGTCAGGCACCAAAATCCACTTTTTCATTAATATCCTGTTTTTAAAAAGGAACTGTGGCACAACCAATCACCGATTTGTTGAATGGTCTTATTTGGTCATACTTGGGTAATAGACAGGATTAACTTTCAGGCCCTCAGATATAATGCTTAAATTAGTCACAGATGCTTAACATAATCTCGAGACAGAAAGCAAACCTGATGCATTCACCTCTTTCTGGAGTGTTTGTCACTCCATATATGGCTTTTAATGTCAATCTGCTCAGCATCTTCCAATAACGTTAAAGAGGAAGTAGGGAAAAAAAAAATCATGCGTGGCCAGAGAAAAGGGGGAAGTAAAATGGCTTCTGTCCATGCAAAATAAGCTGACATTTCAATGTGGTGTAGCTTTTTATCATATGAGATGTATCCACTCATGCAAACAACACAAGCACTCATTTCACAGCAGTGACATTTATTTATTTATTTTTATAAATTGACTTTTTATAGAAATGGCTCTTTTGTGGAAAAAGAAAACTAATTGTGTGAATTAAAATTAAAAAAAGAAATGTCATAGATACACAGCAGTGTCCTCTACTGATCAGGTCTAACCCCCCCCCCCCCCCCCCCCCCCCCCACCTCCTCCTCCCCCCGCAATTACACATGCTGGTGTCAGGTTTCATGCAGTCGAAGCTTGCATCTGTTGGATCATAAATTTTACTGCGTGGTATTTGTACAGATAAAGTTCTGACACGTCTGACGTTATAAAAAGAAACACATTTTTATTAAATAAGATGCGGCAGCACGGGCATGGTTAGTGCTGTTGCCCCACAACAAGAAGGTTGTGGGTTCAGTTCCCAGCCGGCTGCCTGCCTGTGTCGAGTTTACATGTGCTCCCTGTGCCTGCGTGGGTTTGCTCCGGGTACTCTGGTTTCCTGCCACTCATCATGTTTGGGTTAACTGGTGACTCTAAACTGTCTGTAGGTCTGAGTGTGAGTGGTTGTTGGTCCTACAAGAGACTGGTGACCTGCCCAGGGTGACCCCACCCTCACCCCGTGTGAGCTGGGATTGGCTCCAGCAGCCCCCAAATGTTTCACTTTGTCTACATGCATGTAGAGGGCTATATAAGATTCTTTAATTGAACACAGGCTGCTCATTTATACAAAAATGGCCGATAATGTTTCAAAATCAAGTGCCAAATTAGTTTCACTTAGTTACCGTCACAACTCATGCACATGGTGCTTGGGTGTAGGCCACACTTCAGAGCACATTGGTCACTGAGCTATGACACTTTCAGTTTTAACCCACAAAAACACAGACACAACTGGCTCGAACCATTAGTCCCAAGGGACCCCAGGAATGGTAGAAAGGGAAAGCTGATGATTACTTTCACTCATCACGCGACCACCTGCAGTGCTGGAAACATGCTGTTATGTGACTTATTACACGACAGGCATGAGCGCTTTTTTTCTTCAGCTGCAGCACTAAAACCTATGAACAGGAAGTGGGTGATAAACCAGCATATCTCTGCTGTGTTCACTAACAGTGTTCAGAATTTCACTGCACTACAGATGTATGTCTTACAGCATTCCCATACCATTTTCCATCCATCAATCGCAACAAGTTTGAGCACACCTCATTAGCATTGGGTGGATTTCAGCGGTCATAAATGTTGGTTGATCGGCGCAGGCAGGAATGGACTTCGGTAGTTCAGTTTTGGCACTGACAGACATACTAAGCAGCAACACATCACACATAACTGGATTTCAACACCAGTGTTAAAATATTCATGTCAGCAGAAAGAGTGAGCCTGGAAATGAGGAGCATTGCACTAAAATCAGAGGGAGAGCATGCTGATCTTCTCAACTAAACAGATGCACATGACATGACCTTGTTTCAAATGACTTTCCTACTTAATGTCAAATTACGCTAAAGGGACACAACACCTATGGGAGAATGAGACCTACATTTCACTTCTCTGGGGTTTTGTGTGAAGAATATTGTGACAAATTACACTTTTAATTTTTAATCAGATGGCACATTGATGCCAAAACACATTTTAAGCGTGCCACTTATAATAGAGGAGTTCACTGATGTTCAGAAACTGCTTGGCCCTCAACACATCCAAAAATATGAGGCTCAAAGCATAAACAAATGAGCTTTGTCAGATGCAAATTGACCTGCCCGGTTTCTTGATAAAGCTCTTCTATTCTTGTCCATCCACCCTTCGCTCTGAATCCTTCCACCCTTCGCTCTGAATCCTTCCACCGTGATTACAGAGTCCAACCGGTTCAATTGTAATGTGGGGAATTATTTCCTGCCCTACAACCTTCTGAAGCATTATATAGAGGCCCATGTCTTTATTTTGAGTAGATCTGCATGATATACTGGAGTTGCATTATTAAGGAACACAAATGGGCCTGTACCGTAGTCACTGGCTTTTAAATGAACTTTGAACCAACGTAGGTACATCAATCCCAGTGCACATCGATTGCAGCCTAATGGTGAATGATAGTGACAGCACTGTACTGTCTCTACCTTACACATATTCATGCTGACTCTAATGTTTGCGTATGTTCTGGCAGGGTATCTTTATCCCTATCCACTCCAGAAATGGCATGAGGCTGTGAAGCTCTCCACCTGTCATCCAGTTATTTCTCATTAGCCAACTCAGAGGAGCTGAACAGAGAGTGGATATGATGTTTAGCTGCAGTATTTACAGGTGTAAAGAAAATGAGCTGAATATCTCATTCAGTCATTCATTCATCTACTACTGCTGCTGCTGCCAGTCCCAGCTCACACTGGGTGAGGGCGGGGTACACCCTGGAACAGGTCACCAGTCCGTCACAGGGCCAGCACACAGAGACAGACAGAGACCAACAACCGCTCACACTCATACTCAGACCTACGGACAATTTAGAGTCACCAGTTAACGCAAACATCATGTCTTTGGGAGGAAACTGGCGCAAGCACGGGGAGAACATGCAAACTCCACACAGAAAGGCCCCAGGCCGGGAACTGAACCCACAACCTTCTTGTTGTGCGCCAATAGTGCTAACCACTATTCCTCTGTGCTGCTCCTGAATATTTCATGAATTCTGAAAATTATATAATGGCTAATAGACACAGATATAGGGATACCAGGCTTGAGTAACCATTTTCAAGGAATTCTCTGCCTCGGTATGTATATGGAGTGCTTGTTTCAAGATTCACAGAAACACGTTTCCCTGTACAATGAAATTCTTTTTTACTGTCCACAATGAATGCGCGCATGTATTGTTTCACTGGTTTAGGTACACGCCAACAGCCACAGAGGCATGCCACAGAACCAGGACTTGTGGATGAGCTTTTATGGCAACTGTGTTGTTGCTTCTATTTTCCCCAACCTGACAGTGGGAATAAATCATCCATGTCCAATTTCCTGAAGTTTTTCTAATATGGGTGTCAATTAGTGCTGGAGTGCTACTGTGGCCACAGCTTTACAGCCTGCAAACTGGGCTGCCGCAGGCAGCACAATGCATTAGCGCATGATGAGCTGTCAGAGAGGATTATTTCAGCCACGCCAGTCAGCAAAGGGGGTGGGCGCCGCTGTGCTGCACTAAACCGAGGAGAAGGAGTGGGCGGGAGACAGAGAAAGGGAGAGAAACACATAGAAGAAAGAGGGAAAGAGAAGAAAGTGTCCATTACACCGGGTGGATTTTTCCAGAGCACCGATGTTGGAACACTCTTCTGAGCTGGCCCTGGTGCAGAGCTTGTATGCCAATAGCATGCGCTGTCCCCCCTCTGCGGCCGGGATCTCTGTCAGGAATGAAGACCTGCCTATGAGGTACGTTGGGGTTGCCCCTCAGTGAAATCTGGGCTAGCTTTTGTGGAGCAGCCTGTATTTGGACTGCCTCTTTGTCTAGGCTGGATATTGTCATAGGGTGTATTGTTTCCAGTTGAGGGGTTCTTCCGGCTGTGATTGGGACTGTGTCCAGGGCAGTGTTCTCCTGGTGCCCCTGCATCCCCACAAATGCAGAAATCGTGTATTTAAATCTCATAAATTTGGCTATTCCAATCAATCCCATCCACACACAATACAAACAATTTAAACACAAAGCGGTGCTTTATTTTTAGACGGTTAAAACATACCAGAATTGAAAAATCAAGATTTGCACGGACACAGAATTTAATTCCCTTTTCTGTCTTATTCAAAGTTCAGCAGGGGCTTGGATAATAGCTTCAACTATAACATAATGAAAGAGACATGTGAATGTGTCAGTGATGCAGGTGCATTTCTCTGAATTGCACAGTTGACTGAAAAACACAAAGGTGTGATTAGATATCTCCTGAAACCATGACAGGCCTTACTGTCCTTCCTCATTAAAACACAACATAGGAATTATCTCTAGAAAAGGAAGATGGAACATTTATACCCACTGTTGAGTTTGTGTACATTACAGGGAACTGGAAATCGATAAGATACCATTATGGCATGTGCTTGGTACATCTTGACATAATAGATCTCCTCTAGAAAGCTGATGGAGTTCCATCTCACCATCTAAGACTTGTAGGAATGCCAAAACGAAAAAAAAAAAAAACATGTTCAAGATGACATGTTTGACACAACGCGGCCCATATTGGTTTGAAGCTGTCCTATTTTTACACTACATAGTGTTGTCAATAGAAGGTTACAAATTTAAATGCTGGACAATGATTACTGACCAATGGGACTTCAATTCCACTACCGGAAAAACAGTTGATGTAAACAGCATGGTATGTACAGAGGATTATTATAGGATTACAGTAGTAATCATCTCAGATTAAGAACAGGAGGCTAGTATTAGAAGGTGCCAGCAACTAGGCATTGGCCTCTGGAATCCATTTCAATACACACGTCTAAAGAGAAGACAAAAAGATGCATGCCAGATGCTGTGAAATAACAAGAAAACAACATCAGTTTCAATAGCGTTATGCACTGCACAGAAAATTATACTGTATACTGTATTATATTGTACATAACCACAAGGGAAACGGGGCGGCTCTTTACAAGAATCCTGCTTCTTTTATGACAAATCTATTCAATAAGATCCCCTGAGATCTCATTGAGTCAAAAGAAATATGTGGATGCTGCAGATTGGATGACATTATTGTATTTTTTCTCCATCTTAATGAAACCCGATTCTCCGGAGAGGTTTTGACTACCTTTTTATAGCAGGCCCCCAAGCTTAATGGTAATGCATGTTGCATAGTGGGCTTGACTGCATGTATGACAAAACAGGTTCCGTATTACATTATGCATACAAACCTTTTTTTGGCACCATTTAATACAGCATACTCTGTACTGGTGCCAGGTTGCCTTGAAATTGCTATGGATACAAGGATTAAGTTGGATTTCATAAATGGGATGTTTCTTAACACTCGCTATGAATAATATTTTTTGATTGTGCAGCTTCTGGGGCAATAATGAATGGTTTGATAATTAGGCTGTCCCACACCCACCCACCCACCCATCTCGCCTCTGTGGTAATGCAAACAGTACTTGACAACAACCCCTCCTACCTTTCCCCCCAAGTGTAGAGGCCTCGCCCTGCAAGTCCAGCACAACAAAAGAAGATAGTCTCCCCCTCCCCCAGGGTAACAACAGGCCAGCACAAAGGCAAACATGACCTATGACCTTGGGGAAAACCAAAAGTGGAGACACCGAGAAAAACTGTTTTTCAGCTATCTTACTTTTGATTGGAAAAGAATTGTTCGCCCATCCACAGTACGAGAAAAAGGTGCGTTATTTTGGATGCCTGGGTGAAAGTGGATCACCAAGGTGCATTGTAAATCTTGATGGTAACTCGTCCATCTAATAAGGGTCGTTAGGTCCCTCACTAATCCAAACTAGGCTTCCCACACAGTGGGGTCTGACTCTAATGTGCAGCCCTCCCGTGTGAACATGGTGTACGAGTGTGCACAGGGACCCGAGGTGATGCCAAATCAGACACAACAACATCATAACCTACACATGGGTCAGCAAACTCTCCACAGAACACCGTTTGCCAGCCTCTGTGGGGACATCAGAGTAATTTAGCTTCGGGTAGAGTCGGTGGAGGCTCCTCAGCAGCAGCAGCAGCAGCAGCATGGGCTCAGACTTTTGTTGAAGAGGCCACGCCTCTGGTTTGCTGCAGCTCGGTGTGCAGTGACAGCGGCTCGCCTGCTTTTATTTCAGTCGGGGACGAGCGAGAAACCGGGAGGAAGGAATAAGGCGGATACCGGTGGCCCTTCGCTCTCTGATGCAGTTTTGAGGAAGACGCCCCCTCCCTGCACCTGCTCTGCTTCGTCTCCTCGCCGTCTCGCAGGAGTTGAGCCTCTTGTGAGTGAGCGGACGTCGCTTCTCATTGTTAGAGAGACGCTGTTGTTTTTTTTTTTTTTTTTTTTTTTTTGAGCATGACTTCGGCATTCAACCTAGATTTCCACCCTCTGACGGAAAGTCGGCTAATGACTTCGACTGACACCATGTAAGTAATCCAGCTGTCGAGCGGTGTTCTATGCTTTTGGCCGATGTGGATATTTGTGGGTTGTTTTTTTTTCTTCTTTAACAAAGAAACGGAGACAGTTCGGGGCGAGTTGGGAGTTGGCTAATGTTAGCTTTACGGCAGCTGGGATGCTAACTGTGCTAATGACACGGACCGCTCACCTGGAGTTGAACTAGTTCGCCCGACTTCGCCGATATCGGCTTTACCACCGAGGGAAGTCGGCTAAGTAAACTCGAGAGCCCTCCTAACCGGGGCCGAGCACACACCGCCCGAGCTAACGCCGATCACCGCCTGTAGCCGGACGAAAACGCAGTTTGCTCGGCGCTACAATAGTCAAGTGACATGTGCTTCCGGAGGTAACACGTTTCGGTATCAGCTCGGAAAAGCGGCATCGATTGGCTTGTAAAAGCACAACAACCCGCTGCGCCTGCTTGTGCCACTTGCAGCACCTTCTTTCTCTGAGGCGACTTACGATTTAACGCCCATTAGTCAGTTATTTACAAGTTAACGTTGGCGTTTAAATCGGTCACTCCTCTAAGGAAGTGCCCCGAGTATAGGTATGGTATTAATTAGTTTTTTTAATTAGCTGGTCTAAAGTTTGCCAATAATGCATAATTTTGTCGTCTTGATCTATTTTTGTTGGTGTTACTGGCCAAAAGTAGGCAGCCGTGTGCATGCGTGCTAGCCGCAGCTAGCGACGCGAGCTAGCTGCAGCCCCCTCCATGTTGGACGGAGTGCTTACTTAACTGCACTAACACGTGGTTTCCTACATTATTGAGCCATTAATGGAAATCTTGTGACAGGACATGTAAACAAAGGAGAAAAGACCGAGCACAGACCTACTAGTTACTGTTGTCTCTCCCTAACCTCAGCTAATCATGTCTGACAAAAGCGTTATCAAAACCACAGCCCGCTTTTGAAGCTGTTTAAAATTTAAATGTTTGTACTTTCGACAGTGTTCTCTGTATGTTTTCATCGAAACTGAGCCTTCTGAGTTTTACGTAATAGTCAGATTTTCTTGGTTTCCAGTAAGGAAGATCCCTCGTAGCATTTTTCACTGTTCTTTCGATCTAACGAGGCCGCTGTAGTCTGTGTGAACTTTACCCTTTATTTAGTTCCATGGTTCAGTCCACCAATTATCATCATAACTCATTAACCTTCTAGTTATCTTCCTAAGCAATTGTTTGTGTGAGAAATGCCCAACATATCCGAGGGCGCAAGATGACTCAGTTAAATGTCCTGTTTTATCTGACAAACAGTCCAAAATCTTAAATAATACAAACTACTTTAATGCAATCACAAAAGGAGCAACTCTTAACTCGTAATAATTAGCTTTGAATGACTCATAACTAATAGATGATTGAAATACTTGCAGATAAAGTTTTTTTCATGGGTAAATTCGCTAATCATTGTAAGTCTGTGGTTACAAAAAAACAAAAAGTCAAACAACCTGGTTTTGTTAATATGTCACCTATTAGAAAGGTATTTTGTTTTTAGGAACATCTGGCGTGTCACACTTGGCAACAGTGGGATTAGATCTTGCGCCAGCTGTATTTGATTGATTTGATTGTTGACAGTGAAAGTGACTGTCAGGGCTTAAGCTTGATCCTGTGGCAGCCAACACAGGCATAGTGTAATGTTGGTAAGCTACGCATCAGGGTGAACCCTTTTGTTTTGGCCACAGAGCTGTTGATCTGTGCAAAGTGTAGGAGCTTGGCACAGGGTCCAGGACTGCTCAGGCCAGCTGTTCTTTTCCCTTCCATTGCTGTGGGAGATGCACTGGTGAGAGAGTGCCATGCAGCCAGATGTCGAAGGCCAAGAGTAGGAGGGCTCTGATCTAGCCTGTTACCTGTTTCGCTGCTGGTGTGGCGCATCAACTATTGCAAGACTGGCTGTTATGCAGCTAGATGCATAAATCCTTAAAAGCCCATAATCAAGTGAACTATCACTAGCATGGGGTGATGTGAAGGTTGCGCAAATTCTTCAGCAAACTTTGCAAAGAAAAGATATAGTGGGCCAGGGTTACATAAGACTAGATACAGCCACTATGCCCATAACAATGTCAGTATTCTTGGGCTGTTTAGATATTAACCAAAGTCTTTTCTGGAAGTATGTTGAAGCTTCAAAATAAGTGTATCATTCTAAAGTTGTCTATGGATTTGCACAGCTTTGTCAAAATTATTCACTGTCTAGGTTGGTATGCTACTGAGTGGAGGACAGTGGCACAAAGTGCAATCAGCTGATTGGTGATCGGGGGATTTCTTCAGTGGACAACTCAAGAGTAGCAGTAATGGAGTGGATTTAGGGGGTGTGATGGCTAGGGAATCAATTTTGTATCGATACTTTGTGGTGCAAAAGCCTCTGTGCACTGAAGTTGTCAGCCACCCTGTGCATTTTATTTATTAATTGCCAGTGCAACTTCTTTGATTAAGTTGTTGATTTTTAGGGAGACATGCCAAATTGTCTCTGGGTTTAGATACTCAAGTGTTTTTAGAATTTGATGAATTTCCTTTTTGAGAGAGCCAGTTCAGCCAGTGGGTTTTTTTTTTCCTGTAGTTTTACTTTACAGGCAAAGTTATTTGTTGAGAAATTAATCCTTGAATTTAAAACAGAATTGTTTTGCAATCCTTTCAGAAATTGCTAGCTATTGCATGCACAATGCTTTCTTGCCAACTGTCCCAAAGTGTAATATGTCTGATCATTTTGATGTCAAGGTGTTTAGTGGCCTTTAGTGACAAGAAATCAGTTCAATTTGCAAATATTGATTTTTTTTTTTTTGTTAATTTTGCATTAATATGTGTCACAAAATCAGTTTTCACATGTACGGCAATCCTGACACTTTTAGACATTGCCTGCAGCACTAATGTCCCAGGTAAATGTGTCAGATGAATTAGGATAACTGGACATCAAACACCTTCTTACTATAAAGCCCGTGTCAGGTCTGCTTGAGTGCATTTCTGATTAGGGAAGATAATTGACATTGAATCGCATTGAGTCGCTATCTTGCTTCATGTGTGTACTACTCAGACGCTACCCTTCATCTGTACCAGAGAATCTTCAGTAGGTATGTAGTCTCAGAATGCAGTGTAGTGGGTTTTTAAAAAATAATAAAATAAAAAAAAAAAATCACATACAGGAGATTCTCTGTCAGCAAACTAGCACTGCAAATGGAAATTGATTGATTGTTGGAACTAGGGAGATGGTAGAAAGTAATTCACCACAGGGAAAAATTTGGGATTTTTCTCAGTAGATATGGAATGCCTCTTAGCCTTTTTTTTTTCTTTTCTTTTAATAAAGAAAACATTTCTCAACAGTGAGTTAGATCCTTTGTCATCATGTGACTGTGCCTGTGAAGACACACCACGATGATAGTTGAAAAGGGTTTGAGTCTCATTAGGTTAGACTAAAGTCTAATGTAGTGACTAAGCCAGTGTAAGCCACTGCTTTTAGTGTGAAAGTGTCTCTGAAGGCAGAGCTGCTGCCTGTTCCTGTGAGCTCCACCTGAAGATTTATATTCTTGCACCATCTAACAGTGACGTGTGTGACGTGTGAGCACAGTTTATTTCATTGAATGTTTCACTGTTTGCTCACACAAGCTTTACTTTGGCAACACCATCTATAATCACCAGGGGCACTTGGTGTGATTATGGGGCTAATTGGGTGGGCCTTGTCATCAGATGCCGGCAGTCTGTTAACATACAGCCAATTCGGAGCCTGATTGCAAATGTCTGTCTTCATCAGGGGAAATACAACAATGAAATCAAGCCATATTGAGCTGAACTGGAGTTAACGGCAGGAGGAAATATCCTAATAACTTCTCATCAGAATCAGAGTGCTGATTAGGGCCGACCACTTGCTACGGAAATCAAATAATGCGTTGTCCTCCTGTTTTTGGCCTCCAGTGACATCCATTGTTGGTTGTGACTTGTTTTTATAGACCTGGGCCATGAATCTTGAGTGTCTTGAGGGGCCTACAGCAACTGTTCTGTAAATCCTGCTCCTGTTTTCTGTGGTTAGTCTTTAACTTCAAGCCTGTCATGAGGATATTTTTATTCAGTGCTTGTGAAAGCTTATTCAACCTGTCAAAAATATTCCATCTCTCCAAGTAGTAGTGGAGAAAATGGATGGAGTTGGAAGAGTTGGAGTTGGGCCTTTATGTTCTACATGACAGATGTCAAGATATTAAAGGCATTAGAGGCCTTCTGTGTCCTATTGAATGAGCTTATAAGGCCAGTGGCCTCCTAAAAGAAGAACCTTCATGTTTTGTTCTGTTTTATTTATTTATTTTTTTATTTCTTACATTGAGGGCATTACTAGCATTCAGTTGTTTCATTTGACTGTTCCTCTTTTCTCTGAAACATTATTTGTATCCATGTGAACTTTGACTTTTCTTTTTATCATCCCTTGTAAAGCGTTAGATCGGTTGGCTGCTGGTTGCCAAATTAATTCAAGACACAGCAGCAAATCTTAATCTATTAGTCAAAACAGGAAACAACTCGGCGTTAGGTATAGCATTTCCTCAACACAGTTGTTTTCAAAGCACCATTGTGACTGTTGAATTGACATTGCAAGGGTGGAATAACAATGAATAGTGATTGCAACGATACATTTAGAGTAGCAATGCCTGAAAGAAATAATTGCCTACAAGTAGTGGGGAGCATGACAAAACAAAATCATGTGATCCGGTATTGGTGTGGCCCTGGAGGTCTGAGGATGAGTATCGTCCACACACACAATGCTGAGCTTTCAACATGTATATCAGCAGGCCCTTTGGCTGACTTTCTATTATGGGCAAAGTAAAGGTGTTGTTGGCATACTTGTGAGGTCAGAGCTCACCGACAGGACACATGGTCCCGATAAATCACCTGTTTTTATGGGTGGTGCAGCAGTAAGCATGCAACTGTCGCGGCTCTGGCTGTGACTGGCTCGTCAGCTGCTGCAGGGCGTCTTGGAGCGCTGTGAACTGCCACATCACAGAGCTGTTTGTGGAATCTCAGCAAAAGACTTCAACACTACTGTCTGTGAGCACTGTGAGCTCTGCAGTATTGATAGAATCAGTTGTGGTATTTCTGAGTCTGTACCCTAATCAATACTGTGGCAACATTTTGTGTATGTCTGTGAAGAGTAAAGATTCATCAGCTAAAATATTTGGCTTAAAAGAAAAATGGCAGTGTGCCTTTATATAGGGATTACTGTTAACACACAGCCTTTTGTGTTTTCATTGAAACTCCTTACTTGTGTCACACCAACACCACCATTGTATTGGCATAATGCCATTTCTTTATTGACATAAAATTATGCTGCTTTAACAGGATAGATACTTTAGTTCCTCTCACAGATACAAGTTTTTATCAGCAAGTGACACTTAAAACTGATATGGCTCTGGCAGACACTGATCCTTTTAGGCAGCTGTCACCTTTGCAGTAGCTGAGCTAGCAGGGCTAGTTACCGGGTGTGTAAAGGAATCTCTTCTTCTGTGTTCAGCTGAGAGTCAGATGAGAAGCTGGACCATTTCCTGCCTAGCAGTCATTTCCTTTTTTTTTTTTTTTTTTTTTTTCAACCATAATTTCTGTTGCTGTTGTTTTTCCCTTTCCTCAATTTTTGCTGTCGTCGTCTCTTTGTGTGACAGGACTGTTCTGTGGACTCTTCACTGTGCAGTGTAGTTCTGTTTAGTCAAAAGGCTTCAATTAATCAACAATTTTTAGGACTTGAATTGCTATAAAAACCAGTATAAATGGATAAAGCACAGATATTATACAGATATTAAAATAGCCATTTTGTGGAGTTTGTGGTAAGACCAAAGACGTTATTAATAGTCACATTGCCTTTTTAGCTAAAGAGACAATCTAGAGTTGCAGGGGGATCAGCAGGTGAATTAATGTTAAAGAGAGTTTATTTGGTGCTTTCCAGTTTGTTTGCTGTGACACCTATGCTTTTTGAGTATGGTTTGCTGTTTTTACGGAGAGGTTTCATTAAAGGGCCCTCAGCAAAATGGCGTCGCAGTGTCCCTGGCAAAGCTGGATAAATGGTTTCACACACACAAGTGCTGTGGCCTTAGCAGACGTAGCCTTCGACGTGTTCCAAAGCATCCCTCTGACTTGGCCCATTGTGCTGTGGAGGAACGGTGAATAGTGTTCTCCAGCATGGGGGAACAATATGTGATTGTTCCCCTGCTGTGGTGAAGGAGCTGTAGGTTACTCTCTGTACCATCGCCAGAGCGCCTGAGGAGGAGATGTACTGCAAAATCTCTGTCTGCTAACCAGTGATTCTTGGAGGTTTAGAGCTCTGCAGTGCTGTTTTCATCGTGTAGCTGTCGGAGCTGGTGGGAGGGGGGGGCAGTCACCCCTTTTTGGTGTAGAGGGTTTTGTTACGCTGAAGCTTTTTTTTTTTTTTTTTTTTTTTTTTTTTTTTAAATCGTTTTATATGCTATCAATTGAGTGTATTGAGAAACTTTTGGAAAACAAAACGGTCCACACTGAGCACAGAGTTGGATTTCATAAGAACAAGGGCTAAAGTGTGAATTGTTAGCATGTCATTTAAGTCCCTCAAGGAGTTTGGTGTTTCTGCGGAACGACTGGGCTCAATTTGTAAACGATGGATGGCTCGCGTGCAGAGGTCTGTTGCTAAAGTTTCTACATTTGTGTCTTTCTGTCAGTGTAACTGGTACAACGTTATTTGAAGAATTTAGGGACTCTGATTTTGTCCTATGCCTGTCCACATTGGCTTTATTGATGTAGTAGGTATTTCTCTGTAGTTCTTAAATGTGTACTTTGCTTTGTACCTGTGGATGGCAGTTATTGGGGCTTCATTCCACTGCCATCAGAAAATGCTTGTTTGATTTTTGTGAGAGGTGCTGTAGTTGGGAGTACACTGGTATTGATTATCTTTCCCCAAGACTTGCCTCTAAGGAAAATGTCATGATTTATTATTTCACTTATCGCCACCATTGCTCTACTACGCCTGTTGTGGCATAGCATGTTGTTATTGTCATCCTGCGAGTAAACAGTGCATCATTTCAACATCTACTGCTGTGTACATTTCAAATAGCCACAGTTTTTAGGATTCCATGACCTCCATACCATTCGACTAATTAATATAAAATTAAAAATGTATGAAAAAGAATATTGACTAAATATTATTAGCATTTTAGTAAGTAATCTTAGAAGGGGAATGTAGGCCATCTACCACACCACTTGAGCCTGTTATTGGTTCAAACCAGATGTGGGCATTGTGTAGCCGGCGGGCTGTATTTGGTCCACACAATCGCCACTTCCGGCCCATGACATCAAGGATCTAAATCAACTTTTATTTTGAAGTGCTGGCATAGTGCGGGTGTGCTTGATTGAAAATAATTGCCCACCTCTGGTTTAAACAGTGATTGAGAAGAGAGTCAGCTGTAGTCAGAGCAAGGAAGACTCATTGAGCTAACAAGCCAATAAATTAACAACATTCTCAAATTATATAAATCTATCTAGAACTAACTATTGAGACTTAAAATGGAAGATTATCTTGTCACAGCAGACTACCTTCTCTTCCATAGAAGTGCTCGATGCTACCTGTGTGAAAGAAGCTCAACATTTGTGTTTAACTGAAACATGATGCAGTGCAGCAAATGCTTGTAAGCTGTCAATGACAGTGCAATTCCTGCTGTGACATTCTATCAGTTCCTTTATTTCATAAAAAAAGCAATGCCATATTAACATCAGAAGTAGTTGTTCCCCCAGAACGCGTTCATGCATTCATCCACTCTGTTTAAAAGCTGCCTGCCATTTTTTTTTGTCTTCTCTAACAAAGTGTAAAAATATCTTACCTATCTATACCATTGATTCCAACTTTAGCAAAGAATTTTTTGTGGACACATATTTTTTGTGGTACTGACTTACAAATTGTTTTTTCTTGCTTGTTTCTCTTAGCAACGGCAGCAAGATGAATGGGTCGTTGGAGCATTTGGACCAGCCGGACCCAGACTCCATCAAGATGTTTGTGGGACAGATCCCACGCTCCTGGTCAGAAACAGAGCTAAAAGAGCTTTTTGAGCCATTTGGAGCTGTGCACCAGATCAACATCCTCCGTGATCGCACCCAGAATCCCCCCCAAAGCAAAGGTATAGCAGGAGTATAAAATCATCCAAGTGGTTGTTTGGTACACTGTGTCACAAAGGCAGTAAAACACAAGAATTTTGAAATGTTTTTTTAATTGGGGGTAATACGTAGATGGGCTGGTCAATCAATTAGATATAAAATACATTGTTGCACACTGCAATAATTAATTTGGACAGAAAAATATTGGTAATCTTCCCTAACGTTATCTGCGTCATCCTGGCTTTTAGTGTTAAACTACCATCACATCATCTACATTTGCATTTTGCAGTCCTTCACAGAAAGTGCAGCATTGGTTGCCACCAAATATTATGCACCTATATTTGTACTTACAAATGAGATGATTCAATCATCTTTTGCATCAAGGTTAAAAAGAAAAAACATTTCTTCCATAACCCTGCATTGAAGAAATGTATTATTTTTCTTTTTACTTTGCTATACTGGTTTTCAAAGCAGCATTATATGAACAAAGTGTTACTTAAATGCAATTTTCCATTAAGACAACCATTAATGCGCTCACTTAGGATATGGTGCTCGAGATGAGTGATTCACTTTAGGTTGCAATTAGAGGAGACTGAAGTGGAAGCCTGCTGTCTGCAGAGAGCTGCCACGACAAGTGCTCAGTCTACTGTAACTAACTGCAGGTGAATAAAGTAAATGACAGTCTCCCTTATGTAACTGTGGTGGGTTTACAACACCACCCACATTTCAGTTCCCTTGAAAGTTGGTGGATCCCCAATGGCTAAAGGCACTAATCCACTCTTGGGTTTTAGTGTGGTGGTGGCGGTGCCAGGTTTGATGCAAGTCTAAAATATTAAAATAGTAAAAATATTGGTTGAGGTATTTTTCGAGTGCGTCTCCCCCCGTTGTACTTGCGTTTCTCAAGTTCGACAGCTTTACAATGTCCTCTCACTGGCAGGCATTTCTATGTCCTCTCTAGCATCTATACAAACAAATAATTTACAAAAAATAACAAGATGACTGTGTTGTCTCTGCAGCTTTTTGGCTTTTTGGCAACTTCAATTCTGAGGTCAGCTCTATAAACGCAAGTGTCCGTTGCTGACTGACTGATAAAGTTGAACCATGCGGCTCTTTCAAAGTGAATTGCCAACAGTTGTAATTGTGCCTTCAGCTGAATTTACAGGCAACGTTGCCATTTTAGAGCCTGTGTTGCTTCATTTATGAATCACAACCTCCAAATCATACTTTTTGGACAAACATAGCTAATTTGACGAGTTGCCAGCATCAACCAGTCAGTTCAAAGTCAGGTATGCCAAATAGCATATTTAGACATTATTAGGCATAAAAAGTAGTTGTTCGCAATGGTTCAATGACAATTTTCAACTAGGTTGTGCATATTGACAACATGTAATCCATATGTCGTCTGCTACAATACAAGCACGGATGAGATTGGATGCTGATGTAGTTCCTTGGGTTTCTGACTCGAATCTGAGTATTTGGTCAAAAAGAGTCTCCATTGTGTCAGCAGCAGCAGTCTGTCACAAGGACAGCAGTTCTTGAACCCACATGATTAGGCATTTTTAACAGAAATGAACATCCAACATCACCAAATAATGAGTTATGTTCAAAGCTGTACCAGATAATCTCCAGGGTGCTTATTATGCTGCACGTGTATATAAATATACAGCCAGTACTGTGCGGTTCATTGGGAGACTAGAGTTCAAAGCCCCCCCCCCTCTCCCTCCTCCTCCTTAGCAGAGCCCTCCCCTGTGCTATGCAGAGTGTCAGCTGTGATGGCCTATTGACATGTTAATGTATTCTAATAGATAATCTGGCTTGATCACAGTGGTCTCCGACCCTGTAAAAGCTGAATTTGTTGCTGCAGGAACCCCACCCCCATCAATTTAAATCCTGTCCTTATTTTCCAGTCGTCGTACTCCTGCTGGGAGAAGTGGGGGGCTAGTTTTTAAAAAAGCATGACAGCCTGATGCTATCAGGCCCATGTTTATTTGCCTGGCAGATAATACGCCCATCTCCCCTTTCTTATGTTATCAATCTTGCTTTTGTTGATTTATTCTTTGAAATTGCTGTTAATCCCACTTCCATTTTGATTGTTTACTTTGGCATGAACCTATTGAGGAGTACAGATTTGCAGCTGTTTTTGGGTCACGTCTACTGCAGATCATGAAAAAATCATCTGATAACTATCACGCCTCTCTGGATGGTTTATTTAGCTCCAGTAAATCGGAGGCAAGGCTAAACAGCGGAGAAAGAGGGAACTCAGATGGTTGTGAGAGAGAGGAGAGAAGCTTGATGCATATTAGAGTTTTAACAGCCCTCCCCGCGGCCTGGGAGCTCGAGTAACAGCATAATACACACTATGTAGGTCAGAGACGCTGCAGTGCTCCACTTCCCCAGCCCAGTGAAACTGACAGGCTGGAACGCCACTGGCGGTCTGCTGGGACGGAAGGATGAGAGGCTTTTTTTTCTCTTCCTCCCCCGCTCTTCTTTTCTTCATCCCCCTCCCCCACGACCTCTCTCCTCCTGTGATTGCTCTCCCTTGCTCTCACTCTTGGTCCCTCTTTTTTCTTTGTGCTGTTGTTGTGCCTGCTGAATGCATGTTTGAGTGTGATTGCATTCTTATGCAATGTGCCACCACCGTTTTGGACATGTTGATAATTATTGGTACTGTGCCCTGGCTTGCCCAGGCTGCGTTGACCTGTGGATGGTGCATCAGTGTGTCCTGACAGATTTGTAACCCTGTTGTCATC
Organism: Echeneis naucrates; assembly: GCF_900963305.1. NCBI lineage: Eukaryota > Metazoa > Chordata > Actinopteri > Carangiformes > Echeneidae > Echeneis > Echeneis naucrates. The sequence continues at coordinate 16,540,668 of NC_042526.1, read as the reverse complement.
TCTGTTACCATGTCACACAACTATCTCATTACTCCACTGTCCTCGCTGCAAGCTCCAACATGAGCTGAGTGCACCAGTGAACAGTTGGTGCTAAGAATATCCTGTCACATGTTTCTAGCATGTGATATATGGAGAACATGCTTTCATCCATGTAACTTTTCTCCTCCTCTGCAGTATTTTGTTGTATTACATTTACTGCCTATATGCACTGTTTTAATGATGTTGCCCCCCCCCACCAATTGTTTGTCCCTCTTTCTCTCTCTGCAGGATGCTGTTTTGTAACTTTTTATACAAGAAAAGCTGCACTGGAGGCCCAGAATGCACTGCACAACATAAAGACTTTAAGTGGGGTGAGTAAGCACAGTATGGACTCCTTTTAGCTGCTTGAGCCCCTCTGCATCCCTGGTGCAGGCTGTGAACTCTGTGCTGACCGATAATGAGCTCTCAGCTCACTGAACGCCTGTCTGGCCTTAGAAATATCTCAACCCCCCCTATACATGAACACCACACCTCAACCTCTCCACACAGAATTGATATACTGACCCAACACGCACATCTGCCCCAGTGTCAGGTAAAGTATACTTGACCAGGCAGCGGATTATACAGTGAGGCACATGATCCAATTGCCACAAAGTGGAACAAATTATTAATGCTTGTCTTCATGAATCATTGATGTACATCTGCATTTTTATTTCCCTAAGTTAGATATATAAGACCAGGTGAGTTGAATTCTATTTAACAAGGGAGTTGGGTGAGAGTGATAGTGGTCTTCTTAAATCCTCACCTGATATATCTAGCAAGATTAAAGCCCAGTCAACTGGAATAAGTGCAGTTGCTTGTTAAACCTCTACAAATCTGCCCAACCCTGTTCAAAATTACTTTGCTTCCCATCAATTAAATCTATACCAAACAACTCCAGCTGTCAATTAAATCAATAGCTCAGTCTATTGGAATAGGAGCCTCTGTTGGCGAGGTTACAGGTAAATACTGCACAATAGTATACAGGCCTGACACTTCTTACCAGAAGACTATCAATCCGCCAGACATTTCAATAAATGTGTGGTCTGAAAGCTCAGCTCCCAAATTCCAGTTCCTGGTCTTACTGTTACTGGCATTGACTGCAGGTGACTGAGTTTGGTTTGCGTGGCAGTGGAAAAGCTTGTTCCCTGTTCCTGTTCTCTTTCCCTTCTGTGCTTTGCTCTCCTGGGTAAGTGACGCTAGCCAGTGCCCTTACTGAGCAGGCCATCTGTCTGTTTTTCTATAGTGCTTATCAAAAACAAACCTACCACTTTTTCATAAATACAATCTGCTCAGGCATCTCGCGCCTAGATTTATTTCTTCTCTCACATCACGTGACAGGTAAAAAGGCTAAAAATATATTCACTTGAAGTTGTGTGAATTGACAGAACTTGGAAGTGGATGTATTTTCACAAACAGTATTCATTAAATATCCTCAAGTGACAGGTCCTTGGCCAGGATCCACTTTCATATACAGATGAATGCAGTTTTACAAGTAGTGATAAGCTCATTGATGTTAAGTTGACTTGAATGAGAGATTTGACAGCTCAGATTTGCCACGCCTTGTATCTGTATGTAATGAGGTAGTGGATAAGAATCTATTATGTCAAAGTCTGAAAAATAAGAAATGTGGGAATGGCTTCCTTGTCCATCTCTGTGTAACTGTTCTGAAGAAGAATGAAAGATGTTGACAGGACAAATCGATAAATTCAATCACAAGTCTACATTTCAGTGAGAGTGAAATTGTATACTTGATCCCAGACAACTACTCAGATATTTCTTCCTGAATCTCAAAGTGGTGTGGGATGATGGTCCTAGAGACAGAAGAAAACAAGAGGGTGCTTGGAGATTTTTTTTTTTTTCTTGGGTGTATGATGCAGATCTAGTGTCAAACATTTCTTCATCTTTTTTTCTTCCAGATGCATCATCCTATTCAGATGAAACCCGCTGACAGTGAGAAAACAAGTGGTAAGTGCGTCCAAAATGCAGGATGAGACTAACCAAGCAATGATGTTGGAAAAAAATTGCACAAGACAAAAGTGACAAATGACCAGGGGCTGGACTATGTCTACTTCATACCAAAATGGAGGGCTGAGAAGGACTGGGCTCAGGGACTGTGCAGCAATTACATACGTTCTTTATAGTGTCAGGGTCTTGGAGGATTAAGGGCTTTAAAGGACATAAATGTGAGATGAGTTGGTCAGGTATAGAGGATCTGGAAGAGAGCACAAATGGATGATGTAGTCATCTGTCCAGAAAAGTAGATACTGAGGAAAACAAAGCTGCAAGTTGCAGAGATTTGTAGAAGACACTGGCATCTTGACTGAGAGACAGAAAATGTGGCAGCATGACAAGTTGGGAGGTTGAACAAGAGGAGAAAAAAAAAAAAAGAGGTGCAAGATTTAGCACCTGATGTAGCTGTTGCTTTCATAGCTCCATAATTGTTAGGGTTTGACTGAATAGCTGTTCTTTTTCCATCCCTTTGCAGCGGTAGAGGACAGAAAACTCTTCATCGGAATGGTTTCAAAGAAATACGGCGAAAACGAGGTCAGAATGATGTTCTCGTCTTTCGGACAGATCGAAGAGTGCCGAATTCTCCGGGGACCAGATGGTCAGAGCAGAGGTGGGTGTTGGCACTGTGTTCTTGGCCTTGCAGCCGCCAACTTCGGTGTAGCTGAGTATAAGCTCCCACAAAGCATTTATAAAGGTTCCTCCCGCTTCTTCATTTCAACTCCCTCCACCTCCTTATCAAGTGCTATTCGCCTCCAGTGGCACCCATTCAATGCCCATAGTCTATCCTATCACTGTGACACTCCCCATCTCACAGTGAAGGGCCACTGCACTCAATGTCCGGTACAATGGCCCGTTGCCTTGGCAACCACTGGCTGCTGGTGTTCGTGGGCTCAGCTGGCGGACTGCTCAGCTCCTCCTCTACCACCTCCTTCATCACACTCTACAAAGGCTGGAATTAGCCTGTCGCATCTCCTATATAGCTCTCTGCTGCATAAAGCCTCAGATAGTAGGCAGCACAAGGCTCTCATGTTGACGTACGGGCAAGTGATTAAAAACTCACCGCAGAGACAGTTAGCCATGAATTTCTGCTTTCTCTGGTAATTTGAAGTGGACCTTATGACCCTCTGTTTGAAAATCTTACATATTTGAGCAAATCAAATCCTTTCAGTGTGTTTTTTTTAATTTGTGCATTTTATGTGTGTATAATCATGTTGACTGTTTCACCATGACACCACATAGTCAAGCCTCTTTGGGTGGCAATTTAATCCGTCGATCACTGTGCTCATGTGACGTGTTACTGTTCTCCTTGTTGTGTTCTTTCTCCATGTGCTAACCAGTGAGGATGGTTCTGTGTGCTTGGGAGTTGCCATTTTCTGTACTGTAATGTGTTTTTTTGGGGTTCATAACGAGTTGTCCAAACCTTTTGTCTTGTTTTGTTTCTTCTTGTCCCCCTCCCCCCTCTCTCCTATTGTTCCCCCCCTACAGGCTGTGCGTTTGTCACATTTGCTACCAGGGCAATGGCACAGAATGCAATCAAAACCATGCATCACTCTCAGACTATGGAGGTACTGTACCCCTTAGCACCTATTTCTCACCCCTCCCCCCTCCCCCTCTACGTTTTGCTGCCCCCTTGTGTTGAAAAGCTGAAGAACCTGTCCAAGAAGATTGCATCCATTCATAAGAGTATGAGTCATTCCCAAAGCCAAAACCCCAACTAATTACAAAATTACACTTCTGTCTGAAAAATAATTGAACAAAACTTGAAGTGTTGTATTGCACATAGCTGTAAAATCCACTGTTAACAGGACATGAAAGAAAGTAAATAAAAAGTCATCTCCAGTTTTGTGCTGGACTAAATGGATCTCATTTATTGATTCTGATAATATTTTAGAGCCTAGTCCCCAGAGTCTACCATAATCAGTCTATATTTTAAACCACAGGGAAAAGCCCACATCGAATGAAGGTTAACAAAGAATTACTCTAGACTGGTGCAGCTAGCCTATTAGATTTCTTCAAAAACTGGGCCCATGCCCTTGTGTAGCCAGCATAGTCTTTGTGGAAGTGGAGCAGCAGTAATTTGACAGCTAGCAGGTCAGAGGCTCCCCAGTGAAGCATCAGACCAACTCTAATTAGGAGCCCAACCAAACATAACACTCCTCATACCAGATTAAACACAGGCCCCGGTGGTGGTGCCACCTATCCCACCACTTCCCAGTACTATAGCCTCCCCAATTTTCAGCTGCCATGGGAAGTGCTGCTGGTGCAGAAGCCATTTTCCCTGTCCAGCCTGGTCCCTGTCTGGCTCTCAACTCTCAAAATACTTTTGCACCGCATGCCTCGCGTCCATGCGTCTGTCCAAACAGTATGTGACTGTTTGTTTGCGAGATTGTGTGTATTGTAATGCATTTTTCTTGTCAGTGTCTGCTGACATATATTCGTTCGAATGTCTCTCCTTTTTTTTTTTTTTTTTTTAAATTGTCTCCATCTGTTGTCTGCTTGTCTGTGGACTCCATTTAATGCTAAAAAGATTTGGTGTCTGCAGCATTGTTCTATGCCTTTTTTTTTTTTTTTGAATGTGGCCTCGCTCAGCTATGCATGGCAGATGTCCTCTGTGTTAGCTTTGATATGAATGCAACATGCATTAAAAACTGTCTTGAGGCATAGATAATAGAGCCCCCCCCCCCTCCTCTTTTTCAAATTATTTATTTGTTTATTTTTTTTATTCCTTGCAATGATCGTGTCCTTGCATCAATGGATACAAAGTTGGTCTTTATGGGTTTTCTGAACTGTTCTAACATCTGTTACATCTTCACTGCTGCAGGGCTGTTCCTCACCTTTGGTGGTGAAGTTTGCAGACACACAGAGAGATAAGGAGCAGAGGCGCTTGCAGCAGCAGCTAGTACAGCAGATCCAGCAACTCAACAGCGCCTCCACCTGGGGAAACCTGGCTGGCCTGGGGACCCTCACACCTCAGTACCTGGCTGTAAGTGTTAGACATGGATATGTCACAGGGTTTCTCTCTGCAAAGCTTAATTTTAGTTGAGACATTTTGTCCTGAGTTTTTACACAAACACACAAAAGAAAGCCAAGTTTAAAAAAAAAAAAAAAAAAAAACTTAAGCTGCTAAAAATTTAAAATGGCACCTATAAGGCAATACATTAGGCATCTAAAACATGGTGTCTAAGGTTTGTAGGAGATTTGTGAAGATGGAGACAGATGTAGTTTTGTAAGGTGCTTAAAGTCATGAATCATGAATGCACCAAACCTGGGATTTTTATAAAAGTGGTGCTGCATTTTTGTTACTTTATTTATTTATTTATTTACATTAACATCCTTTTTATTAAACAGTCATGCACAGTAGTGCACCAGTCATTGTCTATAATGTATGCAGCCTTACAACAGAAATTTTCATCTTTTTTGGGGGGGGGGGACTGTGTAATTCAGTTTTCTAAACAAGCTATAATGTGAAATACCACCCAGTATTCAGTTCTAAGCAATAAATTGATCATGTTTGGCTCAGACAAGGAACATCTTGTCTTGCTCAGTTTGTGTTCTGGCTGCAGGACACAGGCATGTGACTCACGTGTGCCTACTCTGAATTGGAGCCAGAGAACATGTGACTTTAACATGTTCACTACACGACTAGCTGAGTCGTTTGTTTTTCTGGCACAAAAACAAGAGCTATTAACATTATTCCGTCCACTTGAAAATCAATATGGTGCTATTTTATTCATCTAAATATAACAAGAATTTTGAACAGGAACGAAAAATTCTATTTTATCATATAAAAATCAAAATGTGTAAATCTCTGACTTGCTACACTTGGTGACTATTGCCACAACCAAAGCAACTAAAAACTACATATTAAGAGATATTATTGACAGGGAAAAAAAATTTTTTTTGGAAAAAGCAATCATAACTGCACTTGGAAATAAGACCTAACGTTGTATCCACTGATTGATTATTGACTTTGGTCTTTATTCTTTGTCAACAGTTGCTCCAGCAGGCCTCATCTACCAGTAACCAAGGCAATTTCAATGGTATTCAGAGGCTAGGAGGTAAGTTCATCATTTCAGATGATGAGACCACTGTTAAGATTTTCTTACATGTGAACTAGCCGGATTTTCTCGTGTCACCAACCTTGTTATTTAGTGCTCTGTGCCGACATGGTTTTAAGTACTGTAAATTCACATTCTCCTGTCAGATCAGTGGCACATTAATCAGTGCTTCTATTCTGGGCAGATCCTTTTAAAGACAAATGCTCAGCACATCACTGTAACCTTAGTGCGTTAGAATTAATGCTCTCTGTTTTAAGCATACACTGATTCTTTACAGCTACAACAGAGTCCACTTTGTGAGTTGAATTTCAAAATGTAATGCTAAAAAGTACTATATCTAATAAGTGAGACATGACAGCTAATCCTGTTATTGTACCAAACAAAAGCAAGTGACTAAATATAATGGCTTAGACATGACTGGCAAAACATATTAATGCTACAGATGGATAAAGATGACAGGTAAGTTTCTCAAAGACTTTGGCTAGAAAGAATTAATGGGCAGTGGTCAGATTAATTACAGGGACACCACATATAATCCTCTTCAATAATTATAAAATTGAGTTACAACCATACTATGACATAATAATTATATAAAGTTGCACAGACAAAATGTCTGTATTCTGGAAATGTAGAATTTTCTTGGAAAACCATGTCAAATTTGTAGTAGCCTAGCAGTACTGACCACTCCAGAAAAATCCTGAGTTCCAAAACCCCAGCATTCAACCAGAATGTTATAAATTGATGAAGCAGCCAAATGACATTTTCTTGAATTGGATCCAACTCTTTCTGAAAAATAATTTCTCTGCAAAAACATGAAGACAAATGTGTAAGCTCTGTTTCTTTTTTTTTCTCTGTAGGTGTGAATCCCCTTCAGCTGCAGAACCTGGCCACATTAGCTGCTGCTGCTGCAGCAGCTCAGAGTACGGGCAGCCCGACTTCCACCAATGCCCTGTCTACAAATACTGGAGCCCTGGGGGCGTTGGCCAGTCCAGGTAATTAGAACACTTGTAGTAGGTGCTGTGTATATAAAGCATTAAAGACATTTCATCATTTAGTTCCATTAGATTACTGTGTGGATCAGATTTGCCCATAGAGCTTTTGACCTTTTTTGTCATTGGTAAATAAACAGTGTCTGTTTTCCTGGTTTAGCGTTAAATTGAACATTTAAGTAGAAGTTTGAATAAAAATGTCTCAGCTATTGAGATATGAATATCCACAAGTCAGTGCTCCTGCTGCTGTAATGGCACCCACCAACTGCTCTGCAAACGTCTCTCACCCACCATTTGTGGTCGACAGCCATTCGTCATTGATTTTTATAGAGGTTAATAACTGGCATTAATTTTTATGAGAGTCCCCATTTCCTTTTAATCTGTGTAAATGTATATTGGCTCCATCTTCGTTTAAGCATATTGTAGTGGAGGTAATGACATCTCCTTGTTAACTGACAGTTTTTTTTTTAACTGCCCCTCTCATATCCATAACACTTTATGGCAAAGATGCCAGATATCTAAGTGTTCTGAACATGAGCCCATCAGCCCTGTAGAAACCCATATTTCCTTTTTATTGTCCCAACAGCTGGCTCAACAGCAGGTTCCAGTGCTGGTGCTGCCATGAACACCTTGGCATCACTGGGCACCCTGCAGGGTCTGACTGGGACCTCTGTGGGCCTCAACAACCTTAACGCTCTCACCAGCAGCGTCAGTGGTGAGAAGCTGATCTCTACTAGATATTGTGTGTGCGCGCGTGTGTCCGTGTCCGATTATATGCACATTATCGGGTTTCTATATCCAATTGTTCATCAAACATCTTGGCCCATTGTGCATTCACAAATGATCACATACAGGCCTTTATATTGTCTAAATGACATGCCCTCACCAGCTGCTGTTTGTTTAAATAACCCAAACTGAGAATGAGAAAAAGACATTTAAATTAAGTTTTTGAAAGTTCTCATGGCTTTCATTTTTTTAATTGTCATGAAGGAACATAAACTGAGTAATATCCCTCAACAACACTCTGCCCTGTTCAGACCTGCTGTTAAAATCCATCTGAGGTGATCAGCATTGAGGATATGCACCAAGATCTGATGTCATTCTTTTAGCAACATTACACATGCACAATGCATCCTTGGCCAAATTGAAAGACCACAGCCTGGACTGACGTCTTCTGCCAAAAGACTGCTTAGTCTCATTAAGGTCTTGTAATGAAATTGAAATACTTCACAATTCAAATGGATAAAAAATTATTCTAGGTTCAGCTGTGAATTAACAGCCATAGTTTTCAGTCAAATACTCCGTGCCACTCTTTCTCTCCCTCGCCCAAACTGCAATTTCCCAGTCTGGTAAATAATGTATCTATCTATCTATCTCATACACAATGCATTATTGGCTAAGCTGTGTCATGCATTGGCTAAGAAAAATGATGCAAACAATAATAAGAGGCGTCAGAGATTGTTTGTCTACCACCTAGTGGTCAAAATAATTTAAAGCAGCTTAAGTGTTTGACACAGACATTTTACAACTTGTACAACCTTTGAGTGTGTGTTCACCAATTTGAATGTTTTTTCCAGGTATGGGGGCCATGAACGGGGGCCTAGGAGCCTCCATGGCCAATGGGTCAGCAGCCAGCTCCATGGATGCTCTGACTCAGGCCTACTCAGGGATGCAGCAGTATACAGCCTCCGCCTTGCCCTCCCTCTATGGCCAATCTCTCATGCAGCAGAGCATTGCTGGCAGCCAGAAGGAAGGTGAGGGGATCTCAGTGCACACAATGAACATGACAAATGACACGGATGACAAGTGATGAAAAGTTTTTAACTTGAATTCTTATTTTATTTATTTTGTATTTTAATGTTTGTTTATATATATATATATATATTTATTTTATTTATTTATTTATTTACCCAACTGGAACAGGGCCAGAGGGCGCCAACCTGTTTATCTACCACCTGCCACAGGAGTTTGGGGATCAAGATCTTCTGCAGATGTTCATGCCTTTTGGAAATGTGGTTTCTGCCAAAGTCTTCATTGACAAACAGACCAATCTGAGCAAGTGCTTTGGTAAGTGATTTGGCAATACTGGTCTCTGAATGTCTATTTATCCTAGCTGATAAGCTTTGCCAGCTCTGGTGTGGCACTACCTTGTATGAATTTGTCTTTGAGAACGCTTTTGAGCACGCTTTTGAAACAGTAAACAGACATTGTTGATTGTGTGTTTAAAAAAAAAAAAAAAAAAGTTTCTTTTCATATTTCAAATTCTGTGACATTGTCCAGTACAGCTTGGCCTTCTTGTAATGAAAGGTTATTTGATTTGGTGCAGTGCTCATTTATAGAAAGACACTGCCAAACCAGCATAGAACCAGAGTTGTCAATGGGGAGAGAACCCCTTTTTCAACGAAGCTGCAAACTGTCACCTGTGGTGCTTAAAAACACAGTAAAGATAAAAATAGTCATATTGAATGTCTGGTTGAAGTAAAGGGGGTGTATTGATACTGAAACATGGTGCTAAGTTTCTACATGTAACATGTGTTCTCCACCTTTTCACCTTTAGGATTCGTCAGCTATGACAATCCTGTCTCTGCTCAAGCTGCCATCCAGGCCATGAACGGTTTCCAAATTGGAATGAAGAGGCTGAAGGTTCAGCTGAAGCGTTCCAAGAATGACAGCAAACCCTACTGATCCTAGCCCTGGGGCCTTCCCCCTTCCCAGCTCTAATGCTAGCACTGCTAGGGTAAGTTCACCCTCCAGCCAAGGTCACCACAGCAGAGACTCAGTGGGGCAGGGGGAAAAGGAGCCCACCACAGGAGGGAGACTTACCCTATTCCTAAAAAGAGGGTTGCGATGATCGGTTCACATTTGTATTTCATTCCTGCAGTTTTCTCATGTAATTTGAGTCAGATTAAATATTTTAATGTATATGATTATTTATGACTGTCACTGGAGTCGGTGTTTGCTGAAGGTATTTTGTGTCACTGTATTTAGTGGAGAGCATCAGGTGTGTCTTCATGCCATTTCATTGCCTTCAGGTCAAGTTAGACAGGTTGACTAAGGATCCGTTGTTGTGTTGAAGGGCTGAAGCCAGACCACGTAGACCCCCCCAGAGCCCAAAGCTTCAACTTGTGTTTGGCTTTTTACGTGTAGTCTGTCTCGTTTGTGTCACTTGTATTGTGAGAATCCTTTGCACTCAAATTTTTTTCTATCTTTCTTGCCCTATATCCGTCTCATTTTCTCCCCCACTCTGTATCATCTGAACCATGTTGAGCTAGGCTACCTCTCTTTCTCTATTAACAACCTCTTCCAGTCATTCCATCCATCCTCCATGTCTCCCACAAGGGACTGGCTCTAGATGGATCTCTTTGGGTGCCAAGTATACAGTTTGTGCATGTTGAGTCTCTGCCATGTGTCCTGGTGGTGTCACTACCTTAAATCTGTGCATTGTTTTTGTGTGTCCAGCGAGATAGGGGGAAATGTTTAATGCACTGTCCTTACTGTATGTGGTGATTGGCATTGTTTTTGTTGGTTTTTGTGCCTCATGGCTAAACGATTCTTGTGCTGTGCCCCTAACTTTCTCTTCTCTCCTTTGTCTCTTCTCTTTCTCTCTCTCTCTCTCCCTTTCTCTCTCTCGCTCTCTCTCTCCCTCCCCCCCTCTCTCCCCCTCTTCCTTTCGTGTTTTTGTTCCTTTTTTAGAACAAATCTCCATGCCTGTTTGCTCATCATTAGCCTAGCATGTCTTCATGATGTTGAAAGCCAAGCCAAACTCCTGGCCTCATCATCCCACCATTGTCTGTGATGTCTCTCTAAGCTCGCCTGACCAATACCTGGCCACCCACTGACCTTTGACCTTAGCTCAACCTGTTTTATTTTTTGTTTAGTTTTTTTCTTTTCTGCATGTATATTTTTTGTTTTTTCTGTATAGAAATGTGACAGGTGGGAGAGAGGTCAAGTAAATCAATGTGAAAACTTACCTACGTTGAATCCATTTAAGAGACCTTTTTTGTTTTTGGAATGTTTTAAATAGAAAAAAAACCTGTGGGATTTCTTATTTTTAATTTAGCTTTTTTGGTTTTTGTTTTTTTTATGTTGCTTTCTTTTTACCTCTCTCAGTAAAGTTCACTTGAAAGTTGAATACAGGGATTGGCACACAGCTGTGCTATTTGGTGCCATTAGCAATATGTTGGCTTCTTAAAAAAAAATGCTTCAGACCACTTTCCAACACTTTTAAAAGTCTGACCAGTAAACCCCCTCTCAGTGCTCTGTAATGATCTCTACATTTTGTGGGCAGTGTGAAGATTTACACCAAGGCTATTTAAAAATATATTTTCTTTTCATTTACAAAAATATCCAGTGTATTTACCTTTTTTTGAACTATTGATGGCACAATAAAAGGTACATTTGCTCTGTTTAGAGAAATGACTACCTACATGAGTCAACTTTTTTAGAACTGATTCACAAATAGACAATCTGTGGTTTAAATGCACACTTAGATTACCTATATTTTATACCATTGAATCTATAGAAGTTTAACTAACAGAACCCAGGCAAAATGTTGGGTTTTTTGTAGATTATGTTGTAATGTCATTTGTGTCGGGGAGGGGGGTGGGGGGGGGTCTTCAGTGTATTACATTTTTAAAGAGGACTAAAATCACTTTGATCAGCATGACCATTTGAGGGTCATTTCTAGTAGATTCAAAACACTTTCAGTCAAAAATTCCTCTGCATTAATTGTAATTTCAACTTCTATGGAAAAAAGTACTTTTTTTAAGGGTCACATTTTGAGTAAGTAGGCGCTAACTTTTTTTTTTTTTTTTTTTTTTTTTTTTCTTCCCTCCTTGCGTTAAAGATATATATTCAAGTTCCACGGTACATCTTGTTGACTTTCTGTGAATTAATAATTTGATTAATGGATGTTTCACTTTGGTTTAGTTTGGATGCCTCATGTTGAAAGTTGATTTACAGTGTCTGTTAATCATACAGATGCCAGACAATGTCTTTGTTTTATTTTGTTAAAGTGCCCATGTGTCAAACTCAGTGTTTTTGAATTTACACAATACTCTTTCCTGTAATATTACCTAGTCTTCTTTATACACACACAAACTGCAACACACAACACTTTCTGTGATTGCAAATGTGGGAGCCCCTGAAGGAGATCACTTGGACAGAACACACGGCCTGTGGGTCTCTGCACGTTTTATAGACACAAACACACACTTGCTTTTTATTTTTGTGTTTTGCTGATTGTTCTTTTAAGTGACTTCCAGTATCATGTTTCAGTCAGACACGATGCACGGCACATTAATACTAAGTCCACCACAATAGTGTTGGTTTACAAATACATTCCATTTTTTCAGCACAAAGTTTACACTTTTTTTTTTTTTTTTTAATTGGGGTGGTATTTTCTGTCAATACAACCCTGGTAAAATAACAACCACTTCACCCCCCTCCCCCCAAAGAAGGGTTCCCTAAAACTGCGTACCTGATGGCGCTAAAGAGTTGTCAACTCAGGGTTTGTTTGTTTTGTTTTGTTTTTTTGTTTTTTTTTTGGGTGTGAGAAAGTTGAAAGTAGACACTCACACAGGATTATGACACAAATGCACAATTGTCACCATTTGACCTTTTTAGGTTTGGGTTTTTTTTTTCTTTTCTCAAAATACATAAATATTCCAAAAAAAAAAAAAAAAAAAAAAAAAAAAAAAAGTTAAAGAGAGGTACCAAATTTGAAACAGTGCTGGAGTTAAGTGTAGTTTTGTAGGGAAACGTTAAGCACAATTGTGGGAGCTAATCACTTTTGCAGAATGTTGTGTGTGATTATAATCCCAGAATTTTCAAGGTACCACTTATTTCACTTTTTAATATGGGCATGTGCTTTTTACAGTGTTTTTTCTATCCAAATGCAATACAATATTCAAAGTGCCATATATACGTCTAGAAACTGCCTACACATCCTTATTAGGCCTTGGTTTAGAGATTGCTGCAGTTCGCCTTTTTGTCTATTTATGCCAGTGTCATGAAAGCTCTTGTCACCTGCTCATGTCCCCCCCCCCCCCTTCTTCCCCAGCTCTGTGTGTTGAGTTACTGGTTATTGGAGTTATGTATTGTGATGTACTCAATTTGAACAGTTGGTTAAAAATTGTAGATAAACAATAAACTTCCCTATACATTTGAAGGTTAAACCTCTTTCTTAGTGAGTGTGAACACGTGTATTGTAACACAATTGCTGATCGCATGTGTTGAGCAATTTTTGAGTTAAAGTCCAAAGTGAGCTACAACTGGAGTGTAAAAGGAGGGGAGAAGAAAAACAATTAGGGAGCCATGTTAAGATCTCAAATCGTGTAAAACACTGAAATGATTGCAAGAATGTGGTGATTTGCAGTGTATGTTGAAGTGTTACTGTGAATGAATTAATAAAAAAAAAGAGAGAAAAACATAAAAAAAAAAAAGAAAAAAAAGAGAGAGAGCACAATGTACAGTTCACAGCAGTCCCAACAAGAACTTGACTCTCTTCAGGGGCTTCCATCACAAATCCCATTCGGGGCTCTAACAATCACTTTTTTTCGTCTGTTTTCATATTCTGAAGTGCTATTCTTTTTGACCGTGTGGTAGCTTTGCATCTATATAGATATTATCCTGATCCAAAAGAAGAGAGAGAGAAAAAAATCTTTTCCTGTGTTTTGTCTGATAATTGGTAGATTTGTTTTGTTTTTTTTGGTTCATGTTACACCAATAATTTAATAGATGTTTTTGTCTTCTCGATGAAAGCCAAAGTGGGTGCATCTTGATGTGATCTTTATTATACATACAGTAGTTTTTTTTTCTTTCTTTTTTTTTCTGTTAAGTCAACTTTCTTTTCTTTTTTTTTTTTTTTTTGTTGTTGTTGAAACTGGGTGGGATTTGAAAAAGAAAAAGAGATACACAGGCTTTCCAATTTCTACAGCTGGTTGTTCATATGTATTTTGTACCAGTGAAGCTTTTTATATTGGAAATTAAAGAAAAAAAATCTATATTGGAAAAAAAATTGTCTGGCCTCTCAATGTGGCCTCGCCTTGACCAGGTCTCGAGTTTGGCCTCTTGGTAGTGTCAAGCAATTTTTTTTTTCTTTTTTTTTTTTTTTTTTTTTCTTTTTGTCTCCAAAAGATGCTTGATTTTGATCTTACTACATGTTCCTCACTTCGTTAATCGGTTTCAGTTTGGGGGGGTTGGGATCCTCTAAATTGTGGTAAGTTTCATGTTAGTATCTGTGCAGTCCACATAGTTTATTGGTCATCAGGATTTCAGGAACTTGTGTGGATAATTGTCTTAGTTAAAGACTTAACTATCTGTTTAGTTTGAGCCTTGCTTTTTACCTGTGTAGAGTTTTCTGTTTTTTCCCCATAGCGGAGTGTGTAGCTGAAAGACTCTGTGTTCTTTTTTGGTCAATGTTTGTTCATGTGTGGTGTGTTTCTTTGCCTCTGTCTCCAAATTAAACCATTTCCCCTAATATGGACCGTGTGTCTTGGTGTGTCTTTGTGCTTGTCCAGTGTTGTAAAGACATTTTACAAACCACCCCTCCCTCCCCCAGTGTGTCATGTCTTGCTAACTTGTTTCTATTTGTTGTGGTTCACTTTGCTTCTTTCCAAGCAGGAACAGATTTGGGGGGGGGATTTCCATGTACCTGGTGTCTGAAGGGTTGAGGGGTGACTTTAGTTTATTTTTGCGTTACACGTCACAGTAGCTGTCACTAGAAAGCTCAGTTCATGACTGCAGTAATGGTGAGATGAAATTTGCTTTTACAGCTTAAACCACCAATTAATCACCAGATTAGGCATTTTTAATGTATGCTTTATTGATTTTTATCCAGGGTGTTGAACTTTTCCTCAAACGGAAACAAATCTGCAGATGTCATGTTGAGTTCTGGGAATTAATAGACGCTTTCCACCATTTTCTGCTGTTCTGCCTTAATAACAATCCCAACAATAGAAATGGTGGCTCTGCTTCCTGGAAACGCTCTAAAATCAAAGATCAGCTCCAGAGAATAGTTTTATTTTTGGTTGGTGAAGAGACTTCACTGATGATAGCTGTGCATGTGGATTAAATCTACTGTAGCCCAAACTGTCGTTATTACAGTGCCCAAAGAGTCTGAATGTTTTATAACATTTAAGATTATTTTTCTGCAACACTTTACACTCCACATGTCAGAGGCTTATGGCTTGTTCACCTGCCTCAGCTGCCTCAGTTACACCAGAGCTTTTACCGCAGATGCGAGAGAAAATGATAAGACTGTGAAGGCACACAATGAGAGCTCGACCTCACCCGTCAGCTAGCGCACTATTCTGCAGCATTGCATCAGTCATTGCGACAGACGGTTGTGTGAGAGGAGGAGCTGCAGCACAGCTCCTTGTCATTTTAGATTTAACAAAATGGCTCCAAGAAGTGATTGTGTCAAATATTTTTCAATCAATATCTCAGTTATAAAACCACAGTTGCTGTGGATTTACTATATCTTTGTGAGCAGGCTGGGGTTTTTCATAATCTTATCTATTCAATATCCTTTTAGATGAAGCACAAGGTCTCATCCAATTTATTATACATACATTTCATTTAAAATTGAGATTAAGAGTATGTTGTTGTTACAGCAGCAACCACAGGTACATAATAAATACAAGAATAGAAACAAGGAGTAGAAGTACTAGAAACAGTATAGAAAAAAGTATATGGTGGCAGTGATAACGATAAAGTGACAGTGTAAATGTAATTGGTCCAGAGTGCAGGCTTTATTGCAGTAACAGCGGTGTTATACAGTCTGATGCTGGAATGAATGACTTGCCGTAGCGCTCCTACTTGCACCAAGGGTGCAACAGTCTGTTCCTGAGGAGCTGCTAAGTTCTCCCACAGTGTCATAAGGGAGGTGGGAGGGGTTGTCCATGATGGATGTCAGTTTGGCCAACATCCTCCTCTCACCCACCGCCTCAATGGGGTCCAGAGAGCAGTCCGGGACAGATCCGGGTCTTCTGGCCAGCTTGTTGAGCCTCTTCCTGTCGCTCTCTGAACTCCCGCTGCTCCAGCAGACCACTGCATAAAAGATGGCAGAGGCCGCCACAGAGTCATAGAAAGTCCTGAGCAGAGGCCTGCACATTCCAAAGGACCTCAGTTTTCTCAGTAGGTGAAGACGACTCTGGCCGTTTTTGTACAGTCCGTCGGTGTCGAGTGACCGGTCCAGTTTATCGTTGAGGTGATCACCCAGGTATTTGTACTCCACCATCTCTATGTCCAGACCCCAGATGTTTACTGGCACAGCAGTGGCTTCCTGCTGAAGCCGATCACCACCTCCTTTGTCTTACTGGCATTTCACTGAACTGGCCGTTCACGCCAGTTGACAAAGTTGTACTCTAGATTGTTACCATGAGGTACACATCCAACAATGGCTGTATCATCAGAGAATTTCTGGAGGTGGCAGCTGTCAGTGTCGTGTGTGAAGTCAGTTGTGCACAGGGGGAAGAGGAAGATGATGGTGATAGCACACTGGAGCCCCCGTGCTGCAGACTAGCACATCAGAAACACAGTCACAAAGCCTCACATACTGTGGTCTCTTGGCGATGTATTTGTGGTCCATGCAGCCAGGTTACAGCCCACTCCAGCTCCCTGAGCGGTGATGGCTGGATGGTGTTTAAAGCACTGGAGAAGTCGAAAAGCATGACCCCCACTTTGTCCCCAGCGGTCTCCAGGTGTGGATTAGGGGTAGACATCTGTGCAGCAGGTCGATGACAGCGTCTTCCACAACAATGCCAGGTCTGTATGCAAACTGTTGAGGGTCCATCTCACTGCACCAGGAGCCCGAGGTGGTTGGTGGTGGTAAATTGTATTTCATTTGCATAATATGACTTCTAAAAGACTTGTAGAAGTATTTCCTGCTTCATTCTCCTTGGAAATGTAGCCAGTAGTGGAGAGGCTTCAGCTGCTTTTGGAAACATCAGTATGTCTTTGTTTACGATGCATCTTTCTGGAAACATTAAAAGACTCAAGGATATTACATGTTGGGTAAAAAAGAGGAAGAAAGAAAGAACATTTTTGTACAAATGGAACAGGAAAAGGAGAATCATTTAGTTTTCCTTTAATTAGAAAAATAAAAGTTGATTTGTCGTCCCTCCCCCAACCATAAACGCTTGGGTTTCTTCTCCTTCAAACAACTGGTCTTTTGCATCCTCCATCCAACCTCCTGGGAATACCCCAGGTGAGGAGAAAAATGGCTATAGCTTTTCCCCCTTCAATTAAAATTGCTTCTAGATCATGAATGATGATAATGAGTCTACTGTTCAATTCATTAATTCTGTCATGAAGGCATGCTTATGCATGTCAATTTATGTCTCTTGAAACTTGGTGGACTGATGATATATATATATATATATATATATATATGAATAAGTCTGAGGCTGAAGCTGACCACTAAGTCATGCAGTGACTGGGAGGCGTCTCAGCGTCTCACTCACAGTTTGGACAGTGTCTTCCTCTCTGACAGGCAGTCCAGCTTCATCCGCACAGCATCACTGGCCTTAGTTTAATTACTCTGTTGGCTTCTGCTGCCTTCAGCCTGCTGTCCAGCACACAACAGCAAAAAAAAAAAAAAACAACACCTATACAACAGACTCGAGAGACATCCTCAGCACTGCCTGGCTGATGTTGAAGGACCTCAGCCTCTTTAGCAACAGAAACAGAAACAGCCTATATTATACACAGTCAAGCGCTTAACTAACTAAGCTACAGTTACTGTAGCCCGACAGACCCACCCAGGGTGCTGAAACATTTTAGCTGGCAAAATAAAGTTCAACGAAAATCAATTTTATGAAGCAGTAAAACAGGATTGCCAGGTTCTTGGTTTTCCCATGGACCTACCTTTTCATAAAATGTTGGATTTATTTTTCCGCTGCTGGTCGATTATTAACGTTTCTTAGGTGAACCACATGACTAATATCCATAAATCTATGTATGAAATGCGACAGTTGGTTTATCGTTTTATTCATATTTTTCACAGACAGTACAACATATGCTATCATCACAAAATAGAAGACATACACATCATCCACTGTCCTGTTTTAAAATAAAAACATATGTACAAAAACGAGCATTAACAGGAACAAATAAACAAAAAACAAGCAAACAAAAAAATGTGCCTCACATTAAAGTTTTACGTTTGTCTTCTCATTCTTCACACTTAGAGAGAGAACCGCTCTATTGATGTCAAGAAGGAGCCCCAGACTTGACTGAAGATATCGGCCCAGTCCCAATACACCCACTACACCCTACGTTTTAGCCCTACCCCTAACCCCCTAACCCCCTAACCCTCCCTTTTACTCTGTATGTGACTCGCTCAAAAGTAGCCGCTCTTGTCATTAGTTCAACCCATTCCTTAAAGCAGCAAGGAGTAGATGACTTCTAATGTCTCAGAATTATTCTACATCCTAGTAGCAGCCAAATGTATCCATAATCTCCCAGTCAGTCCGTCCGTGTTATTGTTAGTTTGGCCATTTTACTGGGTGTCCAATGATTTCTATTAAACAAATTGTACTGAAGACCAGGTTGTGCTTCACGAGAACAGTTATGCCAGGATGCAACCAACTTCATCCATCTATCATCTGAAATCTGTTCGCCCACATCTTTCCTCCAGTTTAGTCTCAAACCCTTCCTGTTGGGCTGACCGTGCCTCATCAAATTGAGAGCCTCCACGCTTTTTGTGTTTACTTACGTGGACTAACTCTTGACTCCAGGTCATGGGGTCAGGGTTCTTCCCCCAAGACACAGTTCGCCCAGAGCTCCGGTCCGGGTTCGGAGGTCGGCCCTGATTGGTTGGGCGGTTGGTGACGCAGACAGGCAGCTGAGCCAATGGGCTGCCGGCACCGTCCCCCGCCCACTCTTGTTGCAGTATGGCTGCCGCTGCGTGAGCCATACCTGCCGTCACCCTGAGGGTCTAACTCTGGTTCCGCCAACATGTCGGCCGTGCTGCTCCTCAGAAAGTGTCTGGGCGGACTCCGTCTTCCTCCGGCAGTCGGCCGGACGGCGGCCGGCTGCGGCTACCACACCGAGAGAGGCGTCTACGGCTACCGGCCCAAACACACAGACAGAGACCACAAGGTGGAGAAAGACCGCCTCGCTGCACTCAACCAAGGTCAGTGATCCGGGAGCCGGAGCCGGTGGTCGGCTCTGAATGGGTGGACACCCGGCGAGCAGCTGTTGCTGCCGGCTGTGGGGACAACGAGTTTTCAAACTTTCTGTTGAACTGGCTGACCAGATTGGCAGACTGCAAAATGGTAGAAAGGCCAAACTAAACAAAGCAAGGAAAACGATACGAGGTTCAAATGCAGTACTGAAGTACTAAAGAACTAAAAGAAAGGCATAAAACCTGGTTCAAAGCTAAAATGATGCACGATGATGACTATTGACAATGTTGATGAATGGGTGAAATCTAATGAAAATTGTGTGTCAGAAGTTGGGTCGGTGTGTTGAAAATAATGGTGTTGAACATGATGATGTTGAACCCGATGGCGGTGTTTTGTGGGTAAACATTCAAACAAAAGTGCAACAAGTAACAGATCAAGTACGACTTCCTGTGCACAAATAAAAGCAGCAGCTTGAAAGGGACGACATGCAATGGAGCAACAAATAAAAAGGAAAAATGAGCAGCTCGAGTTGGAGACTGAACTTGCTACATCAGATTTTGGACAAGTTAAGGTATCAACAGATGGCGTGAACTCTTATTTTGAAAGAGAAAAGTGGAAACGCACTTAACCCCATGGCAAATGAATATGATCCTGCAGCCTTTAAAACACAAACCCAAAGGGTTGGTTTATGCCAAAAAGTAAACCACAACAAGCAATTGACATGCAAATAAAACACACACACACAAAAAAAACAACCCACAATCCATTGTCGGTGGAAATGTCAAGTGTTCTGCAGTCTGAAAAAACAACTGCACAGGTAACACAAAGTAGGAGGAAATACAAAAGGATCAGACTTCATTTGGTGATGATGGTGAAGGAGATCAATTTCAATATAAAGCTTTCATTAAATTGTTTGAACAAGGTGAGGAGGACAAAGCCAGTAAGACTGACTGACTGTGCTACCTGGAACAGTTCACCAGAGGGCAGCCAAGGGAATTGGTGCAACGTGGCTTTATTGTGGCTAAGTCACTGCATCAAGAACATTTCGGCAACAAGTACAAACTTGCTGTTGCACATATTTAAAGGGCTTTGGCCTGAAAAGAGTAAAGTCAGAGAATTTCTTTGCAAGCCTATGCTTTGTTCCCACATGGATGCTGTAATATGATGGAAGAGCTTCCTCATATGCAGGAATTGCACATGGCAAGCACAATGATGGCAGTTGTTTCCAAGTTGCCATATAAACTTTGTGAAAAATGGAGCTCTGTTGCTCATGATATTATGGGGAGATAATAAGAGGGCTCATTTTGTTGATGCTGCACTTTTGGAGAAACGTGAGGATTCTTTCTGATCCGATGTTTGGAAATATTGAAGTAAATGTACCACAGAATGTAACTGCTTTAAAACAAGGAAAAGGAAGTCATTCTGGAACTATGTTTTGTATTGTTCTTGCTGTTCACATGCTCACCTTTTGGAGAAATGCTAGCAGTTCCAACGTAAAAAACACAGTGAAAAGATCAGATTCCTAAAGTAAAAAGGAATATGTTGTGGATGTTTAAGAGTGGGACACATAAGCTGTGACTGTAACAAGCGCTTGGTCTGTGAGGTTTGCGATCAACGGCATCCCACTTGACTTTATATCCCAAAGGCCAATGCTGAGTCACAACAAACTGGTGAGCCACCCAAAGTTAATCCATTAACTTCCTCCCAGATATGTGGACGCATAAGGGCCGGAAATGGCTGCTGCATTCTCTCTATTGCCCCAGGGCAGGTCAAGTCCACAAAAATAAATTGAATGATTTATGCATTCCTGGATCCTGGTAGCACAGCTACATTTTGCTCTGAACGCCTCATGCAGCAATTAAACATCACAGGAACAACACTTTGTGGCAACCAGGGCGTCAGACATAAGGGAAGTCTCAAGCCCTTCTCAATGGAGGCATATTGGCATATCCAGCCGACGCTGCATCCAGAGGGATGAAGGTCAGACTAAATAGAAAATCAAAGTTGGCTGGAGGGACCCAGGTTTCTCTGGGAGTCTGAGGCAGATTGGCCAGCAAATCATCATGAAGTTAAAGTGGTTTGTGCTGATCCAGAGTTAAAAAGGGATGCCTATGTGTATGCCTAGTCATGATGTACTGAATGACTACTATTGACTAGTGACTACTATTTTTCCGATTGGAGAAAACTTGGTGTCAGTGGCTTGGTTTCTGAGACTGAAAAAGCATCTGTTGAAGCTCAGTCATCAGATAAAGGATTTGAATGCCTCTGAATCACAAACTGGTCAAGTGGAAGGGGAAAACACCACTGTCAAGCTGAAAAGCAGTGTTTTGACAGCAAAGGTTTTGGCTGAAGCTTAACTGGCAATCATTTGCTAGTGAAATTTCCTCTCTGCTGTCTGAGAAAGGTACAGTAAGCAGACAAAGTTCAATTTACAAGCTTGATCCCATGTTGGAAGATTGTCTCTTAAGAGTTGGAGGGAAGGAACAGTGCCTTCAGAGGAAAAACATCCCCTCATCCCTTCCAAGGATCAGCATATCTCCAGGCTTTTTCTCAGAGACTTTCACCAATTTCTGGGACACAGTGGGCAAAACCATACATTATGTACACTTCGGAGGAAATATTGGATTACCAACGCCAATGCAGCTGTGAAATAGATCATATCTCAGTGCCAATATTGCAGGCAGAGCCATGGAACTATGGATGGCAGATCTTCCGAAGACATGTATGTGAAGCATCGTTGGAGACAAGTGCAGTACATTTCAGACTTGTTTTGGAAACGATGGATTTGGAAATATCTGCCACTGTTGCAAGAAAGACAAAAGTGGAATCAAAGAAAACAGAGTTTGGCTGTTGGAGATGTTGTCATGGATACGGCAGCTTCTCGTGGTTCCTGGCTTCTTGGAAAGGTGTTGGAGATTTTTCCTGATGCAAAGGGAATAGTGCGCTCTGTGAAACTACAGACTAAAACTGTGTTATTGAGAGACCTGTGACTAAACTTTTGTCTGATACCAGAGGTGTAAATTGGGTCACTAAAAACTGAATTTTCATGTATGGTAATATATCTTGCTCCTGTTATTGTTGTTTGTATCGAATTGCCATGTCTGCAGGCCATGCCAATAAGGGGTCCGGTGTGTAGAGGCAGATTGTGGGGTGATGGGTGTTAATTGGTTTCACTTGAGTGATGCTGTGGCCTGTTTAATCTAGGAACCTTTTGTTGGTTCAGCAGGTGTGTTCCAGAGGGGAAGGAGGCAACAGTTTTTGACTGCACGCAATGGAATGCAAAGCAGCACCATGCTGGTGTTTTTGTAACATGTATGTTTGATCATGTGAACACAAATAAATGGATCTTGTGTATCACAAAGAACAATGAAGTGGATGTTATTTCTTAGGTACCTTATGTCTCTTATGTCAGTGAAGGCATCCCTGCTGCAGACTAGACTTGTCTCTCCCAGCCTCTCCCAGCCCCTCTCCCAGTCTCCAACCGTCTCCCCTAATCTCCGACTGTCTCTCCCAGATTCTCCCAGTCTGACAGTGTTGTTGACAGACGACTCTACCTGACTGTGTTGCTTTGCACTCAGATCACGGTCTGGCCCGGCTGGTGGAAGCATACAGAGCACATGGACACAAGGCTGCAAAAATAAACCCCCTCCTGCCCCAGCAGCCGGTGGCTGACACGGTCCCTGAGATCAGCATGCTGGCTGGAACCATCAGAGGACTACTCAACACCTCAGGTATGTGATTCAAGATTCAGGAACATCTCAGGATCGCGATCAGCATTAGTAACTTCTTCATGCATGAGTTGCGTTGCAGTGATGACAATCACATTAATACATTTGAATTTTAAAAAAAGAACACAAACATCAAAATACTCATTACAGAGTGATGTTATCACTAGACTGTAGTGAAGGTATCAGCAGTATACACTCACTATGCAGAAAATGGCTCTTTTACATTTTATCTAGAATAATTAATAATAAATGGTCAACATAGAGCTAATATTAACTCAGCTGTTCGGTTGAAGGTAATGTGGAAAAACCCAGGTTCCCCATGCTAATGATTTTCAGTCTATCATCTAAAAATGTATATACTCTATCAGTGCCGCATTATTATTGCTTGTATCTTAACACCACGGCTAAACAGCCTCAGGTGATTTCAATATCAACACTAAGTTAAGGTGTGAACACACGCACATGACCCATTCAGGATTTCATTTGAGATCCACCACATGTCCTGAGCCATTGAAAGACACCTCGTCTGCTGCAGTGTAATTATTCCCAACACATTTTCAGAATGAACTAAACATATTTTGCAATTACAAACGGATGAAAGCTTACTTCATTACGGAGCTGTGCATTAACACAGTCCTCGCTCTCACACTAACATTTACACAGTCAGATTGTCACTGGATCTGTCGGTCTGACTGGCTAAAGCAGAACAACTCTTTATTTGCATATGAAGCAGGGTACATATGCTGATATTTGTCAGTTTTATACCTAACTCCTGAACATTTGCTGATTCAGGGAAACTGTCTTCCTTCAGGTCTACGGCACTTTGGAAAGACGGAAGCTTCAGTGGAAGAGGTTCAGGCCTACCTGGAAGAAGCCTACTGTGGCCATGTGTCAGTGGAGACCAGCCAGCTGAGCAGCCTGGAGGAGAGAGAATGGTTCGCTGATTGCTTTGAGGAGCTCAAGAGGAAAAAATTCTCCACTGAGGAGAGGAGACAGCTGGCCAAGATCATGCTGGAATCTCAGGTAAGTGCAAGAAAAAAAAAAAAAAAAGCCCAGCACACATCTGGAGCGCGTGCTCACATTTCACGTGGTATTTGTCTGGTATTGTTTTGATGAATATTTTTATTTACTTCCTGTCAAACTTTTTAGGAATTTGATCACTTCTTGGCCACCAAGTTTGCTACTGTGAAACGTTATGGAGGAGAAGGTGCGGAGAGCATGATGGGCTTTTTCTACGAGCTTTTCTACCAGTCAGCCCACAGTGGAGTCACTGACATTGTCATTGGCATGCCCCACAGAGGCCGCCTGAACCTCCTGACAGGCCTGCTGAAGTTTCCATCAGAGGTCAGACAGCCTTCACAGTTTTTCAAGTAGACACATTTACTTTCACCCCTTTTTTTTGGAATGTCTGTAATTAGTCATTAACATAAAGTCAGCTGTGAAATTGTAGACTATTCAACATTAAAGTCCTTCCACCATTTCTCTTTCCAGCTCATGTTTCGTAAGATGCGTGGCCTCAGCGAGTTCCCTGACACCTCGCCTGCCATTGGTGACGTTCTCTCCCACCTCACCTCCTCAGTGGAGTTGGACTTCGGAGCTGAGCACCCTCTTCACGTGACCATGCTACCCAATCCATCTCACCTTGAGGCCATCAATCCAGTGGCCCAGGGCAAGACCCGTGCCAGACAGCAGCTCAGGGAAGAAGGTGACTACTCCCCCAAAGACAGCGCCCAGCCAGGGGACCAAGTCATCTGTCTGCAGGTATAGAATTACAACACCTAATACATTAATAACAACAAAAAACACAACCAAACTGTGAAGATAAAATGAACAGATTATCACAGATGTAATAATGCCAATACATTTTCATAAATTTAAGTGAGATAATGGTTACAGCAAAGGGATTCTCAACAACACTAATCAGATCAAACAGGTGTTAGATATTTGTTTAGTCAAAAACTGAAAAACTATTTATCAGGTTGATAAACTGAAAAAAACTATCACTGACAAAAAAAATCTGTTTTCACAGACTCTTTAGGCCAAGATGTGTGGATTCTCAGTTTAAGTCAGCTAAGGGCCTGCTTTGCTTTTCATGCCTGACCCAAGTTTGATTTCTCAAATTAAGAGATGATAGCAAGCCACATTAGAGTAACTTATAGACTCAGTTCAAAAAGGCAGAAGTTAGTGTGATGTAAAACAGGGAGTTGTTATGAAGCTCTCTGGATGATTAAAACTTAGTGAAATGAAGAGATTGTGTTATTCTTTTCTCCTCAGGTCCATGGTGATGGCTCTTTCACTGGTCAAGGCATCGTCCCAGAAACTTTGACCCTCACAAACCTCCCCCACTACAGAGTTGGTGGGAGCATCCACCTTATTGTAAACAACCAAGTGGGCTACACCACTCCATCAGAGAGGGGGAGGTCCTCATTGTACTGTAGTGATGTAGGTCAGTGAAACTCATATACATTATATGGATTAGTCAAGTGAAAATTTTTACATGGACCCTCTGATTATCAAATATTGTGTGACACAAATGGTACATGCGATTTGTTTTTTAGAAAAAAATAACACAGTAGTATTAGTTATAGTCCGAGATTTGTATTGCAGGCAAGATGGTGAATTGTGCTGTGATCCATGTGAACGGAGACGATGCAGAGGAGGTGGTGCGGGCCACCCGGCTGGCTGTGGAATATCAGCGGCGCTTTAGAAATGATGTGATCCTGGATCTGATCTGCTACCGTCAGTGGGGCCACAACGAGCTGGATGAGCCTTTCTTCACCAACCCAGCCATGTACAAGATCATCCGGTCAGTTAGACTTCAGCTTGTTTACTTTAACCTTTGCAGCAATGAAAATGTGTCGAAATATAAAGTACCACATATTTCTACAGATTTCTAAAAAAAAAAAAAATTTTGAGAAGATGAAGAAGAAACAATTTTGTACTGTTGTCAGATCTCCTCAACCTCTGATAGTTTCATCTAAATCTAACTGTATGAGAGATTAGGCCAAAAATGGCTTGTCCCTTCCCTGCCTCATTCATCATCCCACTAACCAGGGCCCTTGTAACCGAGGGCTCAGGCTGGGAACCCTCAAAAAAGATGTTTGTCAAAATTTGCCGTATAAATTAATACTGGCTGATCATGAGAACACGTTTTGGATTATCTTTCTTTCTCTGAGGATGACAATATCCCTCTTGATACTCTTAAAAGAGAAATACAGATTTGCAGATTAAGATGTTAGAAGTTATAAGGATGTAAATTAAATCATTGTCAGTATATAAAAATGTAAATTCAGCCTTAGTGCGGTCAATGATAATAATTATCCAATGCTATAATATGATGTAACACTGAAGTAAAACATCCCCATCCAACGTCTTCCACTGGTGTATTTGAGGAACTAAACTTAAAGTTCAGGCTTATTGGGAGGAAAAATAGATGAACCATCTTTCCTTAAGGCAGAACACAATACACAAACACACAAATATACAACGTCACAGTTGCGCTCAAACACACACCTACACAAACTGTGACATTGTCACATTGTTGCTGTATTGCAGGTCCCGCAAGAGCGTCCCTGACTCTTATTCCGACCTGCTGATCTCTGAGGGTCTGATGACCGAAGCAGAGCGTGACAATATCAAATCCAAATACTATGGCATGCTCAATGACAAGCTGGCCAACATGACCCTGTACAGCCCCCCACCCACCAACCTGCAGGGCCGCTGGGGGGATCTGGTTGAGCCTCAGCTCAGAGTCACCACCTGGGACACGGGTGTGCCCATTCCTCTGCTGCAGTTTGTTGGGGCAAAATCTGTGGACATCCCTGAGCACATCCAGCTGCACAGTCACCTCGGGAAGACCCACGTACAGGTGCGTTCATCACCTCATCCATCTCTGTTAAGTGGTTTTGCGTCGATGCTACAGATTGCCTTATTTTTCCCTCTTCTGTGAACTCAGGCTCGCTTAAACAAGTTAGAGGAGGGCACCAAACTGGACTGGTCCACAGCAGAGGCCTTGGCTTTTGGCTCTCTTCTCAGCCAAGGTCAGTGTCAAGCCGGAGAAGCATCGAATCAAATCTTAAGTTGAATTTTTATTGCATAAAAGGATTTAAATATTTCAGATGTTTGTTCTTGCAGGTTTTAACATTCGAATCAGCGGGCAGGATGTTGGAAGAGGTACATTCAGTCAGCGTCATGCCATGGTGGTATGTCAGGACACCAATGACATGTACATCCCTCTAAACCACATCAGTCCTCAGCAGAAAGGCTTCCTGGAGGTAAAACAAATAAAACCTTGAGTGGGACACAATATGTCTGAATCAGTATTTAACAGATTAGTTCTGGCCTCAATTCTTTTCCACTGACATCTATCTTTCTTGTGACATATTGTGTTATTGTGGTGTTTATAGGTGTGTAACAGTCCGCTGTCTGAGGAGGCGGTGCTTGGATTTGAATACGGCATGAGTATCGCACAGCCGAAGCTTCTCCCTATCTGGGAAGCTCAGTTTGGAGATTTCTTCAATGGAGCACAGATCATCTTTGATACCTTCATCACGGGAGGTATCCCCTCACCTAAACCACACTATTTAAGATTTTCCAAACGTTCTCAAATCCTTATGAATCTGCTGCGTGTCCAGGTGAAGCCAAATGGCTGCTACAGTGTGGGATGGTGATCCTGCTGCCTCATGGCTACGATGGGGCCGGGCCTGAACACTCTTCCTGTCGTATGGAGCGATTCCTCCAGGTCTGTGTCACTGTTCTTCACATATATTTTTTTTGTCTGAAAGTTTGTCTTGGCTCTTAGTAATATGGAGCAGTTTGAAAGCCAAACAAACAAGAGCGCCTCATATCAGCAGTTTGTCGTTCAAGCTAATAAAACCCATGTGCAATGGATATAATTATAATTCTTATGAATATAAAGTATCTTTTTTTAACTCTTGCAAGGCAGTAAGTCTTTAGCTCAGTAAGTTTCTGAGCTGAAGGGCTCAGGCGAACGACGAGACCCCCTCTCTCATGATAGATTTCTCAGATCCCAATCCATAGAGGATAGAGCTTTTGCCTGGGGTTGAAGTGGACTAAATTACACAGTTGTATCAAACACAGTCTAGTGTCTGCAATGGCCTTTTAATTTTGAAACTCCACCTCTACCTCTATTCAGGTCTACAAATCCTGTCATTTCATCTCAGAACAGGTTGCTACCATCATGATGAGTTTCAGAGGGGCAAAGAGACAAACATTTTTATTCTTAAGCTGGGCCTGACAGCCTGAGGAACGGGTTGTTTCATACTTGTAGACATGTTATTTCAGTAGCACATTCACGGAACTTCTTAAACATTCACTAGAACTCCAGGATGAACAGAATACAGTACACAGAGAGCTCTCAAACGCAGTTTTGACCTTGTTGATGTGATAGCCCAGCAACACCTTGAGGGAACTTTATTCAAATTTGGCATTGATCAATGGTGAAGGTTGTGTGTAACCCCACAAAACACTGCTTGAACATTATTCAAGAGGTCACACAGCAATTACGGCAATATTTCACACAAATGTTTAATATATTACTGGATAAACAGGGTGTTCATCTAAAACTGGTCTGACTGATGGAGTCATTCAACCACAAGCTGTTAATTTTTAGTGTTGTCTTTGAATTACTACTCTCTCACTGCTGATACTTATTCACTGGTAGAAAGGTCAATCTCTGCTAAAGAAAATCATGACGTTTGTATTCTGTCACAGACAAACCAGGTTAAATATGTGAATATCTGTGCTCTCTACCTTCAACCTTTTACATGGCCAGTTGTTGGTGTTATACATTACCTTGATTGTAAATTGCTAATTTGTCTTATTCTGCTGCTCAGATGTGTGACAGTAAAGAGGAGGGTGTGGACAATGACACTGTCAACATGGCTGTGGTCAATCCCACCACTCCAGCCCAGTACTTCCACCTGCTGAGGCGACAGATGGTCCGAAGCTTCCGTAAGCCTCTCATCGTCGTTGGACCAAAGACGCTACTCAGATTTTCTGTAAGTCAGTTGTCAAGAACATGGTTTATTACTTTATTTCCAACTTTTACAGGTATTTGTATGTATTAAGTTGGTGAACACTTTTTTTTTTTTGCAGGGTGCAGTGTCCAGTCTGGCTCAACTTGCACCAGGAACGTCTTTCAGACCAGTGTTAGGTGACACTTCAGTGTCACCAGAAAGGTAGGATGTCTGGTCCTCAATGTGGTGAAATTCACTGATCAGCCATAACATTATGATCACTCACAGGTGAAATGAATGACACTGGCTGTCTCATTGAGGTGGCACAGGAAAAATTTTTGCCCTCAAGATGTGGAATTGCAAGTGTAAGAATAGCTGTGAAACGGATTAAAAATGATTTGAAAAATGGTTCCGCAATGGTGTTAGAACCAGTTCAAGGTGTTGACTCCAGATCACAGTCCATCTGCTGGATGAGCTGGACAAACAAGGCCTATCCAAGGCTGACCCAAGGAGCCCCCACCTCACATCTTACAGACTTAAAGGACTTGCTGCTCACGTCTTGGTGCCATAGCCAGGCCTTGGTAGGGCAGGGCTATTTTGGGGGCAAAGGGAGGACTTCCACAGTAATAGGCAGGTGGTCCATAATGGCTGATCTGTGAATTTTAAAATGAATAATTCATATTGCAGGTCTGCCCTTGCAGTATCTGTGGACTAGTCAGGTTTTTAGTTAGAGAAAACCTGCTTAAACTGGGTTTAAAGCCATTCTGTAAGTAATTTATCAAGTGCATTAAATCCATTTTGTCTTATTTCATCCAGCGTCCAAAGGGTGGTGCTGTGCTCAGGGAAACACTACTATGCTCTGCTGAAACAGAGGGAGGCATCAGCAGCAAATCAGCACACAGCACTGGTCCGTGTTGAGGAGCTATGTCCGTTCCCACTGGTGGCTCTGCAGCAGGAGCTCAAAAAGTATCCCAGTGCCACAGGTAAAGTGCCATGGCCCCCACCCCCTCTGTCTCCTGTCAGACAGAGCTCCTGTCTTTTCAGCAGCAGTTGGTGTCATTCTGCCATTTGCCAAGTGGATTACAAGTGGACAATATGTTCTTCCTGTGTTTCGCAAAAGTCGTGAAGTCTGAGGCATTTCCTTGAGCAATGCTAGATGAGACGTCTTAGTCTGTGTGACTGATGGAAAAAGAGGAAAGACAAGTTAATTTATGAAGCACTTTTCCAAAATCAAGGCCTTTCTGCTTACATAAACTTAATAAGGCGTTGACATTTAAAAGATGTCAGGAAGGTAAATTCATAAAAAAAATAAAATAAATAAATAAATAAAATAACAAAAGGGGAATAGAGCACAGGTCTTCAATTTTTTTTTTTTTCCAGATATGAATGTGGAGTTTAAAAACAACTGCTTAGTTTTGATCCTTTTAACATTGGCTTGTTTTTTGGAGGATTTCTTTGGGGGAAGTTGTTTGTTTTTATACAAAGATGCCATTAGAATAGTCTGTCCTACTAAAGGTAAACCATGGAGACATTTTTCCAGGTCATTGTGAGGCACTAGTCCTTCAATTCTGTCCTTGTCTTGAATGTGACACAATTATTTCAAACATCCGACACACTGAGCAATTGAACTTTTGCTGACATTGGATAGATTTATGTTGTATTTTTGTGATGAAGGGGATTTTCCTTCACTAAACTTGTTCACTACTGTTACTTGATGACACCTCCAGCTGCATTTGAGTGTTGGCCAGAAAGGCAATTACACACTCGGTTACACGAGTGAGTCACACTAAGTTGAATGTCACTGAGGAGGATGTGGAGACTTAAATATAAACGTAATAGTCACCAGTTTTGTTAGACAGCATTAGACAGCGAGCTTGAGTTTCACCGGACCCCAGGGGCAGCCGATTAGTGATTTTTGTGCTTGCGTCCACCCACAGTGGTTGAATGAGACTCTGATGTTATGCTTCATTTTGTTGTGTAAAACTTTACAAGCATTAAGAACAACTGGTCGCAGCATGTTTCTCATTACCGAAGAACCTTTGGCATTTTCTGGCTGTTAACTGTACTTAGTGATGGTGATTTTGTTTCCTCCATTGAGCTGCACCACAATTATAGCACATCAGAGAAACTGGATGCATTTAATGGCCTTTTTCCACATTAAGAGCTCAAATAACCAGAGTCACCCCTTGGATTTGTCACAATTTCATCTGGGCTTTGCAAGAGAGTACTTTCCCCCTCATTCCTCCTGCTGTCACGTTTACAGTCTATTTGCATCATTTATTAAAAGCGAGCTGAGTCACACTACTCTCCCACCACTAAAATCTACATGATCTGGGTTGATTAAAATGTAGTAATAGCCTTCAGTATAATATCTGCCCTCTGTGTTTAACCTCTGAATGTAGTCGTGAGATTGTCATTCAACATACATGACGCCCTAATGCTTTGGTGGAGGCTGTAATAAAGTCTGTGGGCCCCACTCAGAGCTGGAATATTTAGATAATGTTAATAATAATAGTGTGTTTAATGTTGCAAAGCTACAAAATAAATCTTACTTGAAGGAGTTTAATGACACATTGACTTTAGAAATGCAAGTTGGATATTTAGTAAAAAATTTTCTATTGATCAAAATATTATTTTCGATCAGGAGATGAAAGGTAATTGTTTGGTTATACATACATGGAAAGAAGAGACTACAAATACAGTTTGGTCATAATGATTAATTATTGGATGATATTTTTAGAACATTTTGCAGCGATTGGCTGTTTTCCCCACTGATGAAATCCAACCTACACCTCTCTTTGTAACTTGATGCGGTCTGTTATTGAGGTTTAGGTCAATCCCTCAATTTTCTAACATGCTTCATGATCCACAGCAGCAAAGTTTGAAGGCTGTGTGATCAACAACGAGGAGTTTGTTGGTTTGACCTAATGGGAAATTTTGCCAGTGCAACAACATGGATCGTAATCCTTAGTTTGTCTTTTCTGAAATAACTTTTCTTATAAAATTTCCATTTATTATTCTAAAATATTAAACAAGAAACCAGGTTCAAAGTGTGTTACAGGTGACGAAAAATAAAAACTGAGGAAAATTGCAACAAATAACGTAAGACCCAGGAAAAATAGATATTAATAAAATGATTCAGACTTGTTTGTAAACTTGTTGAACCAAACCTCAAAGTTTAGGTTTCACTTCATGTCTCTGTTTCATTGAAGTGAAGGCTGTTTTCTTGTCCTGAAAAACGCTGCAAACTACTTCCTCTTTTACCATCAGCTCTACTCACTTTTCGTTGTGATTCCTCCTCAGAGTTCATTTGGAGCCAGGAGGAACCTCAGAACATGGGCCCCTGGTCTTTTGTAGCTCCAAGGTTCGAAAAGCAGCTGGCCTGCAAGGTGAGCGGTGTTTGGACTGATATCAGCAATATAAAGCTCTGTGGAAAGTTGCTGAGGTGTTGAATTTGAACACACAGCACTCACTCGTCTGTCCTCCTCAGCTGCGGTTAGTCAGCCGACCTGCTCTGCCTGCCCCTGCTGTTGGTATCGGGACCCTCCATCATCTGCAGCAAGAGGCCATCCTCACCGCTACCTTCTCCTAATGCCCAACCAGACTGGGAACACACAAATAATGAACAGTATACAAGCAGCAGTAAGGTACCACATACTGAATCTGGTGTGGTCTTCACACTTTCATCACTAAAGAGAAGAGCTGCTGAGACACAGATACATGGGACCTCTAGTTTTACACCAAATTAATCAGTAATTAAAAGAAAAACTCTAACGTTTTAAAGAGAGTAGTGTTAATCATTTTATTGCACTCTTATAGTCAAACAGGCTTTAATTATGTATGTGGTTCAAAGTTGAGGCCTGAATTTAGTTTGTTTTTCCCCCTCTCTCTAATTAACATGAGTTTTGTTCATTTTAGCTTAAAGGCATGATGGTAAGAGGGAAAAAAAAAAAACAAAAACCGAAACACCTCAGCTAATTTGGTTCATCTGAATGAGGCCTTGGAGACAATGTTTACAGTGCGATTGTAGAACAGGAGCTACTTCTAGCTGACCTCGGTATTTGTAGCCCTCAGGAGTGTGTCTTGCCTGTGTGAAATATGTGCAGGCTTCACATCTCAGGATTCAAAACACATACGTGTCTTGGTTGCAATCCCAGAGCATTAACCTTATCACGTTTACAGAACAATTGCAATACTTTCAGATTACATTTTGAGGAAATGTTACCATTGTGGCCGTTAGTTGTGGATCCCACCCGTCCTGTGAGTGGGATAAACTGGAGATGTGATGTCAGATCTGTGCTCAAAAGTATCTGATTGTTTGAACTCCCACTGGTGTTCACAGCACTGTTACTGAAGGGCTAATGTAAATAAACAGTAAACTGAATATTCAAATGAAAATATTTTGAAATAAATTATTTTCAACTTTGCGTGCCTTGTCTCACCTGTTGAGTCTGATATACTGTTGCATGATAATGAGTCTCTGTGACTGTGATAATGTATTTTGACCCTGTATTGCTGTTTTTGCACAAGTGACAGATTTGGATATTTCATTCCACCACATGATGAGGAACTGATCTAACTGAAGTTAGTTAAACACTCATTTTACTTGAATTTAGGGGTACTCAATTCTAGTTAAACTGATAAAATCATGTGAACTGTGATCACTTTATACAAACAGAGGTTTCTATTATTTTGGCCACCCCATTTACGTCTATGAACTTAGACTGTATAACAGATGTGAAGACTGAGGTTTCTAGCTTTCATAAAGTCTTTATTGCAGGACTGTATTTGTAGACTCAAGTTTTATGGAGTTCCTCATGGATTGATTGATCTGAATGTATATATCTTCACCACCTTTTATAAAGACATGAGTGTGATGAAGTGTTCCAGTGTTTCTACTGGAGCTGATCCAGGCAGCTGAGTTTCTGCTTGCCACTTAGAAATTATTTATCCTCTCATAAACTGCCGATTAGTGAAGCAACTTAGCCGATCTCCAGCCTTGGAGACTGCCATGAAATAAAGAGAGCAAAGTGAGAATGAAGTCACCACAGCTATTGAGTCTTTTGTGAATAAATCTAATAAAACAGCAATAGTTAAATTAGAAGCACATTGAATGAATATGAAACTCTATTTAATCTGATAAACTGATCCCTTTGTGGGCTAGTTGTTGCAGCTCTAGCATATATAAACTCATGGTAAAGTTTCAGGACACCACCCTGAACCTCTGATCTCTTTTGCTCTGGTTTTCCAGGCTGGAAGATGCCACACCAGAAAGATCGAGAATCAAAGAACAATGTTTCCAAATCCGCTGATGGTTTGGTGCTAGTAGGTGAACAAAATATTCATTTAAGAAGAAACTCGTATTGGCTTAAACAAAAGTGGAAACAAAATGGCATCGCATCAGGGTGTATGCTGAATATGTCTAGAAATGTTATTTTGTTGGGTGAGGGGGTCGCCCCCACAACTCCCAGCTACGCCCCTGCCTTTAAATTCCTGCTCCCGCTGAATGGGAGCTTGTGATGGGGCAACAAGCCGGGGACTGGAGCTGTGAGGGCGGCTGTCAGCACACACAGACCCGGGCTGTCTGCCGGGGATTTGGTGCAGTGCGAACCCTTTAATGGTCGCAGGTGTCGGATGGGGAGGCGGCGGCAGCAGCAGCCCGACCTCAGCTCACCACATCCCCGCCTCTCTCTGCCTGAATCCCGCCCGGCCACATCAGGAGGAGGAGGAGGAGGAGGAGGAGGGAGAGCCAGTGTTTCCCCGTCACAGTGATCTGAGCAGCGGGGAAGCTCAGGCTCGGGATCCGCTACGTCAAACAGATTAGTCAAATAAGCTCCCCCGGTAGGACGGACCTCCCTCCCCGGGCTCGGCTGGCTGCATGCACGGGCTGAAGAACACACGGAGTCCGCTTGACTAACAGCCAGGGAGCCTGTGGTGAAACACTGAAGTGCATTACTTCTCTGGTCCATTTCTTTCTCTTTTTCTTTGTTTGCTCTGGTTGGATGAGGCGGCCGCGGTGATCCTCCGGCAGCGTCTCCTCCTCTCCTCTGCCACCACCCCGGTGCGACATGGCGAAAGAAAACGGCGAGTCCGGCGATGGCTCTTGGAAAAAGCACGTCGATGACATCAAGACAACCTTTGACTTCAAGGAAGTCCTCGGGACGTGAGTAACCAGATAAGGCAGCCTTTGCTTTGTGGAAACTTTTGTACCCAGTTGTGCAAATTTAGCGCCAGGCAACAACGACACATTGTGCGGTTAAACGGAAGCGCAGCGCAGACTGACAGCTGTTGAATCCGTGTTGAAGTCACTGAGAGTCGGGGACAGACACACGGAGACCGGGCCTGGTCCACTCACTGCCCGCTCAGGGGCACAATTTAAGGGTCCGAATCAGTGAACTGTCCCCAGGAGGGTCATGATGATCAGGCTCCCTCTTTATGTAACATTTCATTCAGCAACCACTGCACCTTGTTTCTGTTGGCCCTGCAGACCAGACCAGACCAGACCTGATCTGATCTGATCTGATCTGATCTGATCCGGGCTTTGCACCGGCAGCCATTTGTTTGGGGTCGTTTAGTGAAACAGAACAAGTGTGACAGAGACAAGGGGCCTATTTCCATTCACAAAAGACATGAAATCAGCATCGCATGACCATCTGTGATGACCTAAAGTCTTCCTCTTCTTCAAACACGGGCCCAGATTGGAGAAACATTGTGTCTGGGGTGTATGGATCCATCAGGCACTTGTTTGTACAGTAAACTCTCTGAAGAGAGCTGTTCAGGCTCAGCTTCCTTTGTCTTCTTCGTGCAGTTCAAGCACCCCTTTGGTCGAGGTCCTTCTCTTGCCCTGGGACAACAGAGGAGGCGAATTCCACAGTTTATTTTGGTCCACTGTTAGTGCTGCTTGACTTCGCGTCTTTTCTTCTTCTTTGAATAAGTTATGCGGCTGAAGGGGAATCCGAGTGTTCCCCTGCATACGGGACCCGATCTGCTGCTGGTAACCGGTCTAGACTGAGCACGCCGCACAACTCTCAGGCTGTCGGCTTTGTGATCGATTACAAGGTGGTTTCACACATTTAATGTATAGTCTTCTAATTTCCCTGCTGGTCTTTGTCCCTCCTCCCTTGACTCTGGATTCTGGAAAGGCCCATGTCTCCCTTGGGAAATGTGTGTGTGTGTGTGTGTGTGGTTTTGTTTTGTTTTGCTTTTTTTTTTTTTATTTGAGTTCAGACTCTGGTGTGAAACTGGGCCGAAAAGAAGGCCTGAGAAGGGGGTCATTCATAAACTAGAGGAAGCTCTCATTGTGGTTTGCTGCTATAAGATAAGCAAACTCATCATGCGAAAGCTTTGGAATAACTGGCATCTTCTTGGCTTCGTCCCCATCCTCTGACTATGTGAACCGCTCTGTGGTTTCTCATGAGGAGCAGCAGCATAAAATTCTCATACAGAGTGTGGTGATTCATAAAGTGCAGTTCAGCTGTTCGACTAAACCGTAAGGCATTCAAACCTGGAGGCAGCTTTCATTTCCCCAAGGCTTCCATTTACGTGTGAAAGGCCTCTGAAAAACACAAGTGAATCATCATGATTTACTGTCCACACAATGGCCCAGGTTGGAAGAACAGATCTCTCGCCCACAACCCAACAAACTGCTTCGGGGTGCCAGTGTGTCACAGTTCGGCCCCTTATGTTACATATTGCACAGCCTGTACTTGTCCTGATTGACTTTAAGTCCCATTTACCAGCTCCTGTGCATCTTAATCAGGGAGTGCTGTGTTGCTGCACAGCATGGGTTCACAATAGGCCGCCGAGGGCAGCAAAGCCCAGCGGCCCTGCAGCTTTACCTGGATTAAAAATGGATGAGAAGGACTCTTGTCCAGAGGAAGAGGCACAGATTATCCCCCTCTGCCCTCTTCTTGCTGTAACTTTTCGCTCTAGAGTCCCCGTATAGTTTCCCCATCAGTGTCAGAGATTGTTTATCTCTCTGCGGTGTGTCGTCCACTGGGTGTTAAGTTTCAGAGCTCTGTCCACTTGATGTTCATTAATCATTCTTCTGTACCTCAATAGAAAATTATAGTAGGCTTTGCTGCAGTGCATTTATCAGACACCGACATCCGCTGGTTAGTTTGCATGCTGATTTTCAACTCATGGACTTTAACATTAATATATCAAATTTGCTTCATTTTATGTAAACTTCCCACCAGTATAAAGTAGCATTATCGGCACGACCTTAAAATCTTCTTTGTTTTTTTTTTTTTTTCATGTTTTGAATGGTGCACAGCTCACAGTCATTAGTCTGAAATGAGGTGTTCATGATAGCCACAATCTTTCAGGTTATTGTCATAGTTTAGTTCCACTGACTGGAACGTGTTTGGTGTGCTAAGGCGAAAACATGACTCACAGGTGAACATATTATGAAGCAAAGGGAGAACCAGAGGTCAGAGGCCACTGTGTGCGCGAACGTTACAAACCGATGAGATATTAACAGGTTTGGAGCAGGAAGTCTGCTCCCGTGTCACTCAGGCTTTGGACACACTTCTTCCCTGTGCTTTGAATGTTATGAGCTAATGAGATCATTGCAGCGGAAGCCCGTTCTCCTTGCACGCCGTCACTTGTCTCTCAGCTAATTTCAGACCTGTAAGCTGCTGATACTCTGTGGAAGCAAATTAACTAACCTGACCACAAACGCCCTCAGATCCCAGGTGGGCAAAGTGCTGCTAATGTGCGGCATGAGGCAGGGCTGCCGCTCACAGCAGGGATGTTCTGCTGTTTGTTTAGGACCGCTTTTAACAACACACTAGAGCCCGGCTGGTGATTAAACATGCACTTATCCAACTTTTTCGCTTTGAAATCCCCCACGTCAGACAAACCACTGATACTAAGCTTTCAGAGAATGGTTTTTCTCAGATCTTTCCTCAGTACATTCATTTTTACATAAGCCCACAACAGGCGAGGCCCTGCTGTGGCATCGAAAGCCACTTTACAGCTGCAAAATTTTTTTTATTGGTATTTAATGTGGACTAGTCACTTCATAATTAAAACTACATTCGTCCAAAAAGCTCAGTATTGCTGTGGACACTGGTTAAAGTTCACATGGGCTGATACACTTTATTCATCAGCATTAACTTTCAGTTCAACCATCGGTTAATATTGGCCAATAAAGAGCGAGTGGCTGCAGTGGAGAAATGTTTGAGATAGTTTAGTCTTGCAATTGATCCAAAATGGAAGCATGTGGGCCCAAAAGCTAAAACATGCTAAAGCACTCTGAGCTGGGGGAACTAATCTGACAAATTTCAGTATCTGCCCTGAAAAAACCCAGCAAATCAAGACTCTCAAGCATAAAACTTTGAGCTTTACCTTAATGTTTTTAAATTATGCTTTCAAATTGCATTGCTGATAAGTGCTTTGTCATGTATTTCCAGAATCCCACTGCCTGAGATGAAAGTGCAGTCATCTTCTGTCGGCTCCCACTGCAGCTGCTGACTAATTCATGTCACTTCTTGCCCTATGAGGCTAAAGTCTTTATCTTTCCTTACAACCAAGAGGGAGGAAACTCACATTTTCTTAATTTGATATTAATGAATAAAGAAGCCTCTACCACCAATATTACCAATATTAAACTGACCCTGGCTTGTCTGTGATGCTTTAAAGTGTTGCCTTCACAGCACTGAGCATTCTCTGATACAAAGCGACTCGTAGGGTCCTTGAAAGTAGCCTGAAAGAAGTGAAAATGGCAGCTAGGCAACCAGGAAGGTGGAAGTCCTTGGTTGCATCTACTGAAGAAGACACTATCTCCCACTTCCCACCAGCTCATTTCAGTGTGGGAGGATGACCTTTGTCATGGGCTGCAATGATGGAGAGTGAAATAATTTACTGATGCGTAGTTTGTTGGGTGTGTAGTCATTTCCTGAATTATATTCAGTATTCATGCCCGTCCTGCCTCACTGAATGACTACAGAGCCATCCTGTCGTGTTGAAGTGCCTCAGATGGCCAAATATCGGAGCTCAGGAGGCAGTTTTCATCTTATTAAAATAACTCAGCCTCTCACTATCAGGCTGGTTTGTGGCTTCCAATGCATTTCTGCCAAATGTTTCCCCTCAGTGTCGAGTAATGTGCTTTTTGGATGTCTATGAGTGACATTAACTCTTATCAGCTTTCCTGCTTGATGAACAGTCTGGTGAACACAAAGTGCAAATTCCTGGAAACTAGCCTCAGGTCGACTGTGTGTGGGCATTTAATGGTTTCCAGTTTCAGTTGCTGGGATTGCCGGAGCTACTGGATTTCATCTGAATTGTATGACTG
This sequence comes from Echeneis naucrates, assembly GCF_900963305.1. Lineage (NCBI taxonomy): Eukaryota > Metazoa > Chordata > Actinopteri > Carangiformes > Echeneidae > Echeneis > Echeneis naucrates. The sequence goes on along the minus strand of NC_042526.1, from coordinate 16,501,456 downwards.
CAGTTCATTTAACTCTGCAGCAAAAGATCAATGCTGTTTACTACCTGGAATGACAGAAAACCGGTTTTGGCTGGTCTGAGTTGTGAGGAGCAAAACTGGGAACCAAACTGTTGACAGTATTTCTATGGAGATGTATCAAGAAACAAGTTTTTACAAAAGATATGGATGGTACTTGTGCATTTTACCAGAGGCTAAGTTTGCCTTCACTCCAGCGGTATCATTTCACATGGATTTTCCGTCACTGATTGTGCATAAAAAGCACAATAAATGGCCAATTCAGTGTTGGCCAGGGCGGTCTATTCAAGTAAATCTTGAGACATTTCCATCTGGACCAAAGCAGCGGGCCAATTGGCACTGGTTCAGATTCTGTAGCGCAAACAGAAAAACAAATCCTGGATCCCAGATTTTCAAGGGCAGCATTTTGGCACTTGTGATATATTCCATACAATGATTGTGATGATGATGGCGACAATAATGCATAAGTTGAGTTGAGAAAAAAACACATCACATATTTTGTCTGACAGAATCTATAGTTTCTAAAACTCTGAGTGAGCAGACAGAGTAGCATATCTCAGCAGAACAGATGGTGGTGTGAAGTCTGTTAAAAATAAGCATTTTGTGTAACTGCAGAATGGGCTGCTGCCAATACAACTTATTACCAAATATGATGAGTCTCAGCAAAAATGTGTAAAAGTTAGTTTACTGGACATGCTTCTAAAAGTAATTTGTCAAATCAGACTTGATTACTGAACATCTCTAACTTTAACTGTAAAAAGGAGGTCTCAATGATCTCGTCACCTGTCCGATTCCTGGCTGAAGTTGTTGAAGGGTGACTGACCGGCAGCTGCACCAGCAGCAGCTCTACCTGGACCTTTCCATCACATATGTTGCGTAACGAGCTGCTGTAATGCATCTTACACAAGATGATTCAGTGTGATTACTCAGCAGCACCGCAAAGCATGCACTGCCCGGGAATGTCAATAAAGCAGCCTCACTCACAGAGACCCTCCTACCCCCTCTATAAAAACAAACAAACTCAACAAAAAATAAAACAAAAAAATAGAAACATTTCCTCCATCAAGTCAATGGTTGATGCAAGACTTTGCTTTGCACCAGCAGCATCAGCAGAGGTATTCACACAGAGAGCAGCCCACATCTCACGTTAGTAAGCCGGTTTGGCTTCGATATCCTGAACATAGTGTGGTGTAGTTGTGACACGCACACACACACACACACACACACACACACACACACACACACACACACACACACACACACACACACACACACACACACACACACAGCTCATGTCACGGAGATCTGTGCTCTCTTCAGCCAAGTGAGTCAGGATGTTGACTTGGCTGTGCAGTCTGCGGTACTGGAGACATTTTACACTGATACAATCATTATTTATTTTGCCTGGTAGAATGATGTGATTTGAGGGACCAGTTCATAAGGAGCTTCCTCACTTCCTTTTATGCTGCCTCAGATCACGTCAAGGGTTGTTCAAGAGAAAATGTGTTATGTGGTATTATGACTAACCAATCCTTTTATTTGGTGGATCTTTAAGTAGCGTTCTTGATTAAAAATGAGTTGAACAAATAGCCATAAAGTGGCTGAGCAGCTGTCAGACATCTGGAAACATTTCATTTGCTGTGGGACAACAAAGGAAACATTGAATCCTTATCTTCATCAAATGCTCAGCATTTGTGCTAAAAAGGGGCTAAGATGAAAGTGGTATCTGCTTTGTCTAATCTCATCAGCTGTAGTGTGTGCATGTATCACCATATGCATGTCTTCAGCAGACATCACAGCCTCCCTTCTCTCTGAGCCATGAATTCACAGACTGACTGCTCCGAGGTGCTCGCAGCAGTTTGTCGTTCCTCGTACTCTGACAGAGCAAGAGAAGTCACAGGCTTGGATTCTGTCATGTTGTCATTCACAGGAAGTGATGGTGCTACATGCTTTACCAACCTCTCTGTTAGTTCACAGGTTTCCTGTGGTTTCCATCAGGGTTTGTGTCTCGGGGTGCAGAAAGTGTGCTCTGAAAAAGCAGAGCGATAGTTGCTTGACAAGCTCTACTTGATGGTGGAGTTCTTCATGACCACAAAGCTGTAGGAGTCGGTCACATGCGCTGAATAGAGAAATGATGCTCATTGTCCTCACAGCAACAATTGTGCGGGGAGGGCCTCTGTGTGTGTGTGTGTGTGTGTGTGTGCGCGTGCGCCTGTGTGGGTATGTGCTGTAACAAACCAGTTCTCCTACACAAGCCCTTGAATTTACATATTGTCCCACACGCCAGAATGAGGTCAAAGTCAGAAGGGCGTATGCTCTGAGGCCTCACTCTTCTGTTTGTTTGCTCTGTGTCTCCCAGCTCATCACGCGGGGGGTCGGGCTTGGTGAGCAGGTAGTGTGTTGCTCTGCAGTGTGTACTTGTGTGTTGTGGCTCTGACTGACCCTCCCCCCTCCCTGTGTGATGGTGGACTGAGGGATTAGGATGGATTTGATGGCCACAGTGGCCGCAGCTCACTGCAACATGTCGTGAAGTGAGCTGCAGTGAGTCCTGGGCCTGTCGGCTGGGACTGATTGCACTTGGAGAACATGATGGACCTTTTGATGGCGGCTGTGTTTCTGTTTGAGGCGGTCAATCCCCTCAGATTTTTGTCTTCACGACACCTTTGGAAAGCCGATGATTTGCCAAAAGTCTCAGTTCTACTGCAGCAGACAGTATGTCGTCTTTATTACATTATCATTGTACATGTTGTGGTTTCATACCAACAGCTGAGTTTAAGAGACATTAAACAAAAAAAAGTGAAGAAAAAAGTTTCCATCTAAGTTTCTTTTGTTTTTCACATCAAATTGTCCTCACGGGCTCAATGAAGTAAAAAAAGGCACCTGTGAAGGTGTGTAATGAAAAGAAGAGGTAGAAAAGAAAACTATGCTCCATTCTCAGGGAGATTTATTAAGATGGACTGGATGTTGTATCATAGCAACAGATACACATTGCTCCAGCAAATATTCCCTTAATTCAGCATTTGTTTTTAAAGGCTCTCATGTATATAGACAGATGGCCAAGGAAGACACGCTATCAGCCATCCTAAATGGCTCTTTTAAAAGTGTTTGCCATGCTTTTCACTGCACACAAGCACCAAGCGTAAGCCAACACAGGCGGCTCTTGGCTCTACTGGGGGACAGTGCCAGTTCTCAGTAAATATTCCCAATATGCTGTTTGTGTACTCTGGCCTGTCTGCCTCTGAGTGCTCTGTCTACTCACTGACGATAGGTTTTCTGTGTCAATATTGCCTGAGTGCACATAAAGCGGGACTAACATGTTTCTCTTTTTCTCCAACAGCGGGGCTTTTTCCGAAGTGGTGATGGCTCGGGAGAAGGCCACAGGGAAGATGGTTGCAATCAAATGCATCCCAAAGAAAGCGCTGAAGGGAAAGGAGACGAGCATTGAAAATGAAATCGCCGTGCTCAGGAAGTAGGTACTGGCTGGCTAAGCCACAGGGGGAGTTTTCACTTCTTAGAAAAAGGGCCAATATTTGCATCGTCCCCGGGGAGGAGGAAGCTCTGACTGATTACTCAGATTTGGGTTGCCTCTCTCGCTCTCTTATTCAACAGTCATTGTCAGGCTTAAGTGACGCCCTCGTCACATCGCACCTACCCACCATTTTGGGACCAATACAGGCTAGGGTAGGACTGCAGTAACAGTAGGTGACAATTCGTCCTCTTGCAGGGTGTGATGGGTAAATCCCCCGAGAAGCTCAGTCAGCAGTCACTCCTGCAGAGAGCACGTTGGTTGTTGGGCGTAGTTGCCTGGCTACAGTTGCTATCCTTTGACTTCCTCCCTCTGTCTCTTCTTTCAAGTTTTATTTCTCATTTCCTTTTTTTTTTGAGTTTTTCGCCGCTCTTTTCACGTCTCTTGTTTGTGTCTGTTACTGTAAAAGCCTATAAAATGCAACACAATTTTATGTACTGAAGTAGGAAAGGAAGTTCTGATGATTGTTTAGTCCTTTGAGCCTCCTCCTCCTCCACCCTCACCTTTTCTTTTTCAGCCCCATGCCCTTCTTAACACGCTCGGTCATCTGCATTTCTCATTGCCGAGGCGTTTTTCTCCCCCTAAAACCTTGCTGGTTGGTTGCCAGGACACAGACTCCCAGCATCTTGAGCTGCCCTGTATTATCTCCTTCAGGTGCTGCTAGTGACGGGTTTGCTGCTTCACGACTCATTGATTAGCATCCCCCTTCGCTCTCCCTCACACACAAAAGGTTTTCTCCCTCGTGTGAATGATATGCTTTGCTGGATTCATTTTGGACAGGCATGGCGAAGGTGCATAAAGACACACAAAGTGTAAGCAGGGAATGTGTTTCAACAGAAAGCACAAAGAAAACAAATCTGTTTTCAGGTGGCAGGGTGTCGCTTTCACAAAAGAAAAGGCTAATTGGGCCTCATCGGTGGCCTGTGCTGTTGTGAGGCGAGGCTGAGAGCAAGCAAAGTGAATTTTCTGTTCTCTCTCACCAGGATAAAGCACGAAAATATAGTGGCACTGGAGGACATCTATGAGAGCTCAAACCACCTGTACCTCATAATGCAGCTGTAAGTACATCAATCCACCACTTTGTTTCTTTAGGTCAGCCCCTTGTGTCCCATCATTTGGATAATGTGTTCCGTTTTTGCTTGAACTGGGTGCCCGTAATGTCCTTGATCCATTTTTACCCTCACCTGCATATCTGAGTGAGCTCAGTGATGCTTTAAATGAGAGTCTTTCTGTAACATACACACTACAATAAAAGCAAGATAACTTCCATATTGAAATAAAAAAAAGTTTGCATGAATCCAAAAGTACATTAAAATAATAATTTGGCACCTAGCTAAATCTTCCTATTCGCTTTGTTAATGTCAATTGTAATTGCCAATATTTGAAAGTCCCCAAATATCCATTTGCCGTGTAACAATCAGCTCAGCAAAGGAACAAGTAATACTGCGTCCACAGCTTTAAAAAATATGTACATTTTTTTTTAAACAAGTCAACCAATCTGGATTCCTTTGGGAGAACATGCGAAATCTGAAGATTTCACAGAGAATCCAAGAAACCAGAAAACCAGACCCAGAACCTTACTTTGTCTCGCCACATCTTTTCGTAGTTTGTGACGAGTGCAGAATATAAACCCTGTGTGTACCTCTGAAAGGTGAATCATGTTGCCTTCAGGTGTAACAGCAGATTGTCATTATTGCAAATTGTAACATAAGAAATGCAGGTGTGCGAAATTGCGCTTTCAGTAGAGCTTTAAAGAAAGTTTCAACAGGAAGGCTATCTTAGAGTTCAGGAACACTGACAGTAAATAATTAATCTGCTGAAGATCAGGGGACGTATATGCTCAGGTTGAGAGCAGGCACATATTGGAATAGGCCCACAGATCCACACTGGAGAAATCTCCTGTTTTGAAAGGTATTATAACATTGAGACTGTTAATGTAGGGGGAGGACCAGCGTATATTTGCATCGTGTTTACAGCTGTATGTAAGGTGCTTCTGTATGTTCGGAACTTGGCAGCTTTTAGTGGAGAACACTTGTTGGCCTATGAATATTATGCAGTCAATCATTCTTAAATGTGCAATGTATCAAGCACCAGTGAAATCTGTGTAGGCAGGAAAAAAAAAATCTGTTTCTTATGAGTCAGACTTGAATCTGTATTTACATCAGCAAACATGCACATGTGTAAGGCCTATGCATTCAAATCTTTGTCTTGTATGTGAGACATGAAAAAGTGTATGGGAACGTATTAGTTCATTTGAAATTTTAATGTTTTGATATTCTATTAGATTCCCTTCCCCTTGTGAAGCACTCTACAATCACTGATTTTTATAAGTCCAATGTGAACTACGTTTTCATTATTATGTTTTACTGCTACACAAACCAGAGCTGCTGTTTTCTGTGTGCTGACAGGGTATCTGGAGGTGAGCTTTTTGACCGCATCGTGGAAAAGGGCTTCTATACAGAGATGGATGCCAGCAGGCTGATTAAGCAGGTTTTGGATGCAGTCAATTATCTGCACTCCATGGGGATAGTGCACCGAGACCTGAAGGTACGACCGTATTTGATATTCTTGGTGCTTCGCAGAATTCCCTGTATTTGATGTTGAAGACAAGAGAGAAGTCTCCAGTCTTACTGAAAGGGGACCATTTAGCATGTGTGAGCCATATTACATGAGCTCTCTGTGTGGATCACTCACTGTCGTTAAATGTCAGAGATTTACTTTCTCAGTAAAAGTGGTGACACTTCAGTGAGACACAAAACTCCCTCCTCTCACAAATGTCAAATCCAGGGGAGTTTGTTTGACATTTTCTCTGACATGTTAGTGCCTGTGACTGAAATGAATCTAAAATCTGAAAAATCTGATCTAAAAGTGGAAAAGCTCTTCTGGAAAAACAAAGACAGACACTGTTGGACTCTTTCTTTTTGTTTTCAGCCTGAAAACCTGTTGTACTTCAGTCCTCATGATGACTCAAAGATCATGATCAGCGACTTTGGCCTGTCAAAGATGGAGGGAACGGGTGATGTGATGGCTACCGCCTGTGGGACTCCAGGTTATGTGGGTGAGGAAGCCTTCTGAGCTCTGGTCTAAACCTGCTCTGACGTAATTAGATGCTCTAGTTGAATAAACATGACCTGATCTAATCTGCCAGTAACCACAGGTTAACCTTAGCCATCTGCTGCAGGCAAACCCCTGCACTCACATTCTTCTCCAGCCTCAGCCTCTGGGCAAAGATCGGTTCACATTTTTTCACTACATGAGTATTAGTTTGTCCGACCATGTTAAGAATGTATTTCATTGTTGCAGCTCCTGAGGTTTTAGCACAGAAGCCCTACAGTAAAGCTGTGGACTGCTGGTCTATTGGAGTCATCGCTTATATTCTGTGAGTATTCACGTAATTTAAATAAGATTAAAAACATTATGTATAAAAAAAAAGGCTAACATTTGTTTTACCACTTCACACTTCAGAAAAACTGCTCAACTTCAAACTTCATTCTTTTACTCTCTGAGACATATAGATGAATAGATGTCCCCATACGCTGATGTTAACCTGGTAACTAGCTCAGAGAGGGGATGATAACCTTATGACACAACCGCATCACCGACCAAGGAAACTTACAAACAAATCCTTTAAATCGTCTTTGTGTAGACATTTAGTCCCTTTTCCAGTCATTGTAGCATGTAGCAATGCATGTAGCATTCAATTTATTTTATTATGCTAACAGAGTTCAACTGCGACTGAGGGGTCATTATTAAGTGAAATAAAAGTGGTAAATCAAAAGTTATTGTATCGTTGGCTATTATTTTATTCTTCCAAAAATTTCAAACTGGATAACTAAGCTAAACTGAAAAATTTCAGTTTGGACCTAAGTGACACCGTGACAAATGTAATACTCTCTGAGGTCACATGACAGTGAGGTTAAAGATGTGAAACATGAAATCATGTTAAAGATATTATTCTTACGATACAACTGCGGGATCCCCCCAGCTGCTGTTCAGCCTTTACAGCTCTCACTGAAAAGTAGCTAAAAAAGCGGTGTCGCTCATTAGCAAAGAAGAAAACATTGATCTAATTAGAAAAGATGATTTTTGAGATGGAACAGTTTCCGAAGCCCTCACAAATGATGCGGGTCATTGTTGACTCATTTATACTGTTGCGCTAATTAAACACATAGCATGGATTTCTGTTGTATATCTGCGATTTGCATGTCTCCTTTTTTCTTTATCATATGAAAATGCTTTGTTTTTGTTCCCTCTTAGTCTTCATGCGGACTCTTTAATCCTCCAGAAGCATCTCCTGTTGCGTGCGATATGAAAAATCAACCTGCCAGAGAATGAGATTAGGCCATAGCAAATCCTGTTTAGATTTGGGTTAAAATTTCTAATGTCAGATGGAGGACGACACTTACATGATGGATTGTTGTTGTGTAATCCACCATCTTCATCTTCTCAGGCTTTGTGGTTACCCTCCCTTCTACGACGAGAACGATTCAAAGCTCTTTGAGCAGATTCTCAAGGCCGACTATGAGTTTGATGCACCGTACTGGGATGACATATCAGACTCTGGTGAGCTACGACGCACTGTTTGTGTTTTCATAAGAACCTGAAATAACTAAATTGCTTCAGTATGACAGTTCAACATGACAACATTACATCTTGTTCCCTTCACGCAGACAAACTCATGAAACTGTAGAAGGCAAATTGAGACAAATGGAAAAACATAAACATAAATATCATTAAATAATAAAATTGTATGCCTTTTTTGGTAAGTTTGTAGTAAGTTTGTAGAAATGTAGGCATTTATTTTACGTTTATAGCTTTAAACTAATTAGATTTTTCAACAGGACGGATTAGGGTTAGCCTAACCCTGACCTTAACAGGAGTTTTTGTGTCAGCTGATCTGAGTGACATTTATAAAATTGTATATAGACAGTAGTTGATTTCAAGAACTGAAATAGCAGAGCTGCTATTTCGTATCTGTGCCTTTTTCTTTTATAATTATTACTAAATTATTCAAATTTTTTTAACACCAGACTTAAAATAAACATTTGAATCCTTGAGTGCAGCAGAGTATGTGAGATTTTCTCACTTGGACGTCCTCTTGACCTTTTTTCAACTGCTTTCATAGCCAAAGACTTCATCAGCTGCCTAATGGAGAAGGACCCAAAGAAGAGATTCACGTGTGACCAGGCCCTTCAGCACCCATGGTGAGAAATGAACCAACACACACTGCGCCTCAGCCAGACTATCACAGGTGACCGCACATTTTGGTGCGATTAAACAACAGTAAGGCTCAGATTTCCAGGCTTACGCGTAGAGAGCATGTCCTCCCACTATCATCCGTCGCCATGGCTCCGAGCTGCAAACCCACCTCTGCCTCAGCACTGCCAGCCCTCGGGGAGAAATCTGCTGAATAGATGGCTTCCAATTAGTGGCTGGCGTCCTGAAGGATCCTTGAAGAATGTGGAAGCTCTAATGAACAATTAGGATGTCTTCCCAGGCCTGAGCCGGAGCTAACAAGAGAAGGCTGGCGTGGGCCGCTGTCTCTAGCTGAAGCAGCCAATGTGAAAGTCTGTTTGCTACTAATACGCCTTTGGGTCCCAGGCAGGTGGTCCTTCACATACGAATCTGTGCTTTGTGACACCAGTAACAGGTGTCATAACAGAGAGAAATGAGTTTCGTCGACGAGGTTTCACACACAGATATTTTGATTAATGGGACGGCGCGCAGTATAGTGTGTGACCTGCTGTAAAAACAGCGCTCCATCAATCACAGATGTTTTAGAAGAATGGAAATAAATGAAGCAAGTAGGAAAGTGGCCTGAGGATGAATGCCCAATATTTTACAGACATTAATATAAATAACTTTGCCAATGGTGTGTTTCTGTGTGATTTCATGTTATTTTTTCACGTTTTAAGAGAAATTACTCTAATATACAGGATTGCTGGAGACACGGCTCTCTGCAAGAACATACACGAGTCAGTCAGTCGGCAGATACGCAAAAACTTTGCCAAAAGCAAATGGAGGGTAAGTAGAAGATGGCATCTTTTTTTCCATACAACGTATTGCCTTTAATATGACAGACTAACGATTCTCTTTGTTTTGGAATTGCAAAAACATGCACGTCTTTTTCTTTACAGCAAGCCTTCAATGCGACAGCTGTCGTCCGCCATATGAGGCGTCTGCAACTGGGCACCAGCTTCAGCAGCAGCATCAACAGCAACAACCCGCCGCCCAACCCTCAGAGCCGAGCTCCAGCCAAGAGCCAGTCCGTGGACTGCGCCCCGCTCTCCCTGAAGAACTGTGAGTGCCACTCCAGCTGCTCTCTGTTGACATGGACATGTCCGTCTCTTACTGCTGCACTCAGCTGATCTCTGTTCACTCTGCCGCGTCCTCCGTCACGCTGATTAGTTTAAAAAAGCTCTTGAGGTGTTGTTTTCAATTAACAGAGTCAACTGGGTTAGACATGAGCCATGTGGTCACAATATGTCTGGTAGCGTTTAATTAAGATATTTTTTAAACTGAGAACTGTATTTCAAATCGAACTGTCGAACTGTTAAAAAAAAAAATCTGATTAATCTGATTAATTAATGAGTTGAATGAATTAGTTAATTTAAAAATAGGATTATGTCATCGTCCCTTTTCCCTATGTTTGTGGTGAAATGATTATTTGACTGGCAGACAATCATTATTTGCTTCTTGTATTGAAATGTGAGCATTTTTGGCCTTTCTTTGTTTAAATCAATATAAATGAATCAATAAATGTTCACGTTCTGAACCAAATTATCAGGCAATAAACTATGAAAGTAAGGCCAAACAATTATTAATTATAATATATATATATATATATATACATTTTTATGAGTGCCATTTATGGAAAAGAGTGCCCAGCTTTTTCAGAAATTATTTACCCCTCTCTTTTTTTCTTTTTTCTTTTTTTTTTTTTTTTTAAGAAATTAAGGTTAGGGTTAGGGTTAGTAACTGTACAGTAAAGTCAGAGCTCTTAGATGATGACCAGCATCCTGTATTGCCACCGTCATCCTTTTAACCTGAATGCCTCTGACTTTGGGGAAAAAAAAAAAAAGGGAACTGTTAAAATAATTCCTCACATTTCTTTTATTTTGTTCCACAGGTTCTCCTATAGCTCCAATGCCATCTGCTGTTAAGGTGTACAATCAGGACTCTGATGCTTCTTCTCCTGTTCGAGAGGAACTGCCGGTGATGGCCGAACCGTCGCGGCCTCGACCCTCCACTGTCACCGTCATCCACACTGGGACTAAATGACGCCAGGTTCCGCGGGAGGTGAGCTGGGAGACCACGGAGCTTTGAGATCGGATGAAGCCGTCCCAGACCTCGTGATTCAACATTGTTGCCCAGTTTGCCCATCCCGCACCCTCCCACCATGTTTCTGCAAACCACGGGAGGAATTTCAGGAGCATTGGCTCAGCACGGCACCCCGCTGCTTCCCCTCCCACTGCCATACAGACCTGGAAGTGCAGAGGGGCAGAGGCTCAACAGAAGTTATTGTGGAAGGCATGTTCAGCCTCGATCATGGCTGGCAAACAAACAAGCAGCTGGTCTGGGAAGTGCCACACTAAAGGGAACTAATTATTAAAGCTGCTGTCGTTTTTGACTGTGAGCATCTTGAGACAGGACGCTCCTCGGTATGGCTTGTGTAAATATCCTGCCTGGAACTGATTGGACTTGTGTTATGCAAGTGACACATAAGCTTCAAGCTGTTGGTAAATAATTGTGATATTATCTGCACTCTGAAGTTCTCATTGTTCTTTTTCTGTGGTATTTTGCTACAATGGCTCACAGACTCATATGACTCGCAACAGTATGACAGTATGTGTAATCGCTTGTTTCCAACTGTGTGGACATGGAAGGTTGGTCATGGAGTGTGATCGCTGAGAGGGCCGGTGCGTTGCACTAATGTATTGGATTATTTATTTTCTTACAACATATTGTGACTTTTGTAAGAATGCCACTTGCAGAAATTATACTGGACTGAAAAATTATTTCACTGAATTATAAAGGTACCGTATCTAATAGTTGTTACTCGTTTTATTTGATTAATCAGTCAATCTTAAAGTGACTGTGAAGTCTTACTTGACCACAGGATGGCAATCATGTATTGTCGCGATGTGATTACTTCTCAGGGATGTGCTCTGACATGAGGCTATCCAAACCCCTCTTTCGGTGCTGGGGCTGCAGGGGAGGCAATGGGGAGATAGCGGAAAAGAAAAACCTCTAAATCCTGCATACTACGCTAATGTGCCATTAGGAGAGATTGACAGTTTTCTTGAGTCCATCATTTGTAACATGTGACCATGCATCGTGCAACTCACACTGAACAGTAATTTTCCCATTAAAGGCCATGCAAAATAGATTTAAGGGAAGTGTTTATAAGTGAAGTGTGTGTTCTTGTCTGCAGTAAAAATGTGAAATGACAAATTAACCAAAATGTATCTTAATAAGGATTCCTCCCCTTGCAGAGTTGTCCTTTCAGTAGTGTACAGTCAAGTAGTCTAAATATTGTGCTTGCTCCTGCTCATGAAGTGGCTGGTCTGTAAACAGCTCACTCTCTGTTTAATCACTGTGCTTTCATACCAGCCTGTTGAATTTAGCCGGAGGACTCATTCTCCTTCTCATTCTTTCACACAGAGAAGGGAAGGGACCTGGCTTTGCATTTTCTCTGTGGTACCTCTATTTTATTTTTAAATCACTCATTTTGAATGACGGGGAGAAAATAACACTCCACCAGAACAAGCCCAACATGAAGGGCTTTGTCACTGTGCAAAATCGAAAAATGTTGTGGTGAATATCAGCATATGGACTTTAAGCCTCTATTTACTGTAAATAGAGATGTCAACAACACAATTTGCTTGGGTTTGAGTGTTTTAGTTTTGTCTTTCCGGCACCCTGGTCCCAACTTCCCACCGAAAAACAAAAAACTGACAAAAAAAAACAAAACAAAAAAAAAAAAACCCAAACTAAAAAACAAACAAAAAAAAGCACCCCCTCAGTATGCATGTGTTACATATTGTTACTGAACTGGTTTTTGGAGTTGTAGAGATTCATGTATTAAAAAGGTTTGTTTGCATGTGTCATTGCCTCTTTGATGAAGAGTAAATATCAAGTTAGGGTATGCACGTCAGTTTTTTTTTTTATTATTAGAAACTGGATAACTAAGCTAAAATATTTAACTAATGTCATTACAAACATATAGTAAACATGAGTAAGTACAGTGTATTCACACTTATGTGTGAACACGAGTGTTAAAAATTGTTATGCTTCTATTTAACCCAGGATAGTTCTTCTCTTTCTACTAAAAATGCATATTTCACTTTGGTTTGTCGGCTTCAAGTACTGAATGTTTCCTAATTGCATGAGAGTGGATTTTAAATTAACTGATGTCACCAGTTTTAAAATAATGCTGCTATTTGATGTTTCACAGACATGGGCTGTTAAGCATGCCTCAATACAATGGATCTGTAATACCAAATAAATCTGTTTGGATTTCTGATAGCGTAGTTTTATCAGACTTCATTATGAAGAATTGGCTTTAATCAATCGTAAAACACAAGTAATGGTACTGTTTGTGTTTATTTACTGTACCTTTATGTGTGTGTGAACGCCTTTTAATGTTATTTTAAGCAGAGATGACAAAAGCTTCTCAAATGTGACAATAATAATCAACTTTTTGCATTTGTGCTTGTTCAATCATATATATATATTTTTAATAGAGATTTTTATTAAAAATATTCTACATTTTTTAATCAAGCAATGGCTGAGCCACGTGACGTTAATTGCAACTCTAAATAAAAAGACTAAGTATTTGTTAATACAACACGAACATATAAAACAGAATATTTAATTACTTGTTATAAGAATCGTAATAATAATGCTTTATGACCTTTTTTATCACCTGCATCAAACACAGTTTCAGGCAAAGCAAATTAAAGACAAAAAAGAAATAAAATAATGAAATCTAATGAAAAACTGAAAGGGTTGGCAGTTATTTTATCACTTTAACAGAGCCCAGGCAGTGAGGAAATCAAACCGGTGTGAATCTGTCACAGGGGTCAAAGTCTGTGGTAAAGAGCATCACCGTGGTGATATCCTGTCAGCTCACAGCATCCCACCTCTCGTCTCTTCCTGCTCCACACACTCAGATGGTGTGACGATTGTACTCGTGGGGAGGATGCATCCCATCGTAGTGAAACTCCCTCCACTGCTCCGTGCTCTCTCTGGTCCTCTCATTTTGTTCTGAAAGATTGAAACTGCTTAAGTAGATGAGCGAGCTGGTGCATTGAATGAGCTGATCCCTTTTAGCTGCATCAGATGAAGAGTTCACATACCATCATGCTCCTCTTCAGCGTAACTCTCAAACTCATTCCTCTTCTCCTCGTGAAACTCTCTTTTCCGTTCATCTGCAGCCAAAACCAGCCTCTGCTCAGCTGCAAGCAGAGAGGAGAGTGATGAAATGACTTATAAATAAAGGAGCCTTTGGAAAGTAAATTTTCATATCATTTCGCAGAGCTGCTGCTATTGCTGAGAAAGGAGAGGTGAAGACATAAATATATGACTTTGAACTATTTTAAAATGTAAAGAAATATCATCTTTCGAAAGGTCTGACAGACAAGCTACCAAGAAGAGCTATACAGGAACAGCATTGGTCGCATATCAAATGCAGAGTTATTTAAAATCTGCTTCTCCGAGACTCGCGTCTCATTGCTTTCATATTTCTTCGTTTCTATGTTTGGAGCTCATATTAATCTGATTTGTGCTTTTATCACAAAAGCAACAAGGCTATTGAAAAAAATTATCAATGTTTGAAGCCAAAATATCTGAGCACACTTTGAAATATTTAATAAAGCTTTAAGAATGACAGGAGTGAAAAACACATTCAAGTCTGTTATGTAAATAAGTGCCAATACGACAATATTAGACATTTCGTCATAGCAGAAATCCTGCACTCAAACTGCTTCTTAATATACTAATACACAAGTAAATTCAAATGTTCTGTACTACCTGAAATGCTCATTCTGCAGAAACATTTGTCCTGTGACTGTTGTTGGTGGCATTAATAATAAAGGTCTTGGTACTGAACTTTGTCGAACTGGTATTCGTGGTAAAGCTATGATTCAGAGGCTGATTGTGTCTAAGCCACAAACACATGAAACCTAGGCGCACAAGGTGGTGGAAGAAGTTAATGACTCATATCTCAAATTCTGTCTTGATCAAGAAAGGCAGTCCATACAAAGCCCATGCGTACATTGTCTGGGTCCTGACCTACAATTAGAATGTATGTGATTGAAAGACAAAATCCAACCACAAGTGAATTTCAATTAAAACTAGTATGAGAATGCAGCCCGCGACCCGGAAACGGATAAGCGGTTGAAGATGAATGAATGAACGAATGAGACTTCAGCAGCAGCAGTTACACAATACAAGTGGATACTTTTAGTTGTCTCTGGTCTGCTGGTTTTTGCTGATATAATACCTGGATACATTAAACTCCATGGCCATAATTCCTTTATCTTTCATTGATAATCCTCTAGATCAGAGGTGTCCAACTCCGGTCCTGAAGGGTCACTGTCCTGCATGTTTTAGATGTTTCCTGCTCCAACACACCTGATTCAAATGATCTGCTCATCATCAAGTTCTGCTGAAGTCTGATCAAATCCCACTGAAACTCTCTGAATGGAATGACTGAATGAGTGACTGATTTGTCCAAGACTGCTTTTGTCTTACGTATCTCAACTTTGGCTGAGTTTTGGGAAGCATTTTTACACAAAAAATGGAATCAAGCCACTGTGATGTGGGAGTTATTTTCAGAGGAAAAATGTGTGGCACAACCTTTGAACTGTATTGCTACCAAATCCAACATCTAGCTTAATTCAGAATTGAAACTAATAATATAGATACAGAGAAGTGAAGCCAAGAACTTCAAATAGCCTCCATGTGACCTTTCTGACTGGCAAGTTCAGACATGAAGAGGACCACAGCATGCAGAAGTAGTTGCCTGTCATGTGTGGGCAGGTTAATTCCAATGAAACTCAAAGAAACATTAGAAAGAGCCATCAGATTGAATAGGAAAGGTTTAAGATCGAGATGCTAACCTTTTGAAAGTCAGGTCCTAACCTTTGACCTTTTAAGGGGATTCCCTGAACAAGCCTGTGCGCGCAATGTGAGGTGGAGCTCAGCCACCTGGCTGTAAATCATTTTAATCCTTGTAAGTTTTACAGAGCACTTTTCTGATTGGTTTTTTTGACCTGGAGATGAAAAAAGTGGAATGGGGACAACAGTAGTCCATTTTTATTTTGTTAGCTCTTCCAGATGTTTTTCTGTTGTTGTCAAAATTCCCCCATATTTATACCGCTCTTTCTCTAGCTTTGGTTAATAAATCTGTCAAATATTTTCCTTTGCAGTCATTATTCTGCAGCACAGGCTCTTCAAAGTCAGCACAATATATTAGTCTCTCTTTTAGTAGTTGGTTTTTCTCTGACCCCGCTTTGCCTGTGTGTCGGCACATTCCTCATTCAGCTCCCAACCGCTCACCCACTCACTCGTCCATCTCAGCCCTTTCACTGTGTTCTTGGCTTTGTGTTCAATTTATTCCTCCTTTACAGACGGTGTCTTGTTGTTGTTACAAGCACACAGCCCTGCAGCATGTTACATAACTTTTATTCAGAGCTGCAGTGACAGCGTGTGCTCTCACCTTCCTGTTGGCGGGACAGTAGGTAAGCGAGCTACTAAATCACCCAAGAATGTCAAACACGGTGCTGTGTGTGAATTTTCTCTGAACGTTCACTGAGGATATTGACAGCTCTACGCTGATGCGAGTGTGTTTGAGCTCCATGCTGGCCCGTGACTCCTGCTGTAGCCTCCGGCACAGGAGGCAGAGCTGCTGTGGGACCAGACAGGTCTGAGGTGGTCCCTGGTCAGGTCAGGTCCAGAAAGCAGTTAACAGCTGCTGGCTGCCACAGTCATAAAAAAACATTCAGACAGCAGTAAACCTGTTTCTCTGACCGTAAATTTAACGGGTGATTTTTATCTATTACTGAGTACCAAGCTAAAGGTTTTTGAAATGAGAGAAATAAGTCCATCACTGGGGTAATACAGTACAAACACAGAAGAGTCCTGTAGACTTAGGTGTTGATAAAAGAGCACAAGTAATTCATATTATAAAGAAATGTTTGGTTTCTTTGTAAATGCTAATTTCTTGAAAGTGAGACCTAATGATTTAATGGGAATAAATGTCTTTCTCATGAATCATTTGTCAGCTTGATGACATATGATGATACCCATTCTGGCGTAACTGTATAAATCAGTATGAGTGAAGATCTGAACTCACCACTGATCTCGTCCTGTGACTTTACCCCCCGTCTCGTGCGTCTCCTGAAGAAATGTGATGCATCGGCCTCCTTCATGAAAATCCCCCTCGGTGGAACTGCAATGGAAGCAGGAGAAGTTTCGGTTCTCAACATGGCGGGTGGAAAAACAGAGGATGAACAACAGATGAGGTGCAGCTGATGCAGACCCTCACCTTGTGGATCTTTAGCGTTGCCTGTGCTGCTCAGCACAGCTGCAGAGTCGGCCTCTGGAGGCACTGCATCAAAAAGCAAAGCATGAAAAGCACAAAATCTAAGCCTTCATGCAAACCTCTCCATGGAAAACAAAGGAACCAGACTGCTATCAGAAATGTGTCTAAACAAGAAACTCCTCATCCATATGCAAATTAAATGCAACAACAACAACAACAACAAAAAAAAACTAGATCCAGCAATTCTCGGCAACAGACTCACAGGACAGTGCAACAAACAGAGTGAGGAGAGCCAGGAGGGTCACATATGTCCAGGACATCTTTAGCTCTGTGTCTGACCCGTTGGGATTCAAGCAGTGACTGAGACCAGGAGGGAGAAAGGTGAGTAAGAAGCGCGTGAGAGGTGAAGTGGGAGAGATGAGGTATGTTGACCGCCTGTCAGAGGAGAGAGGGAGTGACCAAGCAGATCTGATAAGCTGGAGAGGGGACAGGAGGGTGATGTGGGTTCGGATTTGAGCTTACATTTTTGTCATTAAGCGTTCCCCTGAGGTGCCAGTTCATGTGAACTTAACATTTACTTTATGATGTTGTTCTCGTAGTCATGGAGGAGAAAACTTAGGGCTCAATATGGATATGACACCACAGGCTAAAAATGCAGAACTCACCTGGTTAATATCTGGACTCACTTGAGAGAAAATGGATGACAGACAACAAAAACATTTACATTTCTGTAAAAAGATAAAGTGACTTGAAAGAAGCCCTGGGAAAGAAGAGCTGGGGTTTTTTTTTGCCAAATGTCTTCTTTGGAGCTGAAATGGGCACCTAAACAAGGCCACTCTCTCTGCTCCTGAGTGCAAGAAAATATGCAGCCATCTGTTTGCTTGAGTTTTTTCCCAACTGAATTCTGGCCGTGCCCCAGAAACCTTAAATTGTTTTGTGGGACAGTCCAAGGAGAAAGGAGTTGAGGGAGGGGTGTGAGAAAAAGTATAGTGAGAATGTTTTGCTCAAGTAAATGAAAAGAAACATGTAAGAGGAGGAAATCGCTCTTATCTGCACAGAATATGATGTTTTAAGAGAATGGAGATGGTTAATGCAACAGAACTTGCGAGGTTTTAACTGACAAGATGATTTCTAAGTTAGGCCAGAGTCCCAGGAATGGATTCGTTTTTGACATGAAGCTGAATGCAGAAATTTGAAAATTATGTCTTCATATACTGATTTACAATAATTCCCAATAATATACCATCACTTGTAAGAGGCTAAATTTACATTCAACAAGTTTTAACATCGCATGTCTATATGAATAACCTGTTGATGAATTAATTAAAAGGTACAATTATATCATTTTAAATGACAATGTTCTATACATATTTACTACATCTAAACCATAGGTTTAAGCAGCATTACCATTAAATAGCAAAGCTAGATCGGGTTAAGTTGGAAGAAGATGTCTCATGAGAAGGAAAAGAACAGCTGGTGGTGACTGAAAGTAACCCAGCTACGGGGGTATGATATGTTGTTGCTAACCTACTTCTGACAGCAAACTCCAAATAAATTAATAATGTAAATAAACTTAGGTCCAATTTATTTTGTGATTCTCAGGCTGAAGTATCCGGGAGTGGATTTAATGACGTGAGCTGCTGGTAAACACAGTAAAATCCTGTCAAAGATTTGTTTTACATTCTCATCATTACAAAATAACTCTGTGGTTATGATTTATTTGAAAAAATATTGCTGAAGACGGAAACTCAAAGTTGTTTTAATTGAAAAGGCCTGTTTTTCATACAACCTTGGAACAACATTGTAGCTCAAACTATATCACAGATAAGGAGCTGCTGTCACAAAATGAAATATAATCATATGTTAATTGACGATCTGACATTAATTGACCGTATATATCTTTAAATGTCATGTATGTGCGTCTTCGTTTGTTGATTGTTTGACCTCAGGGCCAACATAAATTGGCTCCTATCAATGTTAATCCCTGGCATTACTAGCTTTATAAATAAAGTGTGATGGCTGAAAAAAATTTTTTGACTTTCTTAAATCTAACAGTGGAGCCTGTCATAGTGAAACCTTCATACTGCGGAACGTGTTGGAAAGGTGTCTTAACATGTTGAAACTTGAGACGCCAGTCTTTCCTCACAATGAACATTTATTTCTGACTAGCATTGTAACCACAGCAGATTCAGTCATTTGTAAAAGTGTGACAAAGATTGATGCTGCACAGGCACCTCTTTTACACTGATGACTCCGGTTTCTGATGATGCACACTCAGCTGACAGTTTAATAGGTGGCAGCAGGTCAACACCATTCTCCCATTAACACGCTCCTGCAGTGAATCATTTCCTCATTGAGGTCGGCATTACAGACATTGTTTTGGAAAATTACTGATTCTTCTGTATGATCATTTTATAGGATGACATTATGATGACAAGTGGTCCTATTATTTCATCCACCTCATTCATTCATCAAACTGAATAGAGGATGTGAAGAGATACTGAGGCCACATCTCCTGAGAGCTGTTCCCACCACTGACACTAGTCTAATGGGCTTCTCTCTGTTTTTCTGTATGTTGTGGGGGAAATGAAATATACGTTTGCAACAGTGTTTGGTTTAGTTCGATAGGTAGACTAATGATTTCAGTGGAGTGTATCGGCCCTCCAGCAGGGGCCGCTGTGGGGCCGCTGTGTCGGCCTCTGTGCCGCCGCCCGGAGCGGCAGTGGGGGGCGCTGCTCCCCCGCTGACAGGGACTTGACACGGCTGTGGTGGCAGGCGGGCAGGCGGAGAGAGGACACGCTCAAATCAGCCAGTGATCGCCGCCGTCCGCCTCACACTGACATGGTGCCTCCGCTCTGAGGACGGACCCGCAGCGGAGCTCCGACTCTCAGCCGGCAGGCGAACTTTAAGACCCGCGGAGGAGCCATGCTGCCGGTCGGTACAAGCCCCGGATATCAGCGACACTGAGGACCAGAAAGTAGCCGCCACCAGCCGAGACCACAAAGAAGAAGAAGAAGAAGGAGGAGGAGAAGGAGGAGAAGTGGTCGCTGCCGGGTTTTCTGTGTTTTTTTTTTTTCACGCTCGGAGGGAACGACGGCATCCGGCCTGAGAAGAAGCTCCGAGGTCGGGGACTCCGGGCGGAGCACCGCGCCTCGTTTCTGGTGAGAGCCCTTCACGGTTGTCGGCGTAGTTAGTGTGGATTCACCGCAGAGAGAAACTGCGGCGGCCGAGTCCGTCAACATTTCCACCAGCATGGGTTTGATAACAAAAAAACACGCTCGGTGTCAATGCAGCGGTGTTTCCTTCACACCGGTCAGCGGCCGCAGTGCCCCGGCTCAGGGAGGTTACGGTCCACCGCTTTGGCCCGCGCGGGTTAAACATTTGTGTCAGTTGTTGTCAGATATCAGCCGGAGCAACACAAACAGTCGGCCGGCGGGTTGTCGCCTTCTCCGTGTATCATCTTCCATATTTTGCTACCAAAACATTCACTGACCCACATTTTTAAAAATGTCCTGTCCTTCTGCTCTGAATATTTTCACCATCTACTTCAGAAACAACTGTACCAGTCTGTGAACTCTCTCTCTCTCTCTAACACACACACACATACACACACACACACACATACATACACACACACACACACACACACACACACACACACACACACACACACACACACACAGAAGTAAGAGTTTAAGCTCTTTCAGCTGCTGTAGGTATGGAGTCCAGGACAGCCTGCTCAGGGAACAGAGAGACTCCTGCAGCTTCTAGGATTGCCAGCTTTCAATGAAGTCTTGTTCTTGTTTTTACAGGGAGTTAACGTGTGTGTGTGTGTGTGTGTGTGTGTGTGTGTGTGTGTGTGTGTGTGTGTGTGTGTGTGTGTGTGAGAGAGAGAGAAATGTCCAGAGATGAAGACGTTTTTCTAGATGGGCGATTCTTGTGGTGAATTGATGAGAAAGTTCATTTTGGTGTGAGAACACCCTTGGGCTGATGTAATTACAGATTTGTCGTCCTCCCATCATGTTTCTTTTATAGCTGCTGTCACTGATACTGTATTATCTACGCTTCATTAGGTATCTGTCTCACACTAACGCAGACTATTGAAACCTGGAACGAATCTCTCTTTGACAAACATTATAATAGTCAGTCTGCTGACTTGAGTTTCACTGAGATTTGTTTATAGCATCTCTAAAAAACATCCCGAACAGCCAGGTTGAATTTTTAAGCAGTGTAACTAAAGACATTAAATTATTATCTTGGCCGAGCTTACAGTTTTAAGTTAAGTATTGTGTTGATGTTGAATGTCTGGCCCTGTTGGTCAGTGCTTATAGTTCATAATGTTTTGCGGATGTCTGAATAAAAGAGCTGTCACTGCACTTTGACCTGCACATTTCTTCTGAGCAGCTTTTCAGTTGTTTGATGGCTACAAGCTGGCGAGCTCTATTGCCAAATGTTTGCCATTCGGAATTTTCAGGTGTGTCAGCTTTCAGGATCGAACCACCTGATGCCGAGCCCTGTAGCTTCAGGAGTGCAGGGAGCTGCTGGGGCGGGGGAGGCCATGTGCCCGTGTGTTGGTTTGACATGGGGCCGTTCCCTTGGTGAAGGCCTTGGGGGTGGTGAGAGCAGGGTAACCTGACCTACTGTGAAACAGCTGTAGCTACGTCGTGCTGATCCCTTGAGTCCCAGTGAAGATCAGATGATGGTCCAGCATGTGATGGTGTGCGCAGGTTTACATGTGAAGGGATGTGTTTTTGCCAGAACTTCATACTCAAATTAAGACCGAATTTCATCAACTTTATTTTGAATTCCCTATTCCCTATTGCCTATTCCCTAATGCAACTGTGGGCTCTTTCTGTGTATGTGTGTGAGCTCATGTTTAAGCGGCAGGCTAAGACAGCTGGCTGAAGGTTAATGTGTCACCACTCTCTGGAGAGCAGCTGCTATGTCACAGGCACCTCTCCTGTCTATAGATAGCCATGAATACAAACTCTTTTCTCTGCTGCATTAACATAAGAACGCCCGAACCAGCATTCAGCGCCGTCCTATCACATGTGGTAGCCCCATATGGGGGGGGCGGATGTTGTTGCTTGCAAGTTTTCCCGCTGTCGCTCCCAGATTCTCTATCTCCATCTGAATGTGGAAATGCCTGTTGGTAAAGTCTCCACCCCCCACCCACCCTCCAGCCTTGAGCCAACTGGCTGAGAACCTGTTTGATTGAGTTATACAGTAATAACTAACGCCACATATCTGGGTCGTCATCTGTGGTATTAATGTCTGAAACAGGTGAGGGACAAATATTGCCCATTTTTCCCATCACTCTTGGCAGGGTTTGCAGGAGCTGTCTGAACACTTGTCTGATCTTTATTTGGAAACAGACGTACTTAAACTGTCATCCATACCAACGTTATGACAGCCCGAGTGGTTTCACATTGTTGAGATGCATCAAATGTTTTCTAATTAGGTGTACAGTGGTTTAATAAAAAACACGTTAGATCTGTTTGTTTGAGTTTTTAATTGACAGAATTTGGAAACATCCAGGACCCCGCAGCATCAGCTCAGTGGGGTTCTCTAATCAGGCACTGAGAATATAGACTGCTTTTCAACAGCTTACAATGCATGTCACGTCCTGTCTGAATCGATTTTCCATTTTTATTTAAATCTTCAAGAGTTTCTCTCTGCTCACTGTTTGGAAAGAACAATGGGTTTTCCCACAATATTTCCCTTTTTCTTCTGCTGCATAGATCAGTAGGATAATAAAGACAGGAACTGAAATGATGGATTAATGGACACACACACAAAAAAGAAAAAAAAATAGTGGTTGATGATTGATTGATTACTTGGCTTCTACATCTTTGGTATTTAGTTTTTTTTCTTTTGCAATTTAGCAACATCACTAATGTGTTAAAGTTGGCAGCTGATTGATGTAACATCTGTTTATATATCTTAAAACCACAATAATGTTTTCTCCCAAGATATTCTTGTTCTGACTCAGAATATAAAGTGAAATATTTACACCCAAGAAGATAAAACTATGTAATATTTGGGACTTTATTGCAATAAATCAATTAACAGCTGTTATTTGAAATTGTTCACTCACATGTTTGAGCTTCATAGTAACATTTCACTTTCACTAGTTATGTAGCTGAAAAGTATTTAATTATAAAAACAATCTTCCATGCATTGCAAACATGTGGTATGTGTAACTGTGACTGGCATACAGGTGTGTGCAATGACTACAAAGTCTACTGTAAACTGCTTGTGTTTTGAATTTTGATATGGGAACATACATTGTGATGTATTAGACAGGAGTCTGCGCTGTGGTTCCCTTTTAACAGTTGTGAAAGGCTCTCAGGACCTGCCTGGGCTGCTGGTGCGAGGATGAGAGCAGACACACAGGCAGCGAGGGGAAGGCTAATTGTCGCTCTCTCAGATGCTAATGCTCTGCTCTCAAGCGCACACCAGGTGACTTGACTCAGATCAGACAAGTCTGTGCCTGGACGACTATCTTTGTAATGAGCCAAACAGAAGTCTGTGATAATCATGGGGCCTTTTATCTTGAATAAACACGGCTTTATTATCTGAATATAACATTGAGAAAAAGGAGTAGCAGCAATATTAAGAAGAAAGATTAATAAGCCTATCTGTCACAATTCACTCAGGTCTTTAATCTCGTTCCTGTAAAGTATGAGTGGGCCTTGATTTTCTTTTTTTAATTTAATTAATTTCAAAGTCATTGTTAATCTTCTAATCAGGACATTTCTGGAGGGAAATCCATTTTTTAATTAACAGCAATTCTTTAATAAGACATTCAAAAACTAAACTTTGCATTTCAGTCAACCTACAACATAGTGTTCTGCGCGTGAGTGTGTACATTTACTGACAAATGTCTGACACAGTCATAACACCACTTAAAGTGATTTGGTTCAGTGTCCACAGTAATAGTGGCAGTGGTGAGTTGATGATTCAGTTGTGGCCTCTATAGTTTTGAGAATGGATCATTTTAACTCCCTGATTGTGATCAGGCCATTGAGGTGTTGAGGGTCTAAACAACAGCCTCAGTGTTTAGGTGTCTGGCATTAGCTGGGTGCGTCACTGTGTCGCTGGTTTCTCCCTAAAGGTAAATGTTGCATCTCATAAAACCACATTAATTCCTTCTGGCTCTGGCAGAGGTTGTCTTTTTCCAGATTAGATGAGCCACAAATCACCCTGAAACCTGTGTGTGTGTGTGTCAGGTCACGCAAGTAATGAGAAGATCTGACCATGATTTTTAAGGATTCACAAAATGATTAATATTAGACTATATTAAGATTAAACATACAGATCACAAAACCCAAGAAGGGCTCTAGAACAACAGAACAGGGAAAGGAGCAAATTCAGTCATTTTAAAGGCTGAAAGCATCAACTGTTGTGAAAAATGAAAAATTAGTCAGTCGTCAACACAATATGAATATTACACTAAATGCACAATTGAAAATTACCTTAAATGCAGGAACAACACATAAATGTGTGTCCTTGAGTAACAGAATGATACCACAACTCTGCAGATACCAACCTGCAGTTTTGAACCTGGCCGTTTACTATCTGACTGCAGGTCACAGAGAAGACTTAAAGAGGAGCATGCCTGTCACTCAAGCTGCCGTAACCATGGCAGCAGAGTTAATCAGCCAACGTTGAATCTTATTGCCTCTGAGAGCTGTGGCTGTGCGTCACTGGTCTGGCCTGCCCTGCTCTGATCACAGGCCCTGGCTGAGGTGCCTGCAGAACACACACACATGCACACCAGCTGTCTGTCACCACTCGGCCCTGAGGACGCAGGTGACACGTGCGAAAGGCACGAAAGCAGGCTGAGGAAAGAATGAGCGTCAGTGCGGCTGGAAAAGAGTTCAAATATGATGAGAGCCTTTGTGTCCTCAGCTACGATGAGGTTCAAACAAGTCTAACTGCTGAAGTAAAGCCTCACCTACTGCAGTGTGTGCAGGGAAAGGCGTGGGGGCGGCATGCCTGGTTGTCATGCTCAGCGCTTCTCTGTTCAGCACGCCGCTACCTCCCGCGTCTGCTCAGAAAGTGCACAATACAGCCTTTATGTAAGGCCTCCATAATGGAGCCAGCTACTTCACTCATGTCCTTATTGTCTTGGCCAGGATGAGAAAAGGCTGCTCTTTAGAAAAGCAAGGCTGAGCTCACCCATGATTCATGCCAACAGTTACCCTTGTTCCCTGTCTCTTTCTGTGAGTGAAGCAACCGGGGGGAGGAGAGTTGGGAGTTTTCTAGGACCCCTGTCAAACTGAAACTCAGCGATGTTAGGTGGTTTACTGGAGCCTGGAGGGGTCATGGAGAGGTGGTGACCTTGCTTTCCTGTTTCTGTGTGTGGCCCAGAAAGCAGTCACACAGTAGCTGGGATGGTGGATGTGGTTTGATTGGTTTATTTGGCAGAAGTGGAACAATTGCAGACATTTCCGCTGTCATGTTTGCTTGTGTTGGTGTGCTGTGGGGGAGGCGATTCCTCACAGGAGCAACTGTGGTCTTACCATTAATGTAGCCCTCTTTGCATCATCAGCACAGCAGGAAAAAGGCAGAATCTATATGAAGCATATGTCAGTTGTCACCTCTGCAGCATCCTTAACTCAGCCCCCCCCTACTGTTTATCCTGCATCCCCCCCATATATCGTCTGCTTACTGTGCTGCCAGGGAAACAGACATGGGAAATGCACCTAAGCATACAGCTGAAGATATAGAGCTGGTCTGGTACTGTGAAAGTGGTGTAGTGGCAGATGCTGTAGGGGATAAAAACATAGTGGTGTGGCAGGGGGGCAGCTATAGGGTGTGCTGTCTCCTGCTGCGCTCTGCATTTTCAACATGGAAAAAGCAGCAGGGTTGCCGTGGAAACAAATCCCGAATCAGTGCGGTGCTCGGACCCTTCCACTCCAGTCACCACCCCTCCTTCCCTCCTCTTCCTCCTCCTCCTCCCAGCGGGCCTGGAGCTCAGACTTCAATCCAGCCTACTTAAGAAAGGGAGGCTGAGGCTCGGAACAGGGATCATGTCCAAAGCACCCCACTCAATCCCAGAGCAGGAATGTGGGCCAGTGAATGGGGGCGCACAGTGGACCACCCCCCCACTCCCCACTTTCTGCTGCTGTTCTGTACACTGTGAGTTTCCATGAAGCCTTCAGAAAGTGATTCATATCAGCCCAGTGTGCTGGATAAGAGGAGGTCATATCCAAGTTATAACATCCACGGTCATTATCGGATCTTAAATATCTCCAAGGAAACTGGGGAGAGGTGGACTGAAAAAGTCAACAGCAAATTGTCAGTTTATACCAATTGGTTTGATATAAATGTTTCTGTAGGTGTGTGAATTGATAGAAATATGATGTGAAGTGCACATCAAAATATATAACACGGGTCTAGTTATTTTTAGACATTTTAACATGGAAAAATCGCATATTAGCACAAAAAATGAACAAGTCACATTTAAGAAGTGGGAACAAGAACGTGTTAGATATCTTTGCCTGAAAAAAATCAACTGGAACACTTTTTGATGTGTGCCTTATCTCCATCACCCCATAACTGCTGGAGAAATTGTTTCCACTCAGCTATGACTGTGCTGTCTCTCCCCCCTGGCTGTGTTTCAGATCTGCTGCAGGATTGTGGGTAACGCTGAGAGCTGCTCAGTCGATGACTGCTTGCCTGTGCTGGAGCTGATGTGTCATGACGAGGCAGAGCTGACTGATGTGAAGCTACTGTGACAGTTGATTGGATGTTCTGCTTGTCTTAGTGCTTGTAATAATTTGACTGATTGTTACTTGACTAATAGCACACAGAGGAACAAATTAAGATGAATGGTGTGGCGGACAAGATAGTCATTTTAAAATATACTTTCTGACCAGTCTCAGATGAAAAGTGAGGCTGTGACTGAAAAGAGTCTTGTGCCTTTTACATGAAGGAGGTGGGGACACTCAGAAAACAGGTCACAGCTAGTCTTGGGGAGTGTTACTGTATGTGAAATCTGATGAATTGTCTCAGGTTGTGTCACTGGAGTCGGCGTGGGTTGGATCCGTAAATGACAGAAATCAGGAGGCAAGCAACACACCCCTGCAACTGCTCCACATCTCTGCTTGAGTTTCAGAATGAGATGCAGTTACTAGCGTAATGCACCTGAATGCACTCTGTCCCAGCGGTCTGTTGTTCATTTGCATTATGGGTAATCTTAGAAGCATGCATGATGTGGCTCTGCTGCATTGATTTCTTTTAGATGGTTTCTTTTTAAAATATTCACCCTGAGTGCTGAAGGTGTGGGAGTGCAGAGTTAAACTGGTGAATTTCTTTTCTCACATCAGTTTTTCTGATCGTCGTATCGGCATATCCAGATATTAGTTTGACTGAGTTTCTGACCATGGACAACACGTTTTTGCCTTTCTGACAATATAAAGAAGAGGAAAATGTGTGGTAAACATTCCTGACTGGAACCAAACGAGGAAGATCATGGTCCGAAACTGAACCGGTAACTGAATCCAGGGACATTCCAGTTCAGATTTTCACTGCCCTATGAAAGTGTCAATGATGTGAATATTGTGTGAATTTCTCCTCTGCAGTTTTAACTGCTCCTGCTCTACGGTTTCACATTTTTTCTTTGCACTGTCCCAGTTTGCTTTGGATGGCAGCCCAGTTCAGACATGCGGCTGCTGCTGTCCACTGTGTACAGGGAACAGGCTCACAGCCTCAAAACACTCTGTGGACAAACTTTTTAGAGAAGCCACTCTAAGACGATACAGGAGTCGGATGGCCTAATTTTCACCCAGATTTTTTTTTTTTTTTCAGTTGTTGATTTCACTGAGTTTTTCTTGTGAAATGAAAGTTTTGAACTGAAGTCACCATGGTTTTGAAACCACTTTTGTCTTCCGATAAACTGCAGTCGTCATGTTTTAGGCTCTTATGTTGTATTTTTCCGTGCTCTATAATCAAAAACAAAATTTGATTCATTTAACAAAACAAATGCCAAGCATTTATTTTCAGCATTTCAAATATGAGTATTACATGCCAATAATATACTACAGATATTTTGAGATAAGAGTTATTTTGAGATAAGACTTATCTCAAAATATGTGTGACTACTTTATTTTATAAAATCACACAGGTAAAAAAAAAAAAGTGTCTATTGCCAACATGAAGTCAATGTTCAGTCATACTGAAGACAGATCTACAGAGTCGAGCCGTCTCTTGGCGTTAGGAGAGATATTTGGAAGACAAAAATCTGCTGTCACTGGGGAATCATTGAGAGGCATTGAGCCCCCAGGGCTTGCACTGCTCATGTGTTTTCATGTCTGGTTTTACTCATCGTTGTCATCATCATCATCACCACCATCGTCACAGACAGACACAGGTCCAGGCTTGCAGTTGTAGTAGAGTCATGATCACAACACATTTAGGTCACAGGGAGAGGCTGCTCGTAATCTGTTCCTGTCAAACATTCCCAGATATCTTCTGTCAGGAGTTGAAATACTTTCACTCAAATTCTCTCTCTCTCTCTCTCTCTCTCTCTCTCTTTTTCTCACGCACGCACACGCACAAACACAAATACAGGCTCTCACACTCAGTCACTCTCATGCACTCAGTAAATGCAACTGGAATGTGTGATGTGGACTCAATGTGGCCCAGACTAGTCCTCCATTCAGAAGCAAATCCCAGGTTTAAGATTTGCTTTTATAGTTTGCTGTGCCAGGGACTGTACTCTAAACTCGGCCGCAAGAATCTCTCACCAACTCGTCATGTTTTCCCAGGGCAAAGAATGCAAAGTAACGTGCCTGAATGAGCTGAGTCATATTAAATGTCACAGAGCTAATTGGTCCGTCTTTGTTTGTTCCCTCAGTGTTGATCGTGAATCATGACTGTAAAAGGATGAGATGTATTCTTTTTAGTTAAAAGAAGTTCATGTTAGTCATCCCTTCAACTTCCAGACTGCGGGAATACTCTTCTGTGACCAAAATAATAACTTAGTTTTTTTTACTTGACACAAATTTTTACCTCAACTCAAATACATTTTTTGTGTTTTGTCAACCGCAGGCCTCCCCTACCTGAGAGCTCAATGGAGAAGATGAAGCGGTTCAAGAGGCGACTCTCTCAGACGCTTCGAGGCAGCCACACCATTGACGAGTCGCTATCTGAGCTGGCCGAGCAGATGACCATTGAGGAGAATGGTTTGAAGGACAGTGGTGAGTTTTACAGCAGCGACTGCAGATGTTTACATGTATGGAGAGATTCATGGATGACACTGACCCCGTGACAGCCGTCACGTTTTCAGCTTGTCCGTCCGTCCGTCCGTCTGTCACATTCTTGTGCAGGCAGTATCTAATGACAATTGAAATGTGACATCTCTGTAACAGATTAAAGGAGTTTCTTCAGATTCACTCACATTCAAGTATCCACAAATTCAAATTTGGGGCTCAAAGGTCACAGTAACCTCACAAAACACATATAATACACATTTATTTAACTACATTTAAGACTGTAATTATGACTCCAAGGGTTTAAGAAATTTACAACCACAGGTGGTACAGCTAGCATTGCTGTAGAAATTTACAGCTGTTTAAAAACATGCAGCTTTGAATGCAAGAAATTCCAGTTACATGATTGAAGCTATTTTAGAAGGGCGTTGATTCATCGTCACTGTTATTTTGACAGCTACAGCTCTGAGAAATGTTCCTCTTTATGATAATAATGTTAGATAAATTATGACACAGGTAAACCCGTCTTTACCAAAGCTGTAAGAAAAACTGAAGATTATAGACTTCATAAAGTCTGGACTGATGTAGTACTCAGAGTTGCATTTAATTAGTCTCTCAATTGATTTTCAATATTGACGAATTAAGTATTAATATTACACAATAAAACAAATTGTAGTACTGTGTGGATGAGTTAATAATTTCTGGCAGATTCCTGTGGGTGCTAGGGATTCTGATGTTGATTGACTTATTTCTGCATCAGTGAATAAATAAGGTACTTGACAGTCTAACTACTGCATTTGCAGAAAAGTGGTTCAGGGGTTGAGTGAAGGTTATCTGACATGAAGAGTGGAAGGAGGATGTCAGGACATGTGAAGGATAAAGCAATGAAATCCAAGAATTCATATCCAAACACCAGACCAACATGTAAGACATTCAGCACAGTTATGTATGCTGCAGTGGAATTTATTACAACTAAAAAGCCAAATCCAAAGTCTATCTCATACTGACCCAGAATCAGAAAGGTATACAGTACAGGCCAAACGTTTGGACACACCTTCTCATTCAAATGAATAGGAAAGCGTGTCCAAATTTCTGGCCTGTACTGTACTTCTGCTGAATGGTTTATTTTAGATCTCTAACAGTTGTAATTTCTTAAAAACCACAACAGAATTAACTTTTGCACTGATAAACCTTTGGAGATCCTTAAACCATTGAGCTCTTAACAAAAAGTGTTGCAACTCTTTCCACTTCACAACTTTGACTGTGGTCAGTCTATGTGTTGCACTCATCTGCTCACACATTGCTGTTCACACTGTACGTGGCTATATCATTCATCTGGAGCCAACTGAAGGCTGTGGCCTTCAAGGCGTCAAAATAAGGCAGGGCGCCACATCACCTTATCTCTGCTGATATTCATGAACTCTGTAGGAAGCAAGAAGGCAGCAGTCCTTGGTGTGCCACCACATTGTTGCCATGGTGCTCATGGTCTGGAAACATTCTAGGGTTTCCATGACATCACCACGGCGACTTGGATGGCTTGGTAAAACCAGTCAGGCATCTTGATGTCTCCCACCCCTTTTTTATGTTTTTTATTTTTGCATCTTTCAGCTCCTCTTCGTCTCTTTTGGCCTCGCTGAGCTGCTTTCAGACTTGTCCTCAGTTTCCTCTCATCTTTTGTCCAAAGAAGAAGTTTTTTTTCTTCCCCTTCTTCAATCAAACAGATCGTCTCGTCCAAGCAGCCCCCCTTGCCACCCCCCACCCCCCCTCTCTGAGAACTAACTGGGCTTTGTAAAGAGCTTTTTGTGTGGTGATTAACACCAGGTTTGGCCAGAGTGTTCTGTGCTTAGTGAGTGGGGACACAGAAACATAGTGTGTGTGTGTGTGTGTGGGTGTGGGTGGTTGGGTGAGGGCATTTTAGCAGTCCGTGTAACATTTAGTGGGGTAGAGAGTAGACTGAATGGAGTGGCCAGATGAGATGTGATCTTAACTCAGATTGGGGAATGCATTTTGGTCCTGATCTGATTATATAACACAAATAACTCCGGCCAGCGACAGAAGCAGCTGCACAGAGATAAGAGAGGTGGCATAAGGACCTGGGTATCACATGGGGGCTGTGTACTTCTGTAGTTTCACAGGCAATCTAGGAAATGTTTAATATACAGCGCTAAAGTTGCTAAAGTTTGGAGGATAGTTGGGAGAAAAAAAATCCCTTTTTTTATTTTTAAAGTGGCTGACTCCACAAGTTTGAAGATAGTTCGTTACGATTCTAGTTTTATGTTTGGATTCATTGTTTTACTGAAAAGTAACAGCTGCCTGATGGCGCTGGGTGATGAGATGAAACATCTAAACTTCCTGAAGCTTTTGCACACTGATGCACTTCCAAGTCCAGACAATGTTGCTGAGTGCAAAAAAAAAAAACATATACAAAAAATAAATATAGGACATACATAATATGCCAACTTTAGATTTTTGTGGCATCTTTGCTGAAACTGGTAACACAGTGAAACCATTTGTTACGGACCGTGTAGATACATGATGATGTGAAACCCTGTGAAGTGCATGTCTTATTTTCGTTCCTCTGGCATGTTCCTGTTGAAGATATATGTGACAGATAACACGTAGTTGCTTGAAAATCAGGGCCAGTGGCTGATGGCAAATCATTAAGGGCGGCATCAGTCTAAATAGGTGTAGGAAGGGAAGCAAAGCAAAGCCAAGACGATAGTCACTGAGCCAAGATTTACTGTTTTAACTGTCATGGGAAAATCTAAATCAAAATATTGGCAATATGATTTCGTCCAGGTCTCTGTCCACTGTCTAGGATGCTCTTGTAATAATATATTTTTTTTTATTTTCAGATTTGGCCCGATAAAGTCAACCATACGTAAATATAAGTGTATACATGATTTTTAAATTTAAAAAAATGATGTAATAATTGATCAGAAATCAAAAATCATTTGCACTCATTTTTTAAAGAGACCCTGATTCCAGCTCCTCAAATGCAAATATTTTATCTTTTATGATAATAAACTGAATGCCTTTTGAGTTTTTAATCAAAGAACAAGTCAATACATAAATTGATAATAAAAACAATAGTTGCGGGGCAATTCATTTTGTATTGTGGTATCAGTCCTTATCTGCTAAAACAGATTTACTGTTTAGAGGATAAAGTGAACTGGAAGACTAATCCGATACCTGACAAATCGAAGTGCTTCACAATCACATTAATGTAAAAATCATTACAATAAAAATCAGGTCTTTCTCATCTGCCAGTCCTGTTCTCCGCTCACTAGCCCAGACCACTCAGCCTGTTTGCATATTTGGCTGCTGGTTTCATCGCTTTCTAAAGCACAAAGAACTTAGAGTGTACTTGAACCTTGACTGTCTGTGACAAATAGCATTTTGACCACATATGTAAAGTTCAAGTTTGTCTAACAGTCACTGATGTATATGCTTTGTAGTCATCTCTCTTATCTCTGATGGAATTATTGACTCGGTTGCCTTATGTCCAGTCCTAATCCCCATTGCCCTTGCTGCATGTGTCCTATAGTATCCTTCTGTCTGAGCTCCGTCCTGCTAAACTGCTTCTCTGGGGCTCACGATTGCAGTCGATATTTCAATAGGTGTTGCTTGTACAGAAAAGATCCTTTCCCACTCTCTTGGCTCCTCTTTTGGTTTTTGTCAACTTGCTTCTTTGTCAGACACTTTCTGCCAAGACAAACTATACAACATGGACCACAAGGCATTTTGTTTGCAAACTAAACTCTCTCTTTTCATACTGACTGTTTACAGGATGAGAGTTACACTGGTTGAGAGAAGAGACCACACTGTGGTCGGCTCTGTTCACACGTGTTAGTCTAGTTTGGTGCAAGAGTGTGATCTTCTGGAAAAATCCAAGCTTGTTAACATCAGATTACATCAAATCACTTTGTTTTTGTTTGAACTACTGATGATGATGATGATGACACAATAAATCAAACTATAATCAAAATCACACTGTTAGATTACTTCATCCAAATTACAAGGAACTGTTTGTTTGTTTTATGCTGCTGTTGTGATAACGGTAAATATTTGTTGTACATTGTTATCATAGTCAGTGTTGCAGTGCTTCAGGAGTACAAACCATATTCTTTAAACATAAAGAAATTAAGTAGAAAATGCAATAGCAAAATAACTGCAATGCAATGATCATTTTAATAATGTAATAATAATAATAATTATTATTATTATTATTATTATTTGCATATCTTACAGCCCTTAAGTTTTATAATTCATCCATCCTGGATCCTCCTTAATGTTTTCACTTAGTCGGACTGTTTCTCACTCAGCTCGACACTTTTGATCTGTTCTCTAAACCCTGAGAAAGAAAATTAAAATTCAGTCTTCTTACATAAAATCCATTTATAGAAGCACATGCTTTATGTGCTGTAGTAGTTATCACGCAATGTGTATCTTATCAAGTCACGGCAGATAAAATATTACATGAAAACCTATACAGCTGCAGATTAACACTTAAAAGCTCTTACGTAACGATAGTGATTATTTCATGCAGTCTGGTGTTGTTTTGTGGAGCCAGTCGTTTATAAACACTGCATCACAAAGCTTTGACAGCAAAATCACCTCAAATCCTCATGACATCCCAATTATCATGAAAGATTTAATGAACTGTCAACCAAATGATGATTATAAAGAGAACTAATCAGATACCCTTAGCCAAAATGTGTAACATCCATTATATACATTTTCGCAAAAAATACAGCCCAACTTGCGGAGGAGTTTTGAGCCTTATATTTATCCATGAGAGGCTGAAATATACACTTCAATCAGGGCCCTTGTCTTTTGATTGCTCAGTTTTGCCAGCTCTAAAGAGAGTCCTGCTTTTGACGAACATCTGTGCTGTTGATGCAGCAGATTTGGTTTTCCTTTCCAAATCTTGTCCAGCTGATTGAACCCAAAACTGGTGTAAAAACAGCACTAAAGGAAATTGTTTTAATCTTTAATGGGGCATTTCATTTTCCTTTTTGAAAAAGTACAAAAATGTATATCAAAATCTGAATTAAATATAAATGTAATTTAATAAAAATTCAAGGACTCTTCATTTAAGGTTTGATCAAGAAAAAGTTTCTATTTATATAAAAGCGCTTGTTGGTATCAAAACTAATGCTGATCTTCATTAAATATAGTTATTGGTGTCGCTAAAATTCACCATCTCTCCTTGCAGTTCACACTCAAATGCGCATCAGTTTTTAAAGGGAATTTTGCCTCTGTTTGCAGAGCCTATAGTGAGGAACGGCCGTCCTCCGTCAGCCCACAGTGTCCACTCCTTCCTTCACCAGTACACAGGCTCCATCAAAAAGCCGCCACTGCGACGACCTCAGAGTGTCATTGGAGGAGGGCTGGGGTCTCTCATGGTCATGCCTCGCAATGGTAGTCGCCTTGGTGAGACATACACACACACAGGCTCTTACATTGTCCATGTAGAAGTTATAGCAGTGGTTAGATTTTATCCCTGATTAAGTTGTGAAACTGTCAAAGAGCTCACAAATGTCCAAATGTAGAAGCTGATGTGAGTCGGCTGAGCCCCAGTCGGAAATATTATGTGTGAAAACGTGTTAGACATGCCAGCATGGACAGACGCATAAATCAAGAAATACAACTGTCACGTTCAGTCATGCAACGAACCATTACAATAAATGAGACTCCAAAGTAA
Source organism: Echeneis naucrates (assembly GCF_900963305.1). Lineage (NCBI taxonomy): Eukaryota > Metazoa > Chordata > Actinopteri > Carangiformes > Echeneidae > Echeneis > Echeneis naucrates. The sequence continues at coordinate 16,466,438 of NC_042526.1, read as the reverse complement.
ACCTCAGCCCGGAGACAATATTTAAATTCTGGGCATTTCCTGATGTAAAGATAAACACAAGAAGCTGGCAGCCTGTTTTATATGTATGAAAGCTGAGTTTGTTTAGACATGGGGAAACAGTGCCAGTGTGATAAATGGGTTTGCCTGTGGCGATGAAATAAATGAAATCTATCAGTTGAACTGATCAAAACTCATTCGCTTCTCATGTATATTATGTGTTGGACAAAGCCAGGAGCTTGATAAGAACAGTGGAGCTGCTGAAAGTGTTTTTCTTTCCTGGTGCTGAGCCCTGCCCTGTTTCCACAGGCCTCTCACACTCAAACCCTCGTTCACTGCCTCCATCTCTCTCCGTCTGTTTTAGATATTGTCCATGAGAACCTGAAGATGGGGTCGGACGGGGAGAGCGACCAGGCGTCAGGCACTTCCTCTGACGAGGTCCAGTCGCCCACAGGCGTTTGTCTGAGGAACAGAGGGAACAGGCGTATCTCTGCAGAGGTGAGATCTTCTTCAGACTGACTTTTTCCCTGCGCAGCCTTTCTGCTTTTTAAAAAATCAAGTTCACCTTCATGGGTTGCCAGTGACTGGCCACAATTGACGTGCACTGATGTTTGAACATGTTGCTATTTGAATGAATTGTGACACATTTAACGGCCAGGGCTTTTACCTGGCTCAGCAGTTCATCCTCAACTTTGTCACTGATGATTAATTGATAGTGATAATTAATCCGTAAAGACACAAAAGATTCTCAGCGTTTAACAAAGGGCTTTTTTTCTTCACGACGATGCATTGCTCTGCACTGTAACTCAGTGTAGGTGTATTTTCATAGTGTGTCACAATGTGCAAAAGTCCTCCGCTGCCCACATAATCTCAACATGAGAGAGACACACACATACACACACAGAGTATGTGTCCACATACTGTACTTATGAGCATACTTCTGAAATGTGTTTTGTAAAGGTTTTCCACTAGCCATCACCTCCACCCACTGAACCCCCTCTCATACACTCTCTCTCTCTCTCTCTCTCTCTCTCTCTCTCTCTCTCTCTCTCTCTCTCTCTCGCATGCAAGCACACACACCCACACACACACACACACACACACACACACAACAAACACATACACACTGAGTCAGTCATGGGCAGCCAGATTTTGACATTCCTCTGGTGGTTGCATAATGTCAACACATTATGGAAACACTTCACATTGTTATTAATAGAATTTTTTTTGTTGTTAAAGAGGGATTTCATTTCACCACAAGGATTTTCTGAACTCAGAATTTTTGTAAATACTGTCAAGTTTAAAGATTTGAAAACAAAAAATCTCTGTGCCTCACTGCAGAGATGAAAATTCTGAGGTAGATTTAAAGGGACATATGGGAAGACAGACGTGCACACAAATTGAGAACCTGATCAGCTTTAATCCAGTGGAAGCATGAAAGGTGGTGAAAAGCTGCAGGAGAAATGACACTGCTGTTGTTTAAGGTGACAGATAAAGTCTGCTCAGTGGGTCTGCTTGAACTTTGCTGTTTTATGACACAGACTTGCATCAGATGCTTTCATAGGTTCATGTGGTGGAAAAAATGTGGTCAGTGTTTGATGCATCGTGCATTTGTTATATGTTATGCATAATCAAGAACTAAGTCTTATCTTAATTAACATTGACATATGTCCATTTTAAACTGTCTTTCTTCACAACATAACCAACAGGAGGCCCTTTAAATCCACCTTAATGGCTCCTAATGGGATTGTATGGATGTATGACTCCCCAGTTAAGGAACAACAGTGATATAGTGAAAGTGCAGTGTCAGTGAAGGTTTTCCCTCACACATTTTTCTTTCCCTTTTTATTCAGTTTAACATTATCAAGCATTAAAGAAAACTAAAGAAACAAAATCACTTCGACAGTTTCTCAGTCTCATTTCAATTTCAGCATGGCTGTTTTCCATCAATCCTTTAGCTATACACCAACTCTGTACATGGTCACCGGGGGCTGGAGCCAATCCCGGTTGACATAGGACAAGGGCGGGTTTCACCCTGGACAGGCCACCTGTCCATCATAGGCCTCACAAACTAATATTCACACTCATGGGCAATTTACAGTCACCAGTGAACCTAAGGTTTGTTCCTTTGAACTGTGGGAGAAAGCCAAGCTGTTTAGCCCGGCTGTTTGAGCCTTAGTAATCGGTAACTCACATATAAAGATGAAGAGAAAGTCCTTTAATCTCTGGTGAATATTTTCAAAGTACTGTGCCTGAATTGAATTCCATTTTTATTGTGTTTTGTTTCAATTTTTTTGTGTCGTTGATATTGACATCTTTCCAATGAACCACATTTTGCACAACACCTGCCGGGTGTTCATGAGGGTAAAAGTCTTGTGGTTGAAGAACACACACTTCCTCTGAAAGTGTTTATTGATTGAGTTTATGAAAAGACGTCTTGAGATTTTTGAGCAGTCTTGCAACTACTCAAAGAAACCTAGCATGCAAAACTCCAAAAAAAAAAAAAAACAAACAAAAAAACAGACAACCTTTAAATGTGCAAGTAAGCAGCTTACTCCTCTTTGGACTACCTGTGCACAAAGACATGACGCATCACCTCACGTTCTGTGTTGAGAGTGCTTGCAAGCAGTGTACTTCACACTTCCTGTGACTGTTTCACAAAGAGAAACTGCCGACCAGAAGCACACACGCAGTTACACTCATATTCTTTCTCGTGGCCATCAAACACTCTGTGTTGTTCATGCCGTTGGGGGCAGCACAATTGACTGAAGGCCTGTTGTTCATGAAGTGATCCAACTGCGAACTCACTGTGTGGCTCCATTTTATGTCTCTGTGCTGCTGTCACACTCAGATTAGAGACAGTAGAGACGGAAGAGGAGGGGGAAGGAAGTGCATGAGGAAGGGTGAAGAAGGCCCACTGTCTGAGGTCAGGTAATGGATTGTCCTCTTGCTGTAGAGGAAGCAGTGCTGTTTTGGGATTACATCACAAGGATTACTTTAATACGGTCCAGATGGGCCCCGTTGTAACAGATTAGGCCGGGTTGATTGGACAAGTAGAGGAGGGTGGGGGTGCAAAGGTCAGGCGATGGATGTTCATCACTGGCCCTGAGGACAGACCGCCAATCCTGGGCCTACAGCACGCACCACAGTGTGTGCAGTGGGGTTCAAAAACAGACAGAGTTGCATTTATAGCAGATTTGGTCCTAAAAGAGGAAATGTTGCAATCACAACTACCCAAAACTTAACGTCCTTCGAGTGATTTTTCTGTCCCAACATGACAGAAAGATATTCAGTTCACTGTTGTAAAACAGGTAAAAGGATCAAACTAATATTTATATGTGTAATCTTCACAGCGGTGAAAACAGACATTACCTGACATAACCTGTTGAATTATGTGTCAGTGTGTCTTCTGTAGCATTAAATTCAGTGGGGCATGAACGGGTCCGTTTTAGACAAAGAGACAAGAAGCTGAGTCAGTGTCACAGCTCGTGTGTCCAGCATTCCAGCGCGTTCACTTACACATTGATCAATGAGCTTGTTGTTGAAATGTGGAAAGTTCAAAGAGCCATGTTGTTGTATTTAACAGGAGGGAGTTGCTAAGCGTCCAGTGTTATTTCATAGGGGCGGAAGTCATTTTAAAGCAGAGAGAGAGCGGGAGACCGGATTAACAATAATCTAACAAACAGAGGTAATGCATGATGGGAAAAATCCAGACGTATTGTGAATGTGTGTTTGATTTTACATAACAAGTCATTAGGATCATACTTAAGGACTTTGCTGCTTGGAAAAAGAATTTACCCTGAACGCTGAAGGCAGCTTTTAATATGTACACAAGTCTACACAAAACTGTATAGATGCATGCAGCTCTACGTGTCTTTATACAGTGTATACACACACGCACACATACACTCAGTAGCCGCTCTGTTGACCAGTGAGGCCTAAGACTGCCTGTCTCGAGCTGGCTCTTGCAGAATCTACCAGTTTATTCTGGGTCTTGTTATCAATCAGTGGTATTTATTCAGGGCTTACTGTGTTTGGTCAGGGTTTACTTCAGTTTTTTTTTTTTTTTTCATGGTTGGCCTCATTTTGACACTGTTTTTAATGATCTCCTGTTTTGTTTTGTTTTTTTTATATTTGTGTGCATGTGTGTGTGCATCCGCGCGTGCAGGACCTAAACAAACGTCTATCTCTGCCGGCCGACATCCGGATACCTGACGGTTACCTGGAGAAGCTTCAGCTGAGCAGCCCACCCTTTGACCAGCCGCTGAGCCGTCGCTCCCGCAGAGCATCACTGGTGAGGAGGGGAGGGATAGATAGAGTGGTGAAAATTTAAAAAGAAGTGTCTCTGATGACTAATGGCTAAGACACAAACTGTAGAATACAGTTTTTCCCCCCACCTGTTTCATGTCTGTCTCCATACAGTCAGCTGTTGCGGAGCAAAATTCCCAAAAAAATAAAGTAAGAAATTGGTGGAAAGGAGTCACAGCAGGGGAATCATCTTTCCGTTTTCTCACTGCTTTGTTTGCAAGAAAACTTCCTGCTTCAGTGCCCTTAAGCAAAACACTGATTCCCCAGAGATGCCATGATCCTCTCAGAGCTTCTGTCTGAATTTATAGGTTGGAGGGAGGAACAAAAGCAAGTATTTCATATCCCCATTAGTTGCATTGTTTTAGCTCAAAAAGACACAGAGAGATGATCTCAATGTTTCTTAATAAGAAGCCATATTCCCACAACATCCCACATAAATCATTCTTTTATTGAAGAAATTATTTTACCATCTATAAATCATCGGTATCCTCATCTCAGCTCCTCAATTATGAGGATTTTCTGTGTGTCATTTGATTAGAAACCAACTCTTTTTTGATTTTAAAGTTGACAGAGAAAACTCTCGAATAGATTATTTCATCTCTGACATTTTAGAGGCTGAACAGTCGAGAACATAATCGGCAGATTCAACAAATGAAAACTGAAGCTCTGACCGAAGGCTAAACTAAACCCATGCTTTATATCAGAAGAGAGGAGGATGCAGCCTGATAAAATGGAAGGACATTTTACAGACAATTCATTTGTGAATTGCAGAAGGATAATTCAGAGGCTTTAAAGCATGGCTCTTATAGACTGTTATGTAATTGGTGGATTTTGAGTGTACTTTAAACACAGCCGTGTCACCCATCAGTTGTTAACAAAGATGATAACATGCTGTTTAGCTACTTCATCTCCCTCAGTAGAAACTGTGGCACAAACTCACGTAGTAGACAGCAATGACTCATTAAACTCAATGTTTCATCACATCCTCGCAGCCGTCATCTTAACCAGCAGTGTCCTGCTGGTGAATGAATGTCCTGTCAGGACAAGAATCAGGAGCGATTCACTGCGCTTATATAAATGTACTAAAACACTGCCTACGCCTAAGAGTGGAGTCTTGACTTCACGGGGGAGTGTGTAGGAGAATCAGACAGAAGTGGAGAGAATAAGGAGGAGAGTGCTCGTCAGTGACGGACTGAGAGTATAAATAAAAAAAACAAAGCTGTGAGACTGATGTTTTATTTAACCTGAAGAGGAGAGACGGAGCTCACAGCCTGACCACAGACCGTTCTCATCCTCTCAGCCTGTCGACGTGCATTTTTACACAAACACCTCAGCATTCACTTTGTCAGCTGCCTCAACAATGAGTTTGTGCTCTTAAATTTGAATGCGCATCTGTGCGAGCCGAGCCTCACCTAGGCCACCACATTTGCATACATGCTCCCCTGCAGTCTGTGTTCACCAACCAGACCTCTCAGTTTATGAGGATCTTTTCTTCTGTACAGAGGGTCAAAGCCTGATGCTGCCTTTAGTTTTAAAGTTGGTTGTCATTTTTGTCAAGACAAGGACCTGTGGATCTAAATCTTAAACCACTTACTTATTGATAATTAAAACCGCAACTTGGTTATTAAAAAGTTTGTATTTATTTCTTGTAGCAGAGTGACTATCAAGTGAATGTGCATCGTCTCATTTTTTTTAAGAACATGATATGCACTTACATCACCTCTTCAATTCAAACTAAACGTTAGTTGACTACCATAACAAAAGCATCCAGTCCTCCTGTTTTAACAACAAAAACCAAATCATGTTTTGCCAAATTGATAAGAAATTAGTACATTCAGTTTATAGTTGAGTGCTGAATGTGCTCTATAAATATAAAGTTCTGCCAATAAACAAGCACTTTGTAAAAGCCAACAGCCCTTTGTCACAAGAGATTAGCGATGATGGTGGCTGGGGCTGCGTGACCTCCTTACCCCCCCCCCCGTCGCTGCGAGGCCATCAGAAGGATTTGTTGTGGTGTCTTGTCAGTACTAATAAAGACACTACCCTCATTAACACTGCGTGTCCTTTTCTCTTCTAGTCAGAAATTGGATTTGGGAAGCTGGAGACCTACATCAAACTGGACAAACTGGGGGAGGTACGTTAGTTTTCCACCAGGTGCTAATGTTCTCATATTCTGTGAAATATCATGGACTGACACAGTTCTAAAGTTTGCTTTTGACCTCTGATGGAACAAAACTATGCTGTATTAGTCGAGCTTTCTGTCCTCACCTCTTTTCTTGCCCCCCTCTATCCTCCAGGGCACGTACGCTACAGTCTTCAAGGGCAGGAGTAAGCTGACAGACAACCTTGTAGCTTTGAAGGAGATCAGACTGGAGCACGAGGAGGGGGCACCATGCACGGCGATCCGAGAAGGTACGAGCTTTATACACAAAGCCCAAACAGTGCCACGTGGATATGGTGGTGGAAGTTTACGGCCTTTTCTGATGAGCTGGTGTCTCTGCAATTTTTTAGCCAGTTAAAAAAAAACAAACACACATGCAAACAAGAAATGTATTATGGGTAGTTGCTTAGTGACCGTGAAATCTTCTGTTCACTTATGGTCTCACATGGATTCACAGCTTAATGTTGATTAAGTAATAATAAATTTCTCTGCTATTTTTATTTTCTTCACTCAGCAAAAAGCTATAGTTAAATTGGTTGGAAGTAATATTTCCTGGTAGAAGGGAGACATAACAGTTAAGGGATAAAACAGGATGCCACCAAAAAAGAGAAATGAGAATAAAAACCCAGCTCATTAGTCAGAAAAACAAACGCAGGTACGAGTAACATTAAATAAAAACCAAACACATAATAATGTTTGTGCTGTACCACAGTGAATGCAACATAGTCTAATAATGAGCACTCATGATAAAAGATACCACAACACCACAATATTAAATTAAAAGACAAATCAGGATATTACAAAGTGTGATACTGAACTGATTAACAGTTGAACTGCGACTGGAAGATGAGTCGAATATCACAAAGCAGAAGACACGAGTCAAGAATTTAAGTGCGGTGGATTTAGATTCCTGTTGAAACATTGAAACATTAGATGTTAAACATTTGAGAACAAACAGACCGTATCATCAACACTAGGACAAGGAGATGAAAAATTAAACATCCTCATTGCTCCAACTGTCGCCTTTTTCTTTTTCCCCCAGTGTCACTACTGAAGGACCTGAAACACGCAAACATCGTGACCCTGCATGACATCGTGCACACAGACAAGTCGCTCACACTGGTGTTTGAATACCTGGTGAGACTAACAAAGCCTCTGCCCTCACTTTCTGCATGACTCACATGTTATTTAGCTAAAATGAATTTGTTTTACTTCATTATTATTCATGACCCTGTGCAGATAAGGGCCTGCTTACCAACTGTTGTCTCTATCTCCCTCTCTCTGTCTGTGCCGCCCCCCCCCCCCTCGTTCTCTCGTCCAGGACAAGGATCTGAAGCAGTACATGGACGACTGTGGGAACATCCTGAGCATGCTGAATGTCAAGGTGAGCCTCCACAGGCGGCCTGCTGGCCTGGCCAGCTTCATCAACTTCCTTGACTTTGGTTGTTTGTTGCTGTCAATGTGAAGAACGCTGTTTTAGTGCCCCCTGGTGGTGGAGTGTGCATACATTTTTAGTCTGATTCGTTTATTTACTTCACTCACCAATAATTGCTTTGTGGTGTTTAAATGTATTTACATTTTTTTTTTTATGAAAAGAGATAGAAATCCCTAAATACAAAAATGATTATGTAATGAAACAAAATGAGGATGCATGCCTCTTGTATGTCACAATGATAAACCCTTTCTGCTGTTGAACAAACAAGACAAACAAGTTCTCTTGAATTATCCATTCCCACAGGGGTTTTGATAAAGTAGAAGTCCAGAATCAGCTTTTATTATGTATTTTTTCCTTTTTATATCACCTTTATATGAAACAGAATTAACCATCAGGATCAAACATGTCTTTCTCCAGATCTTTCTCTTCCAGATACTTCGAGGCTTGGCATACTGTCACAGACGGAAAGTTCTTCACAGAGACCTGAAGCCGCAAAACCTGCTCATCAACGACAGAGGGGAACTCAAATTGGCCGACTTCGGTAAAAACCAAAACAATCAATCGTCACAAAGCCATCAGCCTTTAAATCATTGAAAACTGCAATCATCTGTATTTTGCTAATACTGAATTGAACACAGTTGAAACAGCTGAGTGTAGTTTTCTGCCATGAAACCATTCATATGAATTTCTATTAAATGTGTCCTTTGGATCTGTTTTTATTTTTCATGTCTTGGCTCCACAGGCCTGGCGAGGGCCAAGTCTGTGCCCACTAAAACATACTCTAATGAGGTGGTAACACTGTGGTATCGGCCTCCCGATGTGCTGCTGGGCTCCTCTGAGTACTCCACACAGATAGACATGTGGTGAGTGGGCCTCCCTCAACAGGGGTGATTTCAACTGTTTGAAAACACTGATCAGACTCCAGGCCTCTCTCTCTGTCTATGCCCGCATCGCTACACACTTCAGAGGCAAAAACAGTCCTCAATTACAGAGAATTTTTTATGAAATGATTTTAAGCCTTGGGTTGCTTCAGTGATTTGTGAAATGAGCACAGATGTTTGGAGCTTCCTCACTTGGTTGATGCTCCTCTGAGCAGACAGGTGACTTTGATGTGGCGCACGGTGCTAAAGAAAGGATCCAGACTCTTCAGGAATTTGACTATAAATGGTACTTTGTACTTCAAAGTGCTCTGCTACTTTGTCAGATCTAGGGATGCCAACTTCCTGATGTTGAACTAAAATGAAGTAATTGTTGTGTTTACATTACGCATTATAATGCCTTACGCAAACAAGATCATTCTTGTAGATATAGACAGAGAAACGCATCTTGTCATTTTCAAATACGGGACGCATCTGTTTTGGCAGCCCAAGTCACATCGAATCTTGCCTGCTTCTTTCATCAGACAGTTTGAACCTCGCTGATTTTTGAACAATTTGTGGGGTTTGATGCAAGAAGTTAGTGTTAGTTTAACTGCAGGTGACCTTTTGCATTAGTCTGGGTGCGTCAAAGCTTCACTCAGACTCAGATCTCTACCATGTGTGGCGTCCTCTCAGGGGTGTGGGCTGCATATTCTACGAGATGGCTGCCGGCAGGCCCCTGTTCCCAGGTTCCACGGTGGAAGACGAGCTGCACCTCATCTTCAGGCTTCTAGGTCAGTGCTGCCCCCTGCTGACAGGGAACCGCTCACACTTTCCAGATGAGCCTTTAATCACATCAACCCTAACATGTAGCCCCTTTGGCAGCCCTTCCAGCTGCCGCAGTAAAGCCTGCTTCTAACAGGGTCGACTGAATGTCCCCCCACAGGCACTCCAATAGAAGACAGCTGGCCTGGAATATCTTCTATCGACGAGTTCAAGTCCTACAAGTTTCCCAAGTACAAGGCCCAACCCCTCATTAACCACGCTCCCAGGTAAAACTGGTTCTGCTGTCTTTGCATCTTCTGTGTGTAGACAGCCTATACGGTGTTTCATCTAAGTATATTCTAACCGTTATACACTTTTGAAGTCTCTCAATACAACCCCCTCACTTCTCTTGTTAGCCCTCTAATCACTGGAGATGGAAATGAGCAAGTGTTTCTGATCAGACCCAGGTATCAGAGAGCGCTGCTGCTGTGTGTGGAACTTTTTAGGGAATTGGACATTAGTATTATTGGTTTGTTTAGTTAGCAGTGTGTGCTCTCTGTCGCTTCCTGTAAGGAAATCCTGTGGAATAGTTGACCATTTCCTTCCTTACACTCACCCGCATCTGTGAGTCACCCCACCTCTGCTGACCTCCCTGCTCCTACTCTCTCTCCCCCCCCCCCCCCCCCCCCCCTCCTCCCTTGCTGCAGGTTGGACACTGATGGCATTGACCTGCTGATGTCATTCTTAAAAGTGAGTCTCTCAGTACTTGTCAGGCATTAATGCCACATTAAAAGCACCATGACACATTTTGCAGGTATGTTGGAGTTGTATTTTTGGAAGGATGTTCATCAGAGCACATCAGCTCATACACAATTACTTCCAACCCAATTCATTGTTCTTTAATGATCATGTGTTTCTTTTACTGCCCTAAATTTCTTAGTACGAGTCAAAAAAGAGGATCTCTGCTGATGAAGCAATGAGACAGCCGTACTTCAGGAGCCTGGGGCCACGTGTGCACACACTGCCAGAGAGTGAGTCATGAAATGGCAATGCAGTATTGCAGACTTGGCAGTCCCTGTTAGGTACAATTTGAAGGATATTGCAATGAACATCAAGGATCAGTTATAGCCTCATAACAAAGACATTATTGTGCTGGCAAGGCTTAAGTTCTGTAGCACTGACGGACTCTGCCTCTCTGGCAGACATATCCATATTCACACTGAAGGAGGTGCAGCTGCAGAAAGATCCCGGCTACCGGAACTTACACCCCGAGTCAGGTGAGCAGACAACGCAGCAGTCAGTCCTTTGACTGGTCGTTTTAAAACTGTAAGAGGGGAGGGGGTTATTGATGGACTAAGGAAAAGGACAGGTGCATGATTAGGATTGGCCTCAGCAACACAGTCAGCAGTGATTGGTTAGCTTTTGTAAAATAAATAAATGTCTAATTGTGCCTCTCCCTTTCTCCTTCAGGCAACGGAAAGAGCAGAAGACAAAGCATGTTGTTTTAGACTCTCTGGACTGCTTTTTTTTTTTTTTTTTTACTTTTTTTATTATTTTTATTTGGGAAGGATGTCCTGGCTATACGGTCTCACTGATGGATCAGTAACTTGAGACGGATGTTGGCATGGAACATCATCACCATCATAATCATCATCGCTTCCCCCCCAAAAGAACTTGGGAACCTCCACAGAGTGACACCCTCCCAGGTTTGGCCTGATTATGGCCCAAAAGAGACATTTATATACTGTACATCTATATTTATTGAGAAGAGAATTTGCTGCTAAATCCAACTACTGTCTAGAAATCTAACGGGCTCAGTCACTTTAACGAATACATGCAATGTATATAGATTTTTAATTATTTTTTTTCTCTTGAAGTGGTGGTATTTTTAGTGATACATTTTTTGTCATCATTTCCATTTTCATACATAAAATGTCCACCTCACAGCTCCTCAGTGTGCGCGTGTGTGTGTGTGTGTGTGTGTGTGTGTGTGTGTGTGTGTGTCTGTGTGTGTGTGTCTGTGTGTGTGTGTCTGTGTGTCTGTGTGTGTGTGTCTGTGTGTCTGTGTGTCTGTGTGTATGGCCCACCAGGAGACAGACAGGGATGTTTCTGTAGCAGCTCAGGAGGGTTTGATCATGTCTCAATTGCCACAGTTCTGTTCCTAACAGCATAAATCTTTTGAAAGCGTTTATTCTGAAGGTTTCTGAGGCCAGCTTTGATGTAATAACTCAGTTTTATCCTAACTGGAGGCTAATACGAGAGCAGTGCTGCCAAGCTCTGTGGGGAGAATAAAAAAAAAAACAAAAAAACAACAAAAACACACAAAAAAAAAAAGACCATTTTTGTCAGATGCTGGCAAATCATTCCAGGATGCTGTGGTCTCTGTCGTGACCAATGAACAAATGCAGGAAGAGAAAGGCAACATGGAATTATGAACAGAGGCATAACAGGGTTAGATACGCCTCTTAAATTCTTTGGAAATCCCAAATATTTAACTAAAGAGCAGCCTCCTTGTCCTTTTTCTTCCCTGCCTCAGTTTGACACATTTTCTCCTCTGATCTGTTTCAAAGCGCAGATGTAAAGTGAATTCCTGCCCAGTGTTGGAATTAGCTGTCTTTACCAACGTGTGTTCTCCTTTCTGCCATTCCCATCTCCATCAACTGTAAAAATGGGTCCTTTTTTTTTTTTTTTTTTTTCCTCAGTTGCCTCCATCATTATGTTGCATGCCTGCTCTGTTGTATGAGGAAGCACATGGCCACTGAACTCCTGATTCAGGGAGCACTAGCTATAATCCTGCCCCTAGTGAATAAGATACTGAGTCAGTCTGTTTAACAGTGTTACAAAAGATGTTTTGTAAGACATTCTTTCTCTTTATTTGTAGATAATCGTTATTGTTGTGGGATTTCATTGCAGATGTCCTCCCATCTTTGAGCTTTTTTTTCCAGAGTTAAGAAAATTAAATCTAAAGTTTAAACAGGATTTTACTTGAACTGGTTTGTACTTGCTTTTCCTCCTGTAACGCTTTCGCCGCTGTAAAATCTGAAGGCACCTGTGTTGAAGCATTCAATGCTTTGTTTATTGAAAATGACAAGACATTCTTCACAATACAAAAAAATATACAGAATACATACTGTATATCAGTAAAAAAAAAAAACAGAAGTGTTACAAGGGTTTTCATTGATTTGAAATCTCGTCTTCATTAAAAGATTTAGAAATAAAGAAAAATAGGACAACAAGGCACAGCCGGTACTATCAGAGAAGCATAGTGCATACATTACATACAATAACACACAAGTGAAGCAACCAGTTTCACATTGTGATGAACATTTAAGAATTTTTTTTTTTTTTTTTTTTTAACTTCTTTTTCACTTTTTTTTCCTTTATTACAAGATTAAAACAACAAAGCTCTCTGCTCAGAATGTGCGACTGGTTAGCTTTTTGCAGCTAGCTACGCACCACTACTGTCCATTGCGGACTGAGTCATGTGGAAGTTTATTTAATCACAAAGGACCAAGATGCCTCATAGACATCATGGCATATGGCTTTTTACCAAGTGCTTTCACCCACTGGAATCTGAAGTAACTCGAGTGCAAAAACAAAAGAACCAAAAAGAAAAAAAGTGAGCTCACATGCTGTCTCGTTGGATGTTCCTTAAGCCAATTTCTTGACAAGACGGAAGAGATCACTGCTGCTGATAATGACTGAGAGGCCTTCAACAAGAGATGGATGACGACAATGGCAGGTTTTTCACAGTCCGGGATCAGGATTTGTGGGTGGTGGGGGACAGGAGCAGGGAGGAGGGTGTTCCTTCTAGGTTTGGCAGAGGGACAGGCATGTGTCCGTTGATTAGACTGGGGAACTGTGGAGGAAGAGAAAGGGGCTGGGAGTTAGTTAGGAGGGGACGGCGGCTCTATGAAAGCTGCTTTCCGGTGAGGAACAGCAGCTTTGTCACTGCACTGGTTTCCTGTTTTTTTTTTTTTTTTTTTTTCTTCAGTTGTTTTTTTTTTTTTTTTCATTGTGCTTCTTCCTTTTCGTCTGTCCCCTGCACGTCCGCAACAGAAGGAGAAGTCAACATTATTTGTGCACAAAGAATCCGGTGTGTGTGTTTCACAAATGAGGAGCAGCTCTCAAACCAGTCCACCCTGTTCAAACTGGCTCCCCTGGGCTCAAACAGGAAGTATTCACAGGATTTCCTTTCTCTCACAAGCGCTGAAACAGGACACCTCTGTTGGACCGGCTCACTAAGTCGACTCGTTTCACCACCGTTGGTGTCTGACAGTTTGCAGATCTCGAAAACATCTTGTTTTATGTACATTTTCTGTCTGCCATTGAATAATGCTAAATCTGTAAGATCTAGACTCCCAGGACTTCAAACTGACACTTAAGTTCAATGACATTATGAAGGGAAAATGTTAACTTCTCGAAGGAGCCAAAGTTGTCTAGAATGATGAACCAATTTTGTGTGTGTGTTCATCTTTTGCAGCATCTGTATACAACAGCTGGGGCGAACGGGGATTTCGCTACAGCACTAATTTCACCTGCACAGTCACACAACTTCCTCTTCAGCTTTACGACCAGGGAACAATAATCCTTTCAGCACACCTTCTGCTCTCATCCCCTGCTATTTTTGTCCCCGTCTATCCACGTCCACACCTTTTTGTCTGTCCATCCGTCTTGTCTGTATGTGCGTTTCTCTTACCTGGAAAAGGGAACTATGGCCTTGCAGCCGGGCGGGGCTGAGCGGGGCGACAGGGCTCAGGCTGCTCCAGAAGTGGATGCCTGACAACAGCGGACTGTGAGCCAGTAACAAACCGGAGGGAGTCTGAAGAGGAAACAGAGGGAGAGCGTGAGGGAGGTTTTTGTGTAAATAAGAGAAACCAGTGAAGACAAATGATTTTTTTTTTTTTAAAGACAAACACAGAGCGACTAGTTGGACAGCATTTCTCTGAGGGCTCTGCTAATGCAAAACATGCTCAGATGGTAAATGGACGTGTATTGGCGTTTGGAAAAATAAACTAACGGAGCAGGAAGGAAGTCTGTGGTTTCTCCCCAAGAATACAGGGGTGACGTGGGGAGGAGAGGAGGTGGACGGTGGGGGTTGTAGATTTTTAGGGGGGCGGGTGGGGGGATTTCGTGAAGCACTTGGAACACCAACTAGAGAGAAAACATATGAAATCAATTTCTCCCTCTCTCCTCTGGTCTTCTCTCCACCTCCCCCCGACTTTCCCCTGTGTCACCTCTGAGAAGTGAGCCAGTGTTGCGGAGGGAGCAGCCCTGCTCCGATTATTAATGGAATTATTGGAGCATATGGCATCACTTAGGGCCTCTTCCCTGCTCTCATAAGTTGGAGAAGATTTCTGTAAATCGCTTGTTTTCCTCTGGTCCCCCTCTTTGCACCCTGATAAACAGAGTTCAGAGAGCAGCAGTAACACCTCTTCATGTCTGGAGTCTGGACAAACCTCTTACATGGCAGAGTCATTCTACTCTGCAGCAACTCCAACGTAAACATCATTAACTGAGGGAGATTATTAAATACCAGCTGATGCTTGTGGCATGGCAAAGATTAAAAGAAACTAAATGTCACAGCTCGATTGGGCTAAAGTTGGCTTTAAATTTGCGCCGCCCCCCCAAAAAAAAAAAAAAAAAAAAAATCACAGAAGAATCCATATTCATGTTGTTGTGTTGTTAAACTACTGAATTTCACACAAACAAATTCCCATTTTACATTTTACCGATGTGTGTCTCATGTCTTTGCTTTTACTGTAAACATATTTCTCCATAGAAGCACACAAACATTCTGGCAGCAATCTCCTAAACCAAACACAATGACTCAGTAAACGACTGGAAATTTGCATTTGTCAGCACGATGCATAAATTCCAGTGCACATTTGGCCTCGTGTCAAACTCCTTTACCTTCTCAATACCTTTCCTTCTCTGTTCCTCTGAAAATTTGGGTCAAATGACTCCTAAAATATGGTAGAAGTGATTCCACTAAACATGCCAGCCTGTGTCAGATGTCCGTTGCTGCTCCCTGAACACATTAATTCTGACATCATATTGACTCTGGCCATGAGGAAATGATGGGATCTATCCAGCCAGACCGCTACACGGAGGGGACGGAAACAGATAGCATCATTTGTCTTCCTTCTGAGAGGGCGAGCTATACTCCAGCTGTGGCTGAGACGTGGAGAGACATACTCTCCAGTTTGTCTTAAATTATTGAGCAATGAAATAAGAGAACTTGTAAAAATGTTTGATAGGGTAACATGGATGTGGATGTGTTAGCACGTGCTGAATAATGTCAGCCATCAGTAACATCCAGGGTTGATTTGAACCCAGCAAACATTACAAGTCCAAAGTTTTTAGTTTTTTTCAGCTGTTACTGAATTTTTAAGTGCAACATCTCAGTGTTTTGGAAGATGAAAGATGGGTTAAATGCATTTAAAAAGGGTATTAAATCAACGGTGCAATCAGAATTTTTCACTCGGATAAAATATTGTTCACTCCCAACACTGTTGCAGAGGTTCGCACCAACGTGTCGCACGTGCAATTTCAATTTCTTTGACCTTCAGTCCAGTTCATCACAAACTAGTTCGATGAGGCTGAATTCTGGAAACCGTGCTGCTGTGAAGCCACAACATCTGTTTCAAAGGGTTTATAAGTCATCACGACCTGTAGTCATTATTTGCATTAACTTTCAAGGCATCTTTCATTTACACTGTGGCAAGAAAGCTGTAAGATGACTGATCGGAAAAAGGCACATGAACTTTGGTGACTTTTTTTTTTTTTTTTAAACTTTTGCAGGTTTACTTTATATCATTTGATTTAAACCACTTAGATTTCTGTACAACTGGACAAATGGGGCTGTTTTTAGGCTCTTGGCTGTCATTGGGGTGTACGCTGGGCAAAAGGCTGGGAAACACCTTGAAAGACACTTAATGGGCCATCGTCCCCCCAAGGCACTAACATAATTAGACTCTCAACCATCTGACTCATGTCTACACCAGAGGGGACAAACAGATGCATTCAGTGTGCTTCCTGATGGCTTGGCATCATTCGGACGATTCTCACCTGTGCTGTGAAGAAGGCAGGAGTGAGGGAGCCAGAGGGGAGTGCTGGGCTGTTGAGGGCGATGGAGCCGATGTCGGTCCCTGCCAGCAGCAGGGATGGGGCGGAGATCTCCAAAGCTTTGGGCTTTTTGCTTTTTGGTGGGAGTCCATCTCCTTGGTTACCACTATTACTAACAGAGCCCCCTCTGCTACTGCTGCTGCCTCTCTTGTCAGGTGGCTGAAGGGCCCGCTCCCTGTGCCCAGAGGAGAGGTTGAGGGGCTGAGCACTCTGGTCAGAGTCCTCCTCCTCCTCCTCCTCCTCGTTCTCCTCCTTGGGGGCAGGGCTCCAGCTTTGGCTGGGTTGAGTGTGGGGTGAGGACGGGGAGTGGGAATGCGAGGCGAGTCTGGATGGCCTGTGGGAGACGTAGGACTCAGGCTTGGCAGAGGGAGGGGAGCCCCTGTCGCTGGCGTTGGTGCCAAAGCGAATGACTGAGCGTGGCTCCTCCTGGCGCTCCCGCAGGGCACGGAGAAGCTCCGGCTGGTTCTGCAGGGAGCTGATGCTGAAGGAGGAGTAGAGACCCGAGCGGAGGTAGTCGTTGCGACACTGCTGCGCCTCCAGGGCTGCCAGGGTCCTCCTCTGTGCCTCCTCCTCACTTTCCTCTTCCTCCTCCTCCTCCACCTCCAGCTCAGGTGCCTCTCCATCCTGGAGGGGAAACCGCCCAGAGGCCAGGCCCATCTCCACTGCCTGCGGGTCCATCTTCAGGATCTCAGGAAAGGACACAAACTTATAGACAAACTTCTGGCCAATCACCTTCTTGATGATATTCTGTGAAACAGACAATCATTATTGTTGAGACACAATGTAGCCATCAAATTGATTAAATAATAACTCGACCCGTATTCCCAAAAAGTAGGGGGACTGTAAAATCGAAATAAAAACAGAGCAAATGATTTGCAAATTTCATGACCCAAATATTTCTCATAATAGCACATAGACAACATACATAGAAAATTTACCATTCTACGAAAAAAATAGGAGGTAATTTTGAATTGGATGGCATTGACGCATCTTAAAAAAGTCGGAACAGGCCATCCTCACCACTGTGTGTCATGACTCTTCTTTCACAGCAGCCTGTGAACATCTGGAACCTGAGGACACCATTAGCTGGAGTTTTGGGGGAGGAATGTGGTCCCTTTCTTGCCTGATATAGGATTCTAGCTGCTCAACAGTCCTGGGTCTTTGTCACATTATTTGTTTCACGATGCACCAAATGTTTTCAGTTGGTGAGAGGTCTGGACTGCAGGCAGGCCAGTTGAGCTCCCGTACTCTTCTACTACGAAGTCACGCTGTTGTAATAGATGCAGTATGTGGTTCAACATTGTCTTGCTGAAATATGCAAGTCTTTCTCGGAAAACAGACGTCATCTGGATTGATGCACATATTGCTCTAAAACCTGTATGTACCTATCAACATTGGCGTGTAAGCTGCTCATGTCATAGGCACTAAGGTACCACATCACCGTCAGAGATGAGGGCTGACAACAAGGCAGATGGTCTCTCTCTTTCGTCCGGAGGATGCAGCGTCTCTGTGTGGTTTCTGCAACAAACTCCAAATTTCGTCTCGTCTGACCACAGAACAGTTTTCCAATTTGCCTTAGTCCATTCTAAAGGAGCTTCAGCCAAGAGATCGTGTTTAAATATGGTTTCTTCTTTGCATGGTAGAGCTTTAACCTGCTTTTGTGGATGGCACAGCGATCTGTGTTCACACAGTGATTTCTGGAAGTGTTCGTGAGCGCCATTTCAGAGCCATAACTGTTTTTAACGCAGCGCCGCCTGTATGGGGGGGCCCATACGTCACCATCATCCAAAATTGGTTTTCAGCATTGTCCCTTGTGGCCAGAGATTTGTCCGGATTCTCTGAATCTTTTGATGAGATTACGTACTGTAAATGATGAGCGTTGAAGGATTTGTATTGAGGAACATTATTTTGTAGGCACCGTTATTCAGACTGGTGAACCTCTGCCCAGCTTTACTTCTGACAGACTCAGCCTTTCTAAAATGCTCTTTTTTATACCCAATCAATCTGGTGACTTGTTGGCAATGAATGTTATGCATTGCAAAATGTTCCTCCAGCTGTCTCTTTTCAGTACCACATACTTTTCCAGCCTTTTGTTACCCTTTTCCAAACTTTTCTGAGACGTGTTGCTGCCATCAAATTCAAAAGTAGCTAGTATATTCGTTCAAAATATGAGTTAATGAGATTTGCAAATCATTGCATTCAGTTTTCATTAACATTTAACACAGTGCACAACTTTTTTTTTTTTTTTTTTTTTTTTAAGGGGTTGTAAAGTAATCACATCACATATTGATAGAAGCTGGACACCATTTCAGCCCAAAATGGCAAACTGTCGCTCTGAAGGAGTGCTACAGTGCTACATCATAACCAGATCACTATTGTGCATTTGACAAGAAAGAGGAAGTGGAAGTGTCTATCAAGAGAGACTGTGGGTTAATAGAGAAGCACAGCAAATAATTTATCGTGGAACTAAACAACTTTTACATGGTTCCATCAGTTACAACAGCTGCTGTGGGAAGATTAGCCGGGCAAATACACAGAAGTAGCTGCTATATGTGATCAGTTGCTTTACCTTGTCGTAATAGTAGCGCAGGGCTCTGCTCAGCTTGTCGTAGTTCATGTTGGTCTTGTTCTTGCGTAGGCCCCAGAGCTTGGCCACTTCCTCTGACTTCAGGAGTTTGAACTCGCCGTCGGTGGACGTCCAACATATCAAGTGCTTGTGACTCTGGTCAAGTAGCAGCTGCAGCAGGAACTGCCACAGAGTGATGGCACTGTCCATACCTTCAGGGAGACATTAAGATCACATGAGCAGCGTGAGGACAGGGAAGAAATCTGACACAGACAGGCAGACACTAATCTCTAATTGTTCATTTTAATGATAAAAGGTTAGGAGTTTTTCTCGTGGACACATTTAGAAAAAAACCACTCAGAGGTGTCAGAGTATATAGAAAACATGCCAAAACTACCTGCAGACACACTGAATATACATTTGAGGCAGCAAAGACGGAATAAGTAAAATTCAAACCACCAAGGGAAACAAGCAGCATCCTCTTGTGCTCGTGACTTTCCATTATCTTTACCTGTGTAAGCTAACAAAAGCCTTTTTATGTGACTCTGCACGGACTGAATGAGTTTACAGGCTGAAGAAGGACCAGCCTGTTTGAGCTTTAACATGTGGTGTCAGACAGGAGAGCGCTGATGAATAGAACAGTGTGTGTTAAAGAGTGCAGTGTAATGTAGCAGCAGTAGAAGAGAAAAAAAAATATAAGGAGGAACAACAGCTCAAGCCAGAAATATGCTGCGGTTCAACCTGGCCCTCTCTCCACAGGAAGTATGACGGGCCCAGGGTGGGTTATTCCTTTAATAGAGGAATGTGCAGCCTTGAAGCTCCTGTCTGCCTGCTGGCAGCTCACATATTAATAATGAGGGGGCTTGTTTTCCTGTCACCGCAGACTATAACAGTCGATTAAACCAATGGTCAAATGAAAAAAAAAAAAATAAAATAATAATTTATTTAGATAATTGGTTAATTGTTGAGCAATTTATCAATGAATAAACCTCAAAACCTTCCGGCATCACTCACAAATCGTATTTTTCTCAAACTGTATATGACTCCTAATTAGACAAAGCAAATAATTTTGTGAAACCAAGGTCACCTTGGGTTCTTCTTTCAAACAATAGTTTCTGATCAGTCAGTGATGAATAGGGCTACATCAGACATACGTATTGATTCAAATCTCAGTACGGCACAGACTGAGACTGAGACAGACATGAAATTGACACGCTAATTTATAAATTCATTAGTCTCATATTTACTATTTTTTAATCATAGTTTTGCCAATTTTTGACTCAGTTCTATTTATCCTATTCTCTCTTGGCTATCGGGTTCTTTAGAAAAATGAGCACGGGTATACTCCTCAAAGATGATTTAAAAGCGGTTGTCTAATTATTGCTCAGGTGTGGTTTTGGCTGTAGCACTGAAGTTTTCCTCGCTGCCCACAGTCCAACTGGACTGACTGCATTGCCATCTCCTGCTGCCTTTGGTCTTATCAGTGTGTGGAGTGATTAGTGAATGATGTTCACAATCGCAATGATAACAAATTAGCCTTTCAACCACTGCGCACAGTGTCTCTGCCCAGACAGGAGGGAGGCGGTGAGGGCTGCACTCGCTTCCGACAAAAACTATCCCCTGAGTTTTTTATCTGCCATGTGAAACTGCAAACCTGTCAAAGTCAGGACTTCCTCCTATTCTACTTCCAAGGACAAATGTTGAGGAGAGGGGATCCCACAGCAGGGGAGCATTTCCCCAGTCCTGCCACACTTCCCACAGGAGTCCCAGAGGAAAAAGGTCAAAAGATCAAATCATTGTCCCCTTTTCAAAGCTCCACCCTTAAACCCGCTCGGGACCCAGACTTTGATTTGGCTTTTAAATGCTTTGAGGCACAAGCAGAGCCTAGCAGTACAGAGCCACCATGCTGACAGGTCTACGCTTTGGCCAGTGTGATTTCTACACATACACCTATGCAAGATGCAAGATGGTGAGTTTCCTGCAGCCGGTGCAGGGCAGAAACACCTCAGACAGCAGGGAGCAGGATGTGTAAGACCACACAGTGAAGATAATCTCACAGCTGACTCACTGCATGTATATCATAGCGATAACGCTGCAGATAAAAGCCTGCATGGCAGCCACAACAGCGAGGTGACTCGTCACCCTGAGATCCGAGGCTGGAGCTCTTTTCAGGGAAATGACAGGGACACTGTGGGGGCTTCTGGCCGGGGATGGGGAGCCCTGCTGCGGATGCTCAGTGTGAGAACCCTCGCCGTGCGCACAAAGCCATCCAGTGTGTTGGCTGAACGGAAACTCCTAATGAGATTAGATGGTGTGTGCAGACATTACTTAGCCATGACTAAATCTGCTCTCTTCCTGTTCGCAGACGGTGGAAAATTCAACAGGGGCCCCATAAAAAAAAAAAAAAAAAAGCATCTCTAAACAGAAGCGACGGCTGCCGGGCTGTTTTTCTGCCCTGCTCGCCTTTTGTTTGCCTCCGTATGTTTGGAGGCTCCTCTTGTGTCCCGGAGTTAAAAGTTGGAGACTCCGTGAGTTTACTGAGGTCTGGATCTCTCCTCTGCCCTCACTGACTCGTTTTCAAGATGTGGCTCGGACCGGAAGAAGGCACAAATGTGTCCAAAACTGTCCTGAAACTTTAAAGCTGTCCCGATCGGAGGGCTTTAGGTGAAGACAGCTCACATGAAGTTCGGACGACCGCTCAGACAACTCAGATCACCGGCCAACAAAGCGCCGTCCATTGGAAAGAGTCGGTTAATTAGATTTTTACATTACCTGCAATCTCTGACTTTGTCTTTGTCCCTCCGCGAAACTTTACGGCGAGGCTGGAGTGATCCCTTGTTTTTCCATGCTTACTTCTGGTCGGCACAGTTGTGCTGGACTGAAATAGGATCCTGGGCTTTTTCTTTTTCTGAGCAGGAAGTTGGAGCAGGCAGACAGAGCCGGCTGACTTCCTCTCCCCTACGATTCCCCAGGCAGTTTGCCGTCTGTGTAAACACACTTTTCCTCCCCTCCTCTCCTCCCTCCCGCCTGCTCACACAGGATCGGCACACATGGTCCTCCAGAAACTCCTAAAGTCCGTAAACTGACATCATCAGTCCGAGGGCGAGCGACGTGGTGCTTTCAAGCGCGCCTCGTTAACTTCAACCATTCTCCATCCCACGGGCCCGGAGTCATGTGAGTTTAGGTCTCACCCTGTTTACTTTCACTACATTACAATGGAGTGCAGGAAACCAGCATCTGGATACGGGGACACTTGGTGAAATACTTTTAAATGAAATAACCCAGTCAATTTTTTATTTTCTTTCAACACAGCTTGCAAGCAATAGGAATGAATTCTTGTAGGAAGTGGTTTAAGAGTGTATACTTTGGATTATGTGAATAATGTGGTGACTTCATAAATCTTCATTTCCCTCATTATCGCTATACCAAGCCACTTTTAATTTCAGCCCTTTTTCACAACATTAATGGGCTTCTTGCCCTTCAGCAGACCAAAAATAAAAAGAAATGGATTTGTAGTGATTTGATGTGAGTTTGATGGAAATTTGAACTTTGGGTGAAAAGAGTGTGTGCGTTTTTATTAGGATAAACGCAAACAAACTTCTCTTTACTGTTAACACAATAGTCATGAGTCATCAGTTAGTTGGCACAACTAAGCTGAAAAGTTTTCTGGATATGTGTTTAAATATGTAAAACTGCAAGAGTAATCAATGGATCCCACAGAATCATAATTTTGGATAGCCAGGCCTTGCTAACATTAGATTTCAGAGAAAGTAGTAAAAAGTAAAGTAAAGTAAAGTAAAAAATCTTCATGTTAACAAAATACCTGGCCAATGTTAAGATGTGGATTATTAGTTTAAAAAGGTCAAACCACTGAGTTTACCATTAAAGCATTACAGTTAGCAATATTAGCTCCCCTTACTTCTGTAACTCTGTAAATTAAGCCTCTATGGTGATGTTACATCATTTGAATTATTCACTTGCCATTGTATAGAATATAATTTTTATGTCAGTAAATTAAATCAAATATCAAAGATCAAATAAAAATACACATGCAGGAATAGCATTGATTTTGTTGAAGTATTTTGAATATGTTTGTAAATAAGAACAGATAGGATATATTAAATTATTTACCATATGATGAATAATTCGGTTGTTGCCTATTGATTTAATTCCCTATTTGATGCTACTTTGCAGGGCAGAGGCAGAGGTTAGCCTGCTAAAACTGGAAATCTCTTGTAGGATTTGCTTGTGTGATATTATTATGTTTCCTTTATTTGATATTAGGAATAACTGCAATAGCAAAGGGAGACAGCATGGAGTTAAGGTCCTCATCCCGTTAAGCCAGGAGCGTTGCAAATATATGCTCCTGTTACTTTGTCCAAAGGGACACCAAGACATTCTAACATTTAGGCAAAAAGATTGTGTACATTTTTGCTGGCGTTGTATCTGATCCATCTGTTTTCCCACAGTTTAGTGTAGATTGCACACTCATTTGTTCCTCAGTGAGTTTGTTGAACCAGAGCCTGCGATCTCAGCCACTCAGGGAAAATGTTACCACACTGTGGATCTGGTGAATCAGACCTACTATTGTGTTTGATTCAGTGAAGGTCAAAGCTGCCACAGCAGTGGAGGAAGGTGATGGAATTTATTGCATATTATACATTTTTGACTATAATACAAATATTTTTTAGCAACAATAGTCTGGTTGTGTTGTACAGTATGTTTTGTGTTAGTCTGTAATGGAAAGCACATAGGTACAGGTTTCAGTAAAGGTGGCAGTGCTAGCAGCACCTGTATGAAGTGGGAATCTGAAGAACACATGCTCAGATTTTATCAACACATGCAACCTTTTTCTTGTGGACACAAACCATGCAAGTTATTGCGGTGTAGATCTTGACTACCTCTTGAATCCCACCATTTAAAGAAATAAACAAACAAACAAAAACATAACAGTTAATCAGTTTGAAGTGCATCAAAATGAAACGTTTGAATCAATTATCACAAATAGAAAAACTCAAAAACCTCCATGACCTTGAGGACATTTTGGATTAGTCCATTCTACACAGCAAATCAGGGAGATAGATTGGATCCTTGTGATTGCGTACATTGCAACAGAAATAGTTCGAAGTACACTGATCTGATGTAATTTGAACAGCTTGGCCTTGTGAATAAATGCCATTCCTTCAGTGTCTTCCAGTAAGAGCGTGTTCCATAGCTATTAGTAACTTATATTTATTGTTTATTGAGTATATAAGTAAGTAAGTATCAGAATTTGAGGGGTACACCCTGGACAGGTCACCATCACAGGGCCAACATACAGAGACAGACAAAGACCAACAACCCCTCACACTCCCACGCAGACCTATGGAGAATTTAAAGTCACCAGTAAACCCAAACATGATGTCTTTGGACGGTGGGAGGAAACTGGAGTACCCAGAGGAAACCCATGCAGGCAGAGAAAAGCCCAAGGTCAAGGAAAGAAATATGTCATATGAAATATGACAAAAAAGGTACACCTTTTTTATACCTTTTTTTTTGGTCATTAACATGCATTCAAAATATCTAAAAAAAATAAAAAATAAAAAAAAAGTAAAGGTGTCATTTACCTCACTGTTCAATTCCAGTTATTTTTCATAATTTCATCAATCATTTTGAGATTAAAGTTGACTGAGACAACAAGCAGAGGCAGCAGATACTGGATTTTAGATAGTAGAGTAATAATTGCTTTATTCCGGTTACCTGTCAATCAATACAGACCATGTCTGCACAGAAAAAAAGAACTTCATTGATCTGTGTGACTGACCTGGGGTCAGTGGGTCCCAGAGGTGAGACAGCGGCGAGGCGGGACTCCGCAGCGGGGCGTCTGATTGGCGGCTGAACTTGGCGCGCCGGAGGGTCCTACTTTGCGCAGCGACGAGCAGCGCTCACTGCTGCAGAGCCCCGCCGAAGCGCGATGCCTCGTTTTACCGTCCACATCCGAGATGAATGGCTGGCCGTGCCGTGCCGGGATACCACCAAAACCATCCAGTGGCTCGCGCAAGAGGCCCTGAAGCGCTACACGAAGAACAAACCGGACAACGGAGGCATCGCGGTGCTCAAGGACACCCGCTTCGTGGTGCGCAGGTGCCAGGGTTTGGGTTTGCTGGACTCGGATGACACCATCGAGGATGTGCTAGAGGATAATGACTTCGTCGAACTTGGTAATGACCGTATGCATGACAAAACATAAGAAGTTTGTCCTTCATATTTAAGGTGATCCTTCACCTCCAGCCGCGCGTAATTGTGCATACTTTGTCGTTCGTAAGTAGAAAAAAAGTTTAACGTAATTACATGACTAATCAATTGTGAATAATCTGCACAACTTGTGGTATTTTGCTTTCAGCCATTAAAGGAGATACCATGTCTCCTGACTTTATTCCATGGGAGCCTGGAGTTTCTCATCTGTATCCTCAAACTCGTGTATTTGTGTCATATAGTGGGCATATGGTGGCTAAATCATGTGGATAATAACACAATTACATTGTTTTCAGTTATGGGTAACGCTAACGTTTAGAAAAGTACAATAAATCTGTGTTAATTATTGTCAAATGCAATAACACGGGGTTTATTATTTCAGTAAGAAAACTTAGGTCTTTTATTATCATTTTGCTGAATGTTATCCTTAAATAAACTATGTGAAACAGAACGGCAGCATACAAAGAACCTGAAAACGTAAGTTTGCACTTCACCCATTTCCTGCTGTAATATGAAACGTCATATATTTCTTCCTCAAAGTAACACACATTTCCCCGTACAGTATCTTTACTTGGATGGTAACAGCCTGACATCAACAGATTTGGTCAACCTAGGCAGGGGGCTCTACAAGATAAAGGTAATAATCGACAAATTGCAGTTGTTGTATTGCTTGTGTCTTTTAATCTTTGACATTTTGCAATCATTCCCTTCACTGAAAATTTCAGCTGACTCCGGAGGCAGAAACAAAAGTTGTGCAATCCAGAGAACTTTTGGATACCATTGTCAAAGAAAACAAAGGTTAGACGGTTTAAGAATAAAACCCTTAAGTGTCTCTATGCAAAGGCATTGCACACATTAATTTGAATATTAACCAGCTGCTGCCAAACTACAGTCTCTGTACTCTCTTTGTGATTCTGTGTTTTCACCCCTGTATCTCCTTCTGTGCCATCAGTTGTCTACGGAATCACAACAGGTTTTGGCAAATTTGCCCGAACTGTCATTCCTGTCAGCAAGCTCAAGTAAAGATGCTTTTACTATCAACTTTATCTGTCAAATGTTGGAAAATGTGCTTTTTCTCATATAGTAATTTTGTCCACGACCATGTTTTTTTTTTTTTTTTTTGCAGGGAGCTGCAGGAGAACTTGGTACGGTCACACTCAGCAGGTAATAAAAGTCTCCATGAAGCTCACCATCTTGTTTAGATTTGAAAATCTCCAAACAAGTTGTTCATCTATGTGAGCATCATCAATGATAAGCTGTGGTGTGCAGGTGTGGGAAACCCATTGAGCCCAGAGAGGACTCGCATGCTGCTGGCTCTGAGGATCAATATTCTAGCCAAAGGCCACAGTGGTATTTCTCTGGAAACCCTTCTTGCCATGATCCAGGCCTTCAATGGTATGTTCATCCTGCGCCCAGCTCCCTCACTTTTCCTGAGTAATCAGCTTCAGTTCACTGAGATAACAGACAAATTATATCTTAATTTAAAGGATTATAGGAGGAAGCTGATTGTCACATGATTCTTGATATGAATCTTGATCTATTTACTCTGCTCCTGCAGCTTCCTGCCTCTCATTTGTCCCAGAGAAGGGAACAGTGGGAGCTAGTGGTGACCTGGCGCCCCTCTCTCACCTGGCCCTGGGGCTGATGGGAGAGGGTAAAATGTGGTCTCCTAAGAGTGGATGGGCAGATGCCAAATATGTAAGATCAGAATCACTTTTTCATGGTTGTAAGACAATAATTTGCTGAATGCTGAAGGAAATGTGCACTTACCTTTTGAAAGTGATAGATTGCATGATCCAACAGGAAAACATGTTTGCTTCATGTTTGCTTTTTGATGTCCCTTGACCTTTTACATGTTTTTGCTCCTTTCATCTCTGGCCAGGTCCTGGACGCCCATGGACTGAAGCCAATATCTCTAAAGCCAAAAGAGGTAATATTTAAAAGCAACCACACATGCTCATGTTTGATTTGCCCCTAATAAAGTTGTTTGGCATTATCATAATTTTAAAGAACAACTTTTCTCTAACAACAAAAATGTAGCACAATGACGTGCACACCGCTCTGCTTTCTTGTGATAGCTGCTTTATGTGGAGAATATGTCTGTGTCTCCCTCACAGGGCCTTGCTCTGATCAATGGGACGCAGATGATCACCTCTTTGGGGGCAGAGGCGGTGGAGCGAGCCCAGGCGATCGCCCAGCAAGCAGACATCATTGCTGCTCTCACCCTGGAGGTGCTAAAGGGCACCACCAAGGCTTTTGACAGTGGTGAGCAGTATCAGTGGTGCTCAACGAACTCACAAGACTAAATCATAGTGTTCACCTCCAATTTCAGGATCCTCCATCTTGCTGTCACTAATTTTTCCGTCTCCTCCCAAACAGACATCCATATGCTGCGGCCCCACCCAGGACAGATAGAGGTGGCCCAGCGTTTCCGCTCACTGCTGGATTCCGACCACCATCCATCCCAGATTGCAGGTCAGAGGACAGATTCTAAAACAGAAAAGCAACAAGATATTACATTTTAATCATACATGCTTATCTTTACCCGCTTAACATTTGGCAACAATGACTCCTCACAGCCAAATGGTTCTGTCTTAAAACATAAGTGGGGCTGAAAGATCACCACTGTGGATGTTGCATGTTTGTCACAATTTCTTTAAGAAATACTTTTATCACTGCACTTGATCAAGGCTCTAGAGCTGGAACACTGTTTTTCCCAAAAGACTTTTAAAAACAGTATTACAATATTGTGCCTGCTTTACACACGTAAACATAGAGTACGAGTGTTGGTGTGCTTGTTCCAGAGAGCCACCGTTTCTGTGACAGGGTCCAGGATGCCTACACCATGCGATGCTGCCCTCAGGTACCTCAAGCAAAGTTGATTTTTACCTTACAAGTTTTGGCCAGGGGAGATTTTGAGCACAACCTTTCTCTAATCTTTCTTTTCACAGGTTCATGGAGTCACCAATGACACAATAACATTTGTCCAGAACATCATCAATACAGAAATCAACAGTGCCACTGACAACCCTGTATCCTTCCCTGACTTGCAAACCAAATCTCTTGCTAGAATAAAAATGAGTCACCTTTGTTTATGCACTCTAAATTGAAAATTAGACCAACCACAACGTCTATGCTCTGTCACAAATTGTACATTGGATTTTGTTTGGAAAAGCAGTTTGCAATCTATTTTCTTTAACAGCTGTATAAGATGGTGTTTGCAGAAAGAGGTGAGACCATTTCAGGTGGGAATTTCCATGGCGAATACCCAGCTAAGGTTTGTGACTCATAAAATACATTTGTGGTGTTAGTTGTCGATTTTGTTACTCTCTTCATTGCCTCTCCTTCCTCTTAGGCTCTGGACTTTTTAGCCATAGCGGTCCATGAGCTGGCCTCTATCAGTGAGAGAAGGATTGAGAGGTTGTGTAACCCCTCTCTGAGTGAGTTGCCTGCCTTCCTGGTCAACGATGGAGGACTCAACTCAGGCTTCATGATTGCCCACTGCACTGCTGCTGCTTTAGGTTGGTGTGCACACACATTAAACAAGCGATATTCATATCAAATATATTGAAATACATTTTCATGTTGATTGAATTTAATTCTAAACATCTATCTCAGGAAGAATAATTTCTACAAAAACTGTTTCAAGCAGGAGGGCATTTTAACATTAAGTGCTGACTCTTTATGAATTACCCTTCACTCTATTGCCCTTTTTTATTTGGTGTCTAGTTTCCGAGAACAAAGTTTTGTGCCATCCAGCCTCTGTGGACTCCTTGTCCACTAGTGCTGCCACAGAGGATCATGTGTCTATGGGAGGCTGGGCAGCCAGGAAGGCCCTGAGGGTCATAGAGCATGTGGAACAAGGTTGGACTTGCCATTATTAATAATCTACTAGTAACCTGACAGTGCACATTCGGATGTTTTTGCTAAGTTTGTGTGACCCTATTATCGCATTTACAAACTGCCCTTAGATCAATTGCCTGATTCTATTTGTAGGTCTCTGGTGAAATTTTTCACATAGACACCACCAAATAAAGAGTCAATAAAATGATTGAATATATGAAATGTGACCTCAAAGTAATAAATCACAAATACACTGGAAGCAAAAGTAACTGTATATAAACAAAACAGCTCTAACAGCTTTTTTGGCAATGTCCAGTTTAATATGATTGCTTAAATCAGCCACTGCCTCTTTTTCAAAGACAAAAACAGGACAGTTACTGGTGATTCAGTAACAAAAAAGTGCAAAGGTAACATCATAGTTTACACTATGGATGAAGTTCCGTCAGCAAACATTTGCATGGTCTAAAATCAGTGTGTATACAGTGGTTCAACATAAAACTACAGGTAAAAAAAATAACTAAATGCCGATAATATCTAAGTGCTAATTTTTGTGATTAGTTCTTGCTATAGAGCTGCTGGTGGCCTGTCAGGGTATTGAGTTCCTGCGCCCACTTCGTACCACAACTCCATTGGAGAAGGTCTATGAACTTGTGCGCAGTGTGGTCAAGTAAGTCAAACAAATGTGGCCAAGGTACTCAACTTATAGTCCACTGAAATTATGAACAGGATAGTTAATATTTATCTCCTGTTCCACTTCTGATGGCCTCCCTCTCTTTACTCTTCTGTCATTAACAGGCCGTGGATTAAAGACAGATTCATGTCTCCAGACATTGAAGCTATTCACCGTCTCCTACTTGACCAGAAGGCGAGTGCAAACATCTATGGACCAACTGCTAATTTACATTTAAGCTTCTCAGGGACAAAGATTAAACTGTATGTTTATGTTTTGAATTTAGGTATGGAATGTGGCCAAGCCTTACATTGACAAGTATCAGTCAGAGTACATCCCTGAGTCCCGTCCCGTCTCTCCCACTGCCTTCTCCCTGGAGCCCCCACCGGCATCACCAAGGAAGCGTGTCCGTCATGAGTGAATTCATTTTCACAATTTTTTAAATTTTCTATAATTAAAAATGTTTGACGTTTTTTTGAATTTGAATGAAGACTGCTTGATTGAATATTGATTTTAAAGATCCAAGTTGTTTTGACCCTTGTACGTAGGCTTTGATTTGTGACATTAAAATAATCTTAAATCTTTGATATGCTGGTAATTTAAGAATGTAAATACACTACCAGTCAAACGTTGGGACACACTTTGCCATTCACATAAGTAGGGAAGATATTTACTGGTACTGTATATATATATATGCATATTCATATACTTACTCAATGTGCATTTTATCAGTGACATCCATACAACCTAATCCAGTAGAATGAATTCCTCCTTTACAAAGATAATATTGTTCAGTTTTGTTAAAAAAATGTAAATAATAAAGGCAACACAGATCGTTAAATCCTGAACATCTTTACATTTACAACTTAAACAACAATAAATGTTTTATAGCCGCATTCTTTAGTTATATGTTTAATTATGAGAAACCTGCTTCTTCTCATGATTATATTTGGGATTGACATAATTTAAAATATGACATAAAATGCTTGACAAAGCACTCAGACATGCAAATAACAATACAGCAATGCAAAAATATTAATACGTGAATAGATTGTCTCTGCATCAGCGGGTACTTCTTTTTCACCATTGTATCAGGTCAAGGTAGAACCAGTTTCAACCAGCTTACTTGATTTATTGATACACAGTCCAGTGTTTCCCAACTCAGGACGGGCCCCTCTGGAGGGTCACAGTGTAAATCTGAGCGGTCATGAGATAATTATTGGAAAAGGAAGTCAGTTGTGTGTGTGTGTGTATTGTACAGAACAAGACTTCACTACTAACCATTCAGTGGCATTCAGATTTCATGCTTTATCAAACAAAATGTGAAATAAAAATATATGTTGACTAAATTGCCGACATTAAGGGCCTGGAAAGATGTTGGCATTTTACATGAAAAACGGACAATAATAATTCAGTAACTATAACAAACACCACACATTTTTTTAATCGGTTGCTGACTGTTTCATCCAATTCACCAATTGGTAAATATGTATTCATAAATGGATGAACAGCCCAAACAATGAATAACCTCTTCACAGAAGACTTCCATCCTCCATTTTCAAGTTCACTGACTTAAATACAACAAATTCTTTGTGTGTGTCTAAATTTAAAATACACGCAGTGTAAATAGGAAGTAATGTCGCACACATGCAACTTCATTATATGTTTATTCTAAAGGGAAGTAAGTTTGTCAAAAGCTTCCCAGTACAGCTGAACACCATCTACCTGTCTGTTCTAACAGGCCACTCTGCCACCTTCAGGTGAAGATGGGAAAAACCAAAGGAAGATGGGTCATTTCACAGACTTGTAAAAGCAGTTTAGGTCAGAAAATTCAAAGGTTACACAAACAACTCATGATAGATTATAGCACTGAGTGCAGCAGTCGCTTGTGCCGACAATAAAGACTTTGTCATGTGTTTGGCCTTGGTGGGTCAACAAGTTCATTTCCATTGTTGCACTCGCAACCTTTTCCAAACAAGTAACGATTCCACAGGAACCACAAACACACTGTTTGACAGTGGCTCCTGAGATCCACCTCATTTACAGGTAACACCAGGGCAACAGCCCAACCTCACTTAACCTCCTACAGTTCAGGTCCATGTTGGAAGTGTTTATCAACAAACTTTTATCTGCGCCACTGTATATTCTATATAGAGTGCAGACGTTTTACAGAACTTGGATATTTAGGTTCTTGCCATCATGCAATAAGGGAGACATCTGAGTTGTCTAAAATTAATTGCCAACAGGACAACAATAATTTCAAACACACTAGGCCATAGACGTTCATCTTTAGCGTCAATAAGAAGAAGGAGGCCTGTAGCATGTAATCTCCACATCATGGAGTCAGTCTGGACTCATAAAGCTACTTGTTAGTGAGGAGGGTTTGTTAAGTTTTATCATTTTGATGTTTTAATGCATCGACCAAAACATTCTATAACGTTACCTACCACAAGTCCCGGAAGTGCAGAGGCTAAAAGCACAAACACTGATATGGCAGAAATAAGAAACCAAGAAATCTGATAGGGAACACCACTAAAAAAAAAAAAAAAAAAAAAAACATGTCTCCTTCGAGCCGGATTCGAACCAGCGACCTAAGGATTTCAGCTACAACGCCTCTACAGTCCTCCGCTCTACCAACTGAGCTATCGAAGGGACGCTGTCAGTGCTCCAAAACTGCCGTATTCAAAGCTCGACTAACGCAGGGAAAAGACATTTTTACTCTTTTCGTTGTACCTTCGCCGTAAATATGGCTAACAACTAAAAGGCGGAAGTGCAGTGGACGTCGGTTGCCTAGCAATGGTCTAATTCGCCATCCCACCTAGCCGACTTCGGTAATTAGCATTAGCTTTAATTCAGTGAATGAAAATGCTAAACTGCCCGAAGTTTAGTTTTTGGAGCAAATGATGTAAATATACATTAAAATCTTGACTGAAAAGCTCTCACGCATTGAAAGCAAAAAGGCAGATAATGTTTGTGCTACGGCTACCTTCAGGCTAGCTAATGTCACCTGTAGCTCCAGCCCACTTTGTAACTAAAACAAGAGCCATATGAGAATGAACCGAGACCTACCTTCTCCTTCTGTAAACAGATGGTCGTGGGAAAGGTTTGGTGACAGAAATGTCTTTAGATACTTTTTTTTTCTTTGGGTCACATTTCTTTACGCAATTAAACGTTTGATTCATCTTTGTAGTTGCTGTAGTGCAGAACAACACGATCTATACGTGTCGAGCAGAGGCTGAACTCAGGACTGTATCCTTGGTCAGTTGAATGAAGCACTAAAGTAACTTTGTAACTTTTTT
This sequence comes from Echeneis naucrates, assembly GCF_900963305.1. NCBI lineage: Eukaryota > Metazoa > Chordata > Actinopteri > Carangiformes > Echeneidae > Echeneis > Echeneis naucrates. The sequence goes on along the minus strand of NC_042526.1, from coordinate 16,433,175 downwards.
GCGTGGAGTAGTGTATCTCTAATGTGCAATGTGTGTCTACTCCGCAGTGTGTTTGGGAAAAAATTGAGATGCATTGCTTAGACCTCTGATCACTGGCTATCCTCCAGCTAACACAGGAGAAGAGGTAAGTAAAGACAATGTATGAAGCCAGAACCAAACAAAACCACAAGAGGTTCTACCTCCTCTAAGGCATCATTCATTATCTGCTCGTCTAACTATTGATACCTAAACAAAATCATTATTTGGGGGCTAGTCTAACTGCTACTTCTAAAAAATAGATGCCATTGAAGAGTCCGAACTCTTCTTAAAGCTGTGATTGCAAAGTTTATTTCAGGGACAACACCTGGAGGACATTTGAACAGAAGTGAGGTCACTGAACAAAGACGAATTTGATTTGTCCTGTCATCACTGCCATCTTTTACAGTGCCATGAGCAGTGCCTGTTGTAATGTTTGTGGAGGCCTTATCTCTTAAAATGAGCATTATACACTTTGCTGTTGTCTCTGCATTCCAGAGGGTTAACTGTGAAATGTAGGTAAAGGTGAATTTGTACATTGGAGTTACTGTGTATTAAATTTGTATTTGGGTTTACGTCAAGATAGTAAAATCTGACTGTGCTGTGGAACATTAAAACCACCCCTTGAACCTCAGGTTACCAGTTAAGAACCAAGTTAAGGCTAATAAGCAGGTACAGTAGCAAAAGATCGGTGCAGGATGTTTCCACATAGGTAATTTTACCAACAAAAATTAGATTAACATTTCAAATTTGAACATGGAACATTTGTTTCTTTAGTTTGAGATTGGGAATCCTTTTCCATTACACCCATGTACTTAATGTTCTTACTTAGAACTACTCGACCATTGCAAAAATAGATTACGTTCTCCAGGCTAGGCTGCACAAGGATAATATTCAACGGGAGACTTTACCAAATGATTGTTGCAAATTGCCCCACAAAAGAATCAAGAGGGAGACAAGTACATTGCTGAAAAATAGACTAGTTGATTATAAAAATTTAACATTTGCTTAACTGCAATTCCTAAGATTCCATATACAATCATAATACACCCAGAGGCACATTGTTAGTTTGTCTCTTTTCTTTGTATTGGTAAATGATGAGGTAATTAAATTGAGTGCATTGAGTTATGGTCCAACCATGACAAGTACTAGTAGGAAATGAAGCACGGTAAACTGCTTGCATGGTCTGGGATTTGAACCAAAGCCTTGCTCCTTGCTGTTATTTGCACACCTGTGGTATAAACCCATTTGGCTAGTAGATTACCTCATTCCAAAATTCAATTTTCACCACTGGGTGGCAACATTCCTCCATTTTAACAAATGAAAAATGGGCGACCCTGCAGTATGATATACCAAGAGATCCAATTTCTGTCTTATGAAAATCATTGTATGTTTTCTCCAGTCACCAAATTGTTGGATACAAGCCGACCTTCTCTTCCAGCTAGATTTATTCATAAACACAGTGAGGGGAAAAACGGTGAAAAGTTAATTAATTTAGTATCTGTAGACCGTAATGTGTTGGGTCATGATTGTCTGATTCTCTAACCGTGAAACAAACTGCAGTGCCAGTGCCTTCAGACAGGACAGCTCTCATTTACCAAGGACAGGTTTGTAGAGGAAAGTAACGTAGTACATTTACTATACTTAAATTAAGAAATTGTGCAGCATTTGTACTTAACTGACGTTTACTTTCTACTTCACCAAATTTCAGAGTGAACTCTTTTACTTTTTTTATAGGGTCAGGTTTATTTTCATCTCCTTCCATACATATGCTTGATATACCCAAAAAAAACAAGGACCAAATATAGAAACACAGTCTTAAGGGTATGAAAAAGCAAACACAATAGTAGGTTGGACACACACATTTATATACATACATCTTTGCCTTTTACGTAAGTATCTAAGCACTTCTTTCACCAGCCACTGGTTCACTGAGAGACAGATGTTGATGATTTAGTTAAGCAACAAGGTGGAAACAATGATGACTTTCATCCAGGTTTATTTCACACTTTCAATGGTAAGTAGTCAGTCAGTTGGTTGTGTGTACATCTCTGCTTACTGATATGTCATCACATTTAGACACGGTACATTCCGCCAGGAGTGTGAAGCAAGATCACGTTGGTGAAGCAGCAGACATTCCTCTCATAACACAAGGCGGCTCCAGTAGTCAAATCCTTTCCATCCTTTACTGAGATTATGTCCTGTCTACTTCTCAACGGAGCATCTGAGGGGAACCACTAACAGCCTCCCCTTGCTCGCCAACCAAAGTGGATCTTTAGGCCATTTCACATCAACCACACGTGCAGACGTCATGTCACAAACATAAATATATTATAGCATATTGTAGTAATAATCCCTTATCTCAGCACTTTCAAATGTTTTATGACTTATTGTAATTTTTTATCACTAGAAATGCATTCAAAAACAAACAAATGCAACAAGTTGGTGAAAAATTGTATAAATGGAATGTCCCAGCAAAGTTTCAGTTTGGAACAAGCAAAAAGCATCCTCCAAAGTCCAAGGTCACTTGTCTGTCACAACCTCAGGGGTCTTCCCTTGTGAACTTGGCTTTTTGCTACGGGGAAAGGGCTACACCCTGAATGGCCAGCTATCCATTTTTGCAATGAAAAAAACTCTGTCATTGGTGTTGACTCATTTATCTTCTACTGCTTATCCGCTTCAAGGTCATGGGGGGTGCCAATTCCAGCTCACACTGGGTGAGGGCGGGTTACACCCTGGACAGGTCACCGGTCCATCACAGGGCTAACACACAGAGACAGACAGAGACCAACAACCACTCACACTCACACTCAAACCTACAGACAATTTAGAGTCACCAATTAATCCAAACATGATGTCTTTGGATGGTGGGAGGAAATCCGAACCCACAACATTCTTATTGTGGGGCAACAGCGCTAACCACTATGCTGCCGTGCCCCTCTCATTGGTATTCCTTGTTTAATTCTTACCTAATAAGGATCACAAACTCCCTTATTGATAACAGTCTGACACTCTGCCAACCACACCATTATGTGCTATTTCCATTCTCCAGGTCAATAGTATGCTGACTACTGAATAGGCTTCTAGTCTGTCCTTTGTAACTCAAATTAATTCATTGAACGGTTTTGTGCTGACGGTAAATGTTGAAAAGCACCTGAATAACAGCCAATTTTATATAACAAGTAACATGCTTTTCCTCTGCTGATTTACATATTTTCCATCACATTTTCAGTCTACAAGAAACTCTTACACTTCACTGTTGATTTAATGTGCCAACTGGCCTTTTTAAAGAATATAATAAATTACAACTTGTCCATCGCTATCACAAATGGAACAAACTTCCAAGTCGTTTCCAAGCTGCTGCTAATATCTTGATTTTCTAGGACCGACATCAGAGAAAATCATGCATCCAAGTTAAAGACAAAGACGGTGCCATGGATTTTGGCCACGTTCATGTGTGAAGTGATTGCTAAGAAAAGTGGTGAGATATTTCTCCTGTTTTGCTTCTCACACATTACACAGTCTCCATTTTTAGCATCACGTATGATTCTTAGTAATGGGATTCACGGATTGTCCAAAGATGTAGAGGATGCTGACTGATGTCAACATATGTGCAAAATTGGCAATCATTCAATAAATAAATCTGCACTTATTGGTTTTCGAAAGAACAATTGCCAGCCAAAAATGATTAACGATTTAAAAACACACTGAATTAGCACTGATGTTAAAGATGGAGGCCCAGTGATAACAAAAACCTATGCCAAAACGTCTGTTTAGAAATCTAACTGCATTCTTTTAGCTGTTTTTCCAGTGATATCGGACAAGAGAAACCTTTCAATGTTGAGAAATTTGTAACATCATGTAATTTATGTAATTTTAAAATATGTATTGTAGCTGGTTTCCTGCAGGTTCGCTCTTTCAGCTATCAGTTTTTCAATACACCAAAGAAGAGCATGCACCTGTGGTTTGTACAGTAGTAAAAAGTGTCACTTTCCCCACTGTTAATGATACTCTAGGTTTTCTTTTTTCCTTCTACTCCTGCCACATGGTGGATGACGGGACACAGTGAAGCGTTAGCCGTCTCTGGGCCTTCCGCTCTCCTCCAATAACAATTAAAAAACTAAAATATGACACATCCGCCCGTCTGGCTTTTATGAACGTGAAACTCCCACAGTTCCCCTGTATATTTGGCCACTCTGACTGTTAATTCAAGCCTGTGCTCAGTCATCTGTTCAGTCTTTCCTGTGCAGTGAGACAGGATGTCAAAAGGTGACATAAAATATAGAATGTAAACTTCCAGAGGCGTCTGGATGGAGGAGGCTCCTGAGGGAAACGTGTGTACGGCGGACTGAGTGAACCACTTGCTGTGCTAATTAATGTCGAATCTTACTGCAGTCTTTTTATAAAATAAATGAGCTACATAATGGGAGGAGTTGAAATTCAGTACTAATATTCACAGAAAATGATCCTTGTTTCATTTTTTTCTTTCATTACAGATTGAGCCTGCTGATGAAACATGGGTGAGGGCAATGTTATGACTAGGGAGAAGCAGACAGATAGCAGTGATAAACGTCATAAAAAATGGAAGCGTAAAAACCAGTAACAGGGGGTCTCGGGAGCCTTCCCTCCGTTTAATGCCTAGCCCGCGGGCACGGCACCTAGCCTCCTCGCCTGGAGCATGTCTGGCTTTTTGTCTGGCTTTTACAGGGGAGTAGACAGATTATTTGCAAGGGTTGAGACAGTTCAGTGAGCTGAAGGTACTAGGTGACATGGCAGCATGAGGGGGGAGGAGGGAGCCATATCCTTTTACAGTCTGGAAATAAAACAAGCCAGAAGCAGTGGAACGGGCCTGAGTGTGTCATCTTATTGGCCTATCAGATGATGAAACTACAGCAGCATAATTGGTTGCGGAGGTCCAGTACCGACAACACAAGGATGATCTAAACCCTCTGCTGCATGGTATCATCCGGCCTCATGTTGACTACTGCATTTATATGCACAAACCTTTTCTTGTGGTATCCAGTTAGAAACTTTTACAATACAACAAAAGTGGAATACTTCCTGGATATAAAGCCCATAAAACAATGCCTTCTGTTGAAGGCATTGTTTTGGGGAACATTTCCTTCCTTTCTGGGAGTTAAATGAGAAGTTTCTCTTGCCAATATAGTAAAATATGAAGCTTTAACTGGCAGCTTGTTACCTGAGCTCAGGAAAACTGGTTCTGTTTAAAAGTAACAAATTCTGCCCAACAGCACCCCTAAAGTCATTAATTATAATGTTCTATAAGCACAAGTAATGAGTTGTGGTCTTACTGGGCACTATGTTCTGGACTGTTTCTTGGCCAAGTCTGGTGGTGTCTCCGGCATGATATATTTTGACATGTCACCCTCATAAAACAGCAAATTGACACTTTTTCACATTGTGTTCTGTAAAAACAAACAAGCTATAACACATTAATTTGAGAGCTGCAGAAATGTAGCTAGTTTCCCCTCATTGATATTTCCAGTGCTAACCTGAGATAAAAACTCCTGGCAGTAGCTTAAGAGTTATCAGCATTTTGACTGAAGTCTTTGCCAAAAACCACATAAGCGAAGTATAAACTAATTAGTGTATTATTCCCCAAATGACATGACTTTAATTCTGTTGAGCCATAACAGAGAAAAACAACAAACAGCTGGAGTTAAAGAGATTGAAGGAATTTGTTTGTAATGCTCCTTGCTTTCATCCTGTCAGGGGAATAGACCACAGACTGGCCAAGATTAGACATCCTTCCTGCAGCATTTTTCGTGGTGACCCCTGGGATTTTACGATTGAAAAACAAGCAAATGATGTGCAAAGAGAACAGCTCAAGGTGCATCAGCCCGTGCCCCGGTGGATCGTCTGGAGACGCCTGAAATAACCCATGCAAATCTAAAAACACACAGACACGAACCCCGTCCCCTTGTAAGAGAAGAGGCCACCACTGTCACGAGAGTCACAGTATTCCAGGAATGTTCTGATCCATCAGGGCCAGGATGCCTTAGGGAAGTGACGGAGAGTGCTCATGACTCCCCTTCTCCTTCTTTAACTTGCACAAATATGAGAGGATGATTCATGTGACAGGCCACATTCACAACGAGAACAAATCACTCCTGACCGCATGTATTCACAGGTATAATGTATATTCCAAATGACACTGCTCCCTTGTCACCTCTACTCGTCAGCCTGCCTTGTCTTTGACTGTCTGCTCCAGTTTTTCTTTAGAGCTTTTACATGGTATGAATTGAGAATGATAAATCTTGTTAGTCACAGATGAAGCTGCATATAGGAGGCTGTTATGCATATGCAGTATTTTCCCCCTTGAAATGTCTCCTTTTCCCCAATAGATGAAGTCAGTGTTAAAGTTTAAAAAAAGGCATGCAACTGGATGATTACAGGGGTCGAGGGTTATGTGACCCCTCAGGTCCAGGACTTGTCTGTCTGAGGGGCAGGTAAAGCGTGGTTAATGAGTGGCAGTTAGAAATAAGTGGTGATATGTGGAAGGAATGCAACAGTGACACACTTCAGTACTTGTGTAGTTTTATGGAAGCAGCCAAAATGCCGCAGTCAATGTTTCATCTCTAAACATTTCATTTCCTCTGTAGATCTGATGACAACTAATTTCCTTCATCGTTCAGTAAATGTGTGTTTTTCTTCACATTTGAGTAACAACCCTTTTCTTTATTTCAATCCCCTTCTCAGATTAAAAGGTGATTGATGTTTCCCCCAAACATTCCAGAGATGGTTTTGATATCATTTCTATTTTTTAAGGAGTGCTTTTAGGAATCGGGGAGGGGAGGGGTGTGGGAAACATCCAGAGGAGGGCGGTGCTTGCTTCTTCATATCCCCAAATGTCAATGAACTCTACACGGCAGAGTTGAACCTTGAAGTGTGTGAGGTGGAATAATGAAAGGATAATGACTGCATAACTCGTGGATTGCACTGCTTTAGATTAACGTGGCATTTCGTCACGATGACAGACAGATACGTTTGCACTCCAGTCATTTATGTTTCCTCATTTCTACGTCCCAGCAGCATGTTAGTTTATTCTCTGTTTTAGAGCAATTTCGGATTATTAACAGGTGGGACTCCTTGGATCAAGCTGGTGGAGGTGTCTTCCTGCTCGCGTCCAAAAATTAAACTCCTTCAGGATGAGACTGTGGAGTTTACTGATCCTTTTTCCGCTGTGCGCATCCTCCCCTCTTCCAGACGGTGAGTGTAGACTTGTGGTTCAAACCTTTGCGCGTGTAATTTGTGAGGATGTGAGTAAATGAAACAAACGCGTGTGACCACGATCCGTTTGCAGCAGAACAGCCCCTAAGGCACTGTCTATCTAAGTGAGCAAACACGTACGGCTCTGTCATCCTCACACAGATTATACAAAAATAAACGCACACTTTTCTCAGCAGAGACGCCCCGAAGGAGAGATCCAGCTGCGGAGAGCAGCTGCTCCAGCAGATCCTGCAACCCACAGATGGGTAACCTGGTCCAGGGAAGGGTGCTGAGCGCCCAGACAGTGTGCGGCTCCAACTTTTCCGAGCCCTACTGCTTCTACCGGCAGACAGCCGCTCCCCGCAGGAAGGACGCCTGCCCGGCGGCTCAGTGCGGCAAGTGCAGCTCTGCCATCCCCAGCCAGGCGCACCCTCCGTCTGCCATGAGCGACTCCTCCTTCCGTTACCCCGACACCTGGTGGCAGTCTGCGGAGGGGGTGACAGAGGAGACCCTCCAGCTGGACCTGGAGACTCGGTTCCTCTTCACCCACCTCATCCTCCTGTTCCGCTCCCCCCGCCCCGCTGCCATGACCCTGGAGCGCTCCCAGGATCACGGACGCACGTGGAAGACCCTCCGGTACTACGCCCGGGACTGCGAGGAGGCGTTTGGCCTCACCGAGGGCTCAACGGTCGGAGAGAGCGAAGCAACATGCACATCCAAATATTCAGGAGCTTTTCCCTGCACCAGAGGAGAGGTGAGTCCACAGGTTCATGAAGTGTGACAATACCGAGAGGGTGTGTGTGTGTGATGGGGCCAAAATAAGCAAACAAGAGAAACAGCCTGAACTGACTCTAAGTGCTCAGTGATTTGGAGTGTTATCTGTTATGCTTTATATTTCAATTTCTTGCTCTACCTTGCTCTGATGCTTTTGCCTGCTCAGGCACACAGAGGTGTCATACAGCAACACTAGGTGAAGGGAAGTTGGTGCTGACGCACACTTCCCCAGCACTCTTGATGTCCATTTATTGGCACTGAGATGATCTATTACAGAGCTATTCAGTTAAGTTTGCTCTGAGGGCCACATTTTTTGGAGGCCAAGGGCCCAAATATTTCTGCTCCTGTTTTAAAACTATTCCTACCAATATATTTGGTTATTTTGCAGGAGAAAAAAAAACATTGTTTGATTTTCCCCTATGTACCCAATTAACATTACAAACTTCAGCAGCATTGATTTGAACAAATCAGGACTGACACGATTTGCTACAGGTTTCATTGTTTGAGAGTATTTTAGTGTGCAGTAGTTTCCCAGCACAGCTCCACGTCTCTAGATCCATCCCTACTGAGTGAAAACTAAAAGTGAATTACTGAAAGTTGAGATGATGCTTAGTCTGGCTCAGATTGAATTTAAGAACAGAGCCACCACAAGCACCTGGGAATGAATGGTCTTTATTATCAACACATTCATATAATTTAGTTAACTCTGCATGGGGACTTGAGGTCAAGCTATCAGTTGCACAGATCTAATCATGAAGTTGATATTACCGTCAACACTGAACAGTCAATCAATGTGGACTTGTACCTGCTGCAGCAGATATAGATAGTTCATGGGCAGACACATCCAGTCACACAGACGGCGTCAGCTAGAGATTAGTTTTACTCCAAAGTGCCTCAGACCATGTTGGGAGGGCCGCGTCTGAGTGAATATTTGGTTTTGACTGATCTCATAATTGCAGTGTATTTGCAGCAAGTATGTGTCTATCAGTTTGTCAGCTCCATGGTGTAAACCCCACACGCATCATAATCAGTGTCTCTGTTGCTCAAGGCTCAGAGACATCCCCAAAATGTTACAAGAAAATGTAAACATTTTCCGTACTAAGACAGCACCATACTATACACTCTGCTTGCAGTAATGACATGAAGTATGTATGCACCGCCATCACAAGACAACCTTTTGTTAGTGCAGGTGCGAGTTTACAGTGAATACACTTGTTCTTGACATGCACCCACTAAATAAATTACATCAATGCATTCCACTTGTAAACAGTACAGATGGACAGTGTAGGATGTTATTAAGTATGGATTGAGACTATAATAAAAAATGGCACCTATCATTTCAGCAAAGATTATATTTGTGTTTTTGCAGGTAATAATTTATAAACACTGTACATACAGGGCTGATGCTGCTTGAGGTGTTCAGTGTGGTTAAATTAGAGGAGAAAAAGCTGCTCATAGTTCCAGACATTTTGGAGATTCAACATTTCCACAAAATCTTTAAGCACCTTAATACATACAGTTTGTTTGAGAAAGATAAACATTAAACTTAATGAAGGGGAACAAGAGGCATTTGTCCATGTTTACATTGGAGTTTACTCAGATTTACTTAGAATAGCAACTGTTTAAAGAGCCAGACTGATGCCTGTTTATTTTTTGGTATCACTAAAATAAGAAAGCAATGTCATAATTTCTTCACCAGTGAAACAACAAATGTTTTTCAGAGAGTCTCATGTCTATTACTATTTCCAGGTAATCTATCAAGCTCTGTCCCCCTGGCACTCAGTGGATCCCTATGGACGAGCTGCTCAAGACCAACTCATGATCACTAACCTAAGAGTCCGTCTGCTGCAGCAGCAGCCGTGTCCCTGTCAGGCCAAACATCCTGGCTCTTCTGTGCTCCCCACTAACCACTACGCAATATATGACTTTATCGTCAAAGGCAGCTGCCTCTGCAATGGACACGCTGACCACTGTGTTCCAGCCAGGGGCTACCAGCCCAGCCCCCAGAAGACCAGTAACATGGTGAGCTTTTCTGGTTTTGATTCTGTGTAACATACAGCTTGCAGGTGCGCCGGCTTTCATCAAACAAATATGCTTGTACAATTTGTTCTGTTGTGAAGATGTTTTGTCTTGATGAAGCCTGCTGACGGTTTTCGCTGGTCTCTGTTTTTTGTTGATGTGGTGAGATTGGGAGTAGATGGTTTGAGGTTTTGTTCCCACCAGTCCTTTGTTACACAGCTGTGGGCTGGTATGTGCTGTACAACCTGTGGGTTGCAGTGAAGACTGGATATTAGGACATAGCTTTACCTACCATTAGAGGGATTTAAAGATGTGGAAACCTTCATTATAGTATTCATCTTAATGCTTTAACAGCCCAAAGTCTCTGTCATGTTATTGTCTATACTGTAAATGGAGAACAGGAGCACCAGTTTAATTCTAGCGTGGCCTGGGGGGGTTTGAACAAGTTAGATATGCAGTAATACGCTGCATAGCATGTAATCACTGTGGTTATGTAGCAATACACACTTATCACACAGAACACGGGGAAGGCAATTTGAAATCAGCATCAGTAAATATGTCATGTATGTTTTTGTACCTTTTGTAAGGATTTGTTTATTTCTGTCCTCATAGTTTCCTTCATTTGCAATGATGTTGAGACACATACAAACACACACAGATAAAATTCAAAAGAGGAAAATACTCAATACAATATATTATTGCTATACTTGAGACTATTTAGAGATGCGTTCAGCTTCCAAAAACATCGAAGGAATGGTTTATTTTCTGCCTGTTGTGTTTGCTTGGTAGGTCCACGGCAAGTGTGTTTGCAGACACAACACAGCTGGTGACCACTGTGAGCGCTGTGCACCTCTATACAATGACCGACCCTGGCAGGCTGCCAATGGCATCATAGGGACACCACATAAGTGCCAGAGTGAGTGATGGGGCAAGAGAATCACACAGCATGTAGACTTATCTCCAAAATGAGTATCATAATGTCACATGCGACCTTTTAGACTGATGCTTGATGAATAACGGCGCAGTTCCTCTTTTTATGTCAGCAGCTATAAGAGCTGTCACTTGCTATCGCTAAGTTTTGCAAGATGAGCCGAGCAAAGGAAAATATCTCTTTGTGTATGTGCATCTTAACACAGAGTGCAAGTGTAACGGTCACGCCAAGAGCTGTCACTTAAGCCGGGGACTGTGGCTGGCATCAGGACAACGGAGTGGTGGCGTGTGTGATGACTGCCGCCACAACACAGATGGCCGTCACTGCCAGAGCTGTAAGAATGGCTTTTTCAGGGACCCCAGTCGTCCAAAGACAGCTCCCGACTCCTGCAAACGTGAGGCCCTTTTTAAATTGCCCCCTTTTCCCCCCAGAGTGTAGCTTTTCTGTTCCTGAAAGCATGACTCTGTCTGGATGAATGCCAGATGAGAATCCCAATTAAGAGAAGCAGCCTTTGATATTTGGAGAATTGATTTTTTTTTTTTACCCTCCAGATTAAAGCAGATAGATTTCTCTTTGATAAAGGTATTTTCCCTCAGCACTTTTCTAAGTCACTGTCATGTCTATAATGTGAGAGTAAGATAACTCCGGCCTGCTCCTTAGCAGGAATGACGAAGGCCTTACTGTTTTGGAATGTGACTGTTATTGCAAACAATGAAGGAATTTCCCATGGTCCACGCGAGCACATTTTTCCCATTCTTGCCCTCTCCCCCCACCAGGCATGCTGCAGCATTTTTAAGAACAAACGGGCCATTTTTGGAAACAGATGAAGCAAATCTGTAACAAAAAACAATCTGTCATCACCAGGGACCATCCATTCAGTGAGAGGGGGAGTGACTTGCTATTTGTTTTTACTGCAGCCGACTAAAGCATGTTGAGTACATGCATTCAACTGTTCACCTGCGATACGAGATTGATAAAACATATATCACTTTTATACTGCGGTGGCAATTCACTGTTTAGACAATAAATATGTCAGTTATTGTTCTAGCATGTTCATCATTTGCACACATGGATATACATAATGTACTGTTTGATTGCCTCTTCGCTGAGGCACCGAGATGTTAACAAGCTTGTCCTGTCTCCTCTCTCCCTCTGCAGCCTGTTCCTGCCACCCTGTGGGCTCTGTCCTCTCAGGGGGTAGCCCTCTCTGCAGCCCTAGCAGTGGGGAATGCACTTGTAAACCTGGGGTCGGAGGCCCCCGCTGTGACAGCTGCATGATCGGATACTGGGGGCTTCATGAATACGGCTGCCGTCCATGTGACTGCACAGGGGATTGTGACCCCTACACTGGTGACTGCATTCCTGGGTGAGAGCCACAACCTATATCGCTATACGAATCAGAAAATGTAAAGCCAGATACATTGATGCATGCTAGAATTAAACCCAGAGTGCAAGCAGAGTGCACTCTGGGTTGTTAACACTGAGCAGAGCCCTGGATCTGACTGGTTTTGCCTCTGCAACGCAGCTCAGATGTGGAGGTTTTCTATACAGCCACTGGCCACATGGGAAACAGCAGCAATAGTAGTGAGAAGGCACTCTTTAGGGTAGAGGAGCTTTTCTCTGCACTGCACCACTCGGGTGAGTCGCAGGTCATATCACACTCTGCACCCTCATCAGCCAACACAGATACAAATGCAGCTTTTTAAAGCCTGAAATCTACTCAGCATGATGGGATGATTTACATTAATGTTATTGATTGTTTTCCAGAGAAATGTGAATGTGTAGAAGTAACCCTTGGCAGCCCGAAACTCTTTTGTGCTGCAGAGTACGACTACGGTAAGTTGTGTTTGATGCAGTCACTGATTTAGCATTAATCCTGACAGTTATGGATTGTGGGTTAATTCAATGATAATATGAAATCTGTGGCAACTTAAAACCCAACAGATCTGTTTATAAGTTAAATGTTATAAAACATTCCCGGTTGTTTCACTTGATATTATGTGATGCAATTCCTTAACTGAAAGGGACACTTGGTATTTTTTGTGAACAAAAGAAAAATGTGATGTTGAGTGCATTTAGCCCCTTCAGTTTTCAGATGCATCTTAACGTGCCCAATGAGCACTTGTGTGGGCAGATTTCAACTTTACCCGAAAAAATCTCTTAAGGAAAAGGTCACTAGGGCCAAAGTTTAAAGGTTTGAGAAGTGTGAAGTCAGTAGCTGCTGGGAAGTTTTTCCACAGAGCTAATTTGTTGACAGTGATTTATTGAAGCGCTTCCTTTGCAGTGCTGCTGGTGAAGGTGATGTCAGCTCACGACAAAGGCTCCCATGCAGAGGTAGAGGTCAAGGTCAAGAAGATCTTGTACCAGAACCCTCAGATGAAGATCCAGAGGGGAAGTGTCACCCTTTACCCAGAGTCCTGGACCATCCAAGGCTGTACTTGCCCCATCCTCAATCCAGGTCAGCAAATAATAACAATAACAATAACAACAATAATAATATATTATATTTGTAGTGCTCTTGAGATTCAAAGAATCAACAGAAAATAACAAAAAGAAGAAACAGTCTATAAGAAAAGTCTAACAACTTAAACTTAATCAAGTTAAAAGTTGCCGCCAGCACTTCGATTGAGAAATGTTGTTGCTTATACACTAAGTATAATTAGTTGACTCTTGAGCCCATAATCTGCCACCCTTGAGCTGAATATAAGATCGTTGTCATTCCTACAGAGATTTTGAGATTAGAATACACATTTGCAGTTTAAGGATTAGAGACACTTCTGTGGTATAAGACCATTTCACATTTAACCCTTCATAATAATCATATCTGGCCACAGTCACCAAGCACACAGCAGAGTATTTGACTAACTTGTTTATTATATTTATATAATGATGTACTTTTTTTACTTAAGGGATTTTTTTCTCTGTTCTGTGAATTGTTGTGCCATCCTTAGTAGAGTTGAAATCCACTGACGCTCTCTCCCCCTCCTCTCTCCAGGATCTGAGTATGTAGTGGCAGGTTATGAAGACTGGAGGACCAGTCGACTCATGGTCAATAGCAAGAGTCTTGTGAAACCTTGGAAGTCAAGTCTGGGGCGCAAAATCTTCCATATGCTCAAGAGAGACTGCGGCCGCCGGTAGGACATCGCTGAGAAACGTGAAGTACAGAGGAATGGAAAGGTGGAAGATCAGCTGTTATATACAGATGATGTATGGGATGAGTGAAATAATGGGCAAGATGAACATGTGTTATGGAGTATTTGAAACAGGCACTGTTTGGACTCTAAAGTGAACACAAAAAGAGAAAAAAGCAATGCCCCCCGTATAGGGATTTCACTGTTCAGTTGTTTTCCCACGTCCACTCCACAACCAAAAAAGCCCACAACACTACCAATCTGAGGTTGTTGAAAAACTGTGGTAAAAGTAAGCACATACTGTAAGGAGATACCTCCACACACACGGTCACTTAAGGGTCAAGGAAAACAAAGTAAGACCTTCATCCAGGCCAAGCTGACGTGAGAATCTCATTCTGGTGTCACAGCATCCCTCAGTTCTTCATTCTTCCCGGTTATTTATAAAGCAACAGGGAGTGCATGTTCAATACTCAATTATACTTTATTTCCTGGCCAAAGTTGCTGTCAGAGTCGATGAGCCAAAACAGTCACGTCCTCTTCTATCTATCTCACTGAGAGCTGTTTACTTTGAAATTTTGCAAAGGCCATGACTGAATTATCCTTGTGGCCTCGCACATATTGGTGATAAATCATGAATGAGTCAACATCAGAGTGTGGATCTGTGCATATGCTTGATGTCCTTGGCAGTGAGTCTGGGACAGTACAGGTCTGAACAAGTAACTCCTGGATGAGGAGAGAGGATGAAAAAAAAAAAATACATTAAAGGAATCAGGCGGCTTAATCTGAACAGCTCTTCTTTGCTCTGGCACACTCGCCTGCCTGCTGTCTGACAAGAGCAAAATACACTCCACTCCACCCTCTCAGGTTTGCAGCACATGCAAGCAGCCAAAGTACTTAAGATTGAGGGTGCTCTTACAGCTGGTTTACTTACAAAAGTGGATTGTTAGGTTGTTTAATTCAGATACAATTCTTTAAGGATGTTCTACTTGCCTCAAAAAACCTACTTCCATATGAGGAGGATTGACTTGAGAGGGCCCCTCTGAACCCAACCCTGTGGGAGCCAGTGTGTGTGTTTGTGAGAACGATAGCACATGCTCTCTCAGCATATGTTTCTCTTTTTGGCCTGTGACTCCTGTTGCCCCAAAATAAATATGTATTAAAAGCCTGGGTACTCACTGACATCACAGTGTATCAGGTCCAGAGCCCCCAGGCCCTTTCAGAGCTAGGCCCAGTTAAGAATAGGCTTGGTCCACTGTCTCCAAGGAGAAGGACAAACAGTGTGTAGAGACATGAAGCATCCCTCTGTCATAACATCACCACCCATGTCCTTGTCAGAAAGACTTTACCAAATAGGATGGACCAAAAATGTTCTTGTTAAGGACAAAGTGGTGATTTGGGCTACATGAATGTGCTCTGTCGTCATTGTCATATTTGTATTGCTATTTCTGTGTGTCCCACACGTCCCCCCCCCCCCCCTTTTTTTTTTTTTTTTAAATCTAAACCACATAAACTCAGCAGTCAGTGTGCTCATTTTTAATGCCTCTGGGAAAAGTCTATTTCATTCCATGCTCACATTATGCTGAAGCTGGAAGCTATTAATAGCCTGGTGTGTCTTCCTGTGACATTTTTATGAGAAGAGGTGGTCGACTGATGTTTGACCCATGCTTTAGTACTGCCCCCCTTTGGTTAAATGAGCAAAATACACTTTTAGATGGTTAAATAAATTTTACATCATCATTCACACTGAGTTCTGGCTTTACTGGGTAGACCTATATAATACTAAGGCAATCTCATACAACAGACTCATCTTCATAAAGGTTACGACATTCAGCTTGGGTTAAAATTGTTTTCAAGGGGATTAGAAAACTTTATAATTTGGAAGGATAACATTTGTGGTGGATAAAATAATAAACACCTACATTTCCAATGTCAATAATAATAGCAACCCAACCAACACCTCAAGAACAGTTTAAACTAAAAACTAATATTATAAGCTACATTAAATAAACCAGGACTTTTGCATTAGACTGCATTAAGTGTTTCTAATAAACTGGTGAATGCATGTCTAGTATTAATGCACTTCATTATGTTAAGCTGCTACAGCTACATTAATATGGACACAGTATTCAATGCAAGATTTATAACAATTTATTTCTTATAAAAACTGCCTCAAATTAAAATAGAGCAAATAAATATAGAAATATACTGTCATTATTTCTATAAATAAATGAAGCACAGCATTTTAGGCAAAGTGTTCACCAAAACATTTTTTTTGCATGATTCCCTTGCATATATTCTTTTTTGCATAATTCCTAAAAGCGGCACGTCAAAATGTAACTAAAAATGACAACACTGCACTTCATAAAGAAGTGTCTACAGGCTCGGTCCTTTGGGGGAAAAAAAAGTAGTACTAGTAAGCTACTGCCATGACACAAGTCTTTTGCTCTTGCTAACAATTATCTAAAGGTACTCAAGCAGTGGAAATTTAGGTCTGAGAAATATTGCATAATTGCTATCATTCTGAAGAGGTTTGTTGTCTCTGAGCTGTCATGCTCCTCCTGGTTTGCCTCGAGCTCTGGCACATGCTTAGTAGTCATCTCCCCGGCTCACTACCTCCTTGTAGGTGGGCCTGAGTAGGATGGTGTGCTCGTACTGGGCAGTGTAGCTGCCTTTGATGTCGCAGAGAGGTGGGTACGGGTCTATGATGCCAAGGTCACACAGATTCTTCAATGCCATCAGGTACTTGCTCTCGCCCAGGCGGTCCAGCCAGCGGCGGCAGAATGCCAAGGTGCCAAAGTTCTCATTGATCACATTCAAGAGGTGTTTAGCTCTCGGAAGTCTGCGGCACAGTGAGAACATGGAGTCAGGAGTGAGACAAACATAACAAACTCAAGGTTCAATCTATAGATGCAAACGCGCAGATGTGGTCAATAAAAAACTGATCATTCTGTGAATAATTTTCAAACTGGATATTGTGAATTTCAACACAGCAATAAGATTAAAACAATGACCTTATTGGTACATGCCCAACATTGAAGTTTTTCATGTAGTGTGAACACTCCATGTCATCATGGACTGCACCTCTTCCTGTGCTGCCAAATGTCTCGATGGCATAAGCTTCACCTTCCTGAGAGGCAGCAGAAAGAAAGACATTTTCACTTTTAAAGTTTTTTTAAGTTTCCATCTAAATGTATCTAAAGTATGTGGCACTGAATGGGTATGACATTAGTGAATGGGACAAACACTCAGGGGGAGTGCAGAGAGCAAATGCTAACAAAAGCCTCAAGTTTTGAGTGGCTGACGTATTTGTGTATTTGTGTATTTGTGTGTCGCCTATTAAGGACAGAAGTGTCCTTTCAGGAGCAGCGCCTCCTGTGAGTTGATGGGCTGAGTTTCATTGGCGCTTTTGTCTCCATCAGCGTGTGGCTGTTGTTAGAGTCCCTGTGGTATTAGCTGATAAGACTGCGACACCCTCTCTCACTGCACCGATAATCAGTCAAAGTGCTAGCAGCCCCCATGGCACGCCCAGCTGCCACTACAGTCGTGCACCCTCTGATCACAGAGGAGGGTAATGTCCCTGTTACACCAACACACACACAGCTAAAAATACAATACGCAAAGCTGCCACATCAGCATCAGCACCCCCCCAACCCCCCTTTATCCTGGAAGCATCAGGTAAAAAGCTTGACGCAGCAACTTCCCAATTAAAATGCTCAGTTCTGTCCAAATACAGTCATGTACTGCAGCTGTGCAGACGTGAGCCAGCCAGGGATCTCAGTGTAGTCCAGTGTAGTTAGATTAGTTAGTGCAAAGCTTTGGCGAAAGCACGGCTCTGTTAATGAACTCTGGATGCCCACTTTTCAGCACCGTTGCAGTGAAATGAGAAGCTGGAGTTTTAACACGTGTTGCTCCTCGATGCGGCTGGTAATTCCATTAAAGGTGTAATTAAAGTGCTGACGAGGGTGACTAAGAAGCTGTTAGAGCAGTGAATTGGAACATTTCTCCACAACCCATTGTAACCCTAACCAGCCGCGTGTTCTTCCAATTACACTTAAGAATTAAAAAGGATTTATTTATATGCAAGGTCAAGCAGCTAAGGAAGGTTTAATTTCAGGCACTTCAGTGAAAAAGGCTGCAGTCCTGCTTCATGCCCCAGGATGTAGTCACACCCACTTGTCTCTGATGAAGTAACTTTTAATCCTGTTGTGCTGATGAGGATACAGACCTCCATCCTTGTGGCCTCTCCACCTTTGACGATAGGGACTGTCTTCCCTGAGTGTATCCTGTACTGTCCAATGGAGTGACCATTGAGATTCCTGATCGGCTTCACTGTGCAGAGAACAACCGTGCAGAGGCTTCACAAATCGGACTCAGACTGAACCCGTGCATGAGGTGAGAGTGGAAAAACGGCCTCACATTACCTTGATATGTTTTCCCATCGATCTCCACTTCATATGACTCCATGACCTCCTGAATGGTCTCACCGACATCGCACAGGCGCACATCGATTCCTGCAAACTGGGACGGAGAAGTGTTTACGCACACGCATCACTAAATTACAGCGAACTCCTCATGCACAGACAACCTACAGAGTGAGAAATATTTGTCACCCCCAGTTGTGCTGTGTCTTTTTTATAAGCAGCGCTCGAATAATTTAGAGGTGAACACAAACTCTCCAGCAGGCAGAAAACCAGAAGTTCCTAAATAACTCTGAAGCGAGGAACACACCATTCATCATATGAGGCAACTTGACAGGTAGACACAATCCTAATGAACTTTTAAACGCTAATACATTTAGATACTACATAATATTTATTACCCAGCTTTGTATGTATCTGTAAACTTCTACAAATTGATACTGAGCCAATGCACTTCGAAGTTAGTATATATATTCAGTATATTTGTTTTGTAGATGCTTTGAATTTGTATTGTCTTAGTTTTTTTTAAATTATTATTTATTAGCTGTATCCAAAAGGGGTGAGATTTCAAACATAAACTTAAATGATCATTTGCCTGTACTTTATTAGCCACTGGATTGTTGCCATGTTATTGCTGTACTTGCTGCACATATTGATTATATGAAATTCTCACACTTTATCTGCCTCTAACAGTATCTACACCATTTCTGTTAGTTACACTATGCATCTGCTCTTCAATTTTGGTGTGTGGGAACATTCAAGTATCACACATGATGAACCTACCACAGAACTTTTGTGCCAAATCAAGTCACATTGAGTCATATTTTATTCGGAATCAATTGTAAGAAACTAAAAACGTTTTTGTGACCATGGTATTACTCTAGAGACTTAGTAAGTTCATAATTCACTGCAATGTATTTATGAATATCAACACCGGTGTGGTGTGAATACTGAACTAAATGAGTCTCATTTCTCCAGGATTTTATGTAAAATGTACCCAGCAGAGCAAAGACGCATCACGCATGAGAAGAAGATGTGGTTACCCTGATACCGGTGTTTGTTGCATCTCTTACGGCCTCCAGCAGCCTGTCATACTTTGGATTGAAAGTGACAGTGAAAGCGCAGTCTATTATTCGACCTGAAAGACCAAACAATTTGATTATTCATGACAGGAAGGTGCTCATTTCTGCAGAAACACAGCATCCCTCAGTCTAGAAGACGGGAAAGTTAATTAACGTATGAGGACGGTTTATTCCAGGCAGTAAGAATTATAATTCCATTATCATTTTACTCTGTTGTGATAAATGCTCCACAAGTTCTTAAAAAGGTAATTAGTGAGCTGTTACCGTTGATGTGAGTTCCAAAGTCAATTTTGCAGACGTCGTCGTAGCGCAGCACGGTGGGGTCTCCTGCGTTGGGGGTGTAGTGAGCAGCACAGTGGTTGATGGAACAGCCGGTGGGGAAGGCCAGGCCAGCCTTTAGCCCATTTTCTTTGATGAGCCTCCTGGAGCAGTCTTCAAGCTTCTCACTGCCGGAAACAGAGAGCGACACAAAGGGACAGGAACAATGGGACTGGTGTCAGAAGAGATAAAGGAGCAAAAAAAAAGGTTGGACCCACACAGCAGTTCTGACCATTTCAAGTCAGTATGAGGACCCAAGATTAAAGTCATTTCAAAGACTCTCAGGGACAATATTTCAGTGTAAGTCTCACCAGATCTCAATCATGGCCATCCCTGGCTTGATCCAGCTCCTGACGTAGGAGCGGACCTGTCGGTGTGCCTCGGCCGCCTGCCTGAAGTCACTCCA
This sequence comes from Echeneis naucrates, assembly GCF_900963305.1. Classification (NCBI taxonomy): domain Eukaryota; kingdom Metazoa; phylum Chordata; class Actinopteri; order Carangiformes; family Echeneidae; genus Echeneis; species Echeneis naucrates. Next base: position 16,412,851 of record NC_042526.1, on the reverse strand, counting down.
CATCTCCTCATTGGCCCTGTCCAGTGCCCGTTTCTCTTCGCTGGTGATCCGCCATGCTGCACTGCGCCTGACGTAGGGGTTGGTAGGCACACGAGAGAGAAGCGGACGCATACACAAACTGTATAAATACAACACAATCTCGGGAAGCCCTTCAATTTTTTAACTGAAGACAAGTTTGAGAAATAATTCAACTGCACGCTCCACGTTGAAGCCCCACTGTGGAGTGGAGTCCAACGTGAATAAGTGCAACACAGAAAGAGCTAAATAAACGATAATCATGTCACACAGTGGACAACAATGTGGAGGTCACACACCCGTCTTTTGATGGGGGGTATTCACATTCCTCTCCCTTTGGAAAGTCTCCGTTGGGATACAGCTCACAAATAGGGACTGAGGGAGGGTCAGTCTGTCCCTTCACTGTGGCCCAGATAGGAGCAAAGGAGAAGCAGAGGATCAGCAGCAAAAACAGGAATTATCCTTCCTATGTTCCTCACATCAGTGTGAGGCACAGCTAAAGAATGATTGCTCTTGACTCACAGATCTGAGTGAGCCATCCATGGGAAGAGGAACTTGTTTGCAAGAAACATCCATGCCAATACAAAAGCACTTGTATTTTACAGCAGCTTGTGATGATTATATAATTAGCACCTTTTTAGGATCACTTGCTCTCAGTTGGGACTGTTAGACTGACTTTACTGTTTTTACTGGCTGTTAAAGTTGAATCTGCTCTCATTAACTGAGCCCAATCTGTTTGTTGTGTAAGATCCTGTACCAATTTGTCTTGCACCCCCAGTGTCAGTACGGCAACGCGGAACTTGCATGACGTTTATAAGCCCCGTCAAACTGCTTTTGTGCACCTGTTGTACTAACCTAATGAGTTCATTCATTTTGATTCATGATGTGGCTGTACTGTAGCTGAGTCGGAACAATGCTCCTCCAGAGCTATCTAATCCATTCAAGAGCATGTAACAGAATAAAACTGTGATTTGAACTGTAGTTTGAATTTCACTTCTGTATCAAGTGAAAAGAGCCAAATATGTAGTAACACTGTAGAGACGCATTATGCTGCACTCAGAAAAAACAAAAAAAAAAAGCTTACGTCCTTTCTTTTTCTTCTTCTTCTTCTTCTTCTTTCCAGCTGAGTTCTCTCCCTCATCCCCATCTGTTGAAAGCATCATTAGTTTCAATACAGTCTGAAAAGTGAGAAATATTGACAGGGGCTTGGGCATTATTCCCAGTATGCTACTGAAAATCAGATATCTCATTGCAGATATGACCGGCTGAATTTCACCATGCACTTCCAGGGTCTTAAAGTTCAGCAAAATCAGCACTGCAGATGATGATGATGATGATAATGATAATGGCGATATTGATGATGGTGGTGACGATGAGTTACCTTCTTCTCCATCCTCCTCCCGCTCTTTGTCCTCCAGTGTGTGCAGCTCCAACTGTTTTGTCACATCCCCAACACCTCCAGCTTCTCCGCCCCCCTCAGCCTCATTTGTCCCTGCTGCAAAGTCACACACAGTTGTGCATGCATGTGCTGGTAAACACGCACGTGTACACCAGTGGGGCCCGTGCACATGCATGCCATGCACACAGAGACACACACAAACAGACAGAGTGAGTAAATAATTTGCGGTTCAGAGTCATTTAAAGAAAGTGCATCCACTACAATCTCAACTTGGCAGGGTCTGTGCATAAATTCTTTCTATAGCTTGGGAGTCAATACCCTCAAGGGCATATGTACCTTGCAGCATTATGACATTTAGCCCTTCAGAGACAGTGCTGTGTGGACCACACTTGACTTAGGTCAGGTTCAACAACTGAGGCTTTTCGGGGGAATTTATGTTTCCCCTTTTAGAGGCAGGAAAGCTGCAATGATCTTCATGGTGTTTTTTTTTTTTTAATAAGAGTGTTTGTCATCTTATTGCACTAAAACTGTTGATACTTCCATTACATAATTTCATGCAGCTTAGGGGGATTTATGGGATAGAACATATTTAATCTGGAGTAAAAATGAAATTTTATTCCATCACCCATATCTTCAAATGAATTCTTTCAATCTGTTTTGAGGTAGAATTAGGTTGTTTTTTTTTTTTTTTTTTGAGAATGTCCCGTTTCCTGATGCCTCTCAGTTGCCTCTCTCTCAGACTTGGGACAGCTGGACATTGACACTACCTGACAGGATGAAAAGTCTCCTGTCCTGCATATCTAATGCTCTCGCTCCGTGCCGAGCGGCACCGGAGGAGACTGTTTTGCGCTATTTTCTCATCGATTCTCGGACCGCAAAGTGGTGTCTCTTTACCTGGCGCGGTGGTCCTGCTCCTCTTCTTCTTTCTTCTCCTCTTCTTGACTGATTCTGGTGCATCAGCGTCTTCTTTCTCCTCGTTCAAGTCGTCCCCATTAAGAAGTTGAGGGTCCACTTCGTGCTGTGGCTCCGTCTCCGCCATGATCAGTGACTGAGGGATGAAGTGACGCATAAGCTGCTGAGAGCCTCCAGTGGTCAAAGCGGAAAAGCGTGCTGGAGACAGCTGAGCCAATAATGAGCTATTAGACCATCTCTGTGCAACAACTTGACCCGGATAGAGGGAAGACGATCCCTCCTCTATCCCGGAGGAGCACAAAACTTTCATTTATCATCAGATTTCCTCTTCCTCTGTGTGTGTGGGGGGGTGAGGAGATTTAAAAAAAAAAAAAAAAAAAATCCCATTCAGGGACAGACAGTTCTAGGTGAACAGCACAATCCCTGTGAATCCTGCAAAGGCTGAAATGGCTGTTTGAGAGTCCATCGTGTCACATGCATGGCCTGCTGGAGCCGCACTTTCCTCTGAACCCGGCTTCAGGTCACCGGGTGTCCCACATGGACACCTTATCTGATCCCGTGAGCGGTGTTTTGTTATGTATTGTTGTCACCGACCCCCCCCCCACCCAGCCGCTTCCTGGACTCGATCATTAATGGTATTTATTGTAAGTGTGTAACCAGGCAACCAGGTGGACCAACATCAGTCCGAGCTGGATGGAAAGCGCTCTTATTTTGTACACCAGGAGCCCACACTGCGGGTTTCTCTGTAGCCTGAAACTAATTCCTGTGTGGGGTTTTTTATTATTATTATCTTGTTTCTGGGGGGGGGGGGGTAATGTTTTGTCCCGGTCCGGTGGCGGCACACAGAGCAGGGCCTTTGTATTTCTTTGACCAGGTGGGTCAATGATTGATTTGGCGAACCGCAATGTCAAAGAAACTGTCGGAGATTAACATCTGAAATCATCTGTCCTCAGCCGGCCAGACCAAACCGAGTTAGAGCCGCTCGAAGCTGCGTTTTGCCTCCTTTAAGTGCGGCGGCCGGAGGAGTTGAGCTGGAGGAGCGGACTCTGAGGTCACCTCCCTGTTCATCACGGATCACCGCCGTGCTCCTCATACACGTTGTTAACCATTTCCCTCCGTTATGCGTGCAGTGATCGGAAGATGGAGAGCAGAGACTGCGACGAGCTCCCTGAAAAGCCGCCAGATGAGACGTGCGGGACCGGGAGACCCGGAGCTTCACCTGCTGCACCGATGCGGGACCTCGGCCCGGTGGATGCCTACAGGCGGGCGGCCCCGCTCTTATTAACCGAGCTGTCCCGTCTGCTGTGCCAGCACAGGCGGACTGGGGGGTCTCTGCCTCACGGGGTTGTAAATATCCTGAATTATTCCTGGCAGGATGCGACCGCGGGGGCGGTGCACCCCCAGAGTCCGGGCCAGACCCCAAAACGACGGAAGCCGTCAGGAGCCTGGAGGCCGCGTGGATCTCCCCGCCAGGAGTCAGGAGTCAGGCAGGCCGCTGGAAGTTCAGGTGCCTCAGAGAGGAAACTCAAAGCTGGCTCAAAAACACGCGTGAAAAGGCTCAAACTAAAGTCCAGCAGAGGTAAATAACCCCTGGCTCGCATTTCTGTGGAAGTCTCCAATGAAAAAGTCCTGTTTTCTTTTTTTTCTTTTTTTTGCTAAGTTAGTTTGCTAATTCAAAATATTTAGGACTAAACTACCAAACGACCCCCAGTTTGGTGAACTAATTTATTATGCTGGCTTAGTGATCTTAGAGATCTTTCATTTATACAATCATGCTCGCCTTTTCATTTTCCTGCATACTGATGGTAACTCTCCTCCAAACTGTTCAGCCCACCTGTTATATAACATTTATTTTTCTCAATATTTTAAACCCTACGTAAACCTCTGGACCAAAATCCAATCATTAATCACTTATTGAGACTTGCAGCGTCAATAGTTTATGAGAAACTGACAAATTTTTTAATGATGGTATTTTGACAACAAGCCATAATTTGAGATTTGATTGCTTTTTGTTTTTCAACAGCTCTCCAAATACAAATGCTCTTAATACAACCCAATATTTAATTTTGTGACACAATCCGTGTTTGTAGCCTTTTGATTGGAAAAGAATAAACACATAGATAAAGCCAATTTCACTAGAACAACATAAACACCAACAAAAGAGCTTTTACATCACCTCTGAACCTAAAATGGCCGTGCTTGATAGTAAATGATATCAGCACATATACTATATGTACTATATATGGAAAAGTAGCAATAAGGCAAAAAAAAAGGAGGAGGACAGTCAGACCAATGCCACTGCACCATGCTCAGACAATAACAACGAGTGACAAAAGTGGAACATTGTTAAGTCATTTTTTTATGACCTTCATGACTGAAGTGAAGGACATAGACATCTTTGGTTGCAAGTGTGCGGAAATGAGAGGATATGTTTACCAGATCAGACAAGGTAGCTGATAGCTGGGCACAGATGTACTGTAGTTTGTTAGTCAGTTACAGGGCTATTAGATTACATTAAGTTCCCTGATGTCCCTGTTTGCAAGTTATATAGTATATGGGCAGTATCATCCATCCAGAGATTAAGCTCGTTGTTCTCCCTCCTCAACAGCTTCCAACTCCTCAACTGTCGGTATCTCCATCTCATCCAGCATCTTGAAAGACCCAGGTATGAAATGGAGCTGCAGCAATGTGTTAATGTTGGCCGTGCGACTGTGGTTGACTGTGTTTCTGCTGCGCCTGTGCTTCCTCAGCTGGATGTGATTTGTGTCCAGGTTGGATCATTCAGCCAAAGCTTCCCTCCTATGATGAGCCTCAGTGGATCAGTTTGTGTCAGTGGGTGGTGGAGAGACTGCAGACGGCAAGAAATCACCAGTGTGTTGTAAACCTGCACAGCTGCATTTGTGTCAATGAGTTTTGGAAGTTCAAAATGATACATTTGATATTCAAATTTTTCTGGCAATATCAGCGGTCAGTTGTTCCATCCACAATTTTGTTCCAGACCAAAACATCTCACGATGGATGAGTTCTGAGAGACATTCCCATTAGCCTCAGCTTTACTGTGTTTAGTGCTAACAAATGGACGCTGAGCTGTATGGAGTACCATCTCAATAATGTGCATAAAAGAGAAAATTCTAATAAAAACTATCATCATGGCCATGAGGTCAGCATGTGTGGAAAAGAAAAATCATCACACCTTTATCCTCTGACAATTTTTCTTTTCAAAGCTAACCAAAACACAGAAGGATATAAAACACTGCTGAATCAGAGCAGATCAGTTAAAAAAAAAAAATCCAATAAATGAGCAGAAACTTAATGAATAACCTTGTAGTGACGAAGCAAAGTCAATCAATGAAATAGTACCAAACCATGTTTGGCTTTGAATTGTAATTCCATAGTAATGCTGGGTCTAGTTTTTTTGGTTGAGATATTAATGTTTTAAGTCTAAAAATATACTCCATCTTAGAAAACTGCCAACAGCCGGACAGAACTTGAGCAAACCCCTTATAATCCGTCACTATGGAGAAACAAGGGCAAAACTGAAGGACAGCGCCAGAAGAAGGTCCCAACCTGCAACTTTCGTTAACGGGATACCCCAAATACCACAAGTGAAGCAGCAGGATCCGGCATGGCAGAAACTGCACTACAGGATTAACGACGGCTCATCATTTATATAGTATCCTTTCCCCATCATGTTTATTCAGAACTGTCCTAAATAGAGTATTTATCTAAGAACTAAATTCAATATCAGGCATATGGAAAATGTGTAACTGTGTCACTTGACCCCTGACCCCGCCCTCCCAGCTACCCATCTGGTGGTATGGCAGTTTGCCAAAGCCATTCTGGTCTGTCCTGCGGGGGCTACTATACCAACGTGTTCAGTGATGGTGACTGTTCCGTTGTCCTGGCAACCATCACAGCGTTTGGGCATGGGGCTGTTACACACCCTGTCAGGTGAGTTCATGTGAGAGTGTCTGAATAAATGAAAAGGTGGACTAGGGGTGGATTACAGTGTAAACGCTTGCATAATGTCTTCATCAGCTTTGGTAGTTTTGAACACAACCCAGATTTTCCTTCAGTTATTGAACTTTCTGGTTCTTGTTTTTTGAAGGTTGGCCCATAATAGGGGCAAAAAGTCACAATATCTCTGCTTCTTCTCCTTTGAATTTTGAATAGAAATCTGTTCTCCTGTAGGTCAATAAACTCAATATAAATGCAATGAGTGCCTAAGTGTCACTGATCTTAAACTCTCTGTGATCATTTTGTGGAATGGCTTTAATGATGTTTAAGATGTAGTTCTCTCTTTATGTTCCTCCAGCTCGTCCATTACAGCAGTGTGGGACCAGAACGGTGGATTCATAAGTGACCACAATGGGAACATAACTAAACAATGGAACTGGCAGACTGATCGTACACTGAAGGAGAAGATCGTTATACAGGTGAAGAGTCAGCCGCAGATCCAGGATAGTGACTCTGGAGAGTGTTATATTAAAGGTCATCAACAGCAGGTTTATTAACATGAAGGAAGTGTTGCATAGAGAATATGTGTCCAGATAAGAAAAATATTAAGAGCAAAGGTCAGAAAATTTGAATTGTGAGATATCAATAGTGGAAATATCACATTAGAGTCTGCACGGTTTCACCTGGGACCTGTGTCCCGCTCTGATCCTCCACCTCTCTTTCCTTCAACGGTGCTTCAACAATGTTTTTGCTTCAATAGCCTCCAATCAAGGGTATAGCAAACAGTCTTTTAAATTAACCATTCATTTTGAGTGCATCCACAATAGCTGAGACTATGGCCGTCACCCCCCCGCAGCGAGTAGGTTTAATTTAACCTACCTTGTGCTGCAGCTTTGTTCGGTGCGGGACCTGGCGGCCTCCCTCTCAGTCCAGGATCCAAACTCGATCACGTCAGGGTCACCAATTATGTTGTGGCGGAAAGAGGAATCAGGTGATCCGGAAATCCGGACACAGGACACAGGGAATCTCTTTGATTCACATCGGTCCTGCTAACAACATAGTCAGAGACAGAAAAATACAACATACAACATGTGACATGCCTTCATATACCTAAGACAGGTGTGTGTCTGTGTTGTGTGGATAGCCTTCACCCTTATCTTGAGCTTCAACCACGGTGATTGTGCAGCACTATGTGTGTGTGTGTCGTGTAGTTCTCTCTCCATGCAGAGCGGAGGGCTGGCTTCTCTACAGCTCTTTTTGTAAGTAAATGATAAAATAATCAGTGAATGTGTTTTCCTGTCTGCTGCAGTTGTCAGATGTGATCTCAGTGATGCTGCTCAGTGGCACGTCTGCCACGCTCACTTTCATGTGCTCCAACGAAAGTGTTCAACTTCCTCTTTCTGCCCTGTCTGCCATCAACCAATCAAAGGAAATGGTGAGATCATAATCATTCAATAGACAATAGATTCACAAGTCTTCTTCAAAAAGCCCAGTTAAAATGATCTTCTCTGCATTTAAAGCTGTGCTTGAAAACCGATGGAAAATTTATCTCTGATGCTGCTCAAGACCTGCTGCTGGGAAGCAAGACAAATTCTCCCGCTGTCATGCTAGAGAGCAAGAGGAACCTGACACTGACACCCGTAAAACACTTTTTACAACAATATATTGTTTTTATATCTGTCCTGGTCTGGTGTGGAGGTAGTTTGAGGAAAAGATGACGGTAGAGATTCTTATTGTAATGAGTCTGAGCTGTGTAGACTGTACATGTAGATCATAGTTTAAATGATCAGCTGTTTTCCTTCATCGTTTGGGGACAGATTGATGTCTACAGGTTCTGCCAAGCCTTCACTCTGTGTAGAAACATCGTGCTAAATGGCTTGTGTAGTTCTATGTCATATATTCTACCGTGTGAGTAATGATGTGTGGCAGGTGTATGCGTGCTCCCAGGAGGCCTCCCAGGTGGTCAGGGAGATGGATTGGTTGGTGGAGCCATCAGTACAGCGGAGAAGAGGAGGGAGAGGAGAGGCCCCCAGGGAATTGAGAAGGCTTCAGCAAAGAGTACGAAACACCCTGGAGGACTGGCTGGATTATTACCGTGCAGCCACCGGTACTGACCATTTTTTCACAGTCTTTCTAGCTTTTCTGAAATATGGAAGATGCCATCACTGCTCCCAGCTGGGAGGAAACTGCAACCGATGGGGTAACAGTGAGCTAATCTGACCTGTTAAAGTTGTGTAGAGTACTTAAGTGAGGCAAAAACTTACAGTATCACCTCATCTTGCAAACTCAACATTATTGAATAGTTCCATCAGGATCTTGTTCACGGTCAGTCGTGTCACATGGTGTCTATGTGCATTTCTGAGTGACCTCTTCTTCTCCTTCAGGTATCAAGTGTCCTGAGAGGGAGCGGATGCCAACTGCCCCACTGAGGACCAGGCTGAGGGGAGAGCAACAATCAGCTGCTCTGCCTTCTCCGAACCCACCTGAGTGGGCAGATACAAAAGCAGTCCAGCCAGAGGAGAGCAGCAATGAGCTACAGGGGCTGCAGAGACACCTGTCAGTGTCAGCAGAAAGACCTGCTGACTCTCCAGTCAGGCTGCCAAGGTACACACTTCACACCAGCACACTCTACCCCGATTTAACACGTCAAAAAAGATTTAGTGAACATGAGAAGCATTACAGAGCTCATGAAAACATGTATAATGCCCTCGGGTGGCGCTTTGACAAGTCTGAGAAAATTACCCATGTGATGTCATCAGGGTTATTTCAGTAACACATGTATAGGAGATTGTGGTTAAAATTAGAGGTGTGGATTTTTACAGGGTTGTAGTGCTGAACAATTTATGAATTTCATAATGAAACTGGGGATTTTAATGCATCTTAATTTAAGATGAATGTGTGGTTGTGCTGGGTCTGAGTCTGCACATCTAATGCAGCCATATATCTTCTGACAGAGACCAGTCATTAGTTTTCTAATAATGAGAGAGACCCATTGTTTATTGATCACATTGAAGCGCTCGAGCTCTGCTGCACAATGTAGTCTCCAATGAGGGAACGTTCACCTTTTGAACCTGGTTGTTTTCAGGGCACCTAAAAAGCAAGTGAAGGAGGAACCCCATGTTATAGAGATAGGACCTCTTCAAATTCACGGCAACATCAAACTGGAGTAAGAGCTGTTTTGTCATTGACAAGCACCACAGTTACAGCTCATTCAAATGATACTGCGTAGAAAATGACATTTACTGCAGTTTTTAAGAGGATTTATAATGACAACCCCACTATCACGACTGCCAGGTCAGTGATTATTCCAAAGAGTCCAGAGTCGCAGCCTGCTGCTGTCACCCACTGCCCAGCGCCGTCGTCATTCACCCCCTCCGTCCCCCTCACAGTGTGCCCTGTGCTGCTGCGAGCTGCCCTGCTGGGGGAGGGGAGGCGGAGGCGGTGCTGCTGCTGCAGTGTGATACTGATGCCTGTGGTGACGGACCTGGAGTACGATACCTTTGTAATGGGCCAGCCTCCACACAGTCAACAGATCCTGGTGGTGTGTGTGACTGTGCCACACCAGCCCATCAACAACACAAACACGCTGCCAGGCCAGGACATGCTGGAGCAGCTGTACAGGAAGAGGAATAAGCACAGAACCATGCCATGTACTCAGGTGTGAATGCAAAAATACTAAATAACAAAAACCCTTCAGCAACACGTTTCACCTAGTAACTCATACCGAATGCGTCCATCTCCGGCTGCACAACTTCATTTAATCTGCAAGTATGCATACATTTCCTTGATGCGAATGTATGTTCTGCTAGCGTTACATAGACTTGACAGCAAAATGAAAGCTGTCAAAGGAAGACATCTTACAGTCAGCAGACGGTGATACTGTTTTGATTTCTGGAAACTCAGTAGCAAAATCAAAAAGGTTTTTTTGTTGTTTTTATCCAGTGCCAGATGGATTCATTTCGCCTGGTGAAGTATGAGATGCCAGCAGGGACGCCAAGCTGTGGATCGGAGGACATCCTACTGCAGCAGCGACACAATGCTGCACCTGGGATGGCCCTGGTCAGTAAACCCAATGCAGGCTTGGCCCGAGGCTGCAGGGCTGCAGGGCTGCAGGCTCTGTTCAAAGAACAAGTTTTCACAGCTGCCACTGGGAGGCAGCAGCAGCTACTTCTCCGAAGCAGAGTATGCTGTAGCGGTGGGCAAATGGGGTGAGGAGGACTTCAGTGAGGTGCTGCCCTCCTCCTAGAAACCCAGCCATTTCATATAAAGCACTCTGAGCTGACAGCAGTGAGGGATGATACTTCTTAATTACAAAAATGAGCTTTAATTTTTACCCTGAAGTCATGACAGCTGCTCCAATGAATTTTGCTGTAAGATGAAAATTTCTCCTTGAGCCTATAAATCAAACAGAAATTAGTAGTATCAGGGACACTGAACAGCGTTCACACTTAAATACTTAAAGCCCAGAGGTTTTTGCTCAGAGGCTCAGGAAGAGCAGCTGGTATGACTGACAAGATGCTACACACACAACACACTGTAAATCCTCTCTTGTGAAATATAAAACTAAAAATTACCACATGACTGACATGACTTATGTCAAAAACAGTAATTGAACCACTTCTCTGTAATCTGAAAGAAAAAGCAGCCTTGAAATATTGCAGTAAATGCGTATCACTGAGGTTTTCTTTTCCCCAGATTTCACACATTTCTACTTGTGAATGTGACAGATGTACATCAGAGGGAAGCTGCTGTTTGTGGGCGACATATTTAGCGGTCGCAGCTGCTCAGTCAGGGACCTTCAGAAGCAAATCTCCAAAACCAGGAGAGACTACAGATTAGGTCTGAGCCTTCCACCAGACTACAAGTTCAGGTACTATTGCACCACCTTTGTGAATTTGATTCACTGTCGGGAACAAAGTCACCAATCTGTAATTTTGCATTAATGAAATGGGTTATTACTTCAACAACCCATGGCACTAACCACAGGTTGCATAAAACCCTTTACATGTCATAGGTTGAGTATATATGATCAAGAGAAGTGGATTAAATAAATGTTTCTCCTCTCTGGTTTATTTGCAGTGACACGGCAGATAACCCTGCAGCCTCAGATGCAACAGTTCAAGAGGGAGATGTTGTTTTGCAGCCTGCCTCAGCAGAAAAGGCCAATGGGAGGTTTGTTTCTTATAGACTGTTTTAAAATCACTGCAAAATCATTATAGTATAATGAGGCTCAACTACACCCTGATGACCTAATAATGTTCTCATCAGTTTGAACTACCTTTGATTTTTGTGATGTCTGGATGAAATCATCTGCTGTTTTCACCTCCTGTTTTCTCCCTGGAAAGAAAAAAACACATAGGATTCACGTCGAGGGCATGGGGGCGTTTGCATCGAATCAAAGAAGACCCCATTTCCTCATCTTCCCGTTTTAACACACTGAATATACTCCAGTGACAGGATTACCTGTGACCGTCTGCAAAGTACCCAGCTGTCCATTCACACATTACTTGTGTAATCAAAATACATATGCAGGTTTGAGCTGGTCTTTAACTGCGGATGTGAGATTCCTCTCAATTTTGGACAGTGAGGGGCAAAATATTGGACATTAAGGGTGGATGCAGATGTGTCAGTGCTGTCTGAATTTCATCCCTGCAGACTGTCTGTATTTATTGTGAGGTTTTTTTTTTCAGTGAAGATAAGTGTATTTAATAAAAACCCTTCCTTCTTTGTTCTTGTTTTGAGCGTCCACCCCCGCTGTAGTCGGCTCCAGCCTGTTTCCTGTAAGAGCATCTGACAGACCAACCTGCTGACACAGTTGGAGAATAATGACAGCACCAGTGATGGTTTTACTTCCCTTAGCATGAATCAAGCATCTTTCAAAACATCAACTGGCTTCTTATCGTATTTCTGTCCTCTTAGTCACATCTTGTTAATATTAGTAATGATGATGTATGTGGAAAATGAATGTGCGCACAAACAATTTCCGCGTTTCGATGGAAAGCGCTGGAAATATTCCATGTGATGGGAAGTTTACACATCAGGGCAAAGAACCGCGGACCTCGTGATTATTAATTTATTTCATCTTGCACAGGCTGATGTTGGGCGTGATGTTAGACTTGAATGGAACTTTAATGTGTAGGTGTTTGTGATTGGATGCGGTTGTGGGCCCTCCTGAAGCCCTCTAGTGGACTCGGAGATCCGGTTCACATGCAGCTACAGTCCGCAGTGAGAATGACCCGCCGGCAGCCGGATCGCACACTGAGCTCCGACAAACAACGAGCTTACTTAGTTTTTCGCTCCTAAGTAAGTGCGAGTGTCAGAGAGGCGTCCGGACTGCTGGGATGGTTTGTCTCAGCACCGATCCGTGAGAAGAGAAGCGACGATGAACTCAGGTAAGAGACCGACTGAACGGCTCTGCAACAGATGAGCTGTGGACCTGAAGTTTGGCTTTTGAGTTCAGCCGAAAACGAGATAAGCAAGTGTCTGTTGTTTATTTAAGATGATCGCAACAAACCGCCTCAGGTCGACTGTGTGTGTGTCTGTGTCTGTGTTGTAGTAACAAGGCAAAGAGGGGCTTTTTCAGATGGTTTATAGTACCAGGGGAATTCGACTCCATCAAATAAACAAACATGAACACAGCAAATATCTGACTCACTATGCGAAAAATCACATGGAATGATATCAAGAAAGTATATTTAGTTCGTGTGGACTTGCTGATATTGTTCAGTGTCAAACTTGATAAGTGAATAAATGTGTAAATCTGGGGGCACCATCCCTGCAGGTCGCTATTTTATCGTTACACTCATGGAGGATTTCAGGGCATTAGATGAGACAGATGTGCAAGTTTGCGTGACTCCTTACCATCCAGTCCCTTTGCTCCCCCAGCCACCACCACCGTTTCTCTCCCACCGTTCATCTCCCATCTGCTCCTCCCACGCCTGTTGATATGGGCCATTAGCTGAGTTACCGTGCTGCTGCGTGTGGGGGGGAAACAAAAGCCACGTGATCTTTGAGCCCCCCCCCCCCCCCCCCCAGACAGTCGGTTCAGTACTTGACAACAGTTTTACACTAAGCTGGGATCAAAGCTTCAGGGCAGATTTAAAGAGTGAGACCCCATCAGAGCGGCATCTGTCAGAAAACACATCAGACATGACATCTGGATATTCAGACTAGGCTTTTCCCCCCTCTATGTCAGATTAGACCCATTATCCTTGTGTAATATTTTTTGATATATGTGATTGAGGTGCTGGTTTTGTTTTTTCTCTCCTCAGCAATGCACAAGCCACCCCTGGCCCCTAAACCGAAGCTGGTGCAGCCCCAGAGACCAGGGCTGTCTCCCTCTACCCCCAGAAGACAGGGCCTCTCCATCCCATCCCATGGCACACAAAAGGGGGCTAAACCAGTTCTGGCCCCCAAACCCTGTCTCTCCAAACTCACCACCGTTGGGGATTCCAAACCTGCCATCTCGAAGAGCCTGCACCAAACATCTGCAACTGGAAACCCTCAAATCGTTGGTCTATTAAACAGCCAAAATGGAATACAGCAAGAAAACAAAAAACCAGATTGGGATTATATTATTCCAATTTGCTTGTGCAGCCAGGAGAACTGCCAGTGCACCAAGAACTCACCAACAAGCAGTGACAAGGCAGAGAAAGACTTGAAAACATGGCACAAAGGTAACACTGAAAGAAACAGAAAGCACCTGCCTGCGTCTCAAGGTGCTGTGGACCGCAGGGAGAGAACAGACAATGCTCAGAGTCAGGTGATAAATGCCACCTGTTTATTAAATAAGCCTGCGTCCACCAATACCAACCATAACTCTCTACATGGGATGCTTGCTTTGGACAAAAATCTCAACACAGACATTAGTACAATCCCTGCGGTCAAAGTCAGGCCCCCTCTTCCACAGAGAACATGGAGTGATGAGGTAAATGGTAATGTAATACCTCAGAGTACACCTGGGCGAGGACAAGAGGAAGATGTTCTTGGCTCAGAGCAAACATATAGTGTGTCCCGACACAGACCAGCCCCAGCAGCCCCTGGGAAACCCATCCCTGTGCCCCGGAAGCACAAGACTGCTGTTCTGATTCGTCAGGAAAAGGTGGGGAAGGAGCGGGAAGGGATTATAAACCAGGAAAGGAAGGACATGAACGTCAACAAGGTGAGGGTGTCATTGGAGGGGAAGGACGCCTCATCTCAATCTGTCAGTATACGTGCTAATGAAAACAAGGAGCCAATTGTTTGGTCACAGAGAAAAGCCTCGACTCCACCAGTACCTCCACCTAAGAAAAAGCCTTTTCTGTCTGCACCTGAGAAATTGCCAACCTATGCTCCTGAAATTTCACCAAGGGATGGAGAGAAACAAGATCGGGACTGGGACAGTAGCGTCTATGAGATGGAGCAATCAGTTGACAAGAAACTGGTGGAAAAGACGATGGCAGGAAAAGAGGATCAGGAACCAGTGCTCAACGATCTCCCACAAAGTTCTCCCCCTTGCAGTTTCCTCAGTCAGCAGGAGATCGGTCAGCCTCCTGCTGTCGTTGGCGCTCCTCAGGATGGGGTAGTCAAGGTATGTCCAAAGAAGCCCCAGAGACACAGCAGCCTGATACTAGGCAAACAGAGACAGGAATCCTCTGAGGAGCAAGGCGACGGGAAAGGAGGTGATAATGAGAAACAGCAGGTTCTTTCCAGACAAGATAATGTTTTGAGGCAGAGAGTGATGAGGGAGCTGCCTTTGCCTCCAGAGGAGAAAACAAACAGAAATGCTACAGCGGGAATCGAGCCCTCACGGGGCAGCTTTGGCAAACAGAGACACAAGTCCTTCTCCAGCGCTGACCTTTTTTGCTCTGAAGGACAGAGGAGAAACTCTTTCAGGAAACTGCTGGACTTGAAACTGTCGGTGAAGATGCTGCCCAAGTTGATAGTACGAGGATCCCAGAGCGCAGACTGCATAGCGGATGAAAATGAACAAAGTGTGGACAAGGACCAAGACGCATGCCAGAATTATCCTGAGTATCTCAGGTCGGAACGTAAATTCTCCTGCCCTGTGCTTGGAGTCGAGCAAAGTGTGGATGGAGATGATGTTTTCTATGGACGTGATGAAGACGTTCACTACGAGAACATGCGCCACTATGAGGAGATACCAGACTATATAAACGTTGAATTGGGGAAGGAAGGGTCATCTCCTCGGGCCACCTTCACGCAGCCTTTGGTCTGGGACAGCGATCTATATAATGATGAGGGCATTTATGAGGAGCAAGAGCCGTTTATATCCTTTGAAAAAAACACTGGACCCCAACAGTCCACGTCAACAGACTATGAGAGGTAGATCGCAGCAGCTTTCATTTCTGTCTCCGTCACATCTGAAATTTACCTATAAGTTTATTGTAAAGCAGGTGATTGCCTGGTTTTCTTAAATGAGCCCAAGAGACAGCTGAGCCTTTGTAAAACCAGTTATCTGTATGTTAATGACAGAGCATGACTGTCTATCATTTGCAGAGGGAATGTCAGTAAGGCACGCGTCACGTTGGCCAATGTTGTAGATACCTGTCTAGGGAGTATGACAAGTAAGGGGGAAATCATGGCTGCCACACCTTTCAGGTGTTGATTATGGGTTGTCTTCAAATTTAGATTGCACATTTCTAAAATTTGTGCAGGTTATAGTGTACTGTGTTTTATCTAATATAGGTTAGTGTGGGAGGCAGCACGAGAGAAACTTTGACCTATAAGGAAATGCTGATGTGAGCTTGTGTATTTTAGCTCAGCATCTTTTTTTTTTTTTTTTTAAGGGTGGCTGAGATGGCATATAAACTAAAAGTATTCCAGCTGTTAAAGGGTTAGATCATCCACCAGCGCTCCAGATTTTTTTGAGAAATGTCGCTGAGATTTTTTTCTGTGTTTCTTCACTCAAACACAGAGGAAAGTGACAGATCAGTGAAAAACTATTCGGAAAAAGCAGTGTTTATTTTCAGCTATCTTGTTCCTGTTACACTGTGTGGAAGAAATACTACTCTATAAAACTGGCAGGGAAGTCTGCAAATGAATTGGAGGAACAGAGATATTGTTTCAGCAGCTAGACAGTCGTACGGACTTTTTGTAATATGACCTGATATTAAAAAACAAACAAACAGCACATGCATATTTACAATAGTTGTGGACAAAGTCAGAAATTATGATTTCAGGCGAGCTGATCCTTAAAACGTTTGGCTATAACAGCCTGTGTAGTGCTTAATTAGCTCAATTCAACTTTTAGTTTGTGCGTTTTCTTTGTGATTATCCATGTATGTGAAGACTGCACGTTGTGTTATGAATGTGCAGAAGTCATTGGGGAAAAAATAGGCTTAGAGTTTGTGTAACAGTACACTCTGCCTCTTACAGCTTAGCGTGTCGCCCCTTTTTAGTTCAGACAACACTGCAACAATCACATGTTGGAAACACGTTGAACGGCTCACAGAGAGCCGACACAGTCAAATACAACAGTTATTGTAAACACGCTACAGTATGTAAGACCCGATGACTCTGGATTATTGGCTTCACAGCTGAACCTTGGTCTGCTTGAATGCAGTTTTGTCCAGGGAGGTGCCGCTGTTTCACAAATCCCTTCAGCAGCACTACATGGTTCCCGAAGGGAATTGTGGTATTTTGAGATTTCTAGTTTCACTTTGGTGCAGTTTCCTGTTCGATCTTACCTCGAGTCATTTCTTAGCTGCATGATTAAGTAAAGAAAGTGTGCGATGGTTGTGGTGAGTGGTTTGTGATTTCGCTCTGTGACCTGAGGCGTGCAGCTGGACCAGGGCTCGTGTTGATGGCTATCTGTAAATGTTTTTTCCGGCCGTGTGTGTCCTTTTTCATGACTCCCATCTGATCACAGCAGGAAATACTTGAATACCACTGGACTGACAGAGAAGCACATTAGCACCCATCATGTGCTGACATGGGTGTTTTTTGGGTTTTTTTTTTTTTTTTTCTGTGTCATCTCTTTCTCCTCCTCCTTAAATAGCAGCTGCTCCGATCATGTGCCATTTGAGTGACGAAAGTTTGGCATGTTTATATATATATATATGTGTGTGTGTGTGTGTGTGCTTACAGCTGCCTTTGGGTGTTTATAAGACCTGCACTTGTGTGCTCATGCCGTTCATATGCCTTTGGCTCTGGTCCTCCCTGACCCTCACATCCTATGCTCTCAACAGGAGCTCCACCAATGAGGACGTAGCACCCCTGGGCGATGGCCCCTCAGATGATGAAATTGCAGCCAACACCTCGTCCTCAGATGAAGAGGACGAAAATGATAGCAGCTCCATCTCAAGCAAAGGAGACCCTGAGCCGCTAGAGGAGAGCACAGTGAGGAGAGCAGACGCTGTTTTTGATTTATGACTGTAGTCCCCTGTGTCCTCACAGATTTTTCCTGGAATCATCTCAAGGGTTTGTTCTTTACAAGGTCTGAGAGATAAAGTGTTTGTCTTGGACCTGGAGAGAGAACTTTTCTTTTCAACAATTTTGTTCCCTCATTATACTGACCCCAGGTATAATGAATATGCTCAGGCAAGAAATCTTGAGAGAATAGTAAATCCTCCTGAATATATTCTCTGTAGGCAGGTTATTAGGTACAATTAGCTGACATTCACGCAGTCAGCTACAGCAATAAATCCTGCATTCATAAAGGTTTAAATGTTCAGTTTTTTGAAAGTATTTTGAAAGGTGTCAGTCAACTGTGTAATCATCAACTGCATGTTGCGGTGCTGTTGTGTCTCGTTGCATTGTATTAATAAAGGGAGGCTAAGGGAGGATTTCCCCACCTTTTTTTAATGGGTTAGGTTTAGGCTTAGTTTAAAAGCACTGCAAAATGCTCCCTCTGGTTCCTACTACCACGTTAATTCATGACTGAGTCTACTGTGATGGATGAATCTGATGCGACGGATGTCTTATGAGCCTTGTTTTTCACGGCATTATTATAACCTGTGTATGTTTTTGTGCTGCCATTAGACACAGAGTGGACAGAAGAAGAGCAAGATTCACCACATCGCTACAGAAATCATGACCTCTGAGAGTGTGTAAGAAACGTTTTTCTTTTAGCCTTTGTTCACTCATAAAGTCCAGTCGTCGAGAAAGTATTAGTTTTATTTTCCAAGGTTTTGAGATGTCTGTCTCTGTGGTTTGTGCCTAAGGAAGTAATTTAAAAACGTAACTGCCGTATATCAGTGGTGATCCTGTTGCTCAATCCACAAACACCACAATCAACTGATTCAAAGGGTTTATTTCTCTGGTATATATTTAAACTCCTTTGAGGCCTATATAGCCTGTAACACCAAGGACATTACACTTACACTTAGACAGATGTGTGTCTGTTAAAACTGTAATTTTTTATGTTGTGAGCACCCCCCCCCAAAAAAAAAAAAAAAAAAAACCTATCCAAACACATTGCGTTGGGTGGAGACTGATATCTTAAAACCTTGGCAAATAAAACCACATATGTCAGCGTGGCCACAGAGGGCAAGAAGTGAGGCTTTTTCCCCTCATAGTTGAGGGGATGACTCTTTAATTTGCTTTACTTATTCATCATAACATCTCTAACTTTTCCTGCCGTTTGTTTTTCTAGGTTTGTTGATGTCCTGAAGCTGCTTCACGTTGTAAGAACCCCACCCCCACCCCCCAAACACACAGACACACACTTCACCCTTTAGTGTTATATGTGTCCCAAAAAAGCCTGTCTCCTTATTGCTGTGATGAGATTGATGAGAGACTCCTGCTTTTCTCTGTATGTTGTATCGAGTGTGAGTGTAGTACACTGTGAGAGCCCACATTCTCCATATGTGTTTCATTATGTTTGCCACTGGGGCACACCCCATACAGGATAAGACTGTTTGCAGACCCAACTCCCCTCAGTCTTGCCCTCATAGTTCACATTCCGCATGGTTTCCCCCTGAATTTCACTGGAAGAATAATTTAACCCAAACGCAACACTTGTCTAGACGCAAACAGTCATATTGTCTCCTTGTGGTGTTGTATTAAATTAGTTTTTCTTTTTTTTTTTGCGCTAATTGCTTGATGCTTGATACACAACAAACACAATCCAGGGTAACAAGCTGTTACTCTCTTGCAATCTCACAACTGAACATTCTCATTTCTTTGCCGGCAAATTTCAGACAAAAATGCGTTGGAATGAAATAAAATGAAAGTAAAAACTAAGGCATAAACTCATAAACTCAAAGCTATAAACACAGCCGCAGTGATGGGCTGCATTGGCACAAAGGGCAGTTAAAATTTAAATGAGCAGCTCTCTGAGGGTGTACTTTGACACATCTAGCTTCGAGCTAAATGCTAACATAGACATATAAAGCTGGTATGATGACCATATTTACTTTTGTGTGCCAGAAAATTCCCTCCTAGCATTTCATTTGCAAGTAAAGCTAAGCTGAGTGGAGACCTCGGTTTTATGAATATCTGATCACAAAGCAAAGTTTGTGAGCAAATTCAAATGTTGCTGATGACAGAGCCAGAAGATGAAGTATTAGTTCATCCTGCTGGGGAAACAAATGTAACAACCACATTTCTCTATGATTAAGGATCTAACGTGAGAGGGATTCATCCTCGCGGTCCATAAAGATTTCAGTCAACCTAATAGCAGTTGATATTTCAGTGTGGAAAGAACAGCATTGCTACACCACTAAAACAAGGACCATTCGCAGAAAAAAGTCTTTATTGCTTTGGTAATTTAGAAATGTAATCAGACAGTTTCACCTTTAAAAACCAGACATATAACGTCATACTGTATAGCACACACACAGGCACAAAGAGGAACAAGAACAAGATTTATTACTGGGAGATTTGAGATTACGCAAATCACTTACCAAACACTACGCTTGTCATGAAAACTAGTGTGGCCCACCTTTGTCGTTGTAGCTACACTGATTGTTTGGGTTTAAGGTAAAGTCCTCTTGAAAGTCTGAGTCATTTTTTGTATTTTTCTGCTCTTTAATTATTTTACAAGTCTCCTGAGACAAAGGTCATGAAACAAAAACGTAATAGGGCTGAGTCACTAGTGATGCCTTGTCAGTGCAGAGCTCAGACAGGAAGTGCTTTAGGTCTCTGTAGACTGCACGGGTTTGGAGTTCAGTAATGAGGAACAGTCACACCAAGAATGTCTTCATTGTCTATCTTATCCAGGAACTCAAGCAGCTTTCCACAAACGAATGGTGATGCAGTAGTTTTTGTGTTTGCTCAGTAATCTGTTGAACCACACTTTTAGCCATTCTCCTGCTCTTAGTGCTTTTTCTGTCCTGTTGAAAACCATTGTCTCCAAAATGCTGACAATACAGCAAGAAGACCAGAAATATTAACAGCTGGAACTATTGGCTCCATGAAACTCTCGTGTTGATCCACCTGATGAGCTTTCAAACCCACCAAAACTGTACAGTTCACAGAATCTTCCCAATACACCAGATTGTACATTTTTAATGTGCCCACTTCCATCTGGACAGAGCTGAAATATGAGTGACAGATAATCACTTACTCCTTATAATTTTCCCATCTTGTAAATTGCCCATACATTTCAAACATCTACGTGATCCTCCTCCGTTACTGTCAACTGTTGCGGTAGCCAGAAACCACCTTGTCCACAGGAGTTCTCCACTGGGTGCCCAAGTTTAAAGCTATTTTATTTGCCATGTGATCACAAAAGCCACAAAAAAACATCCTCATCATCAAAAAAAGAGGCAGAAATGTTGCCCTCAGGTTCCTCTGTGCTTGTTATTTGGTCCTGACTCACTGTAGTCTGGAAATGTGTGGATTTTAAATGGGAGGCAGGTGTGTATGTTGGTCATGGGTCAGCAGTGTTCCTCTCTGGAGACTATATAATTTAGTCCATTTTACATAATTTTATTGCTGTATTTCTAAAGTCAATTTCTTGGATTTCATTGAATTATCTCTGCGTTCCAGGCAAGTTCCTGTGTTTTACTCTGTATTTGTGCGACTATCTGACCTGCAGGACTTTCGGGCGGCTGTATCTGAAGCGTCTCGTCAGAATGGAAAGCCTGTGATCGAGGAGCGTGTTCTCAACCAGATCCTGTATTACCTCCCACAACTCTATGAACTGAACCAGGACCTGCTTAGAGAGCTGAAGCAGAGACTTGCCAAATGGTACAACAGGATCACAAATGTTTATGTTTGTTGATGACACCAAGAGCAATCGCTACAGCTAGGCTATATGGTCAAAGATGTGTAAGCAGATTTGGGGTCTGGAATTGTGTTTAAAGGGTCAGGCTCAGCCCTTCATTCCAGTTTAGAGAAATCTAAAAACCCTATAAAATGTAACTTCACAATCTTGAACATTTATTCAATTTTAATATGTACTTAATAGTTGATATTTAATTCAATATGATATATATTCCATGTTTGAAAAAAAAATGGCACAGTGCTTAGCGCTGTT
The DNA here is from genome assembly GCF_900963305.1 of Echeneis naucrates. Taxonomy (NCBI): domain Eukaryota; kingdom Metazoa; phylum Chordata; class Actinopteri; order Carangiformes; family Echeneidae; genus Echeneis; species Echeneis naucrates. The sequence continues at coordinate 16,391,144 of NC_042526.1, read as the reverse complement.
GCCTCACAACAAGAAGGTCTTGAAGGAGAAGAGGGGCCTTGCAGTGCTTGCATGGGTTTCCTCCGGGTACTCCGGTTTCCTCCAACCATCCAAAGACATCGTGCTTGTGTTAATTGGTGCCTCTAAATTGTCTGTAGGTCTGAGTGTGAGTGTGAGTGGTTGTTGGTCTCTGTGATGGACTGGTGACCTGTCCAGGGTGTACCCCACCCCAGTGTGAGCTGGGATTGGCCCAAGCACCACGAATGAATAATGTGAGAAAAACAACATGCCGACTGTCAGCGCGTTCTCATTAAGATGATGCCACTGCTGTGCTGACGCCATCAGAGTTTCTGTAATTACCAGTTTCCTTTTGTAAATGGCAATCATGCCAAAGTCCGAATCATCATTGTCTACAGATTTAGAACTTCCTGAAATGAAAGTCTCTGAAAAAATAGAAATACAGTTTAATAGTTTGTCTCATGTAATTTATTCTTAGAATACACAATAATCAGAGTATAATATTAACCCAGAGAGAGAAAGAGAGAAGTTGAGTGTATTATTGTTTTGTTTTGCTGGATTTAATTGGATAACCTGCAGTTCAGAGTGAACAGCAGTCCTAATGCTGCCGGTAACCGGTAGAGAGCCTGTGCTGGATCTACATTTTCTTCACAGAAAGCATTCTCAAAGTATTCACACATCTGCTCCTGTTAGACCTGCTAGTGTTAGACTCACTACCCTCTCTGCAAAACATAAGCACAGATTCAGCAGGACAGGGGAACATGAATGATCAGCCAAAGTCTATTAATTAATATTCAAATTAGTTAAAGTGTTGTAAATGATAATTGTTTAGTTAATCTCTTCCTTTTTTTATCTACAAAGGGATGAAAATGCGCAGCTATCAGACATTTTCTTGAAGAAAGGGCCCTATCTGAAGATGTACTCCACTTACATCCGCGAGTATGACAAGAATGTGGCTCTACTGGAGGAGCACAGTAAGAGAAACCCAGCCTTTGGAGCAGTAGTACGGGAATTTGAGGTAACAAGACTTGCCCAACCAGTTCTCTTTGTTTGGTGGAGGAGGGTTGTGTGCCTCATGGATAAATTAGACTTTGTTGTTAATGCGTGTGGGGATTTTTTTTTTTGTGTTTCATTTGCGTTTCATTTCTCCGTGCCAGGCCAGTCCTCGATGTGCCAACTTGGCTTTGAAGCATTACCTACTGAAGCCTGTTCAGAGGATTCCTCAGTATCAGCTATTATTCACAGGTACGTCGATAAATTTTCATTTCACTGCATTCAGTTGATCAGTTTTGTTTTTTGAGCAATCAATCAAAGTCAAAATCTTCTTCTTTAAATCCAAATCATTTCATCTTCTGTATTTACTGGCTCCTAAACTTCACCATGCTGTGACGTCTCATCCTAGGTATCATGCTGCCCCCTGCTGTACAGAAAAATAAAATTGGTCAATAGTTCCATCTTGCTTCTCTCCGGTCCTCCGATTAATAATAAGATTTTTGAAGTGCAGTCCAAACCAGATTTAGTGACATAACACAAGCTTAAATCTGAGTGGGTTTAGGGTGTCATGAGTCTAAGGCATCAGAGTTGATCGCTCTGTGCCAAAATTTGAAGAATGTTCCTCACTCTTGTGTAATTGCATTATGCAAGCACCTACAGTCCTTTTTATCCAGGATTTTAATTTCAGATTACATTCCAGGAATTTACTACACAACACTAAGCACTTGTTACCCACAGTGCAAAGTGCGTTTTACTTGTTTGGTAGTGCTGTTGGACCCTGACTTTGAAATATAATTTTGTTTCAGACTATCTGAAAAACCTGTCTGAAGAGTCTGATGATTACAAAGACACACAAGGTAAAAAAAACAAACAAAAACACAACTACATTTCACATCTTTATACTTTAAGTTCACCTGATTGTATCAGTTGAATGAATGTGTGTGTGTGTGTGTTTGGTTTTTTTTTTTCCCTCTCAGCTGCCCTCGCTCTGGTGAAAGAGGTGGCCAATCATGCTAACGACATCATGAAACAAGGGGTGAGAGCCAGATAAAATCTGACAAGCAGCACATTCTCTCAACATTTGCTGCTAATTGATAATTCCCACTTTTTGAAACCGCAGGATAATTTCCAGAAACTGATCCAGGTTCAGTGTAGTCTGACTGGCCACCACGAGATCGTTCAGCCTGGGCGGGTAAGACCTAGTTGTTTAGAGTTGTGTTTGTGGGTTTTTTTTTGTTTTTTTTTTGCGTGTTGATCTTTTGAATGGAAACAAATGGAAAATATGTAAATTTGAACTCCTTTCCATCACCATTGCTCCTTTCAATATATTTTTCATGTCGAGCAATACATAAGTCACAAAGCTGGGAATATAAACTCACTTTAGAGTTCATTTAGCAACCCTTCTGAAGTCATATCACACAGTCTTCATCCACTAACGAGTTTCCATAATTGTCATTGAACAGTGGATGTTTCTGTCTTCCTTTTGGCCCATATTCATCCAATCGTTACGTTTCAGAGAATGAACACTTTGAATAAAGCGAAACTGTCCTGAAAGTCTGATATTAAGATGTCAGTCAATTAATTGTTTGAGCTTTAAAATTTCCCTGTAACCTTTTTATAAACCAAATGGTTTACTGCCTATAAAGCTTATTATATAACCCAGTTCTTCGTTTTAACAATGACATTGTAAATTTCCTTACCCTTCAGAAAATAACTATCTGCATCAGTGAACTGAACATTTAGAACAACAAACTTAACCTCATGTGTTCATGTGACATTTTTGTGCTCCAGATCTTTCTGAAAGAGGGCGTCCTGATGAAGCTAGCTAGGAAGGTCATGCAGCCCCGAAAGTTCTTCCTGGTAGAGTGCACATCTGTCTCTCTTTGTCTTACACCTCCACTTTGTTCCAAAGGCTTTAGAAAATTATCTTTGAGGTCAGAGGAGGGTTTCCAGAGATGTGTCATTGTAGCTTCATTTTAATTTTTTCTTTTCAAGATATTAAATGGTCAGTACAACCTTGTATTGCCTGGGTTGTAATACTGCAGTCAAGAGTTATAGTTATATATCAAAGGACTGTTGATTGTCTTCAAGTTGAGGATTGAAAGTCTTTTTGTAATCTGACCTACTTAGTTGTACCTTTTGAAAAAGCAGAATTTAAATATGTTTCTGTGTCATTTCTCCTGTAGTTTAACGACATATTGCTGTACACCACCCCTGTTCAGGCGGGCCAGTACAAGCTCAACAAGATGCTGTGTTTGGCTGGGATGAAGGTGACAACTTCTCTTCTCTTAAAATATTATAACAAGATAAGATAGATGGTGGCTTCAACGCTCACCATGAAAATGATTACAGGTTAGCAAACCAAGCCAAGAGGCCTATCAGAATGAGCTTAACATTGAGAGTGTGGAGCGCTCCTTTATCCTCTCTGCAAGGTAATCATCACAAGCCAATTTCATCTCTTTCTCAATTTATTACATAATAGTCCTCCCTGTCTCTCCCTGTAAATGCGTAGATCTTTGAACTACAAGGAGGTGTGTAGTTACACTGTTTTCTCTTTCTGCAGTTCAGCCACGGAGCGAGATGAATGGCTCGAAGCCATTTCCACAGCGATCAGTGACTACACCAGGAGGAAGATTACTTTTATATCTGGCAAACCTCCAGAAGAGGTAAGACAACAACAACAAAAAAAAAAAAACAACCACTCCCTCCTGTTTAGAGAAGGGTAAGATAATGTCGATCTGATGCTGCATGTATGAGCAGTGAGCCATAACTCCCACACTTTGTTGTCATATTCAGGGGGAACTGAGTGATGCTGGGGATGGTGCTCCTTTAGGATCAAAAGCCCCGATATGGATCCCTGACCCAAGGGCCACCATGTGTATGATCTGCACCTGTGAGTTCACCTTGACTTGGCGAAGACACCACTGTCGTGCATGTGGAAAGGTAAGATGGCAAATAGGTTGCTTCCCAGCACCTGTAAAGATCACTGGCTAATTAACATGCGCGCAGCATATGCTGGCAGGATGTAAACCCTCATGGAAGGAAAAATGTCACATTTACACTAAGATAGTTCATATTTTGTGTACTGGCAAATATTGATTTCATCATATTATTAACATAACTAACACTGGGAAAGGAACAAATTGCACTGCGGCCTGCGGTCCAAATCTTCCAATCTCACTGATCAATTGTTTGATTGCAAAATAAAATTTTGATTTAGAGCTGAATTAAATGTAGTTTAAAACCTGAGCAAAAAAAAGAAAGAAAGAAAAAACATGTTTTCCACAGTAAATCTGCTAAAAACACAGAGCAACTTGTGTGTGGGGAGGAAAATTTAAATTGTATTAAATAGTCTGTATTAATAGACTGGAGCGTGTAAGCTCTGATATTGAGTCTGCTTATAATACCAGAGAAATGTAAAAAATAGAAACCAGTCCCTAGTAATGACTTGTACACAACAAGGCAGTTGCAGTTTGCTGCTCAAAATTCTTCATTGGGTACATATGAAAAAAAATTACGTTTTTATTTCATTTATTTAACTCATTCTGGCAGGCAATTAAAATAACAAGAAGTACAGATATTAAAGAACAAGACTGATAATGAGAATAGCTCTAGGAGGTGTCCAGTCTCCCAAGGTCCTTAAAGTCCAATAAATCTGGCCCTGCAAACAACAAGGCTGAATTTCCTGGTCTAATTTATTCTTTGTTAACAGAAAACTGATCACATTACAAGGGAGAATATTTTTGTCCCTATGCCTTATCATCCCATCAGGTGGTGTGCCAGTCTTGTTCCTCCAACAAATATCGTCTTGAATACCTAAAGAACAGGTTAGCACGAGTGTGTCACCAGTGCTTCCACGTTCTCCACGAGCAGAAAAGTAAGAGAAACTTCCCAATGAAAATAGGTGTCGCATATTTTTACGCTCTCTAAAACTCTCTTTTACACATTTGTGTTCATCAGATGAAACGTCATCAAGCATGTCCCCTGGGAACAGAGCGACCTTCGCCTTCTCCAGGAAACAGAAGAAGATCCCTGCTGCACTCAAAGAGGTGGCTGACGTTTTGTGCTGAACAGGGTTGCATTGTCGTTTGTAATGATCTCCAGAAAACTCATCAGATGTCTCTTGATTGATTCAGGTGACAGCAAATACAGACAACTCATCCATGAGTGGGTATCTGCACAGGTCCAAAAGCGCTAAGAAGCAGGGGAAAAAGCTTTGGTTTGTCATTAAAGACAAAGTCTTGTACACATATGCTGCTAGTGAGGTAAGGCCTCTTACTTGCCTCAACAAAAGCCCCTTGTCATGTTGAAACCTGGCTAAAATGTCAATCTAACGTCTGTCCTTCATTGTGTTTTCTTGCAGGATGTTGCAGCCTTAGAGAGTCAGCCCCTCTTAGGATTTATGCTGAAAGAAGATTTGTCTGAGAAGTTAGAGTTTAAGCTCTACCACAAAAACACACTTTACCACATTTTTAAAGCTGATGATGAACAAACAGCCCAAAGGTACCATATAAAGATGCTATTTATCATGTGGGTAATACAGACAGGAACAATGATGCTAATCATCTTTTCTTTTTTATTTAGATGGATCAACTCATTCAAAGAAGCGACTGTCCTTTAATACCTCCAGACCATGTGGAATAATACTACAAATTGTTTCATGCTTACCAGTGTTACCTCAGTGCTCTCGGAATTCTTTGAAATCTGGAGAACATATAAAATGTCACACTTACTTAGTGTTTTATTGTTTTTAGCAGATTTACTGTAGTTGTGTTGGTTTTAGAACACTCCAGTAAAGATTGAAATGATCAATTTTTTTTATTATTATTATTATTTTAATATGAATTTCTGTCCGGTTAATTCTACAATCATCTATAACTATTTAAGACTTAAAGGCTTTCATTTTGTAGCTACATTTTATTGTACTTTTCTAATTACCTGCTTTGATCTCCATAGCAGAGGTTTATAATACATACTCTCATGATTTTGATCCTCATTGATCTGGTAATGGTGAAAATAACCAAATAGATGTTTTCTCTTGTTTGGGAATAATTGTTTGACCTTAAGCCTACATTATTAACTTTGAGGCTAACCTTAAGTCTTAATGGGATTAGTCACTGTAACTATACTTTGACTTAATTGTACCATGATGTATTTTGCACTTAAGAGACTCAAATGGCTGCACAAGGTATACACCCTTCACTTGTAAATATAGATCATTGTGAAGGAAATGTTATTCAGTGTCCATGAATCTCATTTTCACAGTTTAAATTTTGTCAATGTGATAAATATTTGTTTTACTGCACTTTGTCATTATTGGCTGCATGTGTAGTGACATAATTATTGGAAGACCATTGTGTTTTAATTGGCAGCATATGAGGGGCAGAATAAATTACATGAACACTCGCTTTCTGTAACTGCATAGGTTTTTGTGAAGGTAGAATTTTATGAGGCTAACTGAAACACTTTGAAGTCACTTCTACGTCAATTTAAAACTTGCTTACCACTACAGAAAGACAAACTATTCAACTATAGAACCTAGAAGTGGCTACAAAGGTTGACTGGGCATTCTTCAATCAGTCAAATTTTAAAAAATATAGTCTCAACAGTCTTTTTGTTCGTGTGAGCAACAAAAGCAGTTAAATGATGTATTTTCACTTTAACACCATTCTCTCTGGAAGCTTCTCTCCAAGTTTATTCATATTTCAAGAGCACAATGATTTAAGTAGGTTAAAGTAGGTTTTGGTGTGGATGTTCTGCAGGCCTTTTCCAGAAGATGAGTGATCAAAGAGTCCACTGGACACTTTGCTTAATGAGCCCAGAAGATATCAACACCATCGGGTTGTGTTGTGTTGTGACAAAAGCTCATAACTGATTTGTTAAAAATACCGATGATAAAATCCATTGATTATGACACATAACCTTTGCAAATGGCACCTTATCATGAGGAGGTGACATGTTATACATTTGTTCAATGACGTCCCTTCTACTCTATAAAATCAATTATTGTGAGTGAATTGATGACTCCTCAGTAAAATGTGCACAACACTGAAGCTGCATGCTGACGAGCTGACAGTGCCAGGACGCGGACTCTGCTCTGTTACGGCGCGCACAGCAAACATCGATTAACACGTTTCCCACTGGCACTGGTTTTTGACTTGGACAGATATACGAGAGCACTTCAGTTAAATGAGAGAATAAATTTGATTTTTGACAGATTTACACCACCATAAACCGGCGTGGGCCGTGAGAGGCAGGTCCCTTACTGCGCATGTGCAAATGTAGTTTATTGATGAGAAAAGGTCACGAACTCTGACCCTCCCACCAACAGCAGCAAACACTTAAAATATTAATTTATTTAAAGTAATACATTACATGACCCTGCGGATGCCCGGCAGGTAAGAGATATTTACTACTGTGGACGCGTGAGGGGTCGCTCGGTGACAGTGTGGTGGTCTGGACCAGGGAGGGGAGGGACTGCTCAGTCCGTCTATGTTGGGGAAGCTGCCATTAGCTAGCAGAAGCTAAACTAGCCGGGTAGTGTTGTCGTCCGAACCCCAGCGCTTACACGTTCAATTTGGCAAGTATGTGCTACTTTAGGTATTTGGATGAGACTATATATGTACATCATTTGGAGACGTTTTCTTGTAGCCGCAGGAGGCTTTTCGGTGGCTTTTCTGTCAACAGCGACGCTAACAGGCAGACGAGCTTAGCCGCCTAAGCTAACGATGTTATTGCTCGCTGATGTTAGCCGGTATGCTAGCGTTGCTAACAAGTCTCCGCAAAGTTAACCGCTACATTATTGAGTTGAATATGAATGCGACGGCGGCGCATTGCGATGGTAAATCTTGAGTTACGTTTCCAAATTGCCGAGGAAAGTGGAAATGTAATGCTATGATAACGCGAATTTAGCCGATTTGTAAAACTCGCAGTTCCCCCGTTGACTGTGCGGATTGGCATCATGGGCCTTGAACCCTAGCATGCTTTAACCCTTCAATGTTGACCTTTCACCCACAGGAAAAGAAATAGCTTTATCTTCCGTATCGATTTTAAACAGCGAACTGTCAAGAGCTCAATTGCGATGTAGCCTCAGCTTTTCCTCGCATTTTTAGTCGCTGTACAGTGATATTAAGGTGTATTTTTAAACTGGGCCACTAATTCAGCAGTTTCGGGCTAGCGCCGGCTAGATTGGTTAGCATAGGCCACAATCTAATATAATTTAATTCACAACGTATAATTAATATGGTAGCTTATACTTCAGCTACTGGTTTGTTTTGGGTCGTTATAGGGTAATTTAAACTTTAGTAGTTCTTTATGTCGTTATGGAATGTGGGTTTAATTCTGGCCAGAAATTTCTTCAATGTGAAGAAAGGGGAAAATGAACAAACAGGAAGAATAGTAAGAGCAATTGCAACATTAGTTGGGTATGTGTGAGACCAATTCACTCCTTCATTATGGCTCTTAACTGCTCCACAGGCTTTCTAATTGGAAACATTGGTATTAAAAATGCAATGGACACTTGATGTAAACGTTTTAAAAAATGGGAACTTAGTTTAATCTGGAATTCACATAAAGAATAAAAGATGAAATTGTGACATTTCTTCTGTTTTACTGTCAACAAATCCCCATGAAAAGTCTTTAACCCGAGTAAACTATTCTTAGTATTACTTATTCTTACTTACTTATTCTTAGTTTTTCATGAGTACTGACAGTTATTGAACCTCAATCACATATTTATACCCCCTGGTTTCTTAAAATACTTAGACGTCTCCATAATATTTAAAAATCAGCTTAAAATAGCTGCAAGTAAGAGCGTGACATTGCCTTGCCAGTTAAAGGAAATAGCCAGCAAAATAAAAAGGAACTACACACTCATGAAGTGTTGGTGAATCACTACACTGATGACAGTAAGATCGTGACAGAATAAGCCCCTCATACCCACATAGCTTTTTCATGACCAGAACCAAGATTTGCTTTTGTGGGACGTACACTAAAACATATGTTTTCACAAGTATCAGGTGTGTATGCTTCATGGGGCACTGATGTAAAGAGCAGTGGAAGACGCTGTGTGCAGAATCAGAATGGATGGACAGACTCAAAGAATTCAGCTTGTATCAGCAGATAACAACATGGCTTTAGGACACAGAATCCAGGTGATGTGAGAGCCCACTCGCTGATTGTGTTAAATGTGTTTCAATGCATGTATGTGCACAATATACACCTAATTTAGCTTTGCCCAATTCAATGTTTATGCATCTATAGTCATCACTCGCTCACATTTAGATTTTTTTCTAAATAGATTGTAACAGATCAGCAGACTGGTCAGAAGATACAAATTGTCACAGCCCTTGAGCCACCTTCCCCTGGAAAGCAGCAGTTTATTCTAGCAAATGCAGACTATTCCCCTGGTGGGAAGGTGATCCTGGCCAAGCAGGAGGGTTCGCCCAACAAGGTCATCCTTACTACTCCAGACGGCTCTGGAGTTAACCAGCTGTTGTTTGCCTCCCCTGAACTAGCAGGGCAGCAGATTCAGGTATTTCCAGTGGATGTCAGTGACTTCTTTCAGTTAGATTTGTTTAACAAGTCACTGAAAGCTTTATAAAGCTTTATACGACAGATGCATGAAACTGTTTAATCAGTCTTAACTTAATCACTAAAAAACACTCAATGTTTTCTGTTCTGAATATTTCCTTTGTCATGGGGTGTTTTTCAGTTTGTGACTGAAGGCTCAGACCAATCCATTGTGAAACCAGTTGTGGAGTACTGCGTGGTTTGTGGAGATAAAGCTTCAGGTAGGAAAGTTCAATTTTCTTGAACATAATTTTTTTTTTCAGTAACAAAAGAGAATGCATTCATCAGCACCCTTTCTTTCCTTTCTCAGGCCGTCATTATGGAGCAGTTAGCTGTGAAGGTTGTAAAGGCTTCTTTAAACGCAGCATTAGGAAGAACTTAGTGTACACTTGCAGAGGCTCTGGAGAGTGTGCCATCAACAAGCTTCACAGAAATCGATGCCAATACTGTCGACTGCAGCGCTGCATAGCTCTGGGCATGAAACAAGATTGTAAGAAACTGTTCTATCCATATAGTATACAGTTCTGGATAGATTATTGAGGGCTCATAAATAAGATCTGATGTCTGTGTTTCAGCTGTACAGTGTGAGAGGAAGCCTGTGGAAGTGACCACCAGAGAGAAATCTGTCAACTGTGCTGCTTCCACTGAGAAAATCTACATCCGCAAGAACCTCTGTAGCCCCCTAGCTGCCACACCCACTTTTGTATCTGACAAGGAAACTGCTAGGTACATAAATTTTCTTAATATAAGACACTGATCATTTTATCTGCAGGCTAATACAATGCAATCAACATAAATATTGCTGATAACTTTCTAATAACACTAATAATGTGTTGGACAGCTTCATATTGAAAATTGTCCCTTGTGTTCAGTCTTTCCCCTTTACATGTACGATGGGGTAAAGAAAATTAGAAGTGCCTCTTAATATGATGCAGTCAAATGAAATCAGCCGTAAGTGTAGCCTCAAATTTACCATAGAGCTGCATCAGCACCTTCTCTGCTGCAGTGTTATTAACTGACCATTATAAGTCTAAAAACATTTGGATTTTGGCAGGACATGGGATTGCATCAAATTAAATCGCATGATGCATGCGTAAGTAATATAGTGGTAAGAGTGTAGTTACTCAACGTGAAACCTGAACCCCAGTTGTTTTGAACATTAAGTGAAAATTATACCACTGCAGGGTCCTTTAATGTATAGCCTACTCGTCAAAAGGTGAAACTGCAGTTTACATAGTACAATATCTCAGCGCTCTTTGAAGCTAAACCATGGAACAAGTGCATAATGAAGATTAAGATACCTTAAATCTGTAATTAAATCATAATTAATTCAAAAGTCAGTTGGGTTTGACTTGAACTGTTTAAATATCACTACAAACTGAAACAGTATTTGTTATGTAAAACAGTGTTACATATGAGATGTTGAATCTCTCACCACAGGTCTACGAGTTTACTTGAGTCAAGCATGTTGCTCAACATCCAACAACCCTTCTCCAAGCTGGAAAATACCATCTTGATCCCAGCATCCCCCGACAAGGTAACAGTGATACAATCATGTTATATTACTTTCAAGTAAGAGCTGATATTTTATCTTACCCTTTAGATATGAAAGCCACAGGGAATATTGTTGTATTTTTTTTTTTTTGTTTTATCAAACTGACTTAAATGGAAAAAAAAAAACATGCATCATTTGTGAATTTGTTTCAACTTCTCCTTTTGTGTACCAGTTTTGCTCTTCTTGTTTCTGGAAGCTTGAAAGTAGTGAATGCTGTCAAACCTTTTTTGCATTTTTGAAACAGGTTTGATAATTACACTGTCCTCAACAGGATGACCCATCTCAAGGTGACCTTGGTACACTGGCAAATGTAGTGACTTCACTTGCCCACCTCAACAAGTCCAGGGAGGCAAGTGATGCCGGCAACGATCTCATGGGAGTTGAAACGCTTAGTAATGGCGACAGCTCAATGACAGACTTCCAAGGAGATGAGCAAACTGCAAGTGATATTACTCGGTGAGAGAGAAATCACATTGAATCAGGGGGCTTTGATATTGACCAGTGCTTTCTGAAAGGGTTTGTACAGTGAGTGAAGATCTGGAGGAGCACTAGAGCGAAACCCAGGGGCTGTTTGTCACAAAGCTTTAATTGAATTTCCTGGAGGGCCATGTGGTTTCTAACTCTTGCTTTTAAGAACTTAATTAGATTGTGCCACAATCAATCAAAAATATTCCAGCGACATATGTCTTGGGTGGACTGCAGTATATATTTCTTATTTCTTTGTGAGCTACTGTGTGCAAATCAAAAGGTGAATCTTTTAATTGTGAACATTTTGTTTTCATACGTTTTGCTTTATTAGAGCTTTTGACACCTTGGCCAAAGTGCTGCACCCTGGTGATGGCTCAGCAGGGGACTCCTTGGAGGCCACTATGCAGCTGATGTCTGGAGATCAGTCAGGTCCTGTGGTGGAACTTGAGGGACTTTTACTCTCTGACAGCCATATCCCTTTCAAGGTAAACATAGCTACTGATGTTAACCCTCAGGATGAAATACAGATGAGGCAGAGTTTTCGAGTTAACACTGAAATCATGTGTGCCCCCACTGCTACTGTCTGTTCCTGCAGCTTATGATGCCTTTGCCTGTGCCAGAGTACCTCAATGTCAACTACATCTGTGAGTCAGCTTCCCGCTTACTTTTTCTCTCTATGCATTGGGCACGCTCCATACCTGCCTTTCAAACCCTTGGGTAAGCCTTTGTCACAAGATGATTTATAAATATGCATTTTTAAATCATTGTCATTACATGTAAATTATATAATCATAAAAGTTTAAAATGAATCTTGTTTTATTTTGCAGTGGTCAAGACAATGACATTAACTTGATGAAAGCCTGCTGGAATGAACTGTTTGCCCTCGGTCTGGCACAGTGTTCTAATGTTATGAATGTTGGTACCATCTTAAGTGCCATTATCAGCCATCTGCAGACCAGCTTACAGGAAGGTAAGCTATTGCCTGCCTGAAAGGTTATTCACTTGAATCCAATTTCACAACTGCAGTGTTCTGTGAGATGCTAAAGACAGAACAAGTATGAAATTTCAAATCTGTTCCTTTCATTTTTGGAGAGAGTTTGTGTTGCATCCTCAAGATTTGTGATTTTTCGTCTTTATGTGTCCAACAGAGAAGCTGTCTCCAGAGCGAGTAAAAATAGTAATGGAGCATATCTGGAGAATGCAGGAGTTCTGTAATAGCATGTCCAAGCTGGCCCCAGACTCTTATGAATATGCCTACCTCAAAGCCATCGTTCTCTTTAGTCCTGGTGTGTCCACAACTGGCCAATTAACAAAACAAATATTGCATTTTGTGTCCGTACAGAACCTCTTGTGTCTCATGTCTGTCCATGTGTCTGTTTCATTTCTGTACCAGACCACCCAGGCATAGATAACACCCCACAGATTGAGAGATTCCAGGAGAAGGCTTACATGGAGCTGCAGGACTACGTAACCAGGACATACCCAGAAGACTCATATCGGTTAGTTGTGCTTGTTTTTGTATGACTTAATGCCAACCAGTGACATACTAATACAGAATTATTCTATATTGAACAAGAAAGATCTGGGACAATACCTATGATCCATATGTTTAAATTGTGTTTCGTTTCAACTTCATTGATCCCAGGTTATCCAAGCTGTTGCTACGACTTCCAGCCCTCAGGCTGATAAGTGCAGCTGTTACAGAGGAGCTTTTTTTCGCTGGGCTCATCGGCAACGTGCAGATTGACAGCATTATCCCTTACATCCTCAAAATGGAGTCCACTGATTATAATAGCCAGGCAGTCTCTGGTGTCTGACACACTGTGTTGCTCTCAATAGCAACATTGGACTGTGAAAACTCAACATCAAACCAACCAGGGTGCTTTGCAGACTGGTCACTGAGTGGTCATGACACACTGTATTTATGACCACACCCTATATGACTTGTTTTCGCTCTTACCTTGCTTCTATGTCTGACCTCCCAGTAACTAGTCAGTATAGCACAGTTCACAAAGAGACATTAAATCAACTCCAGTGGAACGTAAGCCCTGCAGTAACTGCCCATTGAGGAAAAAACCCTTGAAACCTGCATAGTAGATTGTGCTTTTTTATTGTACAGAGTATTTTATGCTTCATTGCCTCCAAGCCTTTCCTTTTCAGCAGATCTTATTTGTACTTAGACAGAATCTGGTTCATTTTTCACTGCTTTCTTACCTGGCCATGCTTTTTTTTTTATTTTCTAATTATGAGTAAAAAAAATGTCATAATGTGAATTATTTTGTGAGATGTTGTTATTGCTAAAAGGTTAAAACCTTTATTTCTTATTTGTTTCCCAATCCAAAGGATAAGGCAGCATCACTTGTCAACTATTTGACATCACATGGATCTGAAGTTGTGTATATAGATTTGTAAATAGAATACACCAGGAATGGGTGGCACTTGGTAATTCATAGAGTCAATCTTTTGGATGAATTCATGTGGACAGAAAATGATTGTCAAGTCATTTGACAATAAAGACATCTTTCAATCTTGTTCCTCTGTTATTTGCACAATTTAGCATTTGTTTGATTAACAGTATTGGGAAGAATAGGCAGAGCTGATTCCCTGTATTTATCTTCGGAATGTGAGTTTGATCTAGTGCTTATGACACCCAGGTTATTTAAGCTTTTCAGACTAAGTGCTGTATTGTTTTAATGATAGATTTCACAGGAGCTGAGTGCTACAAAACGGGACCCATGGTCATGTTAAGAAAAATTGGAAAGTCAATAGTCTGCATTGTAATAGACTGGAGGAAAAGGGTGAGTATAATCTGCCTGGCTTGTTGTTTTGCAGTGTGTTTAGCTGGAACCTTTAATTAAAACACTCTGAGGATTGTTAATAACGAGGAGAAATTACAAAAGAAAAAAAAAAACATGCATTCTGAGTCATGTAACAATTTCAGACCCTCAGACATAAACGAAGCATTCACAGCCGTAAAAAGGGATAAACATTCTCCAGGTTATTGAACTGGTACCACCTGGCTCCAATGCAGACTAGTTTGATTTTGTAGTGACCACTGTGGTCTTGACAATCCATTTCCTTCTACCTCATCAAGTCCAAACAATCATGTTTGAAATTTCCATGAACAGAATTAATAATGCAAAATCTGCTTCTGTTTGTGTCAAGTGACCTGATGGTGGGACTAAACTTTCAGCAAGTGTTATTAGCCAATCAATTTTTCAGTAGTGCTCAGCGGACATGGGTAAACAGAAGCCACTACCTGTGTGACCTTTCTTTTGCTGTAGTTACCCAGTGAACATGTGCAGCTAATTAAAAGCAGTGATGGCTGCATTAAAACTTGATGACTGGATGAATGCCATTGTCTGCTGCTGTTTTTAGTCCATTGTCACTGTCCTGTCGTGTCACTGCATGGCTTCACTCGACCTCTTTGAACCATAGAGGTTGCTGCACGTCGATGTATGGTTCACTCACTGTATGTTTTGTGCAAACAAAAGAGGATATGCTTGTCACCTCTTTGCAAACTGCCCAAAGAGTTTGCAATTGCAAGAACAAACACCGATTGTCTGCATCTGTAAAGGTTAAGGGATTTATGATGCAACATGGGCTTTTGTGTTCATGTCTGGTGGATTAGCTCATTCCAAGCTGAATGAATGCGAGTGAATGGGCCAGTTGGGCTGTTCCCATGGCCTCTTGAGAGAGTTTAGGGGAATAGGTGGATTTCACTTAGCAGAAAGACAAAGCTTTATGAAAAAAAGTAACCTTTTGAAATAACTTGGAAAAAGGAAATAAAAAGCATCAGACTAAAACAAACAACACACCACAACAACTGTTTGACTACATTGGCTTTATTTTCAACCTGGCTACATGTTTTTTCTTCCTCATTTCAGCTGTTTGTCACTTTTTGTTTTTCAGAAATGAGCAGTGCTTCTGACTTTCAGGTAAAGATTCAGGAGATGATTTTGACAGAATGTGTACTGTTCTAAACTGAATTTTACACGATCAAATCTAATAAGGGAGTTTTTTTGTTGAATTGACTGAGCTCTCTTTTCATTGATGCAAAGGAGGTGTTTTTATGTTCTGCTTTTAATTTCCTTGTGCATTAATACAAATGTGTTATTACATTAGTTTAGTAACATTATCGTCATTACAAAATGTAATTATATTATTAAATAGGTAACTTTGGTGACACTAAATAGCTTTACTCAAGAACTGTTGTGAACTTTTTAGTAGCCTACTTTTACTTTACTTGGGTATTTCCGTTTTGTACCATTTAATATTTCTGCTCCACCACAGCTCAGTTACACTTTTTACACTTTTTACAACTGAGTTAACAGAGTTTTGATGCAGAACAAATAAACTTAAGTGAATCCGTCATGCACAACTTAACAATGCACTAAGCAGCAGCTGGCTCCATAAAGAACCAGACCAGCCACACAAAATTCTCTCGACACATTAGTAATTGCCATTATGCGGTATTTCTGATAACAATCAACTGTGTTCTTACTGGATTCACAACCTTTACTTGTAAATGAGTCTGGCTACATGAAAGCACAGGATCTGAGTACTTACTTTCTCCTCCATTCCTAATCAGGATGATCCTGGCATGGTAAATGAGACAGTCTGGATGTGGTTTCAACAGAATAGTTCATCTGTTCTCTCTGTGAAAAACTCAACACATTCAGACACTTTAAAGTTCACATTTTTAAAGGCAGGTTTGTGTAGAATCATACTTTTGACCAGTGGTGTTGCACTGCGCTGATGTGTTTATTACACAAAACGTTATTGATCTCTTCCAGCTAAACGAGGCCGGTGTGTGTCACGTGCGCTGTGAGGGTTAACCCCTCCCCTCCCGAGGGGCGGAGTTAATGCTCAGAGAGTTTCTGTACTTTCCAGTGGACGGACACTCTGTTGTGTGTTTCCCGGCGCTGTCTGGTTGTGTGCATGTAAGTGTGTGTGTGTGTGAGACGGAGCTCAGCATGGACTGGAGAGGACTCCTCTGTAGTGCAGCGAGCCGGCGCTGAAGTGGCGAGGCGTCGGACCTTGAACTCACACTATGATGCCCAGCGCCAACGTGTCGGTGCGAAGTTTGTCCGAAGTGGAGAAATACCTCAGCAGCCGGACGGTGAGTATCGTGTGAGGGTGCTGTGGATCTCTGCCGTGTCACCAGCTGCAGGTCCGGTTGTGGACAGACACGCACTGAGGTCTGAGCCGACAGCTGCGCCGGCTCACAGCCGCATTTTGCTCCCAACAAAGAGCGTCAGTCACCCGCTGATGCATCTGGTCTGCCCAGACCTCAGAGACCTCAGAGGTCTGTGTGAGGCAAGATGCCTTCGAGTATCACTGGAAACTCTGAGGACAGTGACACACACGGGAGGTAAAGGTTTGTTTACATATTTGCTCGCAGGGCGGTGGCATGTCTGTGCCGACCTCAGTCTGTAATTATTAGACTGAATGAACATGAGTAATATTCCCCCTGTAGCCTACACTTAAATCCACTTCAGTGATCTGAAGTGACCCATTCTCTGCTGATTCAACTATGTTTAATATTATTATTTATGGTGATGGTGTATTGGATTGCAATTTTTAATTATTTGTAATTTAATAAAAATGTTTTTTTGTAATTTCTGACCAACCATAATTGGCGTCCAGAGTAGTGGCCCTCAGTCAGTCATACCAAAAAAATGCCCCACTACAAAAACAACTGAAGTAATCATCCACATAAAAAATGAAAATATTAAGCAATTTTTTTTGCATACCATGTTGTGTTTGTGCTGTTTCACCCAATGGCCCATATTCTTTAACCTCACCGTATGATATGGGTTGGTGGGTGTCTAATGCCTAATATAAAATCTCTCAGATTAGACATTATTTAAGGCTCTTCAATAAAATATGTTTTCTGTCCTTTGCCCCCCTCATATTCACCATGGTGCAGCAATAAAGATCAACAAACAACAAACTTTCAGGGAGGGCTGGTGATGGTCACACAGGCACTGAAAGAATACAATATTCAGCTGCAAGACTGAAAGTGGATCAATCTCATAAAAAGTTGACACGCCTGGTGCTGTTAAACTATGAGGACAAATGCAAACCAAACAACAACCAAAAAAAAAATCTGTTATTTCATTTAACTTTCACATTCAGAAGTAGTATTGACTCTATATTTTCCCAAAATATGTGAGAGTACATGTATATGAGAGAGAGTGGGCATGTAGCACTAACAGGTTTTGGGTATTGTGTGATTGTATGTTGAAAAGCCCTAAAGCCTGCGACTGATGAACCGTAAGTGTGTGTTTGAACCAGTCACAGTGACACAGAGGAGACACACTCAGTTTACTGTGAATCCTGTGCAGCCAGAAAATCAAGTAGTCAAGTATACAGCATGTGAATTCTCTCACGTGTGTATGTATTAGCTGCCGGGCCTGTCACTCAGTCACCCCGATTCTTCAAAAACAGAGATGATGTTTTGTTTTTGTTTTTTTTTGCTCCCATAAATAGAATCATACCTTGCTAAATAGAGCTCTGTCTGGTCATCTGTGGTCTCTGAAAAGTCCTCTGCTGCCTTTTGAGCGTCAGGAGATACTTCAACTGTAATAGTCACTGTTAAATCAAAATCTAGAATTAGATGAAATCAATAACTTTTTCCTGGAGAAGAACTTAAAAGAATACTTCACATGTAAACAATCAGAGAAGTGTAGTATCGTAGCATCAGGAAGTAAGGTTTTGTCCACTTTACAGGCTAAAACCCCTCTTGCTCTGTTACTCAGTTTCAGAAATAGCTTCATTTCCCCGCAGAGTTTACTTTGATGCCATGGTTTGGTTGTTTGTCCTGTTATGCACGGTGAATCCTAGGAGCTTTTTATATGCACAAACGTGCACATTTCTAAACTATCAAGTGAGTTCGGTTCACAGACAACAAAGCTGATTACTCTTAGTTATTAGAAATTTCAGTATACAAAATAAAAAAAAAATGGGTCAAGAAAAAAAAGTCAAGAGGGTGTGGATTCTTTCTGGATACACTATAAAACTTACTGCACATATATTGAAATAACACATCTGTCTCTTTGGCTGGTTTATTGCTGCTTGACTGTTATCATGGTTTTCCTTCTTTTGTTGGCCACAAATGACATTCCAGTTTTGTTTCTCAAAAAGCCATTGTGCTGCAGATATAGTGGGTTAGAGGCCAAGGATGACGTAACAATTCTGTTTGAGTGACTCGTTTCCAGAAAATGTCTTTAACCCTCACTGGATGGCATCTCTGTAGAGCTTTGCGTGCCAGTGTCAGTGTCACATCTGTCCTTACGTCAACCCTCTGCTTTACATATGATTGTTGCACTTTCACCTAAAACATACCAGCTGTCATGCAACTGAAAACCTCCTACGTTATGTATCTTGTGAATCTATAAAGAGTTTAGTCTATGATTGCTCTTTACGTAAGGAGCCTTGAAGTAGCTTTTTTATTATTTTGTCCTATATAAAAAAAATTGACTGTTTAACAGAAACAAAACAAAACAATTTTTATTCTCCAGGTTTAATGTATTTCTATTGCTATGAAAAGCTGAAGTCTTCACCTTCACCTTCCCTGCTTTGCCATCGGCTCCATTCACTCCCTCATTTGGAATCAGTACATTGTGTATAGCTGCATATTTATCTTAATTGAATCCAGTTCAATATTCCTGCAGTCCATGGGGGCAAGCAGATGCTGGGAGTGTTAATAGGCTATTGATTTAGTACCGGACCATCTTGTCTATGAGATAGTGAATAGTGAATACATCTTAAGCAATTCATTCCATTCCTCCTGGGGATTAGTCATTCAGAAAACCTAACACTAAAACACTCTGGTGCTAGTATTTCCTTCCTTTTTTTTTTGATGAGACATACTGTTTAGCCTCCAAAGAAAGCAATCTAAGCGTGAGCACAGAGACAGCTGTGACATCCAGATGAAAAGAGGAGGGGGAGATTTTGGGCCAGCTTTCTGAGAACAATCAAAGATGTGCTCCCTGTTGCTCTCACTCTCTCTGTCTCTGGTTTTCTTCCTGTTTCCCCATGTGAGCCTGAGTGGGAGAGTGTCTGTATCCATGAGGATCAGCTGGAGAGAATACCAATAAGTACTGCGGGCTTCTTCCCCTCTGTGGCTCTGTTCTCTATTGAAGGGACAGTTTTTTTCCATCTCACTGAGTGTGCCAGCTTCATTGCTGTGTGCGTGTTTGTGTTTGTGTTTGTGTTTATTTAGGGTGCGGGACAGGACAAACAAGTGCCATCCTTTGACCCACACATCTTTCTTTTTTTTTTTTTTTTTTTTAAACACCTATGCTTGAATGTTTGCCTGCATGAGATAACATATTCATCAGATACCAGCTGTGATTGCTTTACTTCCTTGTATTATGGACAGTGCCTTCCTGTTTGTCCACCATGTCATGTCTGTGGTTGTACTAATGCCTCATTACCACCATCTGCCCTCACCACTACCCTTAGCCCCACCCTCACCCCACAACTCAGAGGGACAGCAAGTTTAGCAAGAAGCAGGCTCATGTTTCTGTATGTTCTACTAATCTTTCCCAGTATTTATTGCTGTGCTGCAGTTCATTATGTTTGCACCCACTTCATACCCACCCAGATCCAAACAATCAGTGTTTGTCAGAGTCCAGTTCACTTACATATTGAATTACTTCTTAACTCGTTTCTCCTGTCGTGGCAGTGAGAATGTTTGCCATCTCTTTTTTTCATGAAAACCTAAGTTCCGATGTAGATCATTGATTAGAGGGAGGGAGGGAAGTCTGCAGTGCAAGATAAGCAGCATCTAGCATCTGCAGTTTCTATTGACTCTCCCCAAAAAGCAGCAAAGGCTTGGGGCAGATTCTCAAGCAGAACAACAGGGTTCTCACTTGCTGGGTGAAGATTGAGGCTAATGCAGCAGGATCCTTATGATTTGCTGTGTAGCGAGGTCACAGCATATTAAATGGGTCATAGTGCTGCACATATGGTGTGTGCTATGTAGGGCAGTGTGGGGGACAGGGGGCTCATACAGGGCTCAGATGTAAAGGAGTCACCCCAGAGGCACTGAGGTCTCCCCTACATCCAATAGGCTGAGAAGATGATGATGATTATTGGGGTGATGTGTGCTGCTTAGCTGCGTTTAAGGCCACCCTCTCTTTGTCTCCTTTAGCTCTTATCTGTTTTTGTTTCAGTTGCTCTCCCTCTGCTTTGTTTCCCACTGTCCGTCGCCTTCACTGCTCTACTAACACCGATACCACCGGGTGAGTCACAGCAAAGTGGGCGTGTGCCTGGCTTGCTAATTTCAAGACAATAGTCTGAGTAGTTTCAAATGAGATGATTTAAAAGACAAGGTATGCTCGGGTTGACTGTGAAAGATTTTTGTGGATAAAATGACTAACAGCTCAAACGGGTTTAGCCACTGAGGTTGGATCTAGTTGTGTTGACCAAGATCAGGTTGACAGATTACCTGGGGCCGCATGAAATTACAGTGCCATCAAAATAAAACAGTTTTTTCAATTTGTGACTTTTCAGTTTAAGACCGTAGGTAACTGTCTGAGATAGCCGCTGCCATCTGCTGTGTTGCAGCAGCCTTCCCCCCCCAGTTCCTGGGCTTTCACCCCCTCTGTCAACTGCAGGCATCCCCAGAGACCACAGTCTTTTCCCTGTTTCACCCTCCTACCTCAAAAACTCCCGGAGAACGCCTGTATAAGTGTTTGGAAGGAATGGAGTGAAAAGTAGGGCAGTTCCTCAGCAGATTTGGGAGGACATTTTCATCAGCAGGAGGTTAATTCCTTTAGCAGACCCACTCATCCAGTGAGATCCTCAGATTCCTCCAGTCACTGGTCAGCATGGGTAGAAATCCCCAGCAGCAGCAGCAGTGGTGGAAATGGGCTTATTAAACTCAAATGGAACATTTTTATACCATCTATTATCAAGAAATGGTCTTATGTCAAACTTATTTCTGAACTCTGGACTGTGTAAGACATCTGGATTGTGTTATCCAGGTTATTTGAGCTGCTCTCAAGAATCAGGCCCCATCCTGCCAAAAGCCATCTTGTGAAGTGTACGCCTTTCATTCCAGCTGTGTAATATAATTTTGGCTTGACAGTTGCTGCTCCAGGTGGATATGGAAGATGTCTTCGATAATCTTTCCAAACACCTCCAAGCCTTGTTATGGTCTGCTTTAGCTGTGGGCTCAGCAGTAATTTGTCAATGGTTGCTAGGTCACTGTTTGTATTTTACACTCCTCCCATATCAGTGGTATCACAGCACCTTGAAACAATAAACTTGAACCCTTCTTTGGCCCCTAATGCTACAGAGCAGAATACTGAACATTTGAAAGTAAAAGCCAGTGGTGGGAGATTGCCTGAGGAGTTAGCTTTGTTGCAGTACTGCAGAAATAGCATGGAGTGCAAGCTGTCCGGTCAAACAGGCAGTTCTTTGTATTTCTCGTTTAAAAACTAAAAAGAGGGTAATATGAGCAACTTACACACCAGCCTGTGCTACACATCCTCTTGCAGGAGGATATTAGGCTTCTCTTTGTATTGTATGACAAATGGCTTTGAAAAAGAGGCAGATTATAAGTGGCGTCTGATTATTTTGACAAGATATATTGCATGGACTCCATGAAGAGAAGGATTGCAATTGGGTACAAGGCTCCTCAGGCTATAGGCTACGTCAGGCCAGTGAATCCATATGCAGTAGCTCGCTCATCTGAATCCTGGACAGAGCAGAGGTAGGACATGACAAAGTTGGCTTTTTTCTCTGCAGAGAAAGAGTCTTGTGTTCAGACAGTGACAGACAGCAGAGAGGGGTGGAGAGAATGGGACAAGGACAAAGGCTGAAATACGCCGTGCATGCTTGTAGAAATCAGCATTGCATTCTCTGTACAATCTACACATTAATAAATATATGTGTCCTGCACATACAGTGTAACTATATAGGATCAAATAGAACAGCGGGATTTTGAACTAAATGCCATTGGTAGCTTGGCAACATGCTCTCATTGACCTTGTGAACATGTTGATAGCATTACAACCATCTGTACCATCTTAAATCAGCAAGTCAGGGTGTCCGCATTTGCTAATTAGCACAAACTATGTCATTTGTTTTTGAGTTGCTCTATGTATGAGCCTATTTTTTGACCTGATGATGGTGTTAAAAGGAATAAGGTGTCACCAGTAGTATTTATTCTCTGGACCTTTTGCTCAAAACAAAGAACGTGTCATGGTGGCGCTACAGGAATATTCATATTATTGCTTGAATTGTTAAGATTTATCTTCTCAATTCATGCTGTAGATTTTGTGTCACTTTTTCAGTTCTGACAAGTATGGAGGTCTTCCTGACAGACTGACATGATCATTCTTAGATCTGTGCTGCTAGCCCAGTCAAAAACAACCACAAAGCTGTTTCATTGTGTCACATCAAGGTGAAACCACAGTCTAGTAATAGTTAGCGATAATCCACCAAGTTCCAGCTGCTTCCTGTATTGACTTCACAAACAAGTCTGACTAGTTGAAGTAGTATGAGGTCATAGGACCCGGGCAAGTACATGGGGAGGTACATGTTTAACCGGATAGGTTAAAGCCAAATAAATGCTGTATGTGCTTTTGTTTTACTGTGAGTATCAGCAATATGTTACAGTGTGTGCACCAGTTTGCGTCTTACTGTATAATATCCCTATTAGTAGTAAACCCTCTCTTGAGGTCCAACTGGCGACAGTGTTGAGTAGTATCATTATGCCTTCAACTTTATGCATTAGTCCATTGCATGGCCCGGCAATATTAAACTATTACATGGTGATCTGGAAATGCTAATCAGGATTGAGCGTTAAGTCTGCTTAAGTTACTGTGATCTGTTTGTTTGCTTGTGACTGGCAGTGTTACATTTGTTCAGGATTAGCTCAACTTTGTACAGCCCATAGTGCTGGTTGCTCAGCACTGTGCATTAGACATTATGAGCATACATCTGCTACCATTACTCTGGTGTTGATTCACAGTTTTCTTTTGTTTCCCTTAAAAGAACGTCTCAGCGTTTCCTGTGATGGTTAAACTTGCTTGATACACTTTTAGTCTCTTTCACTTCCTTGAATTTGCAAGAACTTAGAATTCTGTGCTCAACAGTGAAATGTTGACACATCAAACTGAGTGAAAAGTTGAGCCTCTGTCAGATGGTAGTTTGAATTAAAGGTAGAGGACGTTGTCTGGAAAAGGGACCTCCTGAACCTCATGGCATTGTGTGACATTAACACTGACCTAGCTGTACATGCTCCACTTCCTTCATCCACATTAATAGCAGTTATCTGAAGTTTATCATCTGTGGGCTATACTATAAACAGGCAGGATTAGATTCTGGCTGCTAAAACGTAGCAGATGTGCCAAATAAGAGCATTACATACACACCCAGATGGTAGTGTCAGTTGGATAATAGTGCAGGAGAACAACTACATGGGCATGCAGAAATTCAAGGACATTATTATTATTATTATTATTATTATTATTATTATTATTATTACTTATTTCTGCTTGCTTAGTGTTTTATGGCATTTAAATTTTTTTATCTTGATTGTACATTTTGTATTGTTATTGTCAGTAAATATTAAAAAGAAAAAAAATCCAAAGATGTGTGACAGGGTATTAAAGGAAGGTTATGTGGCTTTACAACCGTGCTCTAATGAGAGCTGTTTCCATCATTTGAGTCACCAGCTGCTGTGTAAACACACGAAGGAGCAGCAACACCATTATAGACACATGTACAACTGAGTCTTCAGGGCATGGCAACACCATCAGTTCAACCAATCAACCCAATTATCCAAACCATTCATCTGAAATTGTTTGTCAAATAGTTTGTTGTAAACCCCCTGGTATTTCACAGCTACTCATTAGTTCAGCTTTGTACTAAAAGTCTTAAAGTCTTTATTTTGGTATAATAAGCATAAAGCAATAAGCATTTCTGATTCCAACTGATCAACTACAAGTCGAGTTATTATTTGTTGTTCCTACAACTCAGACAAGTGACAAGACTTGTCAGGGACATTACTTTTCTGAGTAGACCCACTCTGGTACAAATTCTCAATAATTAAAATCTTTGTTTTTCTTCCTTGTAGGATCAGAGTGCTGAGGGCAGTTTTTTGAGTTTTACTGGGTCAATGCGGCGAGGTTCTTCAGAGAACAATCTTGATTGGGACCTTAGTGATGGAATTCTTGGACCTGCTTCAGGCCACGAGGTCCAGCGTAGTCGCTCTTGTTTGGACAGCCTCCAGCAAAAGATACTGAAAGTCACAGAACAGCTGAAGATTGAACAGGCGGCACGAAATGAGAATGTAGCCGAGTATCTGAAGCTGGTGAACAGTGCAGACAAGCAGCAGTTGGGGCGCATCAAGCAGGTGTTTGAGAAGAAGAACCAAAAATCAGCTCAGAACATTGCTCAGATGCAAAAGAAGCTGGAGCAGTACCATCGGAAGATGAAAGACAATGAAATTCAGCAAAGCCCTTCCCCTCACATGCCCGCTGTCAAACACAGCACCATACCTAGGGAGTCACCCAGAGAGCTGCTGAAGGACATGACCGGCAGCGGCCGACACCCAACCATGGACAAAATCAAAACCATTGGGCCAGGTGTGTCTCTCTCGCCTCCTTTCTTCTTCAGCAAGCCCAGGGATTTCGCCAACCTCATCAGGAACAAGTTTGGCAGCGCTGACAACATCGCACACCTTAAGACTACACTGGACGCCTCCTCTCCGTTGCCCACAGACGGTGCAGGAAAGGGGATGAGTAGCAGCACGTCTTTGGTGGGGAAGCCCAAGTATCCCAGTGATGACGAGTGTTCCTCAGGGAGTGCCTCCATTTCAGCAGACAGTAATGGGAACCCAGCAGGGGGAGGGGTGTCAGCAGGGCAGGGGCAGGGGCAGGGGCAGCTAGCAGGGGGAGACAGCCAGAGCAGGCTCGCTCTAAGCCTGGAAGAGGTAAAGGAGATCAAAGATTCCCAGAGCCAGTTGGAGGAGCATTTGGAGGAGCTGAAGACTCAGTTCAAGACAGAGTATGACATCATCAGCCAAACACTCCAGGAAGAGAGATATAGGTATGTTATGATGTCTAATTGATTGGCCTTACACAGCTAATACAATCTAATGTGACGTAATGTCCATCAGTTTTTATATTATCAGGTGGAGAAAAGACAAAAAAAAAAAAAAAACTTTACACAAGCATGTGAACATCGCACCTCAGAATATGCCCCAAAATGATAATTACTACTAAATATTTCTGCATTTGTCGCTTTGATTGGCAGATATGAGCGTTTGGAAGACCAGCTGAATGACCTGACAGAGCTGCACCAGCATGAGATGGCCGATCTGAAGCAAGAACTGGCCAGTATTGAGGAGAGAGTGGCCTACCAGGCACACGAAAGAGCCAGAGACATACAGGTATATTATAATGAATCTACTGAGTCTGAGTGTAAACTGTGTATGCCTGCCATTTAGATTAATCCATTCAAATCTGACAGTGGATCAGTAGATCTCTGAGTATAATCTCTCTGTGCTGGTGGATCCCTGTATGATATTTGTGAATACAAAAGATTTTTTGATGATGTTATCTGACACATCACATCACAGTTAACATTTAATCTTTTTAGGGAATTTGGAATTTGGATAATTGAGTATTAAAAGGTCATGTAAATGCCCTTAAACCATTTGGGAAACAATCAGACCCACCGAGTCTGTCTCTTGTTTTTTTTTCAGGAAGCCCTCGAGTCGTGTCAGACGCGAGTGTCCAAGCTAGAGCTTCAGCAACAGCAGCAGCAGCAGACGGTCCAGCTCGAGAGCCATGACGCCCGAGTCTTGTTGGGAAAGAGCATCAACATCATGCTTGCCATCATCGCAGTCATCTTGGTTTGTGTCTCCACCGCTGCAAAGTTTGCCGCTCCACTGACGAAGAGCCGATACCATGTGGTGGCCACCTTGCTGGGGATTTGCTTTTTGACCATATTCTGGAAGAACTGGGACCATTTACAGCATACTGTAGACAGGCTGTTGGTGTTTGCCTGACACTGAAGATAAAGCAGTGAGAACAACATTAATGGATGCTGTCTGTTGTCAGGATAGGACTGTCTAAGAGGATTGGTTGTACAATCGTCAGAAGACACGATTTCCTTGCATTCACAGAGGTCAAAGTATTTGTTTTTGTTTTGTTTTTAACTCAGACTGAAATGAAATTCCAGTCACTTTCTTCTATAAAACTTGAATGTGTGTAACTAATAATTTCATTTAACTTTTAAAATAATATTTATATTAACAGTAAATTTAGCCACTTCTGTAGTGCTAAGAAATAATCACAAGACACAAAAAGTCCATTCAAGGTGTAGGAAAGGTGAAGAAAGTGCATTCCCACTATAATGCAGCAACATGGGACTCAGTTTGTCTCACTTTCCAGAAAAATTTCCATAGATTTAGTGAAATTGAGGGAAATTATTATTCTTTCTAACATGACTTCAGGCCAACTTGAATATCTTTCCAAACTATTACAAGCATGCACATGAAGGCACCAAGACAAACTGACTTAGTGTCTTGTTGGCCACAGCTGTGAAATGCTAAGAAGGACTAGTTGGCCATTTTGGGAAATTAACTTATTTGCTTTCTTGCCAAGAGTTAGATGAGAAGATTGCCACCACTTTCATGCCTGCATCATAAATATCAAACCACAATAAACTCACTGTGTGAGGTTCAGGTGTTATGTTCAGATGAGGCCAGGCTAACTGTTTCCCACTGTTTCCAGTCTTTGTGCTAAGCTATGAATACAAATGTGATAAAAAAATATCTGATCCAAGTTGAAAAATAAAGAACATATCAATTTTGACCTATTGGTTTTAATGTGGAATTAAGCACAGAGGAAATGGGCCTCCCATTTTTTTATGTGTAGTTTCTTTATTTCGTTTTGCCTCGTCTGCCCTGTGTGGTCAGTCATCTCTTAAAGGTGCTCTCTGCTCTGTTAATTATGTTTTAAGTGCAATATATTTGATTTTCAAGAGAATCGTTTTTAAAACTATTCTTTCGGGAGCAATCGAATGACATCAGCATGACAGGGTGGTGGATGGGATGCTTGCAGGAGAGATCCATAACCACTGAAGCCACTGCTAGACTCTCATAAGACCATCTGTCTCCTCTCTCAAGGGCCAAAAATCAATCCAACTGCATTACTGTGCTGGTAGTCTGGTAACATAAACACATGCCAGGTCACCAGTGCAGCCACACATGCGCAGATACCCAAATAACACAAAACTGAGTGAGACAGTTGGCTCTCTGTATTACAAGTCTTGTGGGATTTGGCCATTTCGATCTTTGTCTTTTACTATAATAATGTTATTGAGAGTCAATGGGTTATACTGTGATAAAAGGCCTTTTCTTGAGGAAAAATGCAATTCCTTCAATTCCATTTTTTTTTTTTGCCTTCAGTACTCCAATGATAGCGAGGAGCACGTCAAAAGCCTAAGTGATGAGCTATGAGCCTATTTTATGGACTGACTAATGTGTTATTTCATGTTTGTCTAACAAACTCTGCCTGCGAGGATCTTGTTGAAGTTTGTCATCATCTCTGTTGTTCTACTGACTGTAGCGTGTGCGTGTGTGTGTGTGTGTGTGTGTGTGTGTGTGTGTGTACCCGTGGAGCTACAGATCTAGTTTACATTCTCTTTTCATCTCCAATGCACTATGTGACCAATCACTTCTATTTTCATGCATTTACGTGCCTTTGTCTGACATTTTCTGTTAATTAAAACAAACCTTTTTAATCAAAGTGACATTATTTTTGGGTTTGGATTTTCCTCATACGTTAGTATTAGTTCATCATGTGCTGCTGTAAAACTGTAATTGAAATTAGTCAGTTGACTGAAATTTGTTGGTAGCAGAAGTGCCAGAAGAGAAAAAAAAAAGCTTTTATGATAAATTATAAATTTAAACACAACACTACAAATATTTCAGTTTTCGTTATACTAAAATCTCTCTCCTTTCCCACCACTAGGGGGCGCAGGTGCTGCATTGCTGAGATGATAGAGATTGGGATGACTCCATGGCACCAAATAAATTTTGTGGAGGTTTATGTGTAAAATATTCATTTTCATCCTGTCAAAATGTATGCCACCGCAGCACACAGACATTACACACAACATCACAGAAAACAGACAAATGTGTCCTGATGCAGCAATTTCACAAGCTGGAAGAGTAGCACCTTCTGCTGTCCTAACAAATGAAAATTGAACCTAGAAGTTTTCTTTTAATTTCTACCATCTCTCAAGTGAACGTCTTTCCCTGCAGCATATTTCTGGGAATTACCTTAACTGCCAAATCTAGGTCACACGTTGGACTGATGCTCGTCTGTTACTGTGACTGATGTGGCTTCCACAGTGCTAATGGTCAGAGAGATTGATCAAATTTCTCTTTGATGAGCTAGTGCAGTTCCAACTATCCTAACAGCCGCAATAACAAATAATGATACATCATGTGGCTACAATATGTGTCAAATAACATATCATTGGTATCCCTCTATGCAACTGTACCAACATTAGTGCTGTGCATCACTGTCACAGAGCAGTAGGTGCAAATGCAAGGACACACTAATAGGCACAAAATGAAACTCATGCATGGTTAAACTCAGCCACATTGCAATATGGGTCACCTGGTCCTGCGATATGCATTGCTTAGAATGGTTTAGATTGTGTGACTTGTGTCCACCTGTGTGCCAAGAAGAGGTGCACGATGAGATACTGGAGCAGTAATGGGGATGATGAGGACAGTTGGCTTAGTTTGGCACCTCTGCCTCTTGTATAGTGTTACTGTACTTTGTGGTAGTTACGTTTTACGATTGGAGTCTTTGTGTGACTTGTGCGCATATATATGTGTTTGTGCATATGTGTGGGAGAACTGCCCTTGTTATCTGTGGAGCAACTTAGGCCGGAGGGGGGGGGGGGACTCAGATTGGTTTGATACAGTGATCTGAATAATACACACATGCGTGCAGCCACGCACACATGCACACAAACACCCACACTGGCTTAAAAATGGGGATTATGAGCTATATTTGTAGGTGTGACTGGAGAGCGATATTTTCTCTCTCCGCTGTATTATGTGATCTAAAAAGTGAGCGTTCTCCTTTGATGTGAGCTCTGATCCTGTGTGTTTTCCATTGCTGTCTCCCGGAGCTTGTTGGGCTATTCACTAGGTTCCATAATGAGCTGCTAATTAACCCAGGTCCTCATCAAGTCTCTTTGGGCCCGTAGCTAAGCCCCCTCCTCACAGAAATTGGCATGGTGATCGGCGGGGATGGTACCTGCATGGAGGAGGCCACCAAAAAAAAACAAAAAACGGTCACATCGTCAGATTTGCTCTCGTCTACTGAGGGGGAGGGATGCTTTTTCGCTTTCATGAAGGAAAGGGTGGGAAGTGTGTGGATAGAATTCTCTTTAAGCATTTCTGTTTAGTTTTTTCTTGTGAATTATTGTTGTTAGAAAGTGTGTGTGTGTGTGTGTTCATAGTGTTTGCCAGTCACTCTAGGTGCATGAACTGACATGGGAAAGTTCTGACCTCTGGCAACTTCCAGGCCGATTTAGACTGCAGTGGCAGCACTGGGCCCTTCCCATTTCCTGTTTATGGTGTCATGGAAATAGGCCATGTTCCCTTCCTCTGCGTTTGCACTATAACATAAAACCCATCAACAGGGTCATACTTCAGCAGGCACCCTGCACCCTGTGTCTCTGTGACGCTGCAGCATCTGGGTCCAGAATTAGAATTTCCAATGACGAAGAGGTAGAAATAGGTTGTAGAAAATTTCTGATTCAGAAAGACATTTATCATGAAGGTCTCCATATAAATCACCTGTTAAAATGCCCTATTTCAAAGGCACCTCCAATTTCCTTGAGTTGCTAAGCAACCATGGAGCGCCACTGTGATGCTTGGAGTTAAAGCCTGGCAGCCCAGTGGTGTAAAGTGGATTGTTGGGTGAATCATTGTCTTTCATAGCTCTGTGGTTGCATTACATGGCTAGCTGACACTGACAATAATACGCTGTCACTGGAGAGTGATTATGCAGCCTATTGATGTGCCCGGTGCATCCACAGGAAAACGATGTCAGCTAAACAGTTGTAGTGGGGTTTGGAGTATTCCACCAGTGCCAATGGATGAGCAGTTCACCACTCTAATCAGTGGATCAAATTTCAGCACAAATTTAATACCAGCTATGATATTACTACGTACTTAAGGTCTGCGTGGCATGTGTTATGGCATGATGATTGTGTTTACCTTTTGTGGTCCTTTTGTGATGATTAATCTAATCGGCTGTTATTAAATTCTTATTTTCAATGCACCTGTGTACAGCTCTTTTCGGTTACCCAGCGATGAGCTATCTCACTGTGTGGCCCTGGAACAAAAAATGTGTTTTTCTGTACTGACAGCAACATCGCCTGAAAAATGTGCCCCTTCATATTTCATTTTGACCCTCTCCAAGTCGCTTTTGGCTCATTCATTATTTAGGTATTATTTAGGTATTCCAACCTGCAAATTTCCTCTTCTGTCTCACTGCTCCCATTAACCTTGTTTCCTCCACAGTAGGTAGCTGTTTTCAGGAGAAAGCACCAAACAGTCGAAATATGTAATTAAGCACACAGCAGAACATTTGAGTAACACAGCCTGTTAGACAGATATTTCATTCAGGAGGTGGGGGAGACTAGGACAAAGCTAAAAGAAGCAAAACGAATATCATACTTGGATTTGCCAGGTACATGCAAACCTGAGTGAAAATAAATGACAGTGTCGCTTCATATTTTTATCATTATTGAATACAATAAATAGGCTCTGTATCAGCTCGGTAAATATGTAAACACGACAGAGACAAAAGGCTATTCTTCATTAAACATTCTCGGTTAAACTATTAATCCTCAAAAAAGATTCCTGTGTACAGCTGTTGTGGTACGATGTAAAAATCATAGCTTCATGCTGCAAATACCTCAAGAAACGTTTGTGTCTGACAAAGTCCATGCTAATTGATGGCTGACATTCCTGAGGTCTAGGCTTTAGCTGTGGTCGCTGAATGTATGACTTGTTGAATCTGGACAAAACAAAGGCGACAGTATGATGAGAGTGGGCCGACTCCCTTCATGTGACCTCACACTCTGAGACTTTTCTCTGTTAAAGAACGAGCAGCTCATTTCTGACACACGCCCAGCGCAAGGCAGCCAGACCTTGGTCATTTAGTATTTCGAGTTTCTTGGTATTGTTCTTGATTCACTTCAATATGGGTGCAGATTGTTGTGAAGACTTTTTAAGTGTATCTTCGAGCAGCGCAGCGTTTTAACAGTGGACGGCAGTTTGAAGTTACCAGGGACAAAACTACATGTCCCACCCTTCTGGTTTAGCAAGTACCTTTAACAAACAAATACAAAGAATTGTTTTCGCTTTTCACCGAGCATTAGACTGCGTTATGTATCTGTTCTCTGCGGCCAAGCTCCTGCCACCTGAAAGTGACACGGGTGGACTGGAGCCAGACATTGTCAGCTCATTATCAACACGTTGTCAGCCAACTCTCTCCACAGCTCTCCCTTCCTGTGTGGGGTTGCGTATGTGTCTGTGTGTTTGAGTGTATTAGCGGGGGTGGCTGTTATTATGAGTAGCAAGGACACTGTTGGATGACTTCAAGTTGAAAGATGCCTCCATGCTCTCTCTCCCTGTCAGGGGGATTAAAGCTGCCTGAGGAAAGCTGCGTAGCCACACGGATGTGTGGGAAGTGGCTATGAGCAGATATCAAACTTTTCAATCTTAAATCTTTTCGTAATCCTTGTTACTTATTGTCTGTCCCCGAGAAATCCAGAAATCCCTCTGTGTCTGTGTCTCTGTCTCTCAGGTGCAGACAGTCGTACACTGAGGCTCAAACATTTCCGTTACACAAACTTCTGCTTTTTTTTTTTTTCTTTCTTTTTTTGTTAACATTTCCTCTTTCAGATGCCGCCAGGTTCTATATGTGAATAAGTTTGACTATATAGTGTGTGTGTTTGCAGAGCACTTCCTGCTCTCTGACAGTGCTGCAATAGGAATATCCTTTTACAGGGCCAGTGAGCAGCTAAGTCTGGCCCTCCTTTCCTCTCTCTGTTAGTTTCTAACTGTTGGGAACACACCTCACATTTCTCGCTCCTGACGTACTGCACAGAAGTTGCCAGATGTGATAGCGGCTGACCGAGAGAAAAAGGGAAAGATAGTGAGAGAGGTGAGACACAGACTGGGGGAGCACAAGAGATATGTGTGCAAAGGAAAAGATGAAGGTTAGAGAAGAGGGGGGAGGGCTGTTTCAGCTGTTCTTTATAGCATAAGAGCTGCTGTTCATTAACAGTAAACAGAGAGAGAACGAGTCTGAGAGGGGAGGGGAGGAAATGAACAATAGAGGGGAAATGATCAGTAATCAGCATTGTTGGCTATTAGATACCATTTCAGAAACCTGTCTGTATATTATTATAGGTAAAATCATGTGGCTCAGGGGGATGAGCGTAAGAAGAGGAAGTTTTTTTGTGCAAAAATGTTTATGTTTGGGAAAGATACAGAAAAGTGGTCACTGCTGCCAAAATGTAGCTGCTTTGATTATGTTTTGGACTTGTGATCTTCTGACATCAGCTTGTTTTCACATTTTATCTCTTGCCCTCGGCATCACATTTATTTACATCCTTGACATTGTTGATCAAAAATTTGTCAGGCTGGCTGGCTGTTACAACATAAAGCATATTTAGATTTAGCACTGAATTTCACTATAGATATAACCTTTTCCAAATACATAATAGTGGCCTTTTTATTTTCCATTTATTTTACACAGCGTAGCATTTCTATTTGGAAAAAAAGAGCAATAGTGGTAAACAGTGTGTAAACCAAGGAGGGCGAGAGAGTGTGTGTGTGTGTGTGTCTGTGTGACAGAGGGAGGTTCATGCAGGGAAACAGAGCTCTCCGTCTGGAAAACAGCATCTTTTCCTCCACTCTGCTCCTCCCCTCTTCCCTCTCGGCATCTCTCCCACGCTCCGGAGCTCAGCCTTCAGCTCCCCAGACCCTCCCGAATTCTCCTGAGGTACAGCCTGTGTGTGTGTTTGTGTGTGCATGTATCGGAGGCTGTGCTCAGTACTTGTTTGTCTCTCGCTTTCTCTCTCTTCCTGCAGCTGAAGTGGGCGTGTGGAGCCTCTGACCCTCTCTCGCCCACTCTCTTTCTCCGTCTCTCCCTCTTTGCTGCAGTTTCAGGGGGGCTATGGATGGACTGCGTTTACCGCCACTCATTGAAGAGGCTCTGGACTCTACAGGTCTGTGCAGCTGTTTTGTCAGTGTGTGTTTATTTGCTTTGCTGTGCAGTTAGATGGTGTGTGGCTATTTTTAGCCCTGCACTTCAGCTCAGATGTGATCAACCAGAAAGGTAGAGGGCTGATGTTTACCTCTGCAAAGAAACAGCGTTTACTCCTAAAGTGAGGGAAGGTTTGTTGAACTGAGGAGGTGGAGGAGCTGAAGAGAGCTGGTCAGGTGTTAGGAGGAGGGGAGATTATTGAGGAAGCCTGTCTTTATTAAGAGCAGTAGTCGAACCGCCAGACTGACTGACGAGTGGGCATAACCATCAGCTATGGCATCTGTGGACATGTGATAGAGGCTAAACACTGCCAGGTAATGGATGGCAGGCATCCAGAGTCAGGGAATATTGTAGTCTTCAGGCCACGCTGTGTTAGATGTGTTGCATATGTTATTCTGACTGAGGCTGGCTGCTGATTACAGAATTAATGCGACGTGTAGTCATGCAGTATTAAATGCTATTTTAGTCTTTTTATACTTTTATGATGAAATTATTTTCGGCTCACAAATGAGTTTCCATGGAAGACTTTTATTTGCATTATTTGCATGCAGTGTGTTTTGTCCCAGCAATTGA
This sequence comes from Echeneis naucrates, assembly GCF_900963305.1. Lineage (NCBI taxonomy): Eukaryota > Metazoa > Chordata > Actinopteri > Carangiformes > Echeneidae > Echeneis > Echeneis naucrates. The sequence goes on along the minus strand of NC_042526.1, from coordinate 16,356,644 downwards.
GTTCGCTTGGTAATTTTACACTGCTGAAAGCTGGTGTTGGGAATCTGGCACAGTGCGTCTTCATTTGTTTTGCCACACACAGAATCATTACTGTGTAACTGGGGGCAAGAACTCGGAGAAGAATGTGTGGAATGTTTTTTTGTGTCCCTGTGTACCAACGAGGAAGAAGTCAGTGTTTTTCTGCATGCTGTTGGATGGATGTGCAGACAGAGCAAAGCTCTGTGTGGGACTTTGCTGGAGGATGTTTATTGGTGTGGAGGGGCTCAGAGAGAACCTCAGGTCATTGGTTCTTTTGACCAGCAGCCAGGTTGACAGATTCTAGCTTCCTCTTCCTGTGTGCTTTTGTCCTAAAACTGAACTTTACAGTGACAGTAATTTGTTGGATTATTTCTTGAAGGCCCGTCTTGCTTTGTGAAATTAGTTTTCAGAGACTCTTTCCTTTACAACGTTTATTATGCTGAAGCCTGTGTATTGACCTTCAAGACATGCGTGCTGTCTCATGAGAAATTCTTCTTCATTAATACGTTTGTTCCTGTGATCTTAACTCTGTGGACCTCCGTCCTCTCATCACAGCCCGAGGCATGCTTTTAAAGACAAAAATGTAGCAGCTCGTGATGACAAGTGTCTCATAGACTGTAAGAAGGACAGACATACAGCCAGGGAAACATCGACTGAGTGGCAGCTAGTATTAACTTGTACTTTTTGACTTTCATACCCCTCTAAATGGATTAAAGTGCACTTATTCTGTCCTGGCTGGGGCCAATTTCAGCTACACATCGGTCTGGGTTCTTAGAAAACAGTAACTTTATTCTGAACTGTAGTCATTTTCCGGGCTTTCAATCCCAGCGCTGTTGCTGTCCTGCTAGAGTTGAATTCTACACTGCGCTAAGAGAAATGCTTTTAAAAGTGCATGTCACATCGACCAACTGAGATTACAAATGTGCTCGCATGAATACTGTCTCAGACTGATCAAATCTACACCATCAGAGGATTAATTAACATTTCCAAAGCTGTCTATCTTACAGCTATCACCATATTGTTCCTCCCACTAGCACGAGCCGTCAACTATTTCTTTTCATCCTTCTCTCTGTTTTTCCACTCATTATCTCTTAGCCCTCTTTTAGTCACAATCCCCTGCTCTCTTCAGCACCCACACACCCTCCGACACACACACGCACGCGAATGGATAGACACACAAACCTCTGCACCTGCACCAGCACCTCAGCCTACACAGCTTTTCTTTCCTATCCCTTTCTTCCTTTCCTTCACTCCTATCCAGCATTGTGCCCCCCCATGCTATGAAATCCACATCAGCAGCGATACCCCCCACGGGGCACAAACCGACGTTCTCTCACCTCTCTCTAATTAATAAACAGCAAAGATGCTGTCTCAGGCACTTTGGACAACAGGCAGCTTCAGAGACCTCTCAGGAAAACAACCAGGTATTCTTGGATAAGTGAAAAAAAAAAAACAAAACAGGAATGGGGCTGAAGGAGAACAAATCTTACATGCTTTGCTGCCATCAGGGGTCCTGGATCCTTCTCTCTCAGCCCTGAAGCCCCGCAGTGTGACATGTTTCCCTACTCCACCTTATCCCCAGTTTCACCAAGCAAACTTTACTGCTTCATTTAAAAAAAGGCTTTCAAAGCACTCTGTGGGTCACTGGAAAAACAGCATGTTGTATTGTTTTGTGTTAGCTGCATGATGGAAAGAAATCTTTAAACTTTCAGGTGAAGAGTGGAGGTTCACACATTCCTTTAATTCAATTCTTCCTGGAGCTTATTCTATAGATTTTTTTTTTTTTTTTTTAACATTTCTTCTCTCCTGCAGAAATGCTCAGCATTGTCAGCCCATAATTAGCGTGCCCTCTTGCTCCCTCTGGGTCTCTGTCCTTTTTGGATTTGGCTGCTTCATGGTGAGCTCTTTCTTCTGTGAGAAAGTGATGTAAAACCTTTCAGGAGGATTGCTTTGAGGTGGGAGGCACTGATTTGTGATCAAATGGATTATTACTGCATCACTTGTTTTCATGCTTTGCTCTCTGTCACTATTCACTGCCCCTTGACAAAGTAGCTAAGGAAAAAAATGCATGCATGTGCACAACACACTCCCTGGTTCAGTCACGATGGCGTGTAGTCACTGGCATATTTTTTGTGCCTGCTCACCTAATGAGGCCAAAATTATGGCATATGCTATAACACTCTTCTACTCTGTTGACCCACTTTCTCTTGTTTGCCTTTGAACATGCAAACATGGATTTTCCATTTAAATAACACAGCAGCTCATTAAGTCAATCCAACTCTTGGGTGCTTCTGGTTCCTATTTCCTTTCTCATCCTCCTCTGTCACTGTTGTTCCTCTCCCCCCTGGAGTTTATGAGCTTGGAGTGCAGAGAGATAGAGAGAGATGAACTCACATTAACCCCTTGAGGCCTTCACCCCTGTAATTCCCTCCTCATCTTACCTCACTTTGGTGGTGCTCAGAGGTCACCATTGAGATGAACTTTGTGTTTTCATCTGATTCCTGCTGGTTTAACAGCTTATTTCATGAGGAAGGGAGCCGTTCCAGTGCCCTGAGGCCTTATCGTAACGCCTTCTCCTCCCTTGTATCTTACTTATTGTTCTCCTCCTTGTTTCTTATTTGCACTCATACAGTCTTTCCATCTTTTTATGACTCCTTCTCCCAGCTCTGTACTATGTGTTGGTGAGGAAGTGTGGCAGTGCAGGGAGAAAGCTACAACAGCAGTACTGGGGTAGCTTCAAAGCTGGGGTAGGAGGGGGTGTTGTGCATTATGCATGGCCTCCTACACAGCTTCAGAGAGTCATGGCGTATGTGTACATAATGAACACATGCAGTATGAAAATGTGAAACATGTATGATGATACGTTTATATAATTTACATAGACTCACCTAATGTGGCACACACGCACACACAACACAGCAGGAAAGGCAAATATTCATACAGTTTATGTTAGAGCCAATTCTGCATGTGCACATTGTTGGACGCACAACAGAACCAGTCTGCTCAGTCCCATGTGGAGCTTAGTTCAGCAGAGAACACCTGTAAACTGCTTCCAGCTCTTGTTTCAGTGAGCCATTGTTTTCATGCTTAATTTGACTCCAGATGTCTCTCTAAACACAGTTAGACATTTAAGTAGCAGTCTTTTATAGAGACTCATTGGCAATGTTGAGAGGCTCTCTTGAAATATCTTTTTCATCGCAATACATGTAATCTGGCACCTTATTCCATAAAGCAGTATGAAAGCCATTTGAATGAGTGGCAAGTGAAAGGAGAAACACTTATGCGGACATGTTTTGTTCAGTATATTGCTGCACATCTATTATACAAAAGTGTTATTCAAAGCGCTGCATCACAGGGGTCGTTTTTAGGGTAAACAGCTTCCCTATGGTGCCAGGTTAAAGCATCTCTTGTGTTTGGCATCCATCACTTTCCCAGAATTTCCCAGAACTGTTTGCTGAAATCTTCACTCCACTCCTCAATTTTGCAAAGAGCAAATTTGATTACTCTTCTCACGCCTTCATTGAAATCACCATATTGGAAGCAAAACCCAGGGCTTATGTTGCCACATTAATGTTTAAATTTGATCTCTGGCAGCTACTATGAGATGCTGACAAAGAGCACTTAGCCAGTTTGTTTGTCTTTTTTTTTTTCTAAAGAGGCACAATGTTTGCACTGACATACTCAATGTGTTTTGCTGCAATGTGATTATGAAGGAATGTGCTGTGGCTAGATAAAGCCGTCCTCTCCCTGGAGCTGTAACGCTGCTTCTCAGATGACTCTCCTGTCTGTCCCTGCTCTCGTATGCATGCTGCGTCCATATCCTAATGCAATCCCAGCATGACTAAAGACTAGCACTGTGCCAAGTATGCAGCGGAGTGATCACAGGTGTCATGGCAGCCGATTCTTCTGCACCGTGTGTTTGACATTCACTCACAAGGTTAGGTGATAAAGCTTCTTTAAGGAGTGAAATGATTAACAAGGCTTATGGGAACGTTGAAAAGATAGCTGAGGTTTGGCGAGGCGTTCGCTTAGAGTTGATTAGGGCACAATAATGTGTTTAAAGGGAGCAAAACATGTCAGTGACTTATTATGTTGTCAATGTGCTGTCAGAGGAAGGGTGATCCCTCCATCTGCCCAGCCTTAAAGAATTTCCATAACAATTTCTCAATGCACAACGGCAGTAGTAAAGAGAAAGAAAACAACCAGCATCACTGGAGGATGCTCTAATTACTGCATTTACAAAGCCAAGCACAAAAACACAGCATAATTCACTTGAGCCAAAGCTTTCCGAGTTATTAAACCCAGAGCTCGACATCCCTGTAGGATCTGGGTATGAGTGATGTTCAGTGGGAAGTCTTTTGTCTCTTGATGGCCTTTAGCTGCCCGCGGCAGTACAAGCAGCTCCAGCTCCCTACCCGGCCACACGGCCCCGGCTCTCTACTTTTATGACTCACTCATTATAGCAGCATCAAAGTTTAATGACAAAATAGCCCAGTGTTCATGAAACCTCTCGCATGCCTCTCAGGGGCTGCATTGTTTAAATTAATGTTATTACGAGAGAGGAGAGAATGAGGTTGCGCCTCAGATCATATGGATATGATGAAAATGCGTGGCCTGGACTCAGTAGTGATGGACATAGTTACAACCAGTGAGGAAACAACAAGGCAGAGAAATAATTACCACAAGAAATGGATCCATCCCCTGAGCGAATATTACACCGGTGAGCGTTACTCTTAATTAGGTAGATCTGTAGTTAATTTTTTATTCCGTCTTTGGCAACACCAGTCCCCTCTTAAACTCCCACAGCACAAACAGCAATTTTGAGGCACTTGGAGACCTCTCCAACATCAAAGTGTGATGCTACAGAGCAATTTAGGTTAAGGTTACTGAGAAATATGAGTGAACTCGCAGCAGCCCAGTGGATGTGACGCAAGCACAGTTTACTCGGATGAGACAGAAAATGGGGCACAATTCATGGCTTACCTTTAAAACTACTCCTGAGTGCAAACCAGTGCTGTAAATATAATCTCCATTTAGCCCCGGCCTTTCTACGCAAATTTCATCAGACTAATGGGAAAGGACTTCAAATGGGAATTTAGCACCACTTTGGTAGTGCAGCAAATGATGCCTTCCCTTTTGTGTTCTGCGTTTGTCTCCCCTATGCCAGTTGGCGAGATCTGTGGTAATGTCAAATCTAGTTTGTTTGCATTGCCCTACATAGTTTATAATGTCGCATCAGGCTTTAGTGGGTCACATCAACAAGGGCTTCTCAGCCAGCCAGGCTGTCCACCAAATCTTCACAGAGCACGACAATAATGTGAGATGGTGTAAGATGAGAGACATCTGTCTGTCTGTCACGTCTCTCACAACGAGCAGTAGCTCGGATTATTATGGCATTCAGGGTGCATTGCTGGGTGGTGAGTCATAGTGACTGCTTCAGCACACTGGACCACCCCCCACCCCCTCTCTTTTTTCTCCGTGTTGTGTCAGCTAACTCACTCCACCTACTGGATGAAAAATGCACACCCACAGTGCAGATCGAGGAAACAAAGCTATGCATATGATTCAATATTCTGATTCAGCTGTCCCCAACATGCGTTACATATTAATCCGTTCATTTGACATTTAAATGATGCAACCTGTGACACGCTTGGACCGTTATCAGCAAATACTCTCATTTGTGTTTCTTCAAGTGAATGATTTTCTTGTTTCATTTCTATCAGTCTCAACTGTAATCCCGGGAAGGGGCTGTCTGTTATTTGTGGCTTGTTAAATTGAGGCGCATGAGTCGAATAGAGGCTTGTGTTGCAATAGCTGCAGTGCAAGTTTAATCACAAGGTGGTGCTGTTGATTCAAGGGTAAACACACAATGTGGTGCGTTTACAGCATGACTGATGACTATGTCACCTGTAAATCTGTCTCCCTCTCTTTCCCTATAAGGCATCCCTTTCTAATACACACTGCCATCCCTCCATTAGATGACCCGTGCGATCTGAAAGCAGAAAGCAGCCCAAGAATGGACAACGAGATAACAGCCAAGGAGAGAGGCGTCCTGGAGGAAAACAACGAGAAGGAAGATATTGACCAGGAGAGAGGTCAGGAGGTGGAAGGGGAAGAGAAGAAGCTGAAGGAGGAGGAGGAATGTGAAGGGGAAGAGAAGAGGAAGAGGGAGCAGGATCTGCTGACAGAGGAGCAGGAGCTGGAGGAGCTCAGGGCCCAGGTGCTACAGCTGCTGCTGGAGCTAGAGGACGCCAGGGAGACATCCAACAAACACCAGGAGAGCTTTCATGAGCTGCAAGGTGAGATCTCTCAGACTCCTCATACATTCTTTGTTGCCATAAATCATTAACTTTCCTTCGTAACAATCTTTTATCTGTTATTTACAAACAGCCACGTAACCACAAATCAAGATCTAATCCTAACACACCCAGTGTGTCGTCCATCACCCATCCAATTGTGTCAACCTTGGCAAGTTTTATTGTGGCCATAAGTCATGACAACACTTTACTTACCGCATCTGTAGTGAAGATTTGTGGGATACAGAGCTCAGCAAGACACTGATCACTGATCAAGAGAAGCTACATTTCTCAGTTCAACACAAATGACATTCAGTGTTAATTCTCAAAACAAACTCCTGGATATTCCCCATGGCTGCTGTAGCAAAGTATGCGGCTAACTTTGCCTGCAGCAAATCGATAGGACCAACTTCCACAGCCACGGCCAGCGTGCCCAAGAGAGGAATATACACACACAAAATTTTAATCTCAGAAATTTTCACTTCCCGCTTGTTTTGACAGCAGTCCACACATTCGTGAAGACAAGACAACATTTTTCAGGTGACAATTGTTTTTGAATTGTTACACTGCCTCCATTGATCACCTACATGTGAGCAGCAAAAAATCACTTACTCACAAAATATAAGAATAACACTCTTTCACTTTGTCCCTTATAAAATGTCAGATGGGTTTACATTTAGGAGATGTCAACATCTCATCTTTATGGATTAAGAAAGGTCAATCCAAGAAACATTATCACTTTACAGCTCAGCAATTGTTTACATTTTCACGCAGTATACAATACCAGTCAGAGGTTTGGAAACACTTTCCTGTTCATCTGAATGAGAACGTGTGTCCAAACTTTTGACTGGTAGTGTACATATATCACTGGAGAAAAGCCCCGTCCCAATCCTAAACTATTTCATTTTCCAGCCAAGACATAACCTGTTCATCACAATCTAGGTGAATACATCGAGGCGCAAACGTTTATATGCGGTCACTGACACAGCCAGCTACTCATAGCTGCTAAATGGAGCATCGCATCATATCTTAGAAATGATGAGCCTAATGTTCAGGGACACTAGCAGTGACTAAGGGCTTAGGTATGGCTCTACAGTGAGCTCACTCTGCCTGTGTGTATGGGCGAGTGTATATAACTGTGTGTCCTGCTGAAAAACATGGCGCGGTGAGCTCAGTTGTTTGTCTGGCAGCAGTGAAGGCATTCCTCAGACAACTGCCTGAATCCTGAAGGAAGCTTCCAGACTGGATGTCGCAAAAAAAGACCACAACGGCACCCACTGGGAACCGTCAGCTACTTTGAGTGCTGGCAGCTGTTTGTTGGGTCCACAGTTTGCATGGTCACAAATCATGTTAACTGAGATGGAGGTAAAGATTTAGGATAAATTCATGGCTGTTGATCACTATTAGGACAATTCGCCAGTTGCACTTCACTCACCGTAGCGGTGGGAAAAGTCTAGAAAAGAGGAATAAAATGAAAATGTGGCCAAACGTCAACCGATGAAAGGGACTGTATTTTCTCATTCAACCAAAGTTATTTACATTTACATAAGGTTAGGCCAGGGTAATGGCCCGTGAAGTTGTATTTAATCATTTAATTTCAAAAGCTAACTTGGTAAAAGTGTCAAACATATTCTAGTAGTTTTAGTTCTTGTAAAATAATCATCTTGTAAATGCTGATTATCAATAGACAAAAAGCAGAGCTGAGGCAGATAGAGTAACAATTATGAAGATTATGAAGATTTTTGAGCTTGAAACAAATGATTGTGATCAATGAACTTTTGATGAAATCAGCAGACTTCATCCTCTGGGGGTCAACGAATGCCAGTGTAAAATAGCAGGGTCCTCTAACTGGGCGTTTTTATTTCTGTTTTATTATTTAGTTCAGTTTGAAATGAAACAGTGGGTTGACTTAAACAAACAAACAAACAAAAAAGAAAGAAAATGTTAAGTTCGGGATTTGCTACTGTAGCCCACGCTGTGCAGCCTACAGCAGCATTAAGAGGTGTTTACTTAACAGTCCAAAGGGCTAGTGACAGAAAGCAACATTTTTGTTTTTGTTTGTATTTATATAAGTAAATAAATAAATAAGACATTTTATATACTATCTTATTATCTTTCACTTCATTTGCACAATAAGCAGTTCTCTCTTCCAATATTGAGACGGAGTAAAGTTTGGTCCTCCCTGAAAAAATGGCACTGCTAAGAGCAGATATTATTACCTCTTAACCTCTGTGGTACAATGGTCACAGAAGCTCTCGGCAAGATCATGATGAGTGAACAGCTGCCAATGCTAACGTTGCCTGTGCCACAATAGGAGCTCTACAAATACTTCCTTTAAGAATACTCAGCTCAAGTTACCGTGCTTTGTTTAAAACATCTACTGCTGGTGTTGTGTTAAAGTCATCTGTTAATAATCAGTGCATCTGGCCGAAAAGTGCTTGGCACAGCACACCAAATAAAACCAAAAAGCAAGGAAACGGGTGTGAAAATATCAGTAGTAGAGATAAAACGCACAGTAGAAATAATCTTTATTTTTTCCTTCTGTCCTCAAATGTTATTAGATTCACTGTCTAATGAATTGTTAGGGTTAGGGTTAGAGTATTTAGAGTATTTGGGTTAGGGTTAGGGTATTTATGAATGAGTAACACATTTAAATACTATTGCTCTTTGTCCAGCTCACATTGTACGGAATAGTGAAAGCTGCTTGTGTCATTCAGCCATGCCTCAAGGTTGAACTGCTTATCAAGTTGTCATCTTTCTATTGGCTGCTGAACTGACATTTTCCTCTTATCGCTCTTCCCAATTCGCACGCCCCCATCTCCACCCTCCTCACCTCACGGACCTCTCCACCAGGTCTGTTGGAGGACGAGCGTCTGGCCAGTGCTCATCAGGCTGAAGCTTTCACCCGACAGATCCAGAATCTGCAAGGTAACAAAATAAAGCAACCTTCAACAGAGAACTGCTGAAGGTTGTGGGGCAACAGCGCTAACCACTAATCCACTGTGCCGCCCTATATATTTATATAGACATCTAAAAGCAAAGAAAGACTTCATTCACGTCACACAAAGATATAATTGTCTGATATCAAACTTAACCCACAAAGGGTTTAGTAAAATGCACCAGTCTTAATACAATTAGTCTCGAAAAAGTTGATTGCTGATTGTATGTTCGTATATAATGAAAAAAGAAAAAAACTGCACAAACAACATTGTACATGTTGGAAGCTGCTATATTGCTGCTATACTTTAAAATAGCAGAATTACTCTTTAGTTAATATGAGCGGTAGAGAAAAGTTTCCCATCCTGAAAATACTTAACTAATAATTGGATTCTGACCCTGAAAGAACAAGTCTGTTACCATCAGTTACATCAGCACCTCTTTCAAACAGTACCCACTCATTCGGCATGCACACACACACACACACATGCAGGAACACACCACCCACACACACAAACATGTGCAGGAACACTGTTGCAAAACCTCAGGTGAGATCACACATACACACACACACACACACACACACACACATCACCCACTCATCCCCCATAAAGAAAACCTAACATCCTCCTCCTGGTCTCCCCACAGCCCAGCTGCGCTCTGTGCAGGAGGAGATGGACAGTCTGGAGGAGGAGAAGGAGAGCGAGCTGACTGAGGCCCAGGAGGAGCTCCGTGCAGCTCAGGAGGAAGTGCTCCTTCTCCAGCAGGCCGCAGAGGAGGCTGCGGCAGAGAGGGAGAATGACATCGCCTCCCTCCAAGAGGAGCTGTGCCGCCGGCGGGCTGAGCTGCAGCGCCTCAGCGAGGAGACCCAGGAGTACGAGCTGGAGATCACCACACTGAGGGCCGAGATCAGCATGAAGAGTCAGCGCAGGGAGGCCGAGAGGAGAGAGGGTGAGGGATGAGACAGAGAAAGACAGAGAGCAGAAGTTGCTTCAGTAGGCCGCAGCTCCAACATGAATAAAATAAATTTGTTGCAGTACATCAAAGCTAAAAAACAATAAGTCTTTGTCTTACACCTCGTCTTCACACCTTTTGTAAACAGCCATGAGTGAGGAAGGCTCACTTAAAAGCACAAACACCTCCTCTCTCTCCTTGTGCTGTCGAATATGTCTAGCTCACTACGAGCAGAAATGTAGCTGCTGCTATAATTGTACTTGTTCCTGCTTCCATCATGTAAGTAAGATGGAAAGTGTTTCGAGGGGAGAAATGTACGTGCGTATTTCTCTATTCAAAAGTGGACCTCCCGGTATGGTTACACAGTGTTACACAGTCACAGTGTGTAATATAAAAAAAATTATATTTCATTTTTGTTATCTTAAAGTCACTTGGAATATTATCCTACTTTCGTTCAGTGCAGCGTCAAAGTCCACTGGGTTGGGTAGGAGTGTGTGTGTGTGTGTGTGCCGTTAGGATACCGGGGACATTAAGTCATTAGGGGGTGGGACACACTTCCAACACATGATGTCACCACTGGGCTCTGCAGCTGAGCCTTGGGTGGGACTGCATATTATGTAATTGTTGTGCACTTTGGTGAAAACATCACAGAAAAGTATAATTAATAACACAACAGAGATCAATTTTAAAGGAATAGTTCAATATTTATAGGAGACACAAATTGTGTGTGGAGTGTGTGCTGAAACTGGTCTTGACCAAGAAATACTCACCAGCTGCAAAGTGAGAGGAACATCATGCTCCTCATGTGGTTGAAACAGTTCTTTAATAAATATCAGTCGGATTAAAGATTAGCCTTACTGAGCTTCATCCTCTTTAAATATCTCCATCTCTGACCTTCCATGTTGCATTAGGTGACGTGGACCTGCTGAAGGAGGAGTGCCGTATGCTGAGGGAGGAGTGTCAGGCCCTAAAGGAGGACAACATGCGTCTCTCCGATAGGCTGCAGCTGCTGCAGAGACAGAGGACATGGTGAGAGGTCAATGGCTGCTCACTCATCAGCTGCGTTTACTGGATCAGCTGGAGGGGGGTACCCTCTGGAATACAACCCTCATCACAGACCGTCACGTTACGTCTCATTTAGAAAATACTGGCCAGCTGCTTAATGATTGCAGGAAATTTGTAATGTCATACAAGGGACCACACGAGCACACTATAGGTTGATCCATTGTATGGAGCATTGGCAAGAACTTAAAAAGCAACAACTCTGAGACTTTTCTGAGTTCACAATTGACCTTGAAATTAGTTTCCCTGCAAGATATATTTAATAGTTGCTCTGGTGTTTTCAAATGGATCATATGATTTACCTCAGCAGATGGGAAACTGAGCAAACTCCATCTGCTGAAGATCTTGTGACGCATCAGAAACTTTATTTATAGCATTTAAAGAAGAAAGGGGAAAAGGAAGATAAAGGCAACAGTGAGGACAATCTATGAGAGTGAAATAAATAAGTGTGTAACCTCAAAATAACAAAATAAGAAATAAGAAAAGGACAGAGAACAAATATCTTTTAAAATACTTTTGAGAGACAACTGCATCACTATGTTTACAAAAAAAAAAAAAAAAAAAAGATATTGAAAGGAATGTGGTGAAATTCATAATAATTCATTCAAATTAAAAAAAAAAAAAAAAAAAGAAGAAAATTTGGTTTTGGACTGGCCTGAAGAAAGCATGGCTAATCAAAGACAACACTCATTCTTAATTGCAGTGAATTACAAGGCTGACTAGATCCAAAGCAACTAACAGAAATAATGTAAAATGAGAAAATGCAAAAACAGTGTCTCCGTAGATCCGAGTGTAATAACACAAAGGAAGAAACTGTTTGACTGATGTATGTCATCACATCATAGCAAGTCTGCCCATTGTCTGGCCTTTGGTCATCAAAAATGATCAGCACATTTGAAGCCCATTCTGCAGACGCTTCAGCTGAAACTGAACGTATTTCCTCTTGTACACCTCACAGCTCCAGTGTCTATCTCTCTCTGAAAGAGGAAGACGCAGGAGAGGACACTGAGGGGAAAGAGACAGAATCAGGCTCAGATGAGGTCATGACAGAGAGCTACATGACCATGGCCAAGTCTGAGAACTGTTGCCTAGTGGATGCCTCCATCCAGAAGAATATCTCTTTTGACGGGAAGCCCATGACACCAACCGGCTGGAACGGAGGCGTTGGGGAGATCTTCTCCCTGAGGGACCAGCTGAAGCAGGCCGAGGAGAAGGCGTCACAGGTTCAGAGAGAGGTATGATGCGAAATGACCAGAAATATCAAGAGAGAGCCATTTATGATTAGAGCATTCATTACAGCCAACGACACAGAACACATTTAGTTTGGAAGACTGATTCTTTGACCTGTGTGCCCTTCAGTGTGATGGTCTGAAGATGGAGCTGCAGGAACTGCAGGTACTGTATGACAGTAGTCAGAGGGAAAGAGCAGAGCTGGAGGAGGAGCTGCAGCGCTGCAAGGCAGAGCTGGAGAAGCTGTCGGGGGGGGCTCAGGTGAGGGACGGACGGGAATCATTTTGTAGGATAAAACTGGTTGACAGGGGAAAGTGAAAGATGCTGTGTATCTTTGTGGGATTCATTTTCATAGCTTTCTGAAAAAACGCAGGAAAAAAAAAAAGATGTATCTTTGCACATACGCTGTCAACGAACACATAACACACGTCACATCACATCTACTGGATCCCGTGTGTGTTGGCCCACTTTTTATGTGCCTCATACTGTAGCAATACATGTTTTGAAATGAACTGATGTTGCGCGTCAGCCCACATCAGCATTTCCTGTGTTGCTTCGGGCTAAGGAACTTTCCCCCCACTGTGTCTGCGTCCTAACCTTTCTGTTATTACAACGCTTAAATACGGTTGTTGGACAAAAACACAAAATGTAGAAAAAGGTATCCAGGCCTCAAGCAAGGAAAATCTATTGTACCATTATGTGAGCTTCAGGTATTGAAAAAAAAAAGACATTTTTAATCTATAAAACGTTCTTTTTTCCAACTCCACAACTGGTTTCTGTTCATTTTAGTATGACGTGGCATGAAAGTCAACGTGCAGTGAAATTAGACTTTTGAGTTTTATTTTAGCCACTGAACGCTTTTGCTTTTTGTTTTGAATTTGTTTAAAGGCATGGATCATTTTGAAAGCATTTGTGTATTAACTTTCAAAATGCAAAAAGCTGCAACTACCAAACTCATTGCCATTTTATGAAAAATATATTATCTTATTGCTTGTCTTCTGGGTTGCACTGTCTGATAACACAGTTTGTGCATCAAAGATCCCACCAAGCTGCCGTTTCATCTGCACTGACTCGCAAACTTTGTGTTCAGCAAGTTGATTTTCACAAAATTCTTAAAAGAATGGACACCAGTTTCTTCCTATCAGGGAGAGGAATATACAGAGACTTTCCAATAATAATAATAATAATAATAAAACTAATAATAAAAGAACAAAAGCCCAAAAAATTCAAACAATAAAACAAATCCAAAACCATTCTATTTGTAGATTTGGTTACAGTGATACAAAGCAGTGTTTGGATGAGCATGTACAGGGTCCTTTATGTTTATTGTAGAAAAGAAAATTGTGTTTTGTCTGCAACAACCTTGACGAGATTGTCTCACATTGTGTCAAACTGTCTACCCGTGCCTGTCTCTGATGCTGTCCTTGTTCTCTGAATGTCCATGACTTCTCAGCCTGTTGAAGAGCAAATTAGCCAAAATGAGCCAAACACAAAAACAAATGAACTGCACAATGAGGATAGAGAGAAAAAAATGCCACCATGCTTGCAAGTCACCACATTCATGCTGCATGTCTTTCTTTTTCTGGTCACTATAACATCACATGCAGTCAATAAATGTCCCATGGGACTGCTCACACACTCTCCCATTGATTTGCTGTGTGTCACCATGATGTTATGCATCGTTTATGTCATAGGAAATGTACATCAGTTTGTGTCACACCCTCCCCTTTTTATCACAACCTAAGACCGCGTCACATCTTTACTTTGGTGATGTCAGTTGTAACGAACCCTCCTGTCCTGTTATTACATCCTTTTTTTTTTTATCTGTTTATGATTTGGATCCATCCATCCATTCCCTTCATCTCCACGGCCCTTTTGTCTGTTTTTTATTTCCTCCTCAGAGATTCATCCATGCGTCTGAGCACCCTGTTCTCTCCATCCCCTTCATAGGAATGATTGTAATTCTAGCTGTGGTCTGGTGCTGGTTGTCGGAGCTGGCGTCCCAGAGAGCAAGGTATGGGAGGAACTTATCTCTATCTGATTAATGCTGCGTATTGTTCGTATGCATATGTTAAAGGATCAGTTCATGCAAATTACATGAGGAACATTTCCTTAATTTGTGCTGTAAGGTATGTAGGAAATACTGTGATTTATGCAGGTTCGGAGATATCCACCTTTTTTTTATGCCTCAAGCAGAACAATGGAGTCGAGATTAAATTGTCTCTCTTGAAATTCCACACACTTGTAACAAAGTTCCCATTCAAAATTTGTTGAGAATATCACTTTATTCAAAATTTCTAAATAAAAACTTTCCACATGGTTCAAGAACATTTGTTTAAATATGCTATATGCTTATTAATTCAATGACCTGGCCCTTTAAAATCAATTACTGGAAATCTTTGTTCCTTTTTTTGGTTGTTATGGGAGGGTCTAAATGAAGAAGAACTGGATATGACTGGAGAAATCTCCAACGGATTCGGATGGACATGGGACGGGTGGGCAGTTTGTCAAATTAGAAGTAAATATTTCCTCGATTGGTGATGAATAAGTAATTTACAGGAAGACTTCAACATGATGGAAAATGTGCATGCTTGTTTTCTTGAGTGAAAAAGGAAGAAACCACTCTAATGTCTGCGTGTTAAATATAAAACTGCAGCAGTGAGATGGTGAGCTCAGCATAAAGACTAGAAACAGCTTGTTGTCTCCTCTGAAACTCAATAATTCACACAGGAATGCCTTCTCTGTTTAATCTGTACACGAAGAGAAATGTAACAACAATAACTGGTCTTAAAGGGAGCTTTGAACTGGAACCAGAGGAGACAGATTCTGCGTGGAAAGATACATTGCAAAAACACAAAATGCTGTAATTCTCATGTGTGGATTAAACAAACAAGAAGCAACATGTTAATTAGTGAGTTTTATGTGGAAGTCCAGCTGTTTACCCCTGCTTCTTTTTGATACTAAAGAAGGCTAATGGTTTCAAACTCCTCGTTTAACACACAGATACAAGAGTGAAACGATCTTCTCATCTCACTCTCGCTGAGGAAGCTGTTGAATTTTTCCTTTAACAGCCCAGTCTGGCTTATTTGTGGCTGATGGATGGTGTCCACCGACTCTTAACACTCTCTCTTTCCTGTCTTTCCTCAGGGGAGTGAGGTAGGTTGGAACTCCATTTTGACTGTCACTGCTGCCACAGCAGTGCTGTTAATGATGACTAGCTTGTTGAGAGCTCTCGTCCGATGTTGACTGGATGGGCAACAACTGCACGGAGACAGACGTCTGCTTCAGACCAGCCCCTCTTTCTCTCCTGCCGTGTCTATAGACTGAACTGGAATCTTCTCTAAATGTGATAGAGCTGACAGCTTAGCAGTAGAAAATGTACGGAAATTGTATCTGTGATGAGGTACCGTAAGCACACACACACACATCCAGAGAACAAGGCTCAGTCTCATTTTATAGGCATTCGTGAAGAAACCTATGACGACGTGAAGAGAGTCCACATGAGGAATGATCTCACTCCACTAAATGTATGTCAGTGCTGTCTTTTCTCCTCAGTGTCTGTGAATATGTTTCACCTTTAGCTGAAAAATGTGAAAAAAAAAGAAAAAAAAATGAAGACTTTGATGATCGATCTGTACCATATTGGTTTCAAATTATTTAACAATTATTTATTTATTTTTTTGTTTAATATTGTTAATTGTCCATAGCTGTCTAATAAGAATAAACCTGTCTGAACATTTAATGCACTGACACCCCCTCACATACTCCACATATGTCCTCAAACATTTAAAAAGTGAAGAGCAATTTGCAATGCTGTTCTCACTTACTTCCCTGAAAATACAAATTGCAATCAATTCAGTGCAAGAGTATAAAACACTCTCATGAAGAAACATATCTACTGTCCTCTCACTGTAACTTTGTCCTTTCCAATAATCAATATGTAATAACGTTCATTATAAAAACAGTCTATGTTATTGCAAGGAGAACAGCACCTGCCAGTGTATAAAGCTAATGTTGAACCTGACGTCACCCCAGGTGGGTGGAGACAGCACGTCTTCTCATTGTCTTTCAGTGATGTGCTTCGCTCCGGGCTCTGTCTGTCTGCTTGCCCAAGTATTGTCTTCTGTCTGTCTCTGAAAGCAGACGACTCCCACGTTTCCCCTTTAATTATGAGTTTACCAAAATGCCAGAAAGCCTGTCCAGAGCTTTCTGAGTCATCTTGCCTCGTAGTAGTTCACTCTGAAATTTTTAATATTTATATCCACAGCTAAATTGACGAGCTTACGATATCTTAGTGGCTTTGGGAGCTAATTCTGGGATAAGTGAGTGCTCTTATTATGTCTTCTTTCATTTCAATTTAACCCTAACCCTAACCCTTTGATATAGAGAATTTAACTCTTCTCTTCCAAGTTTGGTAATTAGAGGTTCGTTAAAGGTACACAGTGCGATAACTCCAATAGCATTTCCTTGTTTACTGACCACATGCTTTATGGGACAAACTGCAGATCTGATGCAGCAGTTGGCATCTGGCCGCACCCTGATTGACCCACCGGTGCAGGTGAAGTGAGCAATCATGGTTGGATGTATGTGTGGGCATAAACATGGACATGCTCCTAAAATATGTAAATAGGAAGGTGTCAGAAAATACAAATTTGTCCAAGCATCAATTACAAATTGAATATGTATAAGTGGAAAGAGTCTGATTATTGTTTACATTTGTGGAACTTTTTTGTGAAAATCTTTAAGCACAGGAAAAAAAAAAGCATGCTATCAAACATCTAGAAGCACAATATAGAATTTTTGTTGGTTATGATGATATGTTCATTATGTTACTTTGTATTTCATGTAAATAGATGTGACATACAGTACTATGGGAAAGATATTTCTTACATCCATTTGTACTAGCTTTGTAGAAAGTTTAATCTATTTTGAAAGAGCATCGTATATTTGATAGCAAAATTATATGCTACGTAAATGTTTATTTATGGTGACGTTATTCAGAAGACCAGCTAGCATTGCTAATTATTTTCAGTGCTTCTATCTCCAAAGGTAGTTAAGTCATTGCATGTATTTAAACTACATTCAACCTTAGTTGCCAGAAAGAGCAATTATGTTTTTTCACTCCATTCAATTTCAGAAGTATAGTCACAGGATTTCAGAAATATGAGTCACTAAATGGACATTGATAACCAATGGCCATCAATTATATTTCTGCATTCAGAAATTACGCCACATGACTGCAAATGTGTTCACTCTATTTGAAATCAATCAACAAAAAATTAATTCCCAGTGACTGCAATGGTACATGTGAATGTTGTTGGGTTCAAGACATCATTTATCATAATTTCATGATTTAACTTCATCACAATTGAATAAGTTCTTTATTGCACAGTGTTGCTCAGCTTGCTGCTTTACATATCGATAGCAGTGTTGTTTTCAATATAATTGTGGCTATTTTGTTACCTGGAGGTCTATTTTGTACTGTTAATGACTTGGAAAAATAAATATACTCACCCAACATCATGGCTGATAGGTTTCTTTTTCTGGGAGGTGGCATCACCAGCTATCCTGGTCACAGGGTTTGAGGTGTTGTGGAATCCCATTCATGAAATCACCAGCAGTCAACCTGAGTGAGAAGCACCTCTCTGCGGGCATTACGTTACACGTTATTAATAACTTTCACTCCGGAGACGTGACATAAGCTCACAGACCTGGAGTTTTTTTACAGATGGCAGGAACTGGTGTGTCAATGGGACTGATGATACGTTATTCCACGGTAGCAACTCATGTTTTACTATGTTTAAGTGCAGCTCATTTCCTAAAAGCAGCCTGGATCTGCGCCTTCATGAAGCACTAGTCATGGAGTACACTTAGCATAATGCTTCACTGGACATCCTTCTGTCACATGAGCTTGAAGTTAAATTAGTCCTCTTAGCCTGGAAATACTCCCCACAGATTCTGAATCAGGTTTTCTGTCTCATTCAATTTCAGAGTTGCGGGTAAAGAAACAAAGTGTCTGAAGAGTCAAAACATCAGATCCAGATCACTAGATCTAATCAACTGGCCCTGGGCCTCAGGCTTATCTGTCCAACTACTTCACCCCATATCCCTTCTTAAATATTTAATAGGCTTCATTCAACTGACAGACTAAGCAGGAAAAGGCTAATTAAAAGGAAAGCTGACTGTGAAAGCAGCCATGGGCATTTCTTTGGAGATAAACAGTGTCCAGATGCAGTTCTGGTAGTTTCACAGACACTTGGAGACAAAGCCAAGAAGAAATGATTGAATTTCCAAAATAAAATATACTTTGTGTTACTATGTAACTAACTTAGATACAGTGGTAGTTCTGTTTTCTGATCATTCAACATCCCCTGAAAGGACGTACAATACATCACAGACTCCTATATCTGGGATTTTGTTCCAGGGACCCCATTTGATTTCAGATGTTTTACTACAATTATTAATAATACTGCATTCAACCATTGATTAAATTATGGACACATTGTGACAATAGATATGTTTATACTTCACGTTGAGAAGTTTGAACATAAGAGCTGTTTATAATCGATATCATTGATGTCACATCCAGACTGGGAGAAACTTCTTATTAGTGAAAACTAATCAAACTAAAAAAAGTCCAATGAGCTAGCCTGAGTTGTCTGGGAAGCCCTCACATGATGGAAGTGGCAAGATTGTTATATTTATACCAGGGACTTCATGCTGCACATTGGGAGGTTTGACAGATTGGTTGTGCAATACTTAAACACATGGCTAAAAAGCTTTGAAAATGAACAGGAATCGTTAGAATATCTCACAATTTGGTGGAGTTGCTGGGGGACAAAAAAACGGAGACCCCTGGATGTGTACAGACTGAGTATCCCAAAAATGCTTCCTGCATGTGTCACAGTTATTCTTACCTCCCACTACTTCGTCAAGGCCACTGCTGGCATCTGGTGTCATCGCCATGTCACCGACTGCTGAGTCACAACTCAGTGACAGTCTGAAATCCTGCAGCAAAAACAATGAATAATGAATTGATTAATTAAAAAAGAAAATTATCTGACATCTCATTTTCTAGTTTCGGCAAAACAAAGTTATGAGGCCTGAAAAGACCCTTTTGAATGTGGTAGCTTAAAACTTTTTTTTTGTTTTGTTTTATGAACTTTATGAAGTCTCATTTCTTGTTGGAGACGTTTCCAACAGTATATCTAAATACTTCACCAATATTAGATGGTGCAGAAAACTTCTGAATCACAGAAATCTGTGTCTTAATAAGAGGTTTTCCTTTAACATCTGGCATCCTCCTCCTGAGCTCGTTTGACCTTTGAATATTCTCAGTGGTGGTGTGAAACACACATAATGCAGTTGCTTCATCTTTGTTAGAATGACCTCATTGTTTCAAACATCTCTGCGGCCTCAGTGACAGAAGTTGATGCGCAAAAAAATTGCGCTTTTCGACAATTCCTCTGACAAAGTACAGAGACAGAGACGCTCACTTCACTTCTCACTTTCTTTTCTTAGCTCGATTGTTCAGCCACTTGGACCCTGAACATGACACACATTCATAACAATCAGTTAGTCCCAGCCCCCCAGGCGCCCAAATAGGAGCGCCTAAAAATAAGGAGCATGCCGCAACTGTTGCGCAGCCGGGGTCTGACCAATCCAAGCCCCAGACCTCCCCCCCAGTAAACCGAGCCGGACTCCCGTTATCCTTATGTATTAACAAATAGACTATGATCACAGAGGCTGAATGACGTGGCCCTGGTCCTTTATAAAGGCCGGTCTCTGCTTTGTGGACAGTCAAGTGAAACAGAGTGCTGAACCAGCCCACCTGCCACCAAACTCCATTCATCATAAAGAGACATTCTTCTCGAGGCCGTACTAGAAAGGACCGACTTGTCAAGAGGGTGCCAATTAAAAAAAAAAAAAAAAAAAAAGAAAGAATCAAAACAACGGCCAGCTGCCTTGCACGTTGTAAATCGGATCATTTAATCCATCACTGCCTTGACCTGAGCGCTTTCTTCGCAAGTACATCCGAAAAGTCGCCCGGCTGCTTTTGAGAAACTCCTGCAAGTCTGAACTTTCCTCCGCTTGCCATCGACCCGCTAAAGTTGTGCGCGCTGCCGGACGCACAATTCAACACATAAGTGTCACCAGGGTATAAAAGCTGGACGGCGAAAAAGCCATTATGATGAGCAATAACTACGGCGACGAGCAGCTCCCTCCGCAGTACTACCAGCCCACCGACTTTGGGGAAGAGGAGGACGACGAGATGCCAGCCACAGAGAAGGACCTGGCCGAGGACGCGCCCTGGAAGAAGATCCAGCAGAACACCTTCACCAGGTGGTGCAACGAGCACCTCAAGTGCGTCAACAAGACCATCACCGACCTGCAGAAGGATTTTAGCGATGGGCTGAAGCTCATTTCACTGCTGGAAGTTTTGAGCCAGAAGAAAATGTACAGGAAGCACCACAGCAGACCCAACTTCCGTCAGATGAAACTGGAAAATGTTTCTGTGGCACTTGAGTTCCTGGACAGAGAGCACATCAAGCTGGTCTCCATTGGTGAGTTGGTGTGATGGCTTTGAAAATGGAAAACAAAAGATAAGGGCTCGTATTAGATAGACGGGGGTCATGGGAGGGAAGGATTTCTGACAGCTGCCGGTGACAGTGTGTCCACATGCTGCTGAGATGCAGTGATTGTTTAAAAAGATGGCAACATTTCATCTCATCTCACCGTTTTAAAACTGTCATGTCGTCAGCAACACATCTGCATTCTGTGGCTGCTGTGCTGGTATGTTATCAGGCCAGGTGTCAGCCAGCAGATTGAGCAGAGGTCAACAGCTTATTGGAAAGTTCCTGCAGAGGTGTCACTGAGGTCATTCACTTGCTTCGGGGCCAATGTGGATCTGCAGTGGGCTTCAGCCCAGTTCTGCTGCAGCAATCCAGTCAACTGGAAATTCACTAGGACCGTGCTAATGAGAAGGGCACAGTTTTTATGTGTGGACAGCAGTTACACACATGCTTCTGTACGCAAACACACACAGAGACAAACTTGTCTCTGACAGGTCAGGGTTCAGAGAAGCTCATATGGACTCATAGTTGACAGCTAGTTCCTGTCCAGATCCATCACACACTCTGGTGAGGGAGCGGATTAACTCTCCTGGGGTTAGGGGATCAGACTTCAGTCACAGATAGCTGAAATTACATGAAATTTCAGTGGATTTGTAGAATTTATGTCAAATCGGGAAGGTCACACAACAGTAGCACTTCACATCAGTGAGCGGCATACTGCCTCCCTAAAACAATTTGATAACTGAGGAGAAACCGAAGCATGGTATGAAAAACCGACGTATTGTAATATGAAGAGTTATGGTTTAATTATACACCCGTAGACAGACACACAATTCATGCAGGAGAAAGGTTATTAAATTTTTGACAGAGTATTTTTCTGTTTTGGTGACTAATGACCCTTCCACACATTTGAGTGAAATTCCCGGCGTGGCTGATGCTTTGGCCGGCGGGCT
The DNA here is from genome assembly GCF_900963305.1 of Echeneis naucrates. Taxonomy (NCBI): domain Eukaryota; kingdom Metazoa; phylum Chordata; class Actinopteri; order Carangiformes; family Echeneidae; genus Echeneis; species Echeneis naucrates. The sequence continues at coordinate 16,334,621 of NC_042526.1, read as the reverse complement.
GTGAGGGCCAGTCTGTGTGTTTGTTTGAATAAGTGTGTGCGGTCAAGATAGCACTGAAAAAAATCTCAATGGCGGAACGCAAAGGTCACAGTCACAGATATTACCTCAAAGTCTGCAGAGTGTATATCCAGGATAATGTGGCCAAGACTCAATATGTTAGATATGTTAGGCAGATTTTCCACAGCTGCACAGACACACACTAGGTCAGACAGTTTTGACAGAAAGAGGGCATGATAATAGAAGTCCTGGTATTTCAGTTCCTGGCACCCTCCTCCTGTATTCAGGGCCACTGGGGCAATGCAGCACTCTTAATATGATGTCTCAGTCTCATTACTGTGACCTAGAGACACAAAAAAATCACCACAGGCTTAGTGGCACATATGTCACAATGCGCAAGTAGACACCATGTGATGGATGTCTCTTTGACCACACAGTTGCCCTTAAAGCTTGACATGGCAGGATCGAAACTGCACTGTGCCACATCGTGCCACCTGCCGGGGCCAGTCAAATGGTGACACATCAAACATTGCCCTCTGACAGAGTCCGCTGATCTATGAAATGATAAACAGCTTCAATAAAACTGTCTCGTGATGAACAACTGGCACCAAATCCCCCTCCCTCCTCCCCTCCTCCCTTGCTCAATTGAGTCACTCAGTCGGTGTAACATTAGGTTATATGGCCAAAAGGGTTTGGATTCTGATGTTAGAGTGGGTTTAAAATTGATTGTTTGACAAACTTTTTCCTCTGACAACTTGAGGGAAGGAGTTGCATGCTTGCTGTCAATGAATCTAATCTCTGTCTCTTTGATTTATCACACTCTAGTGCTATAAGTTGCAAAGGTAATTGAAATCCAAGTGGTAGTTATGCAGAGAGGGGATCCACTTCCACATATCCTCAGCTGTCACGGCCTTCACAGGACCATTGTGACTGCATGACAGATTGTCAAGGGTCCTCAGTTAGACAGCTGTCTTAGAGAAAGGGGCTTGGGGAAAGCAGTGAGGACCATTAGATTCTTGTCTCCTCAGCAGTCAATCATCATTGTTTATATTTATACTCAGAGTAGACTGGTCATCTCTGCAGAATAGCAAGGAAAAAATGTGTTGTTACAATAAACTTATGTATCGAGAATGGTTGTCCTTTCTTATGGTTTGGCATTACCGAGTAACGGCAGTGATGCAGCATGCATGATTTAAAGTAATTCACAGCTGCACAAATCTCCCTGAAGGGGCTGACAAACAAGAACGAATGAAACTACACCTGGAAGATGCGGTTAACTCGTGTAGGAATCAATAGTCTAGGACATGCTGAATTATTGTAAACTTTTGGAAGTTATAAATCCTCATCAAAACTGGTGTCTCTGCTGTCCAACTACAGATAGCAAAGCCATTGTGGATGGGAATCTAAAGCTGATCCTGGGCCTTATCTGGACTCTCATCCTGCACTACTCTATCTCCATGCCCATGTGGGATGACGAGGACGACGAGGAGACTAAGAAGCTCACCCCTAAGCAGCGCCTGTTGGGCTGGATACAGAACAAAGTGCCTCAGCTGCCCATCAACAACTTCAACCGTGACTGGCGAGATGGCAAAGCCCTGGGAGCTCTGGTCGACAACTGTGCCCCTGGTAAGAAGCTTGTAGTGGCTCCAGCTGAGTGTCCAGGCCGGGACAGGAAGTGCTGAGTCAGAATGTGTGCACGGCCTGTTGACAGGCTTGTTGTATATGGCGGTTTTGCTCGGTTGCTATGGCGGTTGGGGTCAGGCATGTGTCAGTCTCTGTATTTAAGACAGTATCACCTTCTCAAGAGAATTTGTCTCCCTTGCTTCTGATCTAAAAGGAAAGATTGTGTATCTCTCTATACACACACACACACACACACTCACACTTCCAGATTCAGATTCATATGTCAGCCAATATAATCTGTCTCTGGAGAGCAAGCAGTGTCACGGTGTTGAAGGGGGTTGCCAGCTGTTCCACAATGACTGAATCTTTTACTCTCACTGTTTCAAGACCCGAGGCCCAAGCCTGGCTTTCGTGTTTATCGCCTTGATGCTACACAGCAACCCCAAATTTGGGCACCATTCCTCCTCTTCTGTCAGGGGGGATGCTTGGCTCTGCATCCAAATGCAGAATGATCTGTTGGTCAGAGGGAGGTGCCTAAGCCACACATCCAGTGACCACAAGTCCACAATTTGAACCACTGCCAATTTAGACTTCTGCTTCCAACTCTGAATATTAGAGTCAACTCCTGTGGGCATTTCTGAAAGGTGGAGGAGTAGCTGAAGTGTGGAGCACCATGTTTAAACTGTGTTTATGTGAGCCATTGATCTGAGGAGACACATCTTTCAAACACTGTGCTGCAACATTGACCATACAAGGCTCTGTTGTTTCATCAGCTCTGACCAAACAACTGACGAAACCGCCTCTGTTCTACTTTCACTTGAGATACAAATGTTCAAAACAGGCTTATTTAGTGGTCATTTTGTTTACAACAGGCAACTATTGCATGTCAACATATCCATCTATTTCTCATACTGTAACAGCATATACCTGCGTCCCTTTGTACTGCGGTGATGTTGCATTTTAATCGCTAAGGATTTACTCCATAGTTCACCCCTTCCCCACTGATACATATAAGCTACAACCTGTTAATACTGCGCTCCGTGCCCTTATGAGTAGGATAATAGTATTCTGTGGTCTGCATGTATGAACCTGTTGAGTGAGTGGCCACTCCATTGCAAGCGCTAATCCAATTTAGGCATTAGCAGCAGGGAGGAGGTTAACGTCAGCCACAGTGAAAGTGCCAGAGCGTCTGTCGAGGTTATTCCTTTTGAGTAGACACCTTCTCTTCATTGTCACACTCTTTTTTTAAATTCACAGGAGCTCGGCACTGTGGGCAAGGTTGTAGTTTGAGGTGTTGCATAGATAGTAGTGACAGCCTGAGGGCCTTATTATAGCAGCCACAGTGTAACAATGCATATGTCTGTGCTGAATTGTTTAATATGCCTGTTTGCATTCTGCCAGGTTTATGTCCTGATTGGGCAGAGTGGGACCCAAACCAGCCTGTGCAGAATGCCAAGGAAGCCATGCAACAGGCAGATGACTGGTTGGGTGTGCCTCAGGTAAGATACAAGACAAATATCAGTTGGAACATTTTTTGTTTTATTTGATTTATTTTTCTCCTTTAGTTTAGCAGAATGTCAGAGAGGTGAGGCTGATAACATGAGACGATACCACAAGAAAAGCTGAGCATGTGACTTCAGCTTTTTTAGTGTGGATAGGTGTAGATAGGCATTCACTGCAACAATTACTTCTAAGTCATTTAAAGCCCAACCCAAGACACATTTGCAAATGCAAACATGGCTCATCAACTGTGCATACACCTGTGAGCCTTCACTGGGCTCAAGAATCGCAGTGCTTGTGTATGATGTTGAGCCCAGTGTTTTTCCAGGGAGATCGCACCAGAGGGTATCATGAAATATTTATTACCCAGCTCACTTCTAATATTTCCATTTACTTTATTGTAGCTCTCAGTGAGTGAGTGTGTAGGAGTTTTATTCTGTGGATTCATGAAGTTGTGGAGGTGTGCGATTTCTCAACACCTTCTGTGCTAGCCACAGAAACGTAGGTAAATATGCTTGCACTCATCAGAATAACAATGTGAGCAGAATGAGAGTGCAGTATTTCCACTTCCATTAGTAAGACTCTGAGTCTTCATTTTGTAATGTGCACTATGGAGGTTGTTTACTTGTTTGTAGACACAGGGCTAGCTATTCTCCCTGAGGCTTAGCATTGGTGAGATAGCTGGGGGCTATATGTAACGGCTCTGCAGGCCTGGGGGCTAGATTCCAGTGTGGTGGTGTTAAGGAGATGTGGGAGAGGTCTGGCTCAGGATAAATCCCCCTGGCTGGCTTATTGAAGCCAACAATCCTTAACCCCGCTGTCTTGGGGTTAAATATAACCGGGTTGGAGCAATGCTTTGTGCCACTGTGTGATAGACAGGCAAAAATGAGCTGGAAGGGCGAGAGGGTTAGAGTTAGTGGGAGTAAATTTGTTTAATCCTCGTTAAATCCAATTGTACAAAGCCAAATAAGGAAAAGTTGCATTGAGTCAACCACAGCCTTCATACAAATGATAATTCAATCAAGTGAAACACAAAATAGGCTTTGGTGTTTCTCTACGGTTACAGTTATTGAAATCAACTTTACACTTCATGTTACTCATATTTTCGAACTGCAGTCCAACCATATTCATGCAGCCACGTTGTCACGTATCTGCGCTGTAGGTGATTGCTCCTGAGGAGATCGTAGACCCAGATGTGGACGAGCACTCGGTGATGACCTACCTGTCTCAGTTCCCCAAGGCAAAACTGAAGCCTGGTGCTCCTCTCAAACCCAAGCAGCTTTTCCCAAACAAGGCTAAAGCCTATGGACCAGGTGAGCAGCCTGCACCTGCACAGCTCACAACAATTCATAGAAACAGTATGAATCTTTAATAAATATTGTTTCCCTTCTTAGTCCTGAATATCAAAGCAATGACATTAGGCAACAGTGCCACTAAGCTCAGGAAAACACAACCATATTTTTTTTTTTTTTGTGTCAGCACTGTGTTGCCTGATGCTAACACTGCTGCATTGCATCAGTCCTTTCAGGCTATTTCACTACAGCCCACGGCTCTATATTTACATTACAGGTATCGAACCTCATGGCAACAAGGTGCTGCATCCAGCTGTGTTCACGGTGGAAACGCTGGAAGCTGGAAGTGGTGAGGTCCTGGTCTACGTGGAGGATCCTGAGGGACACAAGGAGGAGGCAAGTTATACGAGAAACACAAAGAATAGAGACAGAAAGTCTGCACAGCCTATCCCGGTGCTTTAAAAAACTGTCCGATCTAGCCTTTATCTCATGCTCTCATACTGTGTTTGCTTGTTCTTCAGGCTAAAGTTAAACCCAATAAAGACAAAAACAGAACCTACACTGTCACCTACGTTCCTAAAGTTGAGGGAGTCCATAAGGTAAGACCTATCTGCTGCTGTTATTTCTTATTTAAAGCGGTCGGTCTGCACCAAAAACCTAAAACTGTCTTATTTTTTTATTCTTAGGTGAAAGTGCTGTTCGCTGGTCAGGACATCGACAAAAGCCCCTACACTGTGAATGTGGCCAAGGATATGGGTGATCCCAGCAAAGTCCAAGCAAGAGGACCTGGTCTGGAGCCTACAGGCAATGTGGCAAACAAACCCACCTACTTTGACATCTACACAGCTGGTAAGTAAAACACCAAGAATGTGTTGTAATGAAAGGCTTGAAGTCAAAAGAAACAAGTTATTCCTTTAACTGCTGGTCATCTTTTTGGTCCCCGTCAGGTGCTGGTAATGGCGATGTGAGTGTCATCATCGTTGATCCTCAAGGCAAAAAGGACACAGTCGAGCTCATACTTGAGAACAAGGGCGACAGTGTTTTCCGCTGCACCTACCGCCCCGTGTTAGAGGGCCCTCACACCATCCACGTGCTGTTTGCAGGCCAGGAGATCCCCAAGAGTCCTTTTACTGTCAACATCGCAGAGGGTGAGCCATCTGTCTGTGTTCTAAATTACTGTCAGGCAAATCAGATTTCTTAGTGTGCTGTTAGTGCAAGGGTGATCTATCCATCACAATCTGCTCTAATCATTACTCTTCCAGGGCAAAGCCACCCAGTAGAGACGATAACCCTTCCTATCTGTCATTTCTAGCACTGCCCGTTGCTCCTCCTTCGGGAGCTCCCCTGCAGATAGTCCCTCAGTCAGTGCACGTACCACCTGGAGTGAAGGGTGGGAAGGGGGCTCCCCCTCCAAAACCCAGCCGCCCAAGTTAGTATGGTCTGCTGGGAAGGAGTCTGTGCCTTATGCTCAGCCATACCCTCCCAAACCTTTCCCTATGCTGCGCCTTGTCGATGCCCCTCTGTGCTTTCTCTGAGATTCTTGTGTGGATTCTCACTGCGGTGCTTTCTCTTGCGTCCTGCAGCTTGACGGTTTTTATTCAGCGCGATGAGCTGCAATGTTGTGCAAATTGTATACATATTGAGTTCGCATAAGTGTCTACTTTGTTTTCTGTGGAATATCTTTGCCTGTGCTGTTGACATGTTTGTTTTTATTGCATATAAATTTGCATCAGCCTGCAGTCAACATTTCTGACTGACTGACTGAAATGTTGTCCAAGGCTCCCTTGATGCACTTCATTTATGTCAATATCCCATTTAGCATTCTGAATGTGTGGCGTATGTCCTGCAAAAAGCAGCCTTCTCATTTTCAGGTGTATGTCAATCAACCTTTATAGAATCCCATTTGAATTGGATATTTTAATGTCTGTGCCACTAACATCACTGTCAGCTGCTGGCGACTTCTCAGCTGCTTTTTTCTTTGCTATATATTTCTCCCTTTTACACTTGTTGTTATTCCTTTCAGCCATAAACCCAAACGCCTGCAGAGCTACAGGCAGAGGCCTTCAGCCTAAAGGCGTGAGAGTAAAGGAGGTAGCAGACTTCAAAGTTTTCACCAAGGGAGCTGGCAGCGGAGCTCTCAATGTCTCAGTCAAAGGACCAAGTGAGTCAGACAGCTCTCTGCATTTCTCCTTACTCCTCTTCACTCAGTTTCTGGAATTATTCTCTTTATTTGGGTTCTTGTCTGCAGGCTTGCATTCACTCAGTTGTAGGTTAGGTTTAATAAAATTCATAAAATGTTTCTTCGAGTTGACAAGAGTCCATAATCACTGTGTTTGTGTTTATTCTCAGCGGGAGCAGAGGAGCAAGTGAAAGTACGAGACGCAGGGAACGGGGTGTATGAATGTGAATATTACCCTCTTAAGCCTGGTAAATACACAGTCAGCATCACCTGGGGAGGCCAGCCCATTCCACGCAGGTAGGGTCCTGCTGATGCCCTGAACTCTTCATTAACAGGGCACATTTATGAAAGGTAATGGAGCACATCCTTGTTTTCTCCAGCCCCTTCGAAGTCGAGGTTGGGGAGGAGGCAGGTCTTCAGAAGGTGAGGGCCTGGGGTCCTGGTCTCAAAACTGGCATGGTTGGAAAATCTGCTGACTTTGTTGTGGAGGCTATCGGCACTGAAGTTGGAACTCTCGGTGAGACATATGCGAGTGATACACATAAAAGTGTCTTTTTTTCCATTTCACGTCTGTACTCTAAATGTGGGAATACTTTCTTCTTTCACTCAGGGTTCTCAATTGAAGGCCCATCACAGGCTAAGATTGAGTGTGATGATAAGGGTGATGGCTCCTGTGATGTACGCTACTGGCCCACTGAGCCTGGTGACTACGCTGTCCATGTCATTTGCGATGATAAGGACATTAAGGACAGTCCTTTCATGGCCCACATTCTCCCTGCAGTCAATGACGTTTTCCCTGAAAAAGTAATTTCCACGAACCAACTTAGAAACCACACTTGGAAAGTAAATCTGGTAAGTGAGATTTTCTAAATATATTTGAAACTAAAAACACGACCTTTTGCGGTTGCAGGTGAAAGCCTATGGACCAGGTCTGCAGCCGACTGGTGTCATTGTGAACAAACCTACAGAATTCACCATTGATGCTCGGATGGCAGGAAAGGGTGACCTCAAACTATACGCACAGGTACGGAGGCCATCATTCGTGAAAGCATTGTTGGTTATTTACAGGAATGCATCATTCATATTGCATGTGGCTGTACTGACCATAACTGATATGCTTTTGTATCCACTCAGGACGCTGAAGGCTGCACCATCAACATCAAAATCACTGACAAGGGAGATGGCACGTATCTGTGTACGTACACGCCTGTCAAGCCCATTAAACACACCATCATCATCAGCTGGGGGGAGGTCAACGTGCCCAACAGTCCCTTCAGGGTAAATCACGCAAACTCACACACACACGCGCACACACAGAACTATCCTGCATTTGAATTTACTCAAGTTGATATAATGATACTCGACAAAATAAAGACAAAGTAAGTGTACTGAAATAGTTCTACTTGAATCAATTGCTTCTTAGTCAAGTACACTGTGAATTCATTAGGTGATGGTCGGAGAGGGTTCTCATCCAGGCAAAGTCAAGGTCTATGGGCCTGGAGTGGAGAAGACGGGGCTCAAGGCTAACGAGCCAACATACTTCACTGTGGACTGTGGTGAGGCTGGCCAAGGTGAGCATGGACAAGGAGGTGATGTGGGTGGTTACAAAAACATTTCATTTGCAGCTGACACTTAGTGCAATGAGTACTGTTGAAAAACATAAAGCACAGGATGAGCAGAGGTGTAAATCTTTGCAGCTGAGGTTAAGTCAGTTGAAACGTACAAAAGGCACTTTTGAAAAAGCACTTGGTGCTGAATTTAGGTTTTTTTCGTCTTGTGATCTACTTTTGAATGACCTTCACAAACTCTGCTCATTGCTTTGCACCATTAGGGGACATCAGCATTGGAATCAAGTGTGCCCCAGGCGTGGTTGGCCCCGCCGAGGCAGACATCGACTTTGACATCATCAAAAATGACAATGACACCTTTACTGTCAAGTACACTCCCCCCGGTCCAGGCCGATACACCATCATGGTGCTCTTTGCTGACCAGGTAAGAATACAGTTTTCATTTGAAGTGGGACTGACTGGCTGTGTGACATCCATTGTGAGATGACGAATCTTTATTGTTTTGATCATTTTTTTCAGGAAATTCCCATCAGCCCATTCAAAGTCAAAGTGGATCCTTCTCATGATGCTGGCAAAGTGAGAGCAGAGGGTCCTGGACTCAACAAGACAGGTAAGACAAATTACAAAACATACTATACACATGGACTCTAAATTGCCCGTAGGTCTGATAGTGAGTGTGAGTGGTTGTGATGGGCTGCTGACCTGTCCAGGGTGTACCCCGCCCTCACCCAGTGTGAGCTGGAATTGGCTCCAGCAGCCCCCATGATGGATAAGCGGCTTAAGATGAATGAATGAATGAATGAATGAATGAACCATACACGTTATAGTTTGAATTTTCCATTTGCAACAAACACCTACTGCAATACTTTATTGTCACAGAAATCATGTGGTGTCCTCAGATTTATAACTCTGACAAAACACGTGCGTTTCAGGAGTGGAGGTGGGCACACCAACCCACTTTACCATCTACACAAAGGGAGCTGGCAAGGCCAAGCCTGAGGTGCAATTTGCAGCATCAGGCCCAGGAGAGGCGGTTCGTGACTTTGAGATCATCGATAACCACGATTACTCCTACACTGTCAAGTACACGGCTCTTCAGCAGGTACTGGAGGCCTTTGTTACTATTTATTATACCATTACAACGTGATTATTCATAGATATACTATAAATCAACACATTCTCTTCTTGCTCTGGTTCTTTTTCAGGGTAACTTGGCAATTTCAGTGACTTATGGAGGAGACCCAATTCCCAAAAGCCCATTTCATATCACAGTAGCACCACAGCTGAATATTGGAAAAGTGAAAGTGGAGGGATTAGACACCAGTAAGTTGCACGTACCAAATTCTACTCTCCTGAGATGCAATCTAAAAATTGTAAATAGCAAAGTTTAAGTGTTTTGTGTTCATCTTTCCAGAAGTGGAGGTTGGAAAGGATCAGGAGTTCACAGTTAACACAAAGGGCGCTGGTGGGCAGGGCAATGTAGGTGTGAAGATGACCTCACCCTCTGGCCGACCAATCCCATGCAAACTAGAATCGGACAAAGCCAAAGGCACTCACAGTGTGAAGTATATTCCCCCAGAGGAGGGACAGTACAAGGTTGATGTCAGCTATGATGGCAACCCGGTGATGGGAAGCCCCTTTGGGGTCGAGGCAGTGATGCCTGCTGATCCTTCAAAGGTAGAAGTCTGCAAAATGCTATTTTTCACTCTGTCCATACTAGCAAAATAACACAACTCAAAAAAACGGACTCAATTTTTGCATCACAGGTACGAGCCTTTGGTCCAGGCCTGAAGGGGGGCATTGTGGGCAAGCCTGCTCCATTCACTATTGACACCAAGGGAGCTGGTGCAGGTGGTCTGGGCCTTACTGTGGAGGGTCCCTGTGAGGCTAAAATGGAATGTCAAGACAACGGGGACGGCACCTGCTCAGTGTCCTACCTTCCCACCGAGCCTGGAGAGTATGCCATCAACATCCTGTTTGCAGAGCAGCACATCCCCGGCTCTCCCTTCAAAGCGGCAGTGCGCCCAGCCTTCGATCCCAGCAAGGCAACAGCTAGCGGTCCTGGTCTAGAGAGGGCCAAAGCAGGTGAACCAGCCACCTTCACTGTGGACTGCACCCGAGCAGGCGATGCTGAGCTCACCATCGAGATCGTGTCAGAGACCGGGGCTAAAGCTGAAGTACACATCCAGAAAACAGCAGAGGGGATCTTCTCTGTGACATACATACCACCTTTCCACGGCGCACACACCATCACCATCAAGTATGGCGGTCACGTGATTCCTCAGTTTCCAAAGGTTCTGCAGGTTGAGCCGTCTGTTGACACCAGTGGGGTGCATGTCTATGGGCCAGGAGTGGAGCCCAGAGGTAAAAGATCAACACCCTAAACTCAAAATGAGATACCACTTCATATTAGGCTTTCAATAGACTCACAGTATTAAAATACTCATGAATACTTCACCTGTTGTGCAAAAATGCCAGATACTCAGCTTTGTCTTAACTTAACTTAACTTAAAAATAAAATGTAACATATTTTGTTTTTACTTGGGGGACTCTAACAACAGTTTTTACCACTACAGCATTAATGATTACATTAATTCTGGATTAACTGATTAGGCAAAATATGGACTTGGCACTTGCATCCCTAGTATCTTTAATTGACCAAGCTCATGAATCAGTTACAAACATTTATAATGCACAGCATTTAGAATGCGTTTGATGTTGGCCTTTGGCAAGAAATCACAGGGACGGCTTTCATGTTTCTAGGGGTCCTCAGAGAAGTCACCACCCACTTCATTGTTGATGCCCGCGCCCTCAACAAGGTTGGAGGGAATCATGTGAAAGTTCACATCATCGGCCCCTCTGGCACCAACACAGAAAACTTCATCACTGACAAAGGAGACGGCACCTACAGAGTGGAGTACACAGCATTCGAGGATGGTAGGAGCAGAGAAATCAGGGAATTTACATTATGCCATTTATCAGTTCAATCATAGGATAAAAAGACAAGTATCAAAAACTGTTAAAAACCTGAAAACCTCCATCTATCTGCTGCAGATAAACCAGGTTTTACATAGACCTTCCATCTGAAAGGTCAGTGCAGACAGACAGAGAAATCACTAACAGGTGCTCTTGTGGGGTGCCATTTGGGAATTAAGCAGGGGAGTGGGACAAGATGGAGCAGAGAGGAAGGGTATAAATACAGAATGATGCAGTGAAGCAAAGGTTTGAGGGGCAGGGAGCAGGGATATATAGAGGCAGGCAGACAGGCTCTGCTTTATAAATAGGGTGCTCTGGAACAGAAGCTCTTAACCAGGCAGGTATGTGTGCTGAAGGCTGCCTGCACACAGCAATAAAGAGCAAGGAATGACAGGGGATATTAATAGAGACCTATAACACAAAGCAAAAAGATCACAGAGCACTTCTCCACCATCAGACATGCTCTGATATCATAGCAGTGTGGCTGTGAATCTGGCATGTAGGTCTTCTGAGAGGGCTCTGTCAGAGAAATGTTGTAACAGAATAATGAATAGGGAACAGATGTAATTCTTTGTACGTTCACCAGTGCGCCTGCACTCTAGATGGCATCTTTTATAAATAAACAGATGTTTATCTCCCTAAAAGGGAATTTGTTTGCCCCATAATTAAAAGCAAGTGGCAAGTGCTTGCTTTAAAAACACTCAGAAAGAGGCAGGCATCACATATTGAACTGATCTACCTGTTTGTGTGCAGGAATGCATCTGATTGAGGTGCTGTATGACGATGCTCCTGTGCCTAAGAGTCCCTTCAGAGTGTCTGTGGTGGAGGGATGTGATCCTACCAGGGTGCGTGCCTTTGGACCAGGTCTGGAGGGAGGAATAACCAACAAATCCAACTGCTTCACTGTGGAGACCAGGTACTAATGGATCGTATGTAAAGGGAGACATTTTGGGGGCTCTACTCAGAAATGTGCCGTAAAATAAATGTGTTGGCTTCACTTTCAGGGGCGCTGGCACAGGAGGGCTTGGTCTGACCATTGAGGGAGCCTCAGAGGCAAAAATATCCTGCAAAGACAACAAAGATGGCAGCTGCAGCGTGGAGTACGTCCCCTTCACTCCTGGGGATTATGACGTCAACATTAATTACGGAGGTCATCCGATCCCTGGCAGTCCATTCCGTGTGCCAGTGAAGGACCCTGTGGACCCCAGCAAGGTGAAATGCTCAGGTCCAGGTCTGGGCAGTGGAGTGAGGGCCCATGTTCCGCAGACTTTCACGGTAGACTCTACCCAGGCTGGACAGGCCCCACTGGATGTCAAACTCTATGGCCCAACAGGTGTGAACAATATCGAAAAACCGTAAGCACCCTCTGACTGAGAGACATCACTGAGTTTGTGGTATCTGATTATTTGAATATTTTTATTTCCAGGTACTGTGGAGCCAGTTGGTGTGAAGAATAACGGTGACGGCACCCACACAGTTCACTACACCCCAGCTCAGGATGGCCCTTACACTGTGGCTGTTAAATATGCCGATCAGGAAGTCCCACACAGGTACACTATCCCACACTAAGCCAGGCAATATGTGGCCGAATGTTTTAATTACGGCCCTGCTTTGTGTTGCTGGATTTAAGATAGAGAAGAGCAGCCCAACAAATTCTCCAATCCAATTTTACCTTTTGTCGGATTCATTTTACGAATTACACACTCGATACTCTGTCTTTCTGTCACAGCCCATTCAAGGTAATGTCTCAGCCTGGGCATGATGCCAGTAAGGTACGTGCCAGTGGCCCAGGTCTAGACACCAAAGGTGTGTCTGCAAGTCTGCCTGTGGAATTTACCATTGACGCTCGTGATGCTGGAGAGGGACTGCTGACAGTGCAGATTCTGGTGGGTTCTTCTACAGTCATTCAAAATTTTGTAGCTTATGCATAAGGAGTTCCTTGCTAAAATAACTCTATTTTCCTCTTACTTAAAGGACCCAGAGGGTAAACCGAAGAATGCAACCATCCAGGACAACAGGGATGGCACCTACACTGTGTCATACGTGCCTGACTCTACAGGCCCTTACACTATCACCATTAAATATGGAGGAGATGAGATTCCTTACTCCCCTTACCGCATCCAGTCCCTGCCCACAGGAGACGCCAGCAAATGCCTCCTCACCGGTATAAAAAACAAACAAACAAACTGTATGAAAGTATGAAAAATACTTCAGCTTAATATGCATATTCACTCCAGTGTCTTTTTCATTCCAGTGTCGATTGGGGGACATGGAGTTTGTGAGTAGCCACATTTTTATTTCTGCACTATGTTGCTGTAAAAATATGCACTTATTCACCACTGCTTACCTTTTTCCTCTTTCATCTCTGTCCTGAGCAGCTAGTCTTCAGAAACTGCAGACCTCTGAGGATACTGTCATCACAGTGGATGCTAAGGCTGCTGGGAAAGGCAAGGTGACCTGTAAGGTCCTGACCCCACAGGGAATGGAGGTGGACATGGACGTAGTGGAGAACCATGATGGGACCTTTGATATTTATTACACAGCACCTGAACCGGGAAAATATGTCATTACCATCCGCTTTGGGGGGCAGAACATTCCTAAGAGTCCCTTCAATGTGGTGGTGAGTAAAGGAAACTTAAAAAGCTATTAAATCTGTGTGCTGTGTATTTTTGTCTTCTGACATTTAATTGTATATAACTAACAATTCTACCCTCTCTGTATTGATAGGCCACAAATGAGCCAGTCGCTCCCAGAGATACCGTGGATCCCCTCTTCCGTCCTGTTAATTTCCTGGTCCCCTTCACACCACAACAAGGAGAAATCACAGGTGTGGCAAACGCCACTCATAGAAACCAAATCCTGTGTACACACACACAGAGATTATATTTAGGTGACTGACATTTAAACATACTGCTGTCATTTCTAGGTGAGGTGCGGATGCCTTCAGGCAAGACTTCTCGCCCACATATCACTGACAATAAGGATGGCACCATCACAATCAAGTACCAGCCCACAGAGAGAGGCTTGCACGAGATGGACATCAAATATGAGGGCAACCACATTCCAGGTTGGAGAAAAATCAGACATGGCTGCCCTTGCTGTTTTATTCTGGGAGGAAAAAGATGATAGAGCTCTCCGCATTTCTGAGTCTGATTACTTTTTGCCAACAATGATATTCCCTACAGGGAGCCCTCTGCAGTTCTATGTGGATGCTGTTAACAGTGGGGTGGTGACTGCTTACGGTCCAGGTCTGAGCTATGGCATGGTCAACAGGGCTGCCACTTTCACTGTAGTCACCAAGAATGCAGGAGAAGGTAAGGTGGCTTTATTTTTACCGTAACTAGTGTGCTTTGGATTTGACGTAATACACAACCTTGTAGAAACCTGTTAAAAGGCAACACACAGCGAAGGAAGGAAGGAAGAATCAGGGCATGCTCTCTCCCTCTCAGGTGGTCTGTCGCTGGCAGTGGAGGGTCCCTCCAAGGCTGAGATCACCTGTAAGGACAACAAAGATGGTACCTGCACTGTGTCCTACCTGCCCACGGCTCCTGGAGACTACAACATCATTGTCAAGTTTGATAACAAGCACATTCCTGGTAGTCCCTTTACTGCTAAGATCACTGGTGAGGACATAAATTATTTCCCCCTTAGGCTGCTTTTATACTCAATATATATTTATAGTGGATGTGCAGACTATAAATTTGGTTTTAAGGGTTGACAGACATCTAAACCTCCGTTTTTATGTCCAGGGGATGACTCCATAACAAGAACATCCCAGCTGAATGTTGGCACAGCGGCTGATGTGTCCCTGAAGATCACAGAGACTGATCTGAGCTCTCTGACTGCCAGTATCAGAGCTCCATCAGGCAATGAGGAGCCCTGTCTGCTCAAGAGACTGCCCAACAGACACCTTGGTGAGATATTCACTTGACAGAGACACAAAATGAGCAAAAGAGTAGAACATAGATCAGACTTTGCTGGATCCACTTCATGCATTTAGATCTCCCTTTCCTTCTTCTTGGTCTTGATTTTTTTTTCTTTCTTCCTTCCCTTTGCCTACAGGTATCTCCTTCACACCTAAAGAGGTCGGGGAACATGAAGTTAGCGTGAGGAAGAGTGGCATGCACGTAGTTAACAGCCCTTTCAAGATTATGGTTGGCCAGTCCGAGATTGGCGAGGCCAGCAGAGTCAAGGCTTTCGGTAAAGGCCTGGTGGAGGCACACACCTTCGAAATGGCTGAATTCTTTGTGGATACGAGAAATGCAGGTAAGAATTAGAAACGGTTTGTTTCACCTTAATGGAAAACAAGCAACTGTTGGAAAAAAAGCACAATAAGGTTTTTTTTGTTTGTCTCTTACCTCCAGGTTATGGAGGTCTGGCATTGTCAATTGAGGGTCCGAGCAAAGTCGATATCAACTGTGAAGATGTAGAGGATGGGACGTGCAGGGTGACCTACTGTCCAACAGAACCTGGAAACTACACTGTTAATATCAAGTTTGCAGAAAAACACATCCCAGGTTAAACGTTGTTACTTAAAAAGTCTGTCTTGTACAAATATGTGGAAGATTTGACTTAAAATAGGAATTAGACAATATATTCCTTTTACTCTTCACATGCAGGAAGTCCATTCACAGTCAAGGTCACAGGAGAGGGAAGGATCAAAGAGAGCATTACTAGGAAGAGGCAGGCATCTTCTCTTGCTTCAGTGGGCAGCACATGTGGCCTTAACCTCAAGATCCCAGGTGGGTTAAGAAGCCAGTGGTTAGAGGACAGCGCTCCACCACCTTAAAATAAATAAATCTGCTTCATGCTCACATTTGTATTCTCGTGGATTTCTCCCCGCTGCAGGAAACTGGTTCCAGATGGTTTCAGCTCAGGAGAGGCTGACCAGGACATTCACGCGCAGCAGCCACACATACACCCGCACTGAGCGCACCGAGATAAGCAAGACCCGCGGTGGAGAGACCAAAAGGGAGGTGCGAGTGGAGGAGAGCACCCAGGTGGGTGGAGGAGGAAGTCCATTCAGAGATGTTTTCGGAGACTTCCTGGGAAGAGAGAGCCTCAGCAGCTTCGCTGGCATCACAGCCAGACCTGAAGGTGACAGCTCAAATTTTTGAATTGCGGAAATGCTTTAACAGCAATATTTTTTTATTTTAACAAACATTCTCCCTATATGGTGTATGACTTTGTATTTGTATCTAACATGTTGTGCTGCTCTGCCCCCACCAGTCGAGAGCGGCCCTCAGTCCATGACGGCTCAGGTGACCAGCCCCAGCGGGAAAACTGTGGATGCTGACATCGTGGATGGAGGGAGTAGCACCTACAGCGTTCGATTCATCCCTCAGGAAATTGGACCCCACACAGTCAATGTCAAGTACCGGGGCCAGCATGTCCCTGGGAGCCCCTTCCAGTTTACTGTGGGGCCCATGGGAGAGGGAGGAGCACACAAAGTCCGTGCAGGAGGACCTGGCCTGGAGAGGGGCGTTGCTGGAGCACCCTGTAAGTTCTCCGTGTGGACATGGACGTGCTATTTCTGGGAAGATCTCTACATGCACAACTTTCATTTCATCTGACTTTGTTTTACCTTCACTAGCCGAATTCAGCATCTGGACCAGAGAAGCAGGTGCTGGTGGTCTGTCCATTGCTGTAGAGGGTCCCAGCAAGGCTGAAATCTCCTTTGAAGACAGGAAGGATGGCTCCTGTGGCGTCTCCTACATAGTGAAAGAACCAGGTAGCTCAAATGTCCTCCTCATTTGCATGTCTTATGTGAGTGTTGTTGGTGTCTTCTCTCTTTAGACCTTTCAGTAATTCTTGCCATCCTCCGGTTCATTTAATGGTAAAAGTAAACAACCTGTCTGCTTCCCCAGGTGACTACGAGGTGTCAATCAAGTTCAACAATGAGCACATCCCTGACAGCCCATTCATTGTTCCTATTGCCACACTGTCAGACGAGGCCCGCAGGCTCACTGTCACAAGCCTTCAGGTATGATCACACACGCGCACACACACACACACAAGTTGAGAAAAGCCATTTTATTTCGTTGCATAAAATACAAAAAATAAAAAACTTGTCCACAGCTCCAGAATGTGTGAATAACAGATTGCCTCAAACATAATGTGAGAGCAGTTGTAGATATTTCTGTCTAATATCACTTTGCCCTTGAAGTGTACTTGAGTGCCAATGTTGGAGCAATATCCACGACTATAATACTGTGATGCTGGCCAGTGATGAAGGGCTGGATTAACTGTCCCTTGCTCATGTGGAGCAACACAAGCTGCGCTATGTGTGGGCAGTCAGCTAGTGTGTGCGATGGTGGTGCTGTCTGAGAGGAAGGAAGACACAGCAGAGTGAGTGAAAGATAAAGATGCCTGCGACAGCTCGCATGGTCACTCTCCTCTCTTCACAGATGCTTGTTTTATTTGTGCTTGCAGTTTCCATTACAACTGCAGACAATGCTAAAAACCTGCAATTTCATTTAAGTGGAGTGGCACTTCAGTGTGTTTTTTTCTCCCACTAGAGGCCAGGTGAATTTAAAATGTTACGCTACCTCTCATATCAGCTGTTTGTATCGGACTGCTCGTCCACCTGTAGGGCAGCAACACTAAACGCCTCGCTGTAAACTCTGACCTTTTCTGCCTCTCACACCTGACCACTGAATCTATTCTTGTACAGGCATTATGAGTCACACACTTTGTGTCCCTTAGGGTGCGGGAACACACACAATGCACATGTAGAGATATTCTGATGATAATCCCTGTCACCTACAGGAGAAGGACTTGAAGGTGAACCAAGAAGCATCCTTCATGGTGCAGCGAAATGGCGCCCGAGGCGTGGTAGATGCCAAAGTCCATACCCCCTCTGGCTCTTCTGAGGAGTGCTATGTCACTGAGCTTGACAGCGGTATGCACCATTTGCAGAAAGTAGCAATTCAAGAGTCAGAATATTAGTCCGTTTTATCTTTTAATCCTGTGCTTGAGAGTACAGGCAGGTAACATTTCCACCTCTCCTTTTGTCCTGTCAGACAAAAACGCAATCCGCTTTATTCCACGGGAGAATGGAGTCCACTCAATAGATGTCAAGTTCAATGGATGCCACATTCCTGGAAGCCCATTTAATGTAAGAGTGGGAGACCCAGGGCTGATTGGAGACCCAGGCCTGGTGACTGCTCATGGACCTGGACTAAAGGGAGGAACCACAGGTAGTTATCATGTTATCAGCACTACTAATATGTGCTTAAATTACCATGACAATACTGAGTTTTACTCTATTCAACAGAAAATAACATAGAGCAAATAAGCCGTTCATTTGTATCTTCTTCTGGATTTCCCTGTCTTTCAGGTGCACCCTCAGAGTTTGTGGTCAACACCTGTAACGCAGGATCAGGCACTCTATCTGTCAACATCGACGGGCCGTCCAAGGTTAAGATGGACTGTCGGGAATGTCCTGAAGGATATAAGATCATCTACACTCCCATGGCACCTGGCAACTATCTCATCACCATCAAATACGGCGGGCCACAGCACATAGTTGGCAGCCCATTCAAAGCTAAAATCACAGGTCTGCTCAACAGTTTCTCTCCCATCTGATCTGTGGATGACAAGTGTCCTGCTTATGAAACAAATGTTCCCTTGAAATCAGGAAAATGTTATGTCATCTGCGTCCATACAGCTCAGTATACATCTTTCATAAAAGCTGTCTTTTTCTGGCACTGTGGCAATTTATTCAGGCCACTATTGGTGCTTAGAATTTCTTTTTTTAATACTTGAAGATTGAAAAGAATCCCCATGAGCCTTGGAAGTTCATGTTTGTTTTCTTATCTGAGCTCAGGGCAGTAGTCCACATTCTTGCTCTTTTCTGCAGACAGAAACTCTCCCTGTGAGGAGCAGCATCTTTGTTTCCTTCATATCTCTGTCAGTGCTGAGTGTGTTATGTAATGTCTGGACTTAGGCTTGATTACATTAGATAAGCACTTTTCCTTTCCCTTTCTCTTCCTCTCTCCTCACTCATTCCCTCCCTGTTCCTTCCATACCCCCAGGAGCCCGGTTGTCAGGGGGGCACAGCCTCCATGAGACGTCCTCTGTCCTTGTTGAAACCGTTACCAAGACCTCCAAAGTGGGCGGCGCCTACACTGCCTCCTCATCCACCACCTCATCAACCAAACTGGCGTCAGATGCCAGTAAGGTGGTCTGTCGTGGGACAGGGCTGTCTAAGGCTTTGGTGGGACAGAAAAACAACTTTACAGTTGACTGCAGCAAAGCAGGTGAGAAGAGCATACACAAAGCACACAGATATCTTGCATTCACATACAATAAAAGGAAAAATCCAGCAACCACAGATTCTACAGAAATAGAAGTAAAAGTTTTTTTTCTGTTTGTCATATTATTACCTTACAAACGATAATTATGTCTGCAAATAGGTACCAATATACACATCCAGCAGACACACTAACCAGTAAAATTATTCACTATCTGCTTCTCTTCTTCTGCACTTACTCCTGAGTGAACTATCTAGCTCCTCAGCAAAAAAAAAAAAACACACACACTTAATCAGTTAGTCGTGAGCTTTATCTGTAGATTGGTGCAGAGCAGGTCGTGTACTGTTTATCAAGCTGTTTACTGAGTAAACAGTTAAGGGTCATTAAAAATCCAAACAAAGAGCTGAAAGGCACTAAATGGCTGAAAACGAGGTGAATCAGAATAGAGTTATAACAAACAAAACATGACGCATAAATCACCCTGTCACTGCTCCGTCCAGGTACCAACATGCTGATGGTGGGTGTCCATGGACCTCAAACCCCCTGCGAGGAGGTGTATGTCAAGCACATGGGCAACAAGCTCTATAATGTCACCTATACCGTGAAGGACAAGGGCAGCTACACTGTCATCGTCAAATGGGGTGACGACAATGTCCCTGGGAGCCCCTACAAAGTGTCTGTACCCTGAAAATTGAACTGCACCAATATTCCATCCCTCCTCTTCCCCCTCTGCTGATCCACCCACCTTTCCCAGTCATGTGCACGCATCAGTCAAACTCTGCAGTACTTACTTAGTAACGGATTACAACTTTACTCAACATACACTAAAACTTGCAAGAACATTTGCTTACTGTTATTGTTGTGGTAGAAAATTGATTGTGCCAAAGTTTTTGTATTAACTCCAGAAATTACATTTGCAACAGTCAGTGATGTAAAGGCAACAATTTGGTTTACGAGTCTTTGGGTGATGTTGGTTAAATGATTTGCTCGGTCCACAAAATTTTCATTTTCCTTTTTTGTTGTGTTGTAAGTGAATGGCATAGTAAGTAAATGTTAACAAATGCTGGAATAATCAGCAGCACTGAAGTGTAACGGTTTTGTATGGTCTAAGTAAGAGAAAGTGCATTTTTTGTTATATTAACCTATTTTTGGTAAGTCTTTGCAGGCCTAATAAAGATTTAATTGCTTACTTTCCAAACAAATGTGATTGAGTTGA
Source organism: Echeneis naucrates (assembly GCF_900963305.1). NCBI lineage: Eukaryota > Metazoa > Chordata > Actinopteri > Carangiformes > Echeneidae > Echeneis > Echeneis naucrates. The sequence continues at coordinate 16,314,015 of NC_042526.1, read as the reverse complement.
TTAGATTTTTTCATAGTGCTGGCACACTCTTTGCTAGTTCAACTGGAGGCATTGCTTATTTTCATAGTATCACTGTGCAGCTATTTTTCGACCACCTCTGCCCCACCCCCCGAGCAGCTGTCAGCAGATGCCCCCTTGATCACATCGGCTCTCGGCTGAGTATGTGACCTGTATCTTGTCTCTGCTGAATCTCCCATAGCCCTTCGTTTACATATGACATTGGTTCCTTACTTAGTTTGTATTCAGCACTGGACAAATAAAATACAGCAGCTTCGATCCATCAATCCACTGATTTACATCCTGTACTTGTCTTGATGCAATCACAAGATGGCAGCATAGTCAAGCTCTCCTGTAAATCTCCCAGAACAAAACCTCCATTGTTCCCAGTGAAGATTAACTACACCATTCTCAACACAAGGGAGCCTGCAGAGCATAGAAACCAGAGGCATCAGCTTCCATTGTGTGTGTAATTAATCCTGTTGGATCAGAGATGGAACACAAGTGGTTTGTGTTGTGGCATCCACATGGGGGGGGGGCAAACCCTGCTGAGACACAAATGAACCAGAAAGAAGGAAGGTTCAGCCTTTTGCTTGTGCTCCCATGCATATGACTGTGTAATCGCTTGTGTCTCTTCCATGGCCTGTATTTGTGTGGTGAGAGTCCTCTGTGTGATCTGAAGTCTCCGGTCCCTCAGTGAGTCAACCACCCAGCCTCCGCACGCTGACACGCTACTAGCACCAGCACCATTCTTTACAGAGAGGAGCCTATAATTAGGTGCTAATTTTCTCTGGTTCCACTGTGACATGAGGCTAGGGGCCATGGAGAGGCAAGGCAGCGGATCCATTTGATGAACAGTGGCAAGAGCTCGACTCCGGACCATCTGGCCAAGTGTCTGGTGCTGCCCACTGCTGCAGCACCAGCTCAGGGCCCACCCACGTCAGTCTGTCCTCCCCGTCCTGCTCCTCCGGACCGGGACCCAGGCGTCTGTCCACCACAACATGTTTATCTAGAATGGCTGCCAAGTGATCACATCTTAGATGCAGCTTTTGTAGTGCCGACAGCAATGGTGAGGCAAGTGGGACGATAGCTCCCCCTTACAATACAGAATTAAATGGGGGGGGGGGGGATTAGAGGAAGAGAATGGGATTAAAATAATCCAGATGGAAGAAAGGAAGACAGACAGACAGACACATACACACACACACACAAATAAAGAAACAGACATGCTAAAGTATTTCAGACGACCTGAAACACACACATACATACACACTCACTGCATAGAAATCAATCAGTCAGTCCTCCACATTTATTTGGAACATGCTAGTGCAGTGTATATCTTAACCTTCAAAGCAATCATAAATGTTGGATTTAGTGAAATGGGTGATGAGTTATTAATTCTGTTCTAAAGGGGATCAATGAGGGGGTGTGGTTGCCACAGAGATGCTTCATCCTCACTCGCGCTCACACACACCCTCTGCCTCACACATACGCACACACGCACACACTCATTCCCTTCAGAAATCTGGATTATGTTAAGAGTAAAATTGTGTAAAGGCATGGCCCCAAAAGCTTTTGAAGCTGATGCTCTCAGGGCAAAAATCTCATTCTCTGGTTTGCCCCTATCATGCTGACTCCTGCTCTCTTCTCTCCCTCTCACTGTCTACTCTGATCCAGCCCTCCACTTCCCACCGCTCCTCCTTCCTCCCACCCTTCCCCCAATTTAATTTTTCCTCCCTCTCTCTAAATTCCAATCAATCTAAGCCTCTGCAGATCCAGTGGTTTATTTCTCGTCTCACTTCTTCTGTCACCACAAGCCTTGTCCCCAGGCCTGCTTCTTCTACCGCTGACCTTTATTTATCAATGCAGCGAGTCTCTTCAGCTCAGAGAGAAATCCCTATAGATTGTGTCACAAGACACTGACGTCTCTTGCAGCAGATGCAAAAAAAGAAAGGAAGAAAAAACACAAAGCTTCCACGGGTGAGCGAACAGACAAACAAACAGCTAAATGGATGTTTGCTCAAACAAATGGTCGCCTGGATAGATTAATGAATGGGCATGTGTAGAGAGTGCAGGCAGGATTATTGTAGGAATTCATCCATTCGTTTCCATTCAAGTCCCAAGGCCCTGCTATGTAATTGCTTCATGCATAGTTGATACACTGCATAATCATCCAAATACACTTGATTTTCACTGGACTCACACATTTGTAGGCTATTGGTGAAGTTTAGATTCTATGGGAGGTGCCCTAAGATGGAAAGGCTCATTCATAACTCAGTGCTCATGTCTCTCTTTTAGACTGAATAGATACACATGGGAATAGTGAAAGGTATGTTTTCCGGTGGTTGAGTTGGGACTATGCAGTGTTTTACTTATATAGAACAAAGATGAAATATTCATATCAGCGTTGTGGTGGTTTCTTCTGTGGCTCTTATCTCTCATGTACACAAATCCTGATTAGAAATTGGATGTACGATGGCCACAAATTGGTTTTCTTCACACAGGAATGTATAAACAATGCAAATGGAGAGTTCCCACGGGCTGTCAGCAGATTGGGTTCATGCAGCATGCAAATGCATGAAGCATGAATCTGGTCTAACTCACCTTAACCCCATACAGGTGAGCAGAATATGCTTGCACTACATAGTGGGAGAGATTTCTGTTGGTAAAAGTCTTGGACAAGAGATGCATGCCAAAGACCACCTGAAGAAGCAATTTTCACACAGGCGCAAAAGAGCAAACACACAGGATCACACACAGTCTATTCCATAGACATACACACAAACGTAAACTTGACCAGTCATTCACGCTTACAGGCTTACACACCCACGTTGCAACGCGCATGGAAGGAAAGCAGCATGATGTGAAATGGTTTGGCTGCATGAGGTGACTGAACAGCAACCAGCCCGGCCAAGAGAAATGACAGGAAGGAGAGCCTTGTTTTTGTATGGGAAAGGTATGCTCACACTTTTGTAGAGCAGCGGGGACATGTCAGGGGCAAAGTCCCCATGTCTCCATCTCTAATTGGAGCGTATTTCTCTGCCCTGTCCCTATCACACTATGGTGAAGGCGGATGCTGTGCTAATGGATAGCCCCCCTGTGGTGTGCTTGTCCTTGATATGCTGCGTTGTCGGTGGGCCATGCTGAGGGTAGACTGCAGATTAGAGAAAAATCAGAGAATTTGTTTGTCCTCTCCAAGCAGGGCGGGACATTCAAGGAGAGAGACCAGCCGTGGCTGTGATGGAGTGGGTTGGACCAGTGCGACAGATGTGTGTTAGTGTGACTGATGTGTTCTGGGTGAGCAAGCTGCACTGTGTCACCAACACCTGGAGAATGAACAGAAGCCTGGCCAAGAAATGCTTGGGCATACTGATGCAGTGATTGTTTCAATCAGTGTCCAAAAGGCAAACAGCTGAGTCAAATGTAGGTTTTTGTGATAACACCATTGGTGAAGATTTAGGAGAAGATAACAAAGTTGTAATTACCTGTGCTAAATTGGAACTGCGGCTGCTCAATGAGCTATAAACAAGGTTACTCTGGTCCCCTTGGGGTAATTGTTTCAAAAGCCTGCAACAGTCTGGTCCAGTGATGGCGAAATTGGAAGGGGCGGTATCCTGTAATTTCTCAGATCACTGGACCATGTCTTGTGTGCATGAGGTGAAACTCAGTCTGATTTGAAATGGAAGCATAACTTCTTGTTCCCTCTTACTGTAAAATTCAGTCATTGGTCTCAATCAGCATTTAACCTACAGATGATAGGGGTCTGTGGGTCATTGGGCAACACCTGCACTGCTTTTTACATTTCACTGAGTATGTCAATTCCTATTAGGAAAAAATTCTTCTGTCATGCCCACAGTACTTCTATGGAAATCATGTAGTATTAGAGTATGTGCCCAGGCGTTTAAATCTATGTTCCACTGGGCAGAAATGGCTTGCCTGAACAGAAATACATCCTATTTGATGCTCTTTGCAGATGGTCCGTCTGTTAATATTAGCATAATGAAATTCAGAGCACACTCAGAATTTCACTAATTCATCACAGCATCAGGCGAAACTAAATAATGCTGTAGCCCTTGAGCTCTGAAAGGGTGATGTGTTTCCAAATATTAGAGCAGATTGACTGTTTACAGCCTGACCAAGTACTGGACTTAATTGTTGAATCTTAATAACAGCAGGCTTGGCATTGCATGGTGAGATGTCTCTGCCCTGCAGGCTTGCCCATAGGAAAGCTGCAAACTCACGGGTTATCCCTCTGATCTTGCTAGCTTACTACTCAGCCCACATCACACATTGTCAGTGAAATTCACAACCACGATTTTGCTGCTGTGATCCCCCTCTGATTTCTAATCTTTTCCTGCATTTTGTCCTTTGCATCTGACCGACATGCACGGTTCACTTTAATGTATGTATCTCTGGGAGAGCCGCAGCTAGTTTTTATCAAAGTTTGCTTATAACACAGTCAGCCCCTTTTAAATGGACCAATTGAACACTGGGTGTCTGTGAGAGTGAAAGATGAGAGGAATCCCATTAAATGTGGCCGACTTCAATTGATGCAAGGAATGCCATTTTTGATTGTTGCAAGAGAAAATGTAATATAATGCATCATTGCCATGTGCAAAAAATCACACAGTATACATAGATTAAAACGCCCCTGCAGATGGATACACACGCACACACACACACACACACACACACGTGCATGCATGCACACACAAGTACACGCGAGCATACACAAACAGACACAAGTTGTTTCATCAGGGTTGCTTCAAAGTGCATGCGTTGCAAGCACTCCGTCTTCCCAATGTGCTGCCAGCCATGATTAATAATATGTTCTTACATTATTTACAATCTTTAAACTGGATGCCTCTTTATTGACATGCATTTTGCATTATCATATATGGCCAGACCACATTTTTGTCTTGTAGGCCCATCACAGGTCCTGTGAATTTAATTAAGCATGTTTTCTTTAGTATGTATAGGGTGCTGCGAGCTGCTCATGTCCAGGGATATTATTACCATTTTGCATACACATCAGCTTCAGACAGAGTGAATTTGTCATTACTCATGTGGAAACATCGGCATATAAAATGTATTTATTAAAAAGATTTGAGGACAAATCTGACAGAAATGATCATTATTTTGATTATCATAGCGAATCAATTTGTGATAATTTAATGAAAGCAAGCTCTGCTGCATATCCGGGAAACTGCAGATACTGCACTCAATATCGCACAATGACACATACAGAGAAGATTATTTATCATTATATAAAACAGTTTGGCATGATAGACAAATGGCAGTGATAGTTCATTTAATCTAGTTGATCATAATTCAAATGAGACCTGTTTTACTGCTTGGTTTATTGACGTATACAACCATTCAACCCTGACCTTTACCTGAACACTAAAAGCTGACCTTAGCCCTTAACCATATGTAAACAATGATTGCATTGATTTAGCTGCTGTCTGCAATCACTGTTTGCATTAAAAGGTCTGTCAATCACCAAGCAAGTCTTATAGGGTTTCCTTGCAATGCTTTTAGTTTTGGTTATTAACAAGCCCTCTAATATTTTGATATATACATTTAGACATTTGTTTGTGTATTTAAACTTGCATTATGTAATAACCTTCAATCTGACTACAGTGAGTGTGATGTAAATGTAGATATACATTCAGCTATATTTATGTATTTCCATCAAAAAAAAAAAAAAAAAAATCTTACGTCTTGCCCCCGTACATGCAGCATGCCCAACACGCTTAACCTGAAAAATAAATAAATAATTACTAAAATTCAACGGTTTTGCAACATGAAACATAAAAACCAATGATCAAAATATGTATTTAAGTGGTGTTCATCAGCCTGATGGCCCACAGAAAATCATCGAATGCTCTTCCTCTTTAAACTTAGATTTAACATCTCATAAATCTACCACTTCTTGCTGCCTGCCAAGTGAAAAACACCAGACAGGCAAAACTGCCAGCTAGCTGGTAAACACAGTGTAGCATTTAGTAGCTATAAAAAGCCAGACATTTCTCCCAAGAATTGGTGGATACCGAAATAGAGTTAGGTGTTACAACAACACAAGTAGGACTTCAAAAGTTATGATAATGTTGCCCAGTGTCTGCTGGATGAGAAGTAACTGCTTCAAGCATCACAATGGTGCAGGACTTGGTGGATGGACTGGGGAGTCTCAACCACTCTTAAAGAGGCCTGGACCATTTCTTGAATTTAGAAAAGTGCCTCAGCAGTCAAATCTAGCTTGGTTGTACACTACCATATCCTCAGAGATTCATTACCTTATGCTACATATTTTTTAATGAAAAATATTGTCATCTAACTAATAATTAGTTTAATTAATTAACCTAATTTTAACTACTCTTACCTTAGCTTTAAACCAGCTAACTAATATTGCCCGGTAGCCCTAAATTTAGTTTCTAACAGTTTACCTTACTAATGTTAGCTGACCTTACATGGCCTAATTTTAACACTGGTGCTCAGACATGAGCAGTCCAATCATAGATGATTATTCTAATACATACAATATAATACATTTTGACATCAATATAGAATATATTATTTCACACTAATAGTTTTTTTTTTTTATCTTATGTGGCTGTTAGACTTAATTCTTTTACCTTTTTAATATTGGCTTCTATAATTGACAGCTCCTTAGCTATCAGGATGTTACCAGTTTAGATCACTGAATAATAAAGAAATGAGATGAGACAACCCTAAGCAACAGCATTGACAGAAGTAGAACATAAATAAATACACTTCAGTAGTGTACAGATTGTCGTCAAGTCGTGTCAAAATTTATTTAGGAGATTAATATAACACATTTAACGCTTAAAAAGATGGAGTTCTGTTTACTTCCTGTGGCGGCTGACCCATGACCTCTGATCACGTGAGCAGCCGACCCGCGTTTTCCTGGATTTTATAGACCCCGCAGCGCAAAGGTGGATAAAGACAAAGACAAAGCCATTCTTGGGCTGCTTGGATCGATCAGCATGGTAGAAGACGATGGACTGAGAGAAGTCATTCACGCAGACACAGCGAAGGTACCTTTCAAGATGTTCACGGGAAAGAAACAGTTCAAAGTTTAAAGAAAGCCATCCAGATTGTCTTTGAATTGAAATATAAATTCTCTATGTTTATCCTGCATTAACTTCACGATTTTGCATGAATAAATATCCATCACAAAGTAAGTAGAAAAGATTAAATGCAAAAATTCTATTGATAAATGAATCGCGATTGATTACAGAAAGTTTTGTGTAAAATAGTTTAAATCGATTAACAGCGCTAATAATTTGCAATACCTAGATAAATTGTTCTGCACTTGTCAGTACTGTTTATCCTTTCGTGGTAGACGACATTATAAGAAATAATTACGTTCATCAAGTCAGTAATACGGCGTGCAGCGGTCTTAATTTTCATTCATATAATCAGGGCCACATTATATTGCCATTTTTCCTATTAAAAAAAATCAAAGAAACATTTTTTGTACTTGAGAAGACGAGGTTAGAGAGAGCTTACAATTATACTATTATTCCCTATGTGTGTCGTGAGGCTTAATTCTTCCAGTATCCATATCCATAATCCAGTAGAAAAGATGAATTAATCTGGTTCATTTGAATGGGATAATAAACCCTGTGTAATAAGCATTGCATGGACATGAGTGGCAGCTTGTCCCCTGGCCACTAGGTGTGTGCTTGAGAGAGAAAGTAAGAGAGGGAGAGGGAACATATGTGCCTGTGTGTTGATGTGTATGCCCATGTGTGCATGTGTTGTGTCTATTTATGAGTTTATGGATTTGTCACTCCGAAGGGAGGGGAGAAAAAGGGATACAATTTTGGCTGTTGTGATCCAGTCCCAGCTGTGTCTCATTAACTGCTGTCATTTTAATCCTCTTAGTCAAATCCCATAATTTTGTCCATCAACAAAAACATAAGCAACAGGGCAATGATTAAACAACCCAGTTTCAGCCATTCAAAATGGAGGAAGTCTAGATAGAGTCAGCCACATCTACCCTCGAGTTATGTAAAACAATCGGAGGACTTTCCTGTAAATTTTCATCAACCAGGTTTTTGCAGCAGCGCTGTTAATCTGGTTTGGACTCCTGCAGAATTCTGGGAGCTGAAAGGATTTGTTGTTTGTGGCTTTACTCTGTTCATCTGCAGATTCTCTTGGGAGGATGAGCAGTTACGTTATGTACCCCTCCAGATTCAAATTCCAGTTCACCCAAGTGAATTTATTTGAAAACATATGACTTATTCAGTTTCGGCCTCCCCCTGGCCCGACAGTCCTCTCCCCTCCATGATGAAACCTATTTTCTTCTCTTTCTCCACACTGGCAGCAGGTGTGCGCTCTCCAACGGCAACACTTCAGCTCTAGTCCCGCTCTATGTATAGATCTCTGCCATTGAAAAAGCCTATTTCAGTGGCTCTTGCTGCTATGAATATATGTGCAACATTCAGTCAGGCTTTATTTCCAATGCAATTGCCTCTTTCTCTCCAAATGAGCTCAATTATCCTGCATTGTGCAAGCTCTTTGGGGTACATAAAATTCAACTTCTTTCGTGATGAGAAACTCGACATGATTGTTCAAATGTCAAGCTGTCCCCTGAGAGGAATTGTAATGTACACCGGGCTTGTGGTTGGTTTTAATTGTGACATTTATGAGATGTGGGAGAGCAACATTTGTGCTCCCTCTCCCTCAGTGCTAAAGTAACCCAGTGGATTCTTTTTTTCCATGAGAGTGAATCGTCCATTAATTGTGGGTACAACTGGTGAATCGATCTGTCAGGTAGTATTTTCCTGAGCTGCAAATTAGTTTCCCTGGAAGCTGTTGGACTAGGTATGAGAGAGTTGCAGCATATCTGTGCCCAGTGTATGGTAATAACACACTGTTGCCATAGCTTCCCATGATGCCTATAAAGTTCAAATCAACACATTGCAATTACCATCTATTCCTCGGTGTATGGCTGCCTGTAGTGACTGCCTCCGCCAGGAGAGTTAGGACAAGCTTCACTGCTTTATTCTCCCGTATGTCATCTAGGGCTGAAAAACAAGATTAAATTGGTTCTGCTCAACTATTTGCTGTCAGCCAAAAGTAGATGGTTCAACCTCAGAGAAAAAGGTATCCTGCGAATCTGTGACGAAACACAGACAATAGAGCCCTGTGAACACATACACGTGGATGCAGATGCACCCCCCCCCCCCCCCCCCCCCCCCACACACACACACACACACACACTCTTACACAAAACAAAAAAGAATCAGACACGCACAAAAAAAAATAAATAAAGCATTCATGGAGACATGCTTCCACACACTCACACAGAATCATTAAAACACACAAGTAAAACACACAGACCAAACAATCAAAAATTACTGCCATGTCAGAAGTCTGTCATTCCTTGTTTGGAAGATGAAGGCACAGGCCGGATTTGTGACCTTTGTTGTGACTGTGAGGCATGTTTTTCCCTCTTTGGAGAAGATGATTAATATTTGTTATTTACATTACTGCCCTGAAGGCTCCTCAATAGGCCTCACACATTTGTCATTTCCACTGCACAGTTTTTCAAATGGAAATGAAATAGAATGTACAGCCTCCTGGGTCCACCTAGCAAGACTCTTTTAAGCAGAGAAGGCACAGGAAAAAAAACTGTCTTTGCTCATAATAAAACAGCCATGTGAACGTAGTACCGCAGCAGTCACACAGTGCAGAGTCTTTTGGGTCTAGTAAACAATAGATTCCTGAAGTGCTGTGCTGTAGCCATTCACTTCCTGCTCTTGTTTAATTAGAGCTCTGATTGGATGGGCAAGGTCCATAAAGCAGCCATAACACTGGTTCAGTACAGCTGCAGATCTGCACTGCTTTTTTAACACTGGTTTATAGCCTGCAGGAACCATAGCATCTCCAGATGTCTGTCTGTATTACCACACATATGTAGCTTGCACACACACATGCACATCTTGGTGAAAACCCTCATGAATTTATGTTCACCACCTCTTCCTCCTCTCCTTCAACAGATTAAGGCCCATTTCTTTCACCTCCTGGGAATGTGTCATGGAATAAAAGAAAAGTGAGAGGAAGAAAACCGGGAGTCAAAGGAAAGTGAGAAAGACTTGAAGGTGTCCTGAGAGCGATTTTGCTTTATGGAAAACGCTGTGGCTAATCCTCTGAGTGTAACAGTACTCGCATCCTAAAGAAGAACTCACTTTGCACTTCTCAAGACGTGACTTATCTGTGTGCAACCCCCCCGATTGCTCATGCTGCCTCGGGGAAACAAAAATACTAACAATCAACTGCATGAGTCTTGCTTCATCATGACCATCATTAGCCTTCACCAACACAATTAGACGTTTTCTGCTGTTAGTAGAAAAACAGAAACACAAAGTTACTGTTTTCATCATTATGGCCCGCTGGGTTTCACTGAAATGGTCTGATTGGAAAACAGCAGCCACTGATGAGCTGTAAATGAGTTATGGCCATTTATGCTAATCAAAGCTACACACAACACACACACCTCGCTCTATGTTAAACAAACACTTTATTTTCCCAATGAGAAGGGCTGGCATTTGCTCCCTGGGGTTTTATAACTACAGCTGGCCCACAGCTATGATCATAACTTAACGTCTCCATAATGGGCTCAGCCCTCGAAGCAAGCTGACCTGTTAGGCTTGGGACTGCTTGGCAGCAGTAATTACACATGTGAGCCATTTAAATGAGCATGATTAGCCAGCAACAAGCTGAAAGAGTGAAAGGAGGTGATTAGACAACTGCATGATGATTCATCTGCCAGTGGGGGAAAAAAAAAGGCAAACCGCTGCAGCTGAATATTTGTGTTTTATACACTAATAGAAGTTCTAACAATGTTTATACTTGTGTTGGTAAGCCCAATGAGAATCTCACATTGTGATAAAATGTGGTTTTACTACTCTAATTTGGACAGAGGGCGCCCAAAGGAAATGGAATTTCTTTTATATTACTGTGTCTGATGAGACAGACCAGAAAGATGAATTCTATTTCATATCAGGATTTCCGTTTTGGTCACTCACCTTGTGTTTATTTCAGTCACTCATTTAATTTAACCGCATTCTGCTGTTGTCTCCGTCGCCCGCCAGCTATGCTCAAAGTCCAAACATTGGCCTCTGGCATTTTTTTCCCCTTTGCAGATAAAGAAACCCATGGCTTAGCATATCAAAATTTTGCACTTTAATGTGGCAGGTCTATTTATAGAGCGAAGGATTTATAATTATTCTCGCACCAAAAGACACGCTGGATTGTGTTATTCTAAAGCTTGCATGTGCTACTTGGAATCATAATATCTGACAAGCAACTCCTGACACTTCACAGCAAGATTTTAATAATACCCCCCGTCCAAAAGCCCCCCCCGTATCCATTTATTCATGAGTGTAAACGCATACCTCTGCAGTGAGTTATACTGGCACTGCAGTCACTCCTGTGGGTGCACAAATCTTTAATTACCCATGAAACATATATTAAAATGTTTATGGATTAACTTTTAAAAGCTCTCCTCTGATCATTTTAAAGGGGCTCTGAATGCATCACAGCAGCAGAGCCAAGAAAAAAGAAAACATATTGAATGCTTTGACTGACTGATAAACACTTGATGTGGAGCAATCCACAGTGGTGGCCTGTTTATCTGCAGGTCCTGAAATACAGTCAAAAGTTGCAGTGTAGCGTTGTCTCAAATAAGAGACAGTGATTAGTGGCACGGAGTACTAATAAAGCAGAATTCATCTTCAGCTAATGCTTACAAATGCGCACACCCATGCCCAAACACTTGCTTCATAATGATCCTTCACTCAACTTGAAAAACTTGTACGGCAGCAGGCCAGTTCCAGCAGCCATTGTCATTAATAACATATAAACGATGTATGTCTGCTTTGAAATTATAATATTTTTGCAGGGGCTCAATTTGAAATCCATCACGGTTGTGGGGGGCTCATTATTAGTATGTAGCTGAGGAATTATCAGAACAAGGCCCTTAGCTGACTGTCAGTCTTTACAATGCTGTCAGATGTGCTTTGGCTATGGGGCCTGTTAAAGGGAGCACGGGGACTTATCTTCTCAGCTGTAAAATGATTTTCTGTCTCTCCATGAGATACCAGCAGTGTGTGTGGGGGGTATCAGTGATCTGAGAGTAATTAAGATATGGGCTCACATCACACAAGGGCTTTGCATGTGGGAGACAAGCAGATAAAATTGAATGTGAAATTGTTGAGTTTAAAGGGGCGACTTTGATTAATTACAAAACTCTCAAAGGAAGGTCCACCCCCTCTTCACTTGAACTGCCATTCCAATAGCAGCTACTCTGGAGCTGATGACCTCAACACCTCGCCTTTATCTTTAGTAGGCAGGTTATCTCTTATTCATTGTGGCTCAGCCATTCATTTGCAATATTGCTCTTTCCACAAGACTGAAATACATCATTATCTTTGTATCAAGCTGTTCCGTATAAAGATTTTCTTTAAAGGGTAAGGAAATTGTGCGCTCAATGGAACTTTAATTGAGTTTATGACACATATCCTATTGGAGCTGGTCTTTTCATTTGGACTGTGTGCTCTTCCCACTAAAGATTCTGCTTACATTATTTCCCGCATTATTATCTTACCCTGAAAATGGCGGCTGATGATATTTTTGCTATTTTGATTCAGAAAATGTGATACCACACTCATATCTCTTCATTAAAAATATCAGCCTCTCGCCAGCAGGGGCGAGTGCAGCTCAACACAGCAACAGTTAGCTTAGCTCTAACTGAAAGTAGCAAAACCAGCAGCTCTGTCAAAGTTAAATGATAAAAAATGTGGTGGACTATTAAATATTTCTGAGTGGTTGCTAGGTAACCTCCAGACACATCAAGAAGTTGCTGCTCCACCTCCAGAAAAGACTTTAAAAACATTTTATTACCTTTTCTGTATTTGTTTTCAGTGGATATTAAAAGGGCCAATTGTTGATCTTTAAGTGTTTTAATATTTAATTGGCTACTTTTGGGGACAATCTGTGTCTTTCTGTTTGCAGCCTTTTGGCCAAACTAAGTCAAACAGCTGTAGATAGATAGATAGATAGATACAATAGTGCTGTTGATTTTTTTTTATTATTATTATTTAACTGCCAGACAGAAAATGTGCATAATTTCCAGATTTGGAGTTATTCTATTAATTGTTAGTGGTGGAAACGTCAGCCCCAAGTACTCAGCCCCCCTTATGTGTTGGCCCTGTGCAGTCATTTGGTCAAGTGCTTGGGCTCAGATCCCACTGAAAATAATTGTTCATTTAAAATCTGATGAGTTACACAACAAATTCAGTGGGAAGTAAATTTGGAGATAATGAAATATGCTAAGAAAAGAAGCTTGCAGTGGGCTTTCTTGTAGATTGATCACCATGTGCATTCACTGTCATTGCCTCTGTGTCCCTATAATTTCCTGTGACTGTGTGGTTTGTGTGCCTTTTTAGTAAAGCATAAATGATTTTACTGAAGCAGCTCAAAGGAGCTCTAGATTAAAGTTGTGATTCATATCACAGTTTACTGATATGATGTATTTAGAGAAACCACTCCTTCATTTAGTCTTCCTCCAAGCTGTGATGCGTATGATTGATAAAACTTTCAAACGGAGTAAATTGATTTGCCTCCTCCAAGCAAGGTTAATAGGCCACACTTTTATATACCCTACAAAGGATTCAGTTTGTTTTTCAGCCCGTGTTTCCCTGTGTGTGTGTGTGTGGACTATATCACAAGATATGGGGTTCAATGATAGATCTCAGTTTACTGGCTGTTCCTCTGAATACTATTCACAGATGAATGGCAGTTTCTTGTTATGGGACTGAGGCATGGACACAAGAAAAAGAAAACAAGGGGACATGAGACGGGGAAAGAAGAGAAACAAATTTTGCAGTTCAGATAAAGGGGTCGTGGGAGAGCTGTGTTCTGTGCCTTCATGATGATATTTCACCCAGAACAAACAAGCTGAGCCTCACAGTGAGAGGAAAGCATCGATCTACCTGGCTCCCATCATAATACATCCACTTTTCCCCAAGTTTACTTTCTGGCATTCTATCAGGACTTTATAAATTATTTTGGGCGACAAATCGATCTGTTGCTTTGCTCCCCTCTCTCTGCTGAGTGAAGGGAAGCTTGATTGTGATCACTGTGAGTGTGTGGGTCTATGTAAATGTATGTGTCTATTATTGTGTGTGTGTGTGTGTGCGTGTGTGTGTGTGCGCTACATTTGTGTGTCATCTGCTTTGGAGGCATCATCTGCCATCTGGCCTCAAAGTACAGGGGCCACATGGTGGGAAAGCAAATGTCACTGGTCAGGCCAGCCAATGCCAAGCCCCGATAAATGACGTCAGGAGAAGCCCACACTGCCACTGCCCAAACAAACAACCCAGCCTCCGAATCTGATCCCCCTCTGACCCGTTGCCTCACTGTTGCTTGGTTGTAATAATGGTGATAGGGATCTAGGAATTACAGCTTAGTGTGGCACTCTGACAGTTTCTGTGAACAAGAGTTGAATGCCTAAAATTCAAGTAGAATATATCTTTAGGGATTAACAAGACATTTTGAGAGTGTGGAGAAAACACTGATGGCCTGAATTTGAGGTATTGGTGGAGAGTCACCCCTGTTAGATTAAAAAAATAAAAAAATAAAAAAATAAAAAGGAAACGGAGAACAAATCAGCAGATTGAATCATTTAAAAATCATACATTTTTAAATGATTCAATGCTGATATAGATTAGATTATACTCTGAATGTGTTGGTTAACCAACAGCTAATTTCTGCCTTTTCCTAGTCTTTAGAAGCTGCTGCAACATAAAGGTTAACGCTAGTCAGAGGTGAAAAAAAAAAAGAAGAAGAAGCTCAATTTCAATTTGCGGCTGCACAGGCAGCTCGAACCTGTTAAAAGCCTTGTGTCTAGATGTTCACATAGCATCTGCTCAGCCTCTCCGCAATGAGGATTGTGTTCAACAGATGAGACGGGTAAACAGTGCAATGTCCTTGGAAAAGAATTACTGTTTCAGTGAGGGTTTGCCAGGCGGGCCTCATGCTGTCTTTGGTTTTTAATTACACACCATGAGATAAACATACATCTGTATTTTTCTGCTACAAGGCCAAAAAGAAGTACTACAAGGTTGAAGTGACAAGAGAAGGTATAGCACAGTATGATTTGGTGTGGTTTCCTGGACTTGCTCTACATGTTCCAGCTGATGTGCCCTTGTGCAGGTGTAGTTAATGGTGCAGTGATGTACTATACTCGAGGAGTTCTCAAAACCCCAGACAAATGCTGCACAGTATGTGCTTTAGCTATAGGCACAAGCACTCACAGTGACAGACACCTCCCTTTTCCTTCTAATCCCTTCTACACCTCTTCACCAGATGATAAGAGCTACTTTCCCTATAGACACAGTGACAAGGAGCTGGGTGAAAATTAAAAACGTGATAGTGGGTGGCGCACTTCTCCCCACCTCATTGTCTCCCATCCAGAAAGGATTGTGTATTAATCTTGGAGTGATTTTTGTGAGATCATATTTAAACAACAGATTTGCGTGTTTACCAGCTGCAATGGCGTTAGTTACATTTGCTTTTGCGCCTTTGGTTGTTTCCAGTGGCAGCAGAGAATGATGTTTCAGAATCAGATATGCCTCAAGTGCTAAAGAAAAGCAGGTAGCATTACAGATGCTGTGAACCAGACACATCCGTACATCCAATTTGTAGATTTCTGACAACTAGAAGTTGTTGGATTCCAGATTATCCCGGCAATCCTGACAGGGATGAAACTGCTCATACTGTCCTCAAACATACACATCAGCCTCACACACCAGGCAACTCCCTTCCCTTTACACACACAGACAAATATAAATAGCTTTACACATGAGTGCGTGCTTGTGTACAAGCACATGGACACAGAGAGGTAAGCACAAATGGACCAGCTGCCATATGCAATACAGAACCAGGAAGACTTTACTTTATTTTACACATCCACAGGGGGTCAATAACTCATTAGAGCTGAGGAAAAGCAGAGGCGGCTGAAGGAGATGATGTGATGGAACATGGGCTGTGCGTCTGTGGGATGCTCACCTGAAGGTATCAGCATGCCATTGTGCCCAGAGGTCATGAGGACAATTCATGGCTTCATTAGCAGCATGTCATAAAACATGCCAGGGTGTTTCCAGCCTTGAAATAGGATACTAGTGCGTAATTTGCCTGTTTTATTCGTCTCTAACCTTTTTCTCCCTTTCTAGGATTTTTACTGCTCATCCTATTGGCTTCTTATTTATAATCCTTTTATCGCTTGTCATGAACTTGCATCTCTTTGAAATGCCCCATAAAAACAAAGTTTATTATGAGGTTAAACTAGACCTCGGTCCCACTATAGTACTATAGTGGGAAAGAGCACTGGCCTATATGATTGTCTTTGGAGGCATTGAAGCAAATATTGGGACTGCAGATGATTCATTCAACTCACTTATTTCAAGCTTAAACTTAGAAGATCGCTTCAGTTGTTTCAAATATTTTGAATATCCCTGTTGATGACCTGTATTAAATGGCAGCTACCCCTTCACTTCTTCCTTAACAAGCCCTGGCATGTCTCCAGTGAATCATCTCAATCACTGAACCAGACCAGACTAAATATAGAAAACAC
This sequence comes from Echeneis naucrates, assembly GCF_900963305.1. NCBI lineage: Eukaryota > Metazoa > Chordata > Actinopteri > Carangiformes > Echeneidae > Echeneis > Echeneis naucrates. The sequence continues at coordinate 16,297,349 of NC_042526.1, read as the reverse complement.
AAAACAGGCTTCAGTGTGGGCTGCATCAGTGTACTATAGTGGACAGACTGCTACTGTCAATAGATGAAAGGAAAAAAGATGCTTCTGTGTGTATATGAGCCTACACAAATGTCTAAAGGTTCACCAGACAGTGTGCCAGTGTGTGTGTTGGTTTTGGGCCTGTGCCTTTGCGTTACAACACTGAGCACACTTAAGGACATGTTTACCAAATATATCCTGTTGCACAACCTAATCCCAGAGGCTTCAGTCGCATTTCAGTGGTACAAGTTCAAAATGTCAGCAAGCACTATCAGGCTGGATGGGACTAGAGCCTGATTATGTATCATTATAGCTGGGAGACACTGAAAACTAAGACTCACTCGTATCACTCGTCTGTATTACATACAAATCAGTGATCATCATCTTTGAACCAATGTCCATGCAAAACCAGGGATAAGGGATTCAACCTTGTTGAGGACACATGCTAATTACTTGACCCAAAGAGTAAATCCATAAAGACACAGACGACGTAATTAAATCATCTACACAGTTCTGTGTCAGCAATCTTCAGATTGACCTTGGACCTTGTTGAAATAGATTGATAAACACACCATACACCAAACTCCATCCTGCTGTTTTCACAAGAACTTTTCAGAAAATTTAAAAACCAAAGGGAATAGTTATGGAGTGAAAGAAACCCCCATATTTTTACTTTGTCGCCTGCTCATACTCATTTTACAAAGCAAATATTACCATGTTTTGTTAGAAATACCACAGGTTCAGAACATTTCACCAAATTGCTTTGCTTTGCATGAATTACTGAATATGTGGTTGCTAAATGACCTCTTGCGCTACCTTTTAAATTAAATCACTGTGGCTATCTGTCCTCTGACAAGCTTGCAGCTAGTCTGGCAGCCAGCTCAGCTCAGATGCCTATGTTTGGTGCCATTTGGCAACCTCTGGAATATTTAAATGCCCTGATGAATACATAGCCCCTAGGCCTGACTGCTCAGACTGAACACTGAGTGTGCTCTGACATGGTCAGCATACACTAATGGGACAGTCCTGTGCATTCATCCTACAAAAACCCGGCGGTATGCCAAAGGGGACCCGAGGCTGGGTGTGAATGTAGTGTGGCTAAAGATCCAGAAGGTAACAGGCCAAATATCTGACTGGTGCAACATCTAATGTGTCCATCAGCAGCCACTTATACTGCCAAACTGTCCTTGAGGAAGAGATGGAGCCGCTGCCTACTCACTTGTTGCAAATTGCAGTGCTTTGCTTTGGATAAGCCTAACATCTGTAGTACATTTTCCAAAGGAAATGAGTCTCGGATGAGGCTGGTAGTCCGGGTTCACGGTCAGAGGGACCATCCATTTTCCAGGAGCTCAGCAGCTGTGCCTACTTAGGCATGACTGTGAACCCGTGTGTGCTTAGCTGAAGCTGGAGAAGATCCACAGCTGAGTGACTGCAGCGAGGAAAAACAATCCAGGATGATGAGACCTGCACGCGCGCACAGGCACGTGAAAGCTGACGTTGAGAGCACGGGAGCTATCCGTGGTGCTGAAAACGCGGCAACAACGCGGCTGTGAATCTATTCGAACGGACTCTTCACGTCCTGATAACGTGGGTCTGGAGCCCAACACACGCTGCCTCAGATCCCATCGGACACAACAGTGCTGTGTTATGGAACACAAGAGACATTTCATTGATTATGGTTATTTTGGGAAAATGTCAGTAGAACGGTGTAGCCCATTGATGTTGACCTTTTATGCCGTGCAACTCTCTTCGACGGCTGCACAGGCTGGTGCAATTCCCAAAAAAAAAAAAAAAGACAAAACAATATCGATCAAAGTGTGTTGCAAAATGCGTATATTTATTTCTCTCAACGAGAAAAACAAAACAACAAACGGAGAAACCGTAATATTGCAGTCATTTTGGTTTGCCAATAAAGCATGGGCAGGGGTTTTCTATGAGTTTTTAAAAACAAAGACATTACTCTTTACTCTTAACTCCCCAGCCTGACTACTGTCACAGTTGTTCTATCTTCCCTATCTTTTTGTGAATATCCTACTATAGAGACCGACTGGGAAACTTCAAAAGACTTTGCACTAATGGGACTTTAGAAAAAAAAAAAACATACACGTACACATCACGACCTCTAAAGAAAACGAGCTGCTTTATTGAGGACAAAGCATCTTAGCAACATTCGTGGTGTGCGAACACACACACACACACTTCGGAGATGCCGCCTACTTAGACTACCATTACGCATTGATTAGTTCCCCCCACAGAGAAGCAGCAGAGGAATTTCTGGGTGCAGATAAAACCACTCCTCTATCTCTCTCCCCCTCTCTGCATATGATTTTCTCTCCTCTCTCCAGAGTCGGGGCTTGGTGGTGAAAAGGAGGAGGAGGGGGAGGGAGGGTGGTCTTGCAGTCGACGAGAGGAACAGGAGTTTTATTGAGGAGTAGCTGCAACGAGAAACGCATGCAGCTGAGCGCCGTTGCCTTGCGGCTGGCAAGAGGGGACGAATAAAAGGGAAAGGTCGCGCTCGGACGAGTGACCGACTCTGCTGTGAAACTGCCGTTGAATTGTTTAACTTGTTGATGCGACGTTATTGTGCCGTTTTCCCCTATCGTCTGGCTGCAGTGACAGATAAATGGGTGGCGGAATCGCAAGTCTTCTTTTCCGAGGATAGGTAATTCACTGAACTCCCTTTGGATGCAGTTTAAAGAGCAGCCTTCCCTTAAGGTGGGTTTTGTTTTTTCTTTGTTTTACTTAGATTTTCATTGAAAAGAAAAGCATTCCCTAATATGGGGGGGTGGGGGGGGTGACGTTTTCGAAAGCCAATTCATATTCTGCCGCAAAGTAGGCATCCATAACTGAACAGTTCCACTGTGGATAAGGCTTGGGAGTGATACACACCAGTGCTATGCGCAGTATCGGTGGGAGTCAATGGGTCTGTGTGTTTTCTTATCACATTGTGTGGAGCCTGTTAACCATCAGCGTCTCTGTCTCCCGTTCTTCCTGCAGATGCAATTCATCTCTGGGCCATAGCACTGTGATAACCGGAGCAGGGTCGTTTTAAACACTACAGGTCAGCATGGCAGCAGGTGTAGCGGCATGGCTCCCCTTCGCCCGAGCGGCAGCCATAGGATGGATGCCCGTGGCGAGCACCCCGATGCCCATCCCTCCCCAAGACAAGAGGAAAGCCCAGGACGGACTCATCATCCTCAACGTGAGCGGGACCAAGTTTCAGACGTGGCGGAACACTTTGGAGAGGTACCCGGACACTTTGCTGGGCAGCACGGAGAGGGACTTCTTTTTCCACGAGGAGACGAACGAGTACTTTTTCGACCGCGACCCGGACATCTTTAGACATATACTCAATTTTTACCGCACAGGGAAACTTCACTATCCGCGCCAAGAATGCATATCCGCGTACGACGAGGAGCTCGCCTTCTTCGGCATCATCCCGGAGATCATCGGGGACTGCTGTTACGAGGAGTACAAAGACCGGAGGCGCGAAAACGCAGAGCGGCTTCAAGACGACGAGGAGCTGGACATGAACAATGACGTCACACCGGTGAATCTGACGTTCCGGGAGTACCTGTGGCGGGCCTTTGAAAACCCCCACACCAGCACCTTAGCCCTGGTCTTCTACTATGTCACGGGCTTCTTCATTGCCATATCAGTGATGGCCAACGTGGTGGAGACGGTTCCGTGCGGAACTTTGCCCAACAGGTCAAAGGAGGTTTCCTGCGGAGACCGGTACGCGCTGGCCTTCTTTTGTTTAGACACTGCGTGCGTCATGATATTCACAGTAGAGTATCTCCTCCGTTTAATCGCAGCGCCCAGCCGCTACAAGTTCATGAAAAGTGTGATGAGCGTCATCGACGTGGTCGCCATCATGCCTTACTACATCGGCCTGGTCATGACCGACAATGACCAGGTGAGCGGCGCCTTCGTCACGCTGCGAGTCTTCCGGGTCTTTCGGATTTTCAAGTTCTCCCGGCACTCGGCGGGGCTGCGCATCCTGGGCTACACCTTGAAGAGCTGCGCCTCCGAGCTTGGCTTCCTCCTCTTCTCCCTCACCATGGCCATCATTATCTTTGCTACGGTCATGTTTTATGCAGAAAAAGGCTCCACAGCCAGCAAGTTCACCAGTATCCCCGCAGCGTTTTGGTACACCATTGTCACCATGACAACACTGGGGTAGGTGGCTGCAGTCCATAAAACCCTATAAGGCTCTTCCGTTATAAATCAATGTCTCTGCTGGCTTATTACACCCTGAAACACACACATTTTTTTGTAGCAAAACACGGTCCAAGAGAAGCCCTGAGTTTCTTAATTAAAACAACATGTAGTCATTAAGTATTTTTCATCTTTCTAATTACTGAGGAGTAAAATTAACTCACTGAAAGACACAGAAGATAATTAGCACAATTTTTTGGCCAATGTTTGAAGTGATTGTGCAGTGGCCACAGGTGTGCATTTATTGGGCATATTAACGGGCTCGAGCGCCTCCTGGCCAATCAGAGGGCAGCAATGATTTGCTTTATAGGGGCTTCTGTGCACCATTCACTGCCTATCAATGAGCCTGCACGCCAGAAACAGCCCTTATCTGAAGGTTTGGCCTCTTCCCTGCCTTTTTTCCAAGGTTTTTGTGTTTTTTGTTTCTTTGTTTCTTTCTATCTTTTTGGGGGGATGTAAGAGCTCTATTTTACAGGTTTTACGAAAATAGTTTGGCCACTCAACAGACAGTAGAGGTTTTTAAAGGAAAAAATAAAAAAGAGAATCCTCCTCATAGGACTCAAGGAAGAAAGGCTCATAACTGGCCAAGACCCTGCATAGACCTTTTACAAGCTAAGCTCAGGCACAAGTGCAGCGATTGAATTAAAGGCAAAGTACTTAAAAGAAAATGTTACACACACACACACATACACACCATTCCTCTCCCTGCATTGCCTCCCCTCTCGCTCAGCCTCTCACTCATTCTCTCTCAGCTCCTCTCGCTTCCTTTCAACGAGGTACAGTAAATGTTTGAATGCTAATTTCATGCTCGTGAGCAACATCAGCTGCACTATGTGCTGATGTAGCATAAAATAATTAAAGGCGCTTAAGACGATTACATCAAATTAATTTGTATTGATGAACGCACTCAACCGCTCAGCTGTTGGCTGTGGGTTATTATTACTATTGTTATTAATACCATTATTCACCCCAGCTCAGCAATATGGGGCAGTGCGCTTTCCAAGGTGCTGAAAAGTTGTGTGGTTTAGCCAAGTGTAGCTGCCATTTGGCTTTTATCTGTTAAAGTGAATACATTTAATGCAATGTTTGGTTGCCTGAAGCAGGATTACTAGTTATAAAATAGAAAAATAACAATCAAAGCATTCTTAATTTGTGTGTAAAAATATCCCGGTGTTGCTTATTTTCCCACTGCTGCATGTGCAAGGTTGTGCACAGCCACTCAGTCAATGTTAGCCCTCACGCCCTCCACTGATGGCGCAAAAATGAAGTGCTGTTGAAAAAATGTTTTCTTTTAATTTCAAAGTCCTAACATCCCAGATCAAACATTGCAAAACAAATTGCCAGTGGCTGTGTGTACTCTTGTGTGTCCATTCTTGCCCATGTGTCTATAGGTGTGTGTGTGTGTGTGTGTGAGTGTGTGTATATGGCTCTAAGTATATGCTTGTGATGTGGAAGGCAGAATTCTATGAATATAAAGTTTAAACATGCACCTTTCTCCGTAATTTCCTTTTACGTTAATGAATATAATATGTAAAGCAAATAAACAAATTTATATGTTTGACTTTTTGACAGTCAGCCTTGTTTTTGTCTGGCCTCATATCTGCATTGATGCAGCCACTCTGCACCTGGTTATGCCTCAGATCTGCACGCAACATGTTATTACTATTCTTGTTTATTATGTAAAATATCTATCACTACCCCAAAACTCCCTCATCTCCTCTCATGCTGTGGTGGGTTAGTGGATTCTCAGCGACATACAAAGGTTCCCTCTGCAGTCACTCAATATCAGTCAAACTTGCGCTCACCCTTGAAATGACCAGTGAGAGGATAATTAGTGATATGCATGATCTGATGATGGACGCTGCCACGTCAGATGAAATGCTGCATTGGTCGGATTCAAAGCATGGGTGAACAATGAGTTGTGTAAGAGGGTGTATTATTTATCTTTGGGGTGCAACAAAGGTGTTGCTGCATCCAGCTAGGAATCCCCTTTGTGTTGCTTAAGATGGATTTGAAAAAGATGTTCTGTCGTGCCAGTACAAAAGTGAAATGTCCGTGATAATGGGGACATTCCTGTCACTCCGTTGTGAACCATGACAGCCTGGCTGACAGATCTGCAAACAGAACTGAATCCTTACAGTGGTGCAGAATGCTGCATAGTGGACCACCGGTGGAGAGGCTGAATACCCATCACAGAAAGACAAAGTCGCCTCCTTCTCATGATTCATCATTGTCTGGGAATGTGTTTTTAAAAAACACATTTCTTGCAACGGGTTTAGAATTGAATTGAATTGTGGTTGTCATTGTCTACAGAATAGCTTCACTGGAGTGAGGGAAATGTCTGTTGTTCTCTCCTCTGGTAACCTTCAAATCCTTATCTGATCAGGGGAAATGAGGTATTCTGACAGTTTGTTTCAGAGTTCGGCGTGCAGAAAAATTGATCGACGTCTAGCAAACACTTATTTATATGAATGGGGTAGGATTTTCATTTGTTGGCAAATAAGCTCTTTAAAGACTAGCGGTGGTGCCACTGCTGTAACCTCCATTTGAAGCCTGTGAAAGCATTTGATTTCATTCTGACAGTCAATGATGCTTTATGCCTGCATGGTATCATGATGCCTTTCCACTACATATATTTTCAATTTCCCTGACTTACACCCTGTGGAAGTAAAGACAGTGGCGTGCGTTCTCTCCCCCGCTGATGGCCCATTGATTGTGCTTAAGCAGACGTGCAGACATTGGAAGAGCAGGGGCTCCTGTTCAGAGGAACTTGGCAAGCAGCCTGAATGAAAGGGAAGGGTGCCTGGAGACCAGTGGAGAATCAATAGCACTGTGCAGCTGTGTGTCATGCCTCTGTGTCTACTGCTCTGTGGCACCAAACACAGGGCAAGACCCACTTATCCCTATTTATTTATTGAGCCTAATCTCTGTGGTTGCTTTCGGACCCTGTACAAAGTGGAATTAGCTCTGTGAGAACGCGTTTGCAAACAACTTCAAGAAGCGGGAGATTGGGTGTACATTATGAGCTCCTTATCTGCGGTATAGTGTTCACCAATATCTTTGAGATGTCTTCTAAGGTCCTTGAATATACTTTCAGGATGTGATTTAATATTGTCTATTCAAGGCAGCAATAGATTCCAACATAAAGATAGCACTGCACTTTATTAGACTGGAATCAGACGATTCAGTGTTTGCTTGGTCTTATTTTCTCTGATGATCCACACACTGTCAGGGTGAATTAGCTGCAGAAGGAGTTTTTGGTCCTTCAGATCTTTTAAGTGATTTAAGGTGTAATGGAGTGCACTGCTGAGAGCAGCTGTGAAAACAGTGGAAGTCATGCGCAACCCACAAGGGAAGAGGAGAGAGGAGGACAAGGTTTAGTCTGGCATAGAGGCACCCACGTTCCTCTGGACACAGACATTACCTTTGATAGACACAACAGGCTTTAGCTTCCGACACAAGCATGTTCTTTTCAATCACGCACACTTAACTCCCAATCCACATGTCAACATCCTTGTTTCAGCTACTGCCTCTGGATAATGCTGAGAGGAACGATCATTCTAATTACAGATTTGTTGTGACATTTACTGTGTGGATTATCCTATAGAGCAAAAAACACGGCGGCGCACTGTAGTCATTCAACAGATGCCGAATTTATCACCATGTCATTTGTCTGTTCTACAGCTCCACCCTCCAAATACAACTGGAAAGGCTTGGCAAGTGAGCTCTATAAACCTCTCAGGATAGGATTTATAAGACAGAGGAGGCAAGGTTAACAGACACCAGGGTCACCATAGGGCCCATAAACCACCACAAGTATAACCATTGTCGTGCTTGTCATATTTGACACCTTGGTCCCGTGGCAATCAAAGGCTACAATGCAAAGTGTTGAATTCATTGTTAGATGTGGTACAGAGCAAAGCTTTCTAAAGTCCAAACCCTTCATTGTAGGTCAGATTTAATTGAAATCTACAGAAACAATCTGGAGGGTGCTGCAATGCATCTGTGCTCATGAGATAACCAATGCTTTCATAGCAGTATAGTATTCATGTGGTAGGATAGGTTACCCTGCAGAGGATTGTCACTCCTTTTTTCTTACAATTGATCATGACAGTCAGCGAGTAGGTTTGGTGTGTTTGATTATGTATTGCAATGGGTGTAATTTTTGTGTTCAGTAGAATACATTACACCACTTGGCATTGTGTATGTTATGCACATTATGAAAATCAGCAATCCATTACGAGCAATGTGATGTATTACTGTGTAAAGCAGAAGTGGCTGATGTGAGATGTGTAGGTTGCCATTAGCCTGTGGGCTCACAGTGTGCCTCCAGGTGCTTTATTGGGGAGGAGAGGTGATGCTAATATGAGGCTGGTATAATGGTCTTGAAGTGACAGGTTATTTAATGAGGGGAACCTGGCACTAAAACGTGTGCTATGCGAGCTTCTTTCTGTCCATGCAAATGACTGCAAAATGGAGGCGTGAGAGTGAGGGGTGGGAACAGGCAGCCTTCTTCAGGGAAGATTAAGATCATTATAGAAGACAGAATCCATGAAAAAGACAAAGATCCTCTTTTTGTATGCCAGACTGAAAAAAGACAGCCCCTATTTTTCCTTTATCTTTTGTTCTCATCACTGAAAACAATGGCAGTTTGAGATTTAAATCTGTTTGTGGAGGTATGAATTGAATGACTTATTTACATTTTATAGGAATTCATATATTCCGGATTTATTACACAGAATTGATGTTCTTTATTATATTGAACCTTCAAAGACTTTGCTATCTACTCCACATAATATATATATTAAATTATAATTATAATTACATGTCAAAAAGAAAATGTCAGTCAACTATTTATATTATGGCCATCTGGTAGGTTGATTTGAGGATACTGTGTGTGTGAACTGACTCTAAAAGCAGGCATGCTTCACTGCGGATGGTCAGGTTGATAAATAATCTATACGACAAGGACAAAATGGCTGTCCTTCCATTTGATTCGATTTCTTTGACAACCTGTCTTCGAGGCAGCACCAATAACACTCATTCCATGCGGGGGGCAGTGGGAGGGGTTTTCATTAATTCACTTTGAATGTGCTGCATTAAGCAGGGAAATAGACTAGCATGTTATGGACTTGGGTCTGGGTAACGTAGTATGAGCACATAAAATATGGTATCAGAGTTTTTTCACAGCTCAGCATTTTCATCTTCTTCTTTGTATTGCATGCAACATCAAAGATTAATGTAATTTTCCAGAACAAGAATAAAGTTACACTGAATAAATGCAGCATCCCTGCATTAGCAAATAAGGAGATATGTGGGGAAAACATCACCTCGATTTCATTGTTGTTAGAAAGCATTTGCTCTACCTGGCTCGGCTTCCATCCAATCTAACAGCCCCGACACTCTGACCCAGCCTGAGTGAATGAATGAGATGAGGAAATTTTGCCTATTATGTGACTGTGTCCTGTTTTGAAAATTGATACAGGGGCATGAAAAAATATGAGAACCTAAAATGTAATTATTTTCTCCATCATAAATGCAATTCTGATGTCACAAGTGTAGACATATACTTAATAAAACAAACAATTACAGTTTTTCATGGTCATACTGAATACAACCATTCAAACTGCTGAATGAGAAATGGGGAGATCCTTGGATTTCTTAACTAGGTGAAGCTCCAGCAATGACATTCAGGAGGAAGTTTTGACAGTTTTTCTGCTTTCCTCTGGAATCATCCTGCATCAGCTCTATTGTATTGACCAGGCCTTTTTCATTGATGGCTAGTCATCTGTATCAGCTAACTTCTACTGGGCTTCAGCAGGTCTACAGCTAATTTTGCATGAAACATCATTGGACCTAGACTTTAAAATGAATTTTCCCCTCAATGCCAGGGTGCTCTCCAGGTCATTCATATTGCTGCATGTTTTTCCCAAACCTAGGTTTCTTTAGTCCACAAAACATTTCCCGGTGTAGTTTTTTTTTTTTTTTTGTTGGAGAGAGGCAGCTTTTTCTGTGGTGTGCCTAGCAGGACACCATGCAACCATGCACCGTTGTCTGTACATTGTAGACTCATGTACAACGATGTTTCAATGATTCCTTCAAGCTGTCTGCTGTTACTCTGAGGCTCTTCAAATTTTTGGATTCATCTGAACTGGGTACCCACTTTAACGAAGGGTAGCCGCTCAAGTCAATCATCTCAATTCAGACAATTTGAGTGATCAGTATTTAAACTCTTTATGATGAGTTTGTAATCAACAATTCTTGATCCTAGACTTTCTGAGGTCTCTTTCTCATTAGGCATGGATCACATCAGCAGATCTTTCTTGAATGCCAAAGTCAGCTCCACTCAATATATTTAAATGTCTTTTTCTGGAAGTCAAAGTATTTTCAACCCACATCACTAATTCTATCTCATTGATTGGACTCTGGTTTGGTAAGTCCTGACACCAATTAGCTTTTGTTAGTATCATTAGCAGGGCAGCATGGTGGTGTAGTGGTTTGCGCTGTCGCCCCACAATAAGAAGGTTGTGGGTTTGATTCTGGGCTGTGTCCTTTCTGTGTGGCTCCTTCTCTGGATCTGTGTTGGTTTCCTCCTACCATCCAAATACATGCGTGTCTAGGTTAACTGGTGACTCTAAACTGCCCATAGCTGTGAGTGGTTGTTTGTCTTCGTGTGTCTTCGACTGGCAACCTGTCCAGGGTGTACCCTACCCCTTGCCTGGGATTGGCTCCAGCAGCCCCAAAACCTGGAAAAGATATCTTTTTTCCACCAAGAAAACACAGAGAATGTTTGAAGTTCTCAATATTGTCAAAAACAACACAATGATTTTTGTATTGTCACCTTAAATACAGTTTTTTTTCTCCATAAATTTAGCTCAGATGTAGATCTGGTTTTACTTAAGGACAAATGTATACTTAAATTCAGATATTTCCAAAAATATCACTTATTCACAATCTTGCTGCTGTATGTTGTAAACATATTGGCTGTAAAATGTAGGCTATGTCATGAGATCAGTGGATCAGATATTGTGTGCAAATGATGAACCCGAGCCAAACTGTTATCTCCTCCTCTAGTGCAGCAGAGCTTATTTACATAGTCGGTATTAACATACAGATGAAACTGGCTTCGCTGGTCATGGAGATTGGTATGCAGACACACATAATGCCTCCTCATCACTTTGTTGAAATGTTCAACAATCTTCTAAGTGGATTCTCTTTAGTTTAGTCATCTGGTTTACACTCTGCTTGCATCAGATCCATGCAATTACCATGCCAGGCCAAGATAAAAAAAATATGTTCAGTGGAGAAGAATTCAGAATTTTTGTTTTGTCAGTTAATAGGGCCTGAGGTGCTTACTACCATGGTACTATTTAGATGGTTTTGCAAACACAACAAAAATCTTGGTACCATCACCATCAGTAGGCTACCCCTGAATACAATTACATCAACTCCATGCACTGCTTTCAACATTATATTATTGTAACCATAAATTAAAAGGTTTTTAGTTATTTGTGATTGTGTGGACTCGATTAACTAACAACGTGATCATCATGTGCAAGAACACAAATATGAATATGCAAAACAAGACTAAATAGTTAGAAGTGATTTCCTTTGGAGGACATAGTACTCTACAAAGAAGTGTGCCTTTATGGTCATCTTAGATGAACCAAGATGAGAAGATCTAGTCTTTGTTGTTGACAGCTTTTATTATAGCTGTAGAGGGAGAGAGAGAGACTAGAGGACACGCAGCAAAGGACAATGATTCAACCCCAGGCAGCTTCAAAACTTTAACTTTAATAACGGCTTTAACAAGTAAGCCACAGATGTGCCCATTGGAGGACTTTAGCACTGTGTTACCAGCTGTGCATGCCCTTGCCATTGCTTTCAAACACATGGCTCCTGTTACCTAGCAACCAACACAATTGATAACTTTTATTCACAAAAACTTGTGGTGTTTTGGCCCATCTTTGTACCTTCAGTTGTGAACTGAACGGAGACCCAATAAGTGTCCAATCCTTTGGCTCTATTGGCTTTTAATAGTGCTGGCTTGTTTTAATTAGCAGTGTGCAGTGAATCTTCAGATCTTTTATACCACCCATTGGAGCCTTTGTTGAGACACGGCAAGTCCTGTAGGTAGCAAACCACCCACACATACAACATACAACCTATTAACAAATTAAGAAAATATCTTCACCATTTGGATAAAACATATGTGGCAAACAGCACAACAGATGTTCTCCAGATACTGAAATTATGATTTGATGTTCTTCAACATCTTTGTTATTCATCTACAGTCATATTCAACCTGATGAACAAAACTTTGGACATTTGCAAGATTTCTTTTTCTTTCTTTTACGTCAAATTTGTGAATGCTTCCTCATTTGATTGCATTTTATTTATTTGCACATAATGTTTTTCCTAATATCATCAGTGCTGTCAGAATACTCAAAGTCTTTACTCCTGTTATTTCTGAGTTCAGCCAAGTAGCCCTGTAAATCTACAATAGGTTGCCTTAACACTTAGGTTTTCATTTGGATAAGCAAGCAAGAGCTATTGTGTTAATTACTACGGGTACTTTGGCAGGATTTAGTCTTTTCTGTACAGTGCTATGCTTGCAGTTTCTCATGCTAAGCTAAGCTAAAGTAAACCAGTTTCTGGCTGTAAGGTGGCTTAATTTTACTGCTCAACCCTGGTGGTGGTCCTTTCAGTAAATCCTCCAAAAATCAACATAGGACATTTGCGCTGAGGAGGTAAAAATCCTCTGGTTACCATAATGACAAGAGCAAAAAAGTAAGATAAGTGATTAATATAGACCAAAGTCCACAGAGGGGAGAAGTTTGGGTGGACAGATGAGTCAACAATAACCAGTTACCGAACAGGTCACAGTGGACCAATGAAATTATTCAAATTGAATTAAACGCACCCACACTAAATTCTTAAGATCAGTCATTTATTTTACGCTTCATGCACACACCCTTATCATGGAAAACACACAAAGCAATGCATATGATGCAGCTTTCAAGTTAAAGTCGATCAATCTGGCGAAAAGACAAAATCTTTCTGTGTAACATAATTCCTGCCATATGCCATTTCCTCCCATATTTCTGACACAACTGCGGCTTATAAAAAAGTGCGGCCTATATATGTACAAAACAGTTTTTCTCTTTAAATTTAGCGGGTGCAGCTTATAGAAAATAGTTGGACCAACTTAATTGAATTGTTTCAATTGGTAACACCTAAATGAATTAAGTTCTTTGAAATTAAGTTAATGAGTTAGATTAACACAATTGATTTAAGTCACATGTACGTAATAATTCAATTGTTCTCAAATCAACATTTTGCATTAATCCAACTTAAAATTAAGGCTTAAAGTTAAAATTTAAAAAAAAAAAAAAAAAAAAAAAAAAAAAAAAAATATATATATATATATATATATATATATTTTTTTTTTTTACGTGTAACTGAACACAACAAATGGAAGGAAGTATGTCTGGAGAAAACAATAAAACTTCTGCCAAACCCATTACAAAATCTGTGTAAAAGCATTTCAGCATAAAAAAAGGCCCAACATCTGAAAGAGACACATTTCTTTACATGCTATACGTCCAAACACCATTGTTCTTTCACAGTATGGCACTAGGCCGTTAGTTGGCCCAGAGGAGGAATATATTGTAGTGTGTTGTTACTGCGAGCTTTGAAGTTTGCTATACATATTATGGACTTTGGGGGACATCAGCTGATCAAGCTGCATGACGACTTTTTTGGGAGCACTTCAAAAGTGAAGCAAAGAGGTTTTGGATAAGCTAGGTTGAGTGCATAAATCAAACCTAGAAGCAGGGCACAAGCTGAGGCAATCAAAGTAAGTTCATGCAATACTTCCATGCCCTCAATGGCGATGCAAATGTCTTCAGGTGGCTCCTGCAGTACTTCAGCCTCCTTTCAAATGTCAAACACTGCCATGGTGAGCTGCTCCAGGTCCATCTGAGCATCATCTGTTCCAGAGTCCTACAGAGGGGTACAGGACACAAACGCAAATCATCATTGGCCTCACTTCTTCCTGTGATGAAGTTTTTGGGTGATGTACCAATACGTGTTATGTGCTGGGCTATTTCTTGGCTGGGTGTCACCACAACCTGCAGAGAGAGGTGAATCAATCTGACCATCTAACTGTAAGCAGGAAAGATAAGGTTTCCCAAAATGTCAAACTGTTCCCTTGAACTTGTATAATCAACTAAGCCAGGCAAATCCTTCTTACTAAAAAAAAAAAAAAAAAATCCATCCAATATGTTGCATATTGTTGCTGGGAATTACATTATGTACAATATGGCCATGATAATAAATACAACATGTCAGCAATCCAACCATGGATCAGGTGTTATGGTTGTTCTAAAAGTTCAGAAAATCTCTCTTTTATAGTACACTAAATCTAGGTCCCTTTGACAAGATGTGCTGACATGCAAATAACTTACAAGATATCCCTTGATGAGGTCATCTCTGTCTTCTCCCAGGAAGATGGTGAGGGCTTTCAGCACACATTCCCTCCGAAGATTAATGTCCACAGTCGAGACCAACAAATGTTGATTAATTTTATTGTTCTAAATCTCATAAGACAGACATCCTTACTCTTATAGCTTAACGCTTACACTTACTTTATTTAAAAATAGATAGTCATTTACAAGCCCGGAGATTCATTAAAGAAAGGGATGAGGTCAGTGGTGTAGTTTTTGAGTCGCAAAAAAAAATTCATGCATTTGAAAGCCATTAGCAGCATTGGCCTGGCTATAATTAATGTATTTATGGAGGATACAGATATATTGTGACAGCCCTCTAAGTTGTGAACAGTCTCGTTTGATGGTACAGATTTACCTGGTCCAAAGTGTCCATGATGTCCGAAGTCTTTTGGTGTGTTGCTCCTCCTATGGCACGGGTGACTTCGATCAGCTGACTTGAGTGCATGTCTCACTGGGCCATGAACTTCTCCTCAAGAGGAACAGCCATGAGCCTCTGGAACTCTGTATCAATCTAAAAACAAAATACAAATGACAGTAGATATTGTATTATGGAAAAAGATTCACTGGTCTCATCCAGTATACAAACTCACAAACACAAAAATAACAGCTGAAGCATACCTGCCAAAATGTCAATACCCCAAAAAGTATAACGTGTGGAAATTAAAAAATTTAAATTCTGCCATTAAGTTCAGTGTTATACAATCTCAACCATATCAAATTATGAACAATTCATGAAAGCGCAGTGTAATAAATCCTAAAGCACACAGACTTTGATCACTTCAGTTCCATTCTTACCTCTTACTTTGTGAAGAGAGCAGGCCATCTGTCCTTCAAGTCCTGAATGCTTGGTTCTTGGTTTACCACCTCATGTCGTACGTAGGCAAACGTGTTAACCATTTTGTCTGCGATGACCCTGTTGTTTTTCCTTATCCCGATCTCTGTCAGAAATTCAAGTCTAACTTTTTCCAGGCTGTCCAGAGTCTCACCAGAAAGAAAGGTTGGATAAAAGTTAGCTTCAGACCGTTTTGGGTTCTTCACTTTTTTAGGAGGCAAAGCATCTGTAGTAGCTTTAGATTTCAGGAAGCTCTGGACACCCCTCTCTGGAGTCTTGTAGTTCGCCAATTTGTACTTCAGCCGCTTTTTCCAACCGTAGCAGCCATTGAATGAGCCATGTTCTTTCAATCATGGTTGCTTTTGATTAGGGTCTCTTCAGCTGCGCAGATATGTGCTTCTTCTGGGTAGGCCTTGTAACGGTAAAATTCTTCTGCTACTCTTTTCAGGATATCAGACAGTATTCGGGAGCTGACAGTCCACATTTTTCGGCTCACACAGTACTCGGTATTCCCCTTCTCTAGCTGTAGCTCCGTGTCATATGAAATTGGGGAATTGCAATTGTTGTCTTCGAGATGACACAGACTCAGGGAATGAGAGGATTATTGTGTCATTTGATACCAACGAAGCACCATCATCAGACTCAAATGAATGAGACAGAGATGAAGTGGACTGAGTGGCACTGATCAAAGGTGGATTTGTTTGCTGGTGGATCACCTTCATTGTCCTCAAGTTCAGTGGTGGAATTCAGATGGAAGAAGTCGTTGCCAAAATTTTGGTCCATGTATTGCAGTCTGAGGTTACCCTTTAACTCAAAGGTAGTATTTATCTAGCTGAGAAGGTCATCTAGTGACTCTGGGATGCCATTTGGAAGAGTCAGTTTTTCAATGTTGTTCTCTCCTAAAATCACCTTCAGTCTTGCAGATGTCGAAACCAGCCATGGTGGTCTAAGAAGAGAGCACAAGCACTGTAAGTAAGGATCAACATGTAAAAGCAAATTTAGCTAAGTAGACTTAATAAAGTGGCAACTGAGTGTAGATATTATATTATAAAAATGGGACTGGCAGTAAATTCATGCTTCCTGGAAGCACCACAGTTAAATCATAATCAACCTTACCTCCCGCGTCACCCGTGGTCGTGAGGACAATCCAAAAAGTGTGACCGCATGAACTGTGCACGATGACAGGCATGTGAACCAACACTCATGTGCCCAACCGCGAGCCCAAAGTAGTCTGAGGAGCGGGCCCAGCTTGCCAGTATAAAGTGCTAATGTTAATGAATAAGTAACACTGAGTCAACACCAGCACACTGCATGAATACACAACTTTAAGCTAACATTATGATATTAAACCAAGAGAGTGCCGCCCGCAAACTACTAACCTAACTGTCCAAGCGCAAACTAGCAACTGGTCTGATAATTAACAGCTAACGGTAATGTTAAGCCCGCTAGCAGAATGCTAATATTAACTGATACAGCTAGTATCATGGGGTATAACACATCAGTGAATTGAACATAAATCTGTAACAATATATTTTTGACAAAACCAGCAAACTGTATTGAAATTATAATGCTAATTATTATGCACAAATGTAAACTGTCTTAACTAAAGCAGAAATCTGAATGAAACTCACTCAGAATTTTACGTTACTTCAACTACTACTGAAATACACTTTTTACATTGCACAAATAGCCACAAATTCTCACTTGGAGAGAAATTTGTGGACACTTCATGGTCAAGGTTTCATTGTAAGGTCAGAAAACAGATCCTCAACACATTTGTAATACAGCAACAGAGGAATTAATTGTTATAAATCATTCCCGCATGACTGCATCAGCAGTAGGAGTGTAATACATTCTGGTGCTTAACATATGCAAGTCACTGGCCTTGCAGTTGTTACTTTTTTGTATTCTTTGAATTAATCAGCATACAAAGAATAACCATAGGTCTGAAGATAAAACATGTTTTGAGTGCTGGTTTAGGGAGTAACAGTGGTTCTCTTATTTTTAGATTCCACAGTTGCTAAGGTAAACATTGAACTAGTATTCATTACACCCCATTTCCCAGACCCGAGCCAACCATTGTCCCTTCCCAACCTGGAAATCCAGCTTTGCACAGATGTAGGAGCAAAACCTTGAGGAGTGATGATAGATAGTTTTTGGGAGGGATCTATTGCATTTTGCACCAATTATGTCTCTCAGCAGCAAAGGACAGCATAGCAAACACAATATCTTGATGCTGTGCCAGATTTTAGAATGTGAGAGGGAGAAACCCCTCCCCCGAGCTCCTCCTGACATTTGTCTCTTTATCAAAAACGCCCTTTAGCCAACAATCCAACATCTGTGATCAGCAGAGATTCTGAGATTATAGCTAACAGCAGTCATCAGTCTGCTGTGAAAATGAAACAGAAAAGGACTGATGTAACTTCTGTCTCTCTGACACCTCATCTAAAGAGTGATAGGATATCACCTTTGATAAGAAAAAAGATTATGCTGTTTTTTAAGCCTCTCAGCAAAACATTAACTGTGGCGGAATTAGAGAAATCCATTACCTTGACAGTTACCTGAGTTTATTTTTTAAGTACCCACACTTAAATGCTTTAGAACATACATTAATTTCACTGTCACACACTCGTGTGTAATGTTAATGCCAGGTATCACCTTGTATCTTGTGAGTGTTGAAATCATTATGGACTTACATGCGACAGACAGAAGGCACTGCTTGTTATCAGTTTCTGAAAGTCGTATAGCTTTGATGCTTACACTTTAATTGAAATTTGGTTTACAGCCCATTCACAACACCTTAATGTAAGCAGCTTCATGGAAAAGTCATGAATATTGATTCAGCCTGTTTGTCAGCTTATAGCTCCGTTTCACTGTTCATGAACCATCTCATTTCTGTTAGAGCAAAGGAATCTTGTGCCAGCTTACAGTGCCAGGATACCACAGTAAAAGCTCCTCATGATCAATACTGATCCCACTTGAATGAGAAGAACAGTGTTTGCTGTAAAGGCAGAACTCAGATCTCTGTAAGGCATACACGCATGGCTTTGAATCAAGCTGCCCATACCAGGCACTGTTAACCCACTTTCATTGTTGAGTCTTTGCCACAGGCTCCATAGATTATTAGTTTCTGTATGCTGCATGAATGATAAGAGGCTATGTCCCATTTCAGTTTAGGCATAAAGAGCTTCCTCCTGTCTGCCTGGCAGGGAGGTCCTGCTGAGATGAGGGATGTCAGCCTGTCACCCTGACACATGGCAGCTGTTTCCTGCCTGCCCTAGCTTCTATAAATAGCTAAATATATCACGTAATGTAGGCCATTTGGTCAAACAGAAACTAAACAGGGCATGTGCTCCAGGGCTATATTTTGTCTTTCACCTCAAAACTAATTTCCCATGTACAGGTGTATCTCTGTCTGCCCCACATTTGTATTTCTTTCTTCCCTAACAGTCTCTATGCGGCCTCCGATGTACTGACATCATGTGAAGTGGCTCATGTGATACAGTGTATTACTATTACAAGTTCAGATCTTCATGCACCTTCTTCTGGTTGTTTCACCTCACCTTACACAAATGCAATAGATTTTTCTACCATGCTGTATAGGTGAAATAAATCTGTTATTATTATCTATCAACTCCATGGAAATACATTAAAGAAAACTGCTGCTACTACTATTCTAAGCCAATTTATGCTGGTGACAACAGAAATGAGACAATTAAGCCGCTGTAAATTAAAGTTGTTTTTTTTTTCTAGTTCTGTTTTTTGTATGCATCTTAAAGATCTTCAAAGGGAGGTCAAAATCGCAATCACACTCATTGTTGTCCTAAAAAATGATCACAGTGTTAAATCGACATTCGCTTGCACACTCAAAAAGATGTGAACGTTAAATCTTCATAAAGGGGATTGATGATGATGCTTTTATTTTACCCACCCACTGTAAATTTAGAGGACTCGCATGACAGTTGGAAGGCAGCACATCCCAGTGTCTGTCTGTTGTCTGTATTTCAGTGTTATTTATTGTCCCACAGAGATAAGCCAGTGTTTTTTTTTATCCAGGTTTTTTTTAGCTACTTCAGGGGTTTGGCTCTGTGGATGGAAATGTTGACACCTTGGTCCAGACTGAAATATCTCAACAACTGTAGAATAGATTTTGTACCCCATTTAGCACCACCATGAGGCTCATATTTGTGTTTTCAGTGAAATGACTCTATAACTACATTCATTCAACAGACTTTCATGTTCCCATTGGGATGAATTATCGTACCCTCAATGAGCTACTGATTTTCCATCTCACACTATCATCAGTTCAGAATTATTTTAGCTTTGGCTATTATCTTTGGTTGATTGTAAATTCTAAATTTTTTATCACGCTTACATGTGAAAATGTTGACAACAATCACAAAACATCAGCATGTTGCCATATGATGTGCTAGTTTGGTTTCATTGTTGTCTCTTAAAACAAAGCCTGTAGTATTCATTCCAATGTGCAAAAATCTTTGCATTCACAAAAAATAGCCCTAAAGCTGTTTTTTTTTTTTTAATGGTACTGCTGAAGGACTGCAGTGTCTCTGTGTATTTGTTTTGTGTTGAGAATTGCAGCACAATGTGTGAATTTGTTTGTGTTGTATGTATCTTAAGTTGCAGTGCATTGAGCTCTTGGGGCCAATGTGTTAAAGCCTGCCCTGCAGTACATAAAATATATTACGATGAGTGCCACACAACCTGCCCCATTAAAATGCAGCTCACACATCAATAATTTGAATCCAGCCTGTATGCATTATACATATAGGCTCATAATATAAATATCTGAAAGCCTTACTTTTGATGCATTGGTGCATTTCGCTGATAATACTTAAGTGCTCTTACTTTGGCCATAGTTGTGAGATTGTAAAAGTACAAAAACCCCTCATGTACCCACTTGGAGACCACAAGCCTGGAATGTACTCCATGGACTAAGTGACGTTAAGGAGTAACAAGGTCAATCCAGGTAAACAGAAATTAGAAAAAAAAAAAAAAAAAAAATATTTTGCAATGCAAAAAATTAGTATATATATATATATATATATATATATATATATATATACTAATCCTAATCCTACTGGGCTACCAACATGTTTTCTGATGTTTTACTGTTTGGATTTCATTGCCATAAAAACAGCAAACCATTAAAAAGCTTTACTGAGAATGGAGTAGACGATAGCTACTATAGATTGATATGTTTGTCTAGGTATTATTGAAGTGTGGTTTCAGCTCCCACCTAAGGGATTTCCTCCCTGCATAAGACATAAGACAAGAGTGTCTTGCCCGCTGAAGGATTGCATTTTCATGTGGGGATTTTGACTTTTTTTCCCCCAAGCTATTAAGGGAAAACCGTAAACAGTTGATTATTATTTGTATTTTTACTCTTTAGCCAATTGGCCATAATCCCTGTGGAGAAGCTTAAGAATTAGATTGTTGGCATCCATGGCCGTATCTTTATGTAACAGCCATAGACAAATGGAGTCTGCATCGTTTTGACTTAGCCACACATGGATGCTGGAGGGCAAAGACAAGCCAGTGAGTTGAACAGAAGAGAAAACCACCTAGACAGCTAGCATTTCTACAGCCGTACAATACAGGGTGTCCATAAAGTCTCTTTACAATTTAAAAAAATGATTACAAAGGCAATTGATGAGATATCTTAATCAGATTTGTTGTATGTCCTCAGCGGTTATCAAAGTTTTTAATCACATTGCATTTGTGTATTTCAGGCACCCTGTTGATGAAATAGGTACTGTAGTGGGAAATGCCCTAACCCTTGGAAGGGATGGCCCGATTCCCTGGCCTCCTCGTTCACCAGATACCCTGGACTTCTTTCTGTGGGGTTATGTTAAAGATATCGTGTATCGAACAAAGATCACTGATGCCATTGTGACCATTCATGAGGTTATGCAACATGAACATAGCAGAAATTGAGTACCGTCTTGATGTGCTTTGTGTGACTAATGGTGCCCCTGTAGAGCTCCATTGAATGAGACAAAAAAACTTCAATATCTGCTCATTTTGGAATAATTTCCACATATTTGTCTGTTCCTTGGCTTTTGTAATACATTTTTAAGTTGCAAAGAGACTTTATGGATACCCTGTATAATCAAATTCAGCTGCAGCATAGTCTCATTTTATTGCACGTACACATTTACTTTATTTACTCATATGCCAGGAAACACACATGAAACACTCCGTTTAAATTCCTGATATATCTGCTGGTTGCAGATGCGGTGATGTTGGATCTTCTGGTCCTTGCTGTCCTTCGGATGTCACGGGGCAAACAGGCCTGGGCATGCTGTGGGACAGATTCAGCAGTGGCCTCTCTAATGTGATATTCAATTACCTCCAAAGTTGAAGTGGTCTCATTTGGATCCAGAAATCTATTTTGTGTGGACTTTGCCTCAGAGTTCTCCTCAAGGATCTTCAATGCAATTTCATGTTCACATTTCGGTGACATAAAACAAGCTGCACTCACATTGTTCCAACTCCCATTGTCTTTTCTGTGAAATGGCATCAATCAAAGTTAATGGGCTGTAATCATCACCACAAATACACTGTCACACGTCCCACTGCTCCATCGTGAGTATTCAACTCCCAGTCACTGGGATGTAAAGAGTGACAAACGTTAGGAACGCAGTTTCTCATATCATTAACAACTCCAAGAGAGAACTGGAAGGGAGCTTTTTTCAAAATGTGAGAAAACTTATTTGTTTCAACAGTATCTTTTGGGGCCACAGAGAAGAAATATTTATTACACATGCATGTGATATAAGATCAATACTACTGACACTATGAATCAGGCAACCATCAACATCGTCATCTTGTATTAAAGCGTGTCACCACTGCCGAGAGATCTGCTGTCTGGTAGATAGATTAATTTTCCAAGTAGCCAATCCTGCAAGCTTTATATCTGAGTTCAGAGTATAGCGTATATCTACTTATCTCCAGGCTGTATGCTGCTGGACTTCTGATTATACATCACACAGCCACACACACACACACACACACACACACACACACACACACAGACACACTCTACTCTTTCAGTCCCTGGTATGGCAGTGCTCCAGGAAGCCTGATATATTTGTGTCTGATAGGATGGTTTAGCCGTAACATCCCCAGTAGACAATTTGTAGACCTCAACAGATGGAGAAGTCCAATTAGAAAGCGGGTGAATGAATTGGAGAAATAGGAGACAAACATTCCAACTCCTTCTCTCTCCCCTGGGACAGATAGCTTATCTTAGAGTACAGGTAAAAAACCAACATCACTTCTGTTTTGTTGGGGAAACATTAAAAAAAAAAAAGAGAGTGAAAGAGAGAGAGAGAAATAAGAGCAGAAAAGCAAGCAGAAAAAAGGCCAAAGATTTGATTTGTTAACACTACGCAATCAAAGTGGAAGGTGCTGAATCTGATACCGCTCGCTCTCACTCCACTTCTACAGTATGTATAAATATCTCCTTCTGTTGTCTGATTCTTCAAGGGCAGACGTCCCACAAAGCAATTGCCTTGCCATCAGCCAAGACCAAAAAGAGTAGAAGGAATGAAAAAGTGCTTAAATATAGCAACCCCCTGGGATAGTGGGAGGGAGGGCGTGCTGTAGTGTGATTAAAATGAATAACCTTCATTCAGTCACGATTGTTAACGGTACATGTGAATGTGCCGCACTGGAGCCAGAGCCATGCCTTTGCTCCGCCTGTTTTCAGAGTGTTAGCATCATTATTCATCAGGCCCTCTCCTCTGCAGCGACAAACATGCTGAAGTTAGAAATAATGTGTCATCAAGTGCACATGCTTCTTCCCACTGGCCCAGGGTCAGTTCAATTCATGCCTCAGCTGCCCCTGTTGTGAAAGCAGACATAGCAACAAGCCCATTGATAACTGATAAATTGTGTGCAAGACAAATTTTCATCATCAAACTGACCTTTTGGTTGCAGTGTTGTTGTTGTTCCACCCATGGCCCCTCGAGTTATTATTTTTCATGTCATTTTTTGATTTGACAGGAGAAGTCTCGTGGAGTGAAATGGAAAAAGTAATGATGTCCCCGTGCGCATGAAGTAGTGCGGTGCAGGTGGGGAGATGGTGGTTATGGCTGCAGCTAGCAGCTCTACTCTGCCCCAGGGGCCAGTGAGCAGCTGTTAGAAGAGATGCAGCTCTTCCCAATACTTCCCCACAGGTTCTCGCTGGTTCCTGGTACTCGCCGTTATCTGGGCTCACTGCTGTCGCAAGCCTGGCTGCTGTCCACACTCTCTGAGAGAGCGCTCAGTACATTTTTACGCTTCACTACTCTTTCTGTCTCATCCCAACCTTGCTATTCCCCCCAGTTTGACTCTGAGATTTTTGAAGTGTTCCTTTGAACTTGCAGCCATGATTTTTTTTTTTTTTTTTTTTCTAAACGGCTGGAATTTGCACCTTGATGTTTGATTCAAAGACACTCAGAAATTTTGAATGTTTCTTTCTGTGGTATGACAAACAGCCTGAGACTATTCCAGTAGTTGTGTCTATGTACAGTATGACGTAGTAGAAGTATTTTCTCTCTTGAATGTGTATGTAGCTTTGTACAAATTAAGAAAACCTCAAAAGAAGTTGCAATCCAAACAGAATTTTAAAGCTTTTGGTTGTTGAGCAGGAGGAAAATTGATGTTTCTCCCCAACATGTGTTATCCTGAGACTGCTCTTTTTCCACTGAATTTCAGAAAAATCTGTGGCCCATATGCTGTAACATAAGTCCAAACTGCAGATTTTGAGCTTATAAATGGTCGTTTGTCTGAACAAGTTTTCTTTACCAGCTCTTTCTGCGCTGTCAGTCCTATCCCAGGGCACAAGTTCAGGGGCTGCATCCAGGTCTAGGAAGATGTAGTCCTTCATTGCTGCTGTGTAGGGAAACAAGGGTGAACCGATATTAGGTTGGTCGTTTTGCATCACTAGCTCTTCCAGCTGCTATCGTTGCATTGCAAAGCACAAATTCTTTGGTTTAGCAACCTTGATGACACATACAGTACCTGCACAAAGTTTGGACCCACTTACCTAATAATTTAAATGGGAAACTGTGCCCAAAGTTTTGACTGGTAATGTAGCTGAATCCTCTTAAAAGTTTATTCCTCGGGCTCCCTGTCTGTTTTTTGCTTCCAGATCATCTTTATTTCCACAATGAATACTGGGCCGCAGAGGCTCCATCTGTTGGAGCCTTTGTTTCCTTGGGAAAAGGAGGACACATTTGAAGGAGTCTTCGAAATGGGACAGCCAATACAATCAGTCTTCAAATGCAGTTACTGAATGATGCGGCCCCTGAATAGGGACACCACTGCAGCCTTCGTCAGCAGATGGAGTTTGCTCGGTTGTCATGACGATGAATCTGTTGACAGGGGAACTTAGCTGTTTCAATAGCAAAACATTCACGAACTCCAGCTGTTCGATTGAGATCAGAGCTCCTTTTCTTTGTCATTCACGATTAGAAACGAAATGATTCATCCATCACCTTTACATCAGGTCTGGAGACTATGATGCATTTTCAATTACTTTTTGACATATATATTCCAACAACAAAGTTCCAACTATTTAAAGGGTAAGGCCAATGCCAGTGATGTTGGCATGGTGTTTACAAGTGGAGCAGTGTTGATCTTCATCTGACTTTAGGGTGGAAAATGCGCAGAATTTCTCCTTATACACAAAAATCTATTAATGGATTAATGAATGGTAAATGCAACACTGTATGTAAATACAAGCCTAAATGGCAAATGGATAAAATGGGCATGTTCAAAGTTAAAGGCAAGTAAATGTTTCTTTATGGCCATTTTACTGCCAAGACCACATTTTCACTGCTAAAATCTGGTGTCGCTGTTCTCTGCCATTAAAAATCAGATTTTTAGATACTGTAGCTCATGAATGCACACACTGCAAATTCAGAATTAAGGGGCCATTTGGTGGAGGGAGCTGATATCCAGCGGCTGCTCTGTGTGGAATCGCACATCAAAGTTAATCTTGCACCGTCTGCTCTGGCGCCGTGGAGCACTAATCTGCTGTCAGTGTGATGAGGCTTCTGGACCAGTTCCCCTTTTCCAACACAGAGGCACTAATCTGAGAGGCTTCTCACGTTTATGCTCTTCTCCAGCATCTGACCTCACAAAAAAGGTCATAGGGGTCACTGTGAATCTCATCTGGTCATTACGTGTTGACCATTAGCGTTTTGTGTGTTTCAGTAAGAGGCCAGTGTGACTTGTTTTGTTTTTTGAGTATCATGCTGATTTTAATTATTACTTTTTCAAATGCATTTTGTTGAAACTGTATTTTTGCATTGCTGACTACAATAATAATAATAAAAAAAAAACCCAAACATATAATCACTTGTATTAACTCGACTGTTATTTATACCACAGCTGATAGCTCTGCTCTCATATCTCTCTGAATTGGAGTCGTAATTCGTCGAAGCTAAATGTTTTCACCTGTAACCCCACCACTGGCTTGACATGTCAGCAGTGAGGTAGCTCGCTGTCTGCTTGATCAAAAGATTTTGGCATCCTAAAAAATGCCACCACCCACACCCCCGCACGTTGATTAACCTATGATGAATACAGAATGAGTTCATTAGCATAATCGCTTGAGTGTCTGATGATTTCATTTCATTATCACGTTCCTTCATAATCCATAGCTCGGCCGCCCCTTCGTGCTTCCTCACCCCCTTTCATGTTCCTTTGCCCTCCCCATTCAGCCATGAAGCAGTGTAATTGCATTATCAAAGAATTTTAGTATCGTTGTGGGCATATAGCTTTAGCCCCTGGCTTTCTGAAGTAATGTCAGGAGGATGGGCAATCTAAACATGGAATGACAAATTGGACTCTGAGCAACGCTTGATTCAGTTTACACTGCTTTCATCATTTCCTGACTGATGGAAGACTTGCATCATGCAGACCTCCCTCCGACATTCAGAAAGTATATTCTTCCATTTGTGTGTTTGCGTAAAAACGTGCCACTTTAATGGGTCCCTGTGGATGCTTGACCCTCCTCAAACTTCTATGAATACAGAACAGCCATTCATCGAGTAATTAAAGGAAATTGCCAGAAGGAATTTGATCTTAATCATGACGACGGTGGGCTGAAGTAGAGGTGGCATGGCATATAACGGCAGTGAAACAGGAGTACTTTTTTGCATACGACAGCAGTTGTTTCTCAAGTGTCAGCAGGTGTAGACTGAGCAATTGGAGAGGAGCAGAGGAAAAGAAAAATGTCAAGCAGGGCTGTGCTAGCACTGCATTATAATAGAAAAGGAGGAGAAAAAGAAAGCGAATGAAGCGTTTCATCTCCGGCTCATAGTTAGATGCAGGCAGGTCCAGGCACAGGAAGGGTGAGTCAAAGTCAGGAATGGAAGAGGGGTAGAGGAAAGCTTTTTATCATCCCTGACTCTTAAGAAGATATCCCAAATGAGAGAGGGCGTGCATGCTAATGTCAAAGCTGTGATGATAACTAGCTTCCTGGTTTCGCAGGGTGAGGGTTAAGCTGGGATTTGGAGGGCTAAGGGAATACATGTTTGATATGTGAGCAGGAGAGCGAGCCGAGGTGCCTTTGCCATGGCTATACGTGGGAGGATTATTCTATATGGTTTATCTGTGTCTGCATAGCTAAATGAGAGGAAAGTCATTGGCCTTTACTGGCTGTGTGTAGCTCCTGAGACTCCTGGGTGGATGTTTAGCTGGAAGATCAAAGCCATATGGACACTGCTGCACCACAAAGTCTGTATTTACAATGTGTTAACACTGACTGGCATGTAGTCGTGCATGCCTTGGCTGCTTCCCTAAACTTCCCGCTAACCTTCAACTCTATGCGTTTCAGAAATCTGCAGACTGTATCTCAGTTGGATTGTGGAGAGCATAAAAGAAATTATCTTTCACGTCTGCTCCACACCGCTCCACATTTGCTGCATTTCAACGGCCAATCAGAACAATGTAGCGTGAGCATTTTTGCACGCAGAGTCAGTGATGCTTTCACCTATCTCAAACTTGTCCTTCCCTGTAGCTATTGTTTGCAGTTACTCATACTCAAGTGTTCTGTTTTTCCTACCGCACGCATTACACCAGGCAGCGCGGTCCGCTGGCTCCCAGATATCTCCGCTTTCCCATCTCCCCATTATGTTGTGTAGTTCTGCCAGCCTCTCTTTCTCTCCCTTATCACCTACAGTGAAAATCTAGTGGGCTAATCCCAGTGCCTGTGGGATTCCCCCCTCTATAATGATGTATATCTGAGGGATAGCATCAGAGCAGAGCCCTATCAGCCCACACACTCCTAATCCCATCAGTCTTTGGCGTCCGAACCCAAGAGAGGCAGCATTTTGGATGTTTTGCTGCTGGCCTATAGCCAGAGATGCAGTGCAGATCATCAGGAATGATACGTGGTGTTTGGGGATCGTGTTGGAGATCATGTTCACTTATTGTGCTTCTGATTCTGCGACCTTGTGGTCGGTCTCCCCAAGGATTGCATTGCCATGGCACAGCTACGGTATGTAGCTGTGCCACTGAATTGAAAATGCCATGTCTGCAGGCCGTTAGCCATCAGTCTCTCTGGCATTGCAAAAAAAAAAAAAGAAAAAAAGTGTATACTGCATATTTATATTTGCTTTGTTTTATGATAGAGGTAAATAAATACTGAATGTATTATAATTTTACCATTCTGACTAAATCACAAAACAGATTTGCATTTGGTGTATCAAAAATAAAGCCAAATGGTATCCCTTATTCAGCTGCAGCAATCGCTGTTTGGTGCCTTTCTCTTTTTGTTCTCTTTGGCCAGTTTCATGATGCCTATTGGCACAGAAAAGAATGATCGTACATCCTCCCCTTTCTTGTATTTATGAACTAAATTTTTTACGAGGGCTCTTAATATGACATAACCACCCTCCAGACCTCTTCCACAGTACTATAAATCTTGTGGTCTTCACAAATATAATCCAGAAAATTTATCTCATCATGTCACTCATGTTACGGAGGCTCCATGACATGCAGGCAATATAATCCATTTTCTTGAGATTCTAAATTCATAGTTGTAGGATCGTGATGGAGTTCAGAAGGAAAATTACATTTTTGTGGTACATCTATTATTTAACTGTCAGCAAGGATGAATACTGTGTTCTCTCGGCCTTGTGCAGAAGGTACAGACACCCATATTGCTGAGGAGCATCGCTCCATTTACTCCATGTCATGGTTTGTAAAGACGCAGCCTTCCTCGGTTGGTCAGTGCTCATCACTTCCATGTCAAGTCCTGAGATAGGATTTTAATGTTGCGTCCACTCTAACGCTCTTTGATCATCTGCAGTGGCTATATTTTTCACATCACGTCCGACCCCGAGATGCCACCGTTTCTGGCTACAGCACTTCGTGCTTTCCGACCTTGCTGCTGTTTTAATGTCCCTGCATAGTTCTAATGCTTCCCTGTGTCATTATCAACTTTTAAATTGGTACAGTCAGTGACAGCATCAGACTTAACAGAATTATTGACAGGTTTTGGTCTCACAGGCTTGGAGGGTTTGCTGTAGAAGTCATTGAGCTGTGAAACTGAATGAGTGAATTACCTCAGGAAGCACTGATAGTGTGCTTGGTGTGCGATGGGATGTCTGGTGAAGGTCAAACAGAAAATCGCAGAATTATCAAAGACCTGCTCAGGATACTTGATGCAGTTAGCATATTTAAAATTTACCAATCTCCTCTTTTTGAAATGATAAAAAATGCTAATACTGTGTAGGACTGAAAATGGTTGACCTTGACATTTTTTCTTGATAAAGAGGTTCTTCAAATGAATCTCTTGATTTGGCATCTCAAAAAGGCAGCTCATTGTAAGTTCAGTGCAATTCGACGCTCTTGACAGATACCACTGAGTCCATTGAACACATGTCAGGGCCATTATCATCCCCCCCCCCCCCCCCCCCCCCCCCGCGGAACTCCAATATAAAAATTAGATGCAAAATTAATCCCATACCAAAGAGGAAGGTGAGATTGAAATTAATTTGAGATTCAGATGATCAGATTGAAGGCCTCTCAGTAATTATTGCCACGAATCAGCGTGGGTAGATTGTGCATGAGATAGGACTGTGTGCTTAATTCATCTTGATTGTAATCAGTTGATGAGTCAAAACACTTAACTTATTAAAGAAACTAGCCACATTTCGTTGCTTGTCATTGAAATATCAAAGAAACGTAGGTCAAAGTACATTTTGATGAAATTGAGATTTAGTGTCTTTACCATGGCGGGTTTAGTACGATGGCCACTTTTGGTTTCTCAATCACATGATTTTTCTTTATTTGACCTTGCTCACTTACATCAGTGGAACCGAATGCTGTGACACCATCTGAGCTTCGTTCCCTCCCTTTGATTTTATAAACGCACTACGCACGTTACTTGTGCAGGAAGTGAGCTCGTTTCACCGTCGAACCCAGGATGTGAAAGCTGGAAGTACAATGACCAAGGTGCCAGCGGTTGATTGGATTTTAAGGCTGTTGACAAAGCCCTCTCAGCTGAAAGATCTGCTGCAATCCTTCTTGGATCCTAATTGTCAGCACTGCTAAGCTGTTGTCGAAGCTCTCAACTGGCAGATGAATCGGTGGGATAGTCGAACTTACTTTAGACTTCTGTGATTACATGAGATCCTGTGTTCACTTACCTAAGCATTGCCTTTCTCCTGTCAACCCCCACACTCTTCAACAGGTTGCGCTCTTTGTGCGGATTAGACGCAGAAGCTCAAATGACTACAAAAGGTCATATTTTTACAATTTAGGATCATTTTCCTCAATAAAATGTTCATTTCATTCTGATTGAGTGCAGAAAAAAAGACGAGCGATCTCTTTGGTTAAAAAAAACTAAACAAATGACGTGCTTGTAAAATCATCGAGTTATGTCTTTTTTCTTTTTTTTTTCACTTCCCACCAACCAGATGGCAGTCAGATTTCAGACACAGGGTTCTGGAAGGCAATCAAGGTACAAGATTGTTTTTTCAGGAAGGGGGATCGGTTTAGTAGATGTCAAATTAAAGGTCTATCTGCACGCGCACACACACACACACACAGAAAGAGAGACATAAAAGACACCGCCTGTGTGTGTGTGTGTGTGTGTGTGTGTTCCTGTGGGTGTCAGGCGTGTCCATGTTTCAGGGTGTTGGCGCTCACTGTGAGACGATGAGGTCATGTATAGAAATCTGTCTCAGAGCACCCCCTGATGGAATATCTCACGGCTTTTAAGGCCAGTGGCACAAACTCTGCCACACCGGTTGATACAGGGACTCATGAATGTTTGATTGGTCTATTATCCGAGCCAGGCGGGGACATTCATCCCCAGTTCAGAATTCAAATATTCCTTTTAGTCTGACATTTCTTCTACAACGTCTGAGGCGAACCCAGGTTTTGCTCTCTCTCTCGCTGCGCTGGGCTTCATCTGCAATGCTGTCATCTCGCTGTAGGACAATTCTCCAGGATGCGCTGTTTTTAAGAGCGATGCAAGCACAGCATGGTTTCAGGTGGGCGGAACTGGGGAATTGATACTCAGTCATTCCGACACCCCTCTTCCTCCTTTGCAGGGTGGATAAGGATCTGGCCATCCATCTTTGCGTTTCACCCATGTCAAGTTGTGGTAGCAAATGTGGTAACCTGGTAGTCAGACACAACAAGAACAAAGCAGGAACATTACTTTAATCTCTTGCTGCTGTTAATTCCTACCTCAGCCATCATCCAGGAGGCAGAGCCTTGTGTATCTCAGCTTCCCCCTTATGAACAATCAATCACTGTTAGTGTTTCTCTCCAGAGTGCGCTTGCTCCTTTCTTTTTTTTTCACCTGATTATTACTATGGTTTGCTTTCAAAAGACAAGGTTTGCAGCAACAACCGCAATGCATTTATTCCACAGTTGACTGTTCAGACTTATTTTCACATCCAGCAGCATCTTGCCACTCCTCCTCCCATTGGAATAAGACATGCAGTCACATTTATGCGAGGGAGTGGATCGCATTTTTATGCAGATCTCTTTATAGGTTTTCAACAGTACATCCAGAATCTATAATCGGCACCTGCTGTCAAGCTCCGTCAGTGATTACAAAGGAAAATGACTTGACCTGTAATGAACTGTAAAACTAATGACATCTGCGTGAGATTACTCAACTTGAAAGCAAACTGTTGTACATGAGGTCTCATCAAGCGTGATATTAAAATGTCCACTTTTACATTTTTCCGCCCAAGCTCTGTAAAAGCCCAGGCTGTTGCACCCAACATGATGGAAACCTGAGGCTAATGACTCAAGCAGACGGCCGTGGGCATTAGACAACTTCATTTATGAAATAGTCAACCTCCCGTGTAGCGATACATTCACATTACCCTGCCTCACTTGAGAGACGCACTGCTGTCACAGCCACTGAGCAATGCTGATGTCCTTTCCTACCTGCATTCATCTTACTCTCAGGAGGTAATGGTCTTCTCAGGTCATTTGCGCATTAGGGTCTCGATCATTCATCTCACCCACCTGCAATCTTGTGGATTTGCTGGTCCTCTGCAGCACATGGAGGAATGTTTAATGACAAGGAAAATTCACACACATGAACGTGAATTATTTATTCTGCACTGTTTGGTTTTTTTACAGGCCGAGGGCTGTCCATGAACACGCAGGTTATGTTCAAATGATTTGTGTGTATAATTTCCAGGCATGTTCCTATTAATTGCCTCGGAGAAATCAACAATTGCTGCCCTGTTTTTTGTTTTGCTTTGTTTTTTTCTTTCATTTTTATGACATTGAAATTCGGATCACTTCTATATGGCAACAGCATATGACTGGGTTTGTGACTCAATGTTTAGCTCGTTAGTTTGGGCTGTAATGCCTGCTTTGTGGAACTGGAGGTGTCTGCTAATTTAAAGGAAGTGAGCTTGTGAGGACAGTTTGAGTTTTGCTTTACCTTGAGCACGCACAGGTCTGAGTGCTTGAGAAGACAGACACATTAATCTCATTAATGGGGATGATTCAGTCCCATCTGACATATATAAAACCATTAATCTGTGCATGCTGAACCAGGCCCGTTCATTATTTGTATGATGTGGAAAAATGACATAATTGTGCTTGTGGATAAACCGTCAGAACGGTGTTTGCAAGATTTCCAAAAAGGTGTTTATCGCTTTTATCTTGAACGCAAATAGTTTTAATGTGGTTTCATCACATATCTGCGTTCAGTGTTCAAAGCCCTTTATGGTGTGAGAGGAACAAAACACACGAGTGGCTGTCTGTGAGTCCACAGGCTGGAGAAATCTCTCCAGGGTTCGGGCATCATGCTGCTCCCATCCCCTTTTGCTTTCGCTTGATGTGATACTATTCCCTGTATCTTTCACAAGCTGTTTGGCTAACAGAGGTCACAGGGGATATGTAGCACGTTTGGTCGCAACATGAAAGCATTAGCTAGTGCCAGCAGGTGTGTAATTATATATGAAACAGAGTTTTAAAAGAGGAGCCTCATGATGGCATGTCAAAATCAGGCCAGGAAGCAGATACTTCAGAAAAGTCTTATTTATTCCTCACCCACTTCAAATATGTGACTTTTTTAATTGAAGTTGTGACATAATCCAAGGTCATTGATACTATTTCCAGACTACTAAAAATAACATTAAACATGATGAAACAGACTTTTAGGGAGGTTTTTGTTGAAGGAGTTTTTGGAGGGGAGGGCGTTGGTTTCGCTGCTCTACCCAGCGTGCTCACTGCCGTCTTTTTCCTGTGTTTCAGGTATGGTGACATGGTGCCAAAAACAATCGTGGGGAAGGTGTTTGGGTCCATATGCTCTCTGAGTGGGGTCTTGGTCATCGCCTTGCCTGTCCCTGTCATAGTGTCAAATTTCAGCCGCATCTACCACCAAAGCCAGCGGGCAGAGAAACGGCGAGCCCAGAGGGTACTGCCTCTCTCTCCTTCCACTCCTCGCCTTCTATTTCTCTCTATTCTGCCTTTATCTGCCTCCTCTGTCCCTGTCTTATCCACACATGACAATGAGAAACCAAATGTTATCTCCCAGAATATTAATCTTGTATTGTGCTTCTGTGTACTGTTTGTGTGTATTGGTTGGGCTTCACTTGCTCTGAGTACATTTCAGTGCAAGCAAAAAAAAAAGAGAGGGGAAATGACAATGACTGAACAAATGATCTTCAGAGTTTTGTGTCAGCAGCTTTTCAATAGCAATATGTGCATTTCTTCCTAAAAGTGTTTGCTAAGGCAGAATTTCTAATCGTAGATTTAAGCATACCCTCTCTCTCCTAAATACTGTGGCTGCCAGAGGGAGACAGGGCCAATTAGTGTGACAAACAAAGCGTCAGAGGCTAAAACAGAGGTCTGTTTGTTCAAACAGAAAACTCGGCTTGCTAAAATCCGTGCTGCGAAGATTCGAGGCACTAATGCCTATATGCGCTACAAACAAAATGGGCTCCTGATCGACTCACTGGAGGAGGTAACGGGGGCCAAGCAGCGACTTGGGGGCCGACTGGCCGGGGCCTCGCTGATGCTTGCATGCCGCTCTGCTCGGGGGGCCATGCCACCACACAGGGGGGTGGGGGGGGGGGGGGGGGGGGAGAGTGGGGCTCCTCATGCTGTAACACAGGGGCTGCTGTCATTCCAGTGCTTCAGTGTGATTGTCCACTCTCTTACATCGCACCTCTCAGCTGCAACATTGACATGTTTCGTCGACACTCTCTCTCTGTCTCTGTCTTTCTCTCCGCCCATACAGCAGGAGGGCCAGGCAGGCACACTTGCCTTCTGGTGGAGCGTACAGCCATTACAGTCACACTGACACATGACCAAGCTCTGCATGTCTATTCAACAGGGTTTGGAGGGGAAGGGGGGAACCAAAGGCCACCTGGACCGTAGGTGGCCTATGGAGGCTGCCTGCTCACCCTGTGTCTCCTCTAAACTCTGTTTTTGATCTGCCGTGTGTTCTGTGTGTTATTTCTAGAGCATCCAGGTTGTAGTGCCAACTAACACGACATACCTTCCATCCCAGAGCCGTGCAGACCTTCATCAACGCCTGTGGTGTGGTTGTGGTCCAGAATCAGTGCTGTGATTGGTGTAGTCTGTTCGATTTGTGTCTAGGTGTGGCACTGTTGTTGCACTGAAAGTTCAGTTCTAATTTGACTTTTCTGGTCCTTTTCACCAAATCAGCAAAAGAATGGCAAAACCAAGTCTCTCAGTGACACACGTTGTAATCAAACACCGTCTCTATGCATCTTTAAAGCATCCCCATCTCACTAGGTTCTCAGTAGATTGGCTGCCGTGCTAGAGATCAGTATTTCAATTCGCAGTGCTTTGTGTATTCTCTACTATGTCACCGAGCTCCTAGCTGTTGCCTACACTGTTTTTTTGTTTTGTTTTTTTATTTTGTGTGTTCCAAGGCCTCAAAGGAGGCAGGACAGGCCCTGGTGGGGAAGGCAGCCAGCCCTCCTTTTGAGAGCCAGCATCATCACCTGCTGCACTGTCTGGAGAAAACTACGGTAAAAAAAATTAATCTTCCTTTTTCCCTCAAACTCAAAATCTGTGTCCACTGGAAAATACAAAATCACTTTGGCATCTTCCATTTTTACAGATAGCAACAGACTTTACGGTGTTCAAAATAACTCGCTTTAAAAAAAAACCGTTCCTTTTATGTAAAATCACATCACTCCTGCAGTCTGTGGTCTGTGCTGTACTGCCAGTGGTGGCTGCCTCTTACAGTGTTTTGTAAATAGAAGCACAGTAAGTTTATTCATCCATGCATGAACTTTAGAATCTATTTCATATGCAGCACGATATAAAAATAGCAGTTAATGGGGCTGGAAAATGTTGAGTCCCATGCCAGCAACATGCTAAAGATAACATGACTCTGCCAGCCAGTAACATTATTCCCTCTATCCAAACCTACCTACTTCATTTTACACTATGTATAATTTAGAAATGTAAGAGCCTCTTGAATGCTCGGCTGTGACATGAGTTTTACACTTGCAGCTCTAAACCCAGAACAGAGACATGGACGGCCAGTAAATCAGGGTTCCTCACAGATTAACAACCTCCCCCAGCAAAAAGCTTGCCTGTCGTCTGGGAAATTCTCCATTAAGGCTTCACGCTATTCATATGGCGTCGCACATGTGCTCATCAGATCTCTCTTGGTGTGCATTATAGATGGCAGAGAGCAGAGCAGAAGTGACAGGGGAAAGGTATTAGAGAGGAGGCAAGATTCGGAGGGATGTCATCAGATTGTGCACGGTGTCACTCTGCCACCTGCTGGCACAGGCTGAGACAAACTTGGAGCCTGACCTTCAAGTCATGCTAATTTGTCACAGGAAAAACAGTTGTGAATGTTTTTCACAGATGGCAGTTAATATGGACATCTGGGCCAATATATTTCTATTCCCTTGATGCTTCATTTTCCAATTACTAAACAATTTTGTTGTGGATTCAGTTCAGTCTGTTTAGTCTTCACTGTGAAACATCTTTACTCATTATTTAAAAGAGCCTATCATTGATTAAATTGAGTGATTCATGAACAACGTTGAGTGCCAATTTCCATCATCTTTTCCTGCAGAATCACGAGTTTGTGGACGAGCAGACGTTTCAGGCCAACTGCATGGAGATCTCTACAGTGAACAAGCCGGGCTCCCGTTCTTCCTCCCAGTCCTCGTCGCCACATGGCCTGGGCTCGTGCTGCTCTCGACGCCACAGAAAGAAGAGCAGTTTCAGCATGCCCAGCACAAACAACCAGGAGCTCAGCACCATCCAGATAAGGGAGAGGCCAGTGGTCAACAGGTGCTCTGCCTGTTTTGTCCCTTTTTTATCTCTCGAAATCTCTTTCTGAGCTCACACCCATGAATACAAAATGCTGATCCTGCATCAAAATGTAACCTTTAACTTGACTGATTCCAAGAAAGAACATTAAGTGGAAAGAATCTCGCTTTATGACTATAGTGTGACCTGCAAGTTATAGAGAGTCTTTTATTTTGCCTTATGCAGATGGTTTTGGTTTCGTCTGCCTTGCGTTCTCTCTCTGTTTCTAAGGTTTCTGTTTCTAACCCAACACAGTGGAAGTCAGTGTAATTTTGTTGGTGGCTCTGAATCTGAAACTGCATACCGACATCATGTCCCTCCAGTGTTCCCGTCACTGTGGACAGTGCACAAAACTGCAAAGAATTTTCAGCAAAACCAGCCGAAAAAACAAAAACAAAAAAACAAAACAAAAGAGAATTTTGCAATACTGTCAGAAACAAAAATGAAATTTCCTTTCAACAACATTTCGTACTGCGGTTCAGCAGAAATGTCGGAGGGGAACGTCTGAAAATATAAGTAAAACCTGGACCGTCCTAATTTCTTCATACCTCAAAGTGCAGATGGGAAAATGTGTTATTTATGAATATTTATGAATAATAATGAGTTAATTTAAAGAAGTACATTTTGGTGCGAAAAACGTCTTGCATTTCTTGCTACTGAATAAGATAATAATCGCTTTATGTGTGGAACTTCACAATTTTTTATGCAACATACTGAGCACACAAGCACACACATAAACAGTCAATGAGGCTGTAAAACCAATACCACATGAATCATGTTTTTACAAGATTATGTGCAATATGCTGTTCAAGTCATAACATTATTCTAGACATTCAGTATTGTATGTTCTCAAAAGATTGACAAAAGAAGAAAAAAAAAAGAAGTTCTCAGTACAAGTGAGCAATATGAGCTATTGTTGGTTTATATATTCGGTCTGTACAGAGAAGGTGAATATTTCTGAAGAGTGCCTTTCATGGAGTATAAGCATGTATGAAAGGACCCAATGTAAAATGGGCATTGTGTAATACTTTCACAAGGTCAGATCTCTCACCCTCTTTCATCCTGTGTTTTCTTGTACAGCCGCTCCAGCCTGAATGCCAAACTCGATGAGACTGTGCCCTTGAAATGCGACGAACCTTACATTTCTCCCTCCATGGTCAGCCTGTCTGCTCCGGTGGTGACCTCATCCGACGGGGATGGCTCCACCACCACCACCGCATACTCTCAGAGCAACATTGTCCGAGTATCTGCCTTGTAGATGTCATGCCTATCTTATCAGCTAACTGGTCTCAAGAAGCACCAGATGCTGAGGAGAGGGACCACCGAGCATCAACCTGCCATAATCTAGAGGGATTATAAGATTAGCGGAGGTCTGGGTTTTTGAAGTAATGATCTCATCTGATGTCAAACTCTGCATGGTATTAAAATGATGTGGACGGCTGCCTTGGAATAAAAGCGACAAGCAGACTTTGCTCCATTAAGCACAGCAGAGCAAGGAAGTATTGAGATTGCGTGGTTATCATTGTTGCCTAAACATACTGAGAAAAAAAAAACTTTATTTTTGAATATGTAATGTTGGTGTATTTGTTGTCTTCTGGTACAAAGGAGGAAAGGCAGTTGTTTTAAGGTCATTATTGATGGCCTCTAATGACAAAGCACACACTATTTACCTGAGGGCCATATTTGTGAATATTATACGTACACATAGAAGCATTCACTTCACTCGCTACCCAGTTAAATAGATTGTTTTAACGCTCCCAATCTCCCTCCCCAATTATCTGGTTTCTAATAGTCCCTTCACTGTTGTAAATTCAGAAAACGTACATCCACAGGAATGAATAACTGTTGTGAATATTCATTAATTGAGTCATTAACTGGTTGATGTCATCGCTTGATGAGTAAAATGTATTACGCATCCTGACATGTTTGTGAAATGTGCAAGTGAAAGTCAAAACGACAAAATCTGTGTTAGCTTACATATTTGACATTCTGATATGGATTCTGATATCTATGTGAAAGCCACTGTCGTCAATGAACAATTGACACTGAGAAATATACAGGGTACATATTAGTTTGGTTGCAAGGTAGAATATAAGAGAACCTACTCTCTGGCTCACTTAACTAATACTAACCCTAATGTGGACACTTTGACCTGGAAAACCATATGAAAGGATGTTGGGCATCGATTCCACTGAATTCCTCTTAAATTTTAATATTCAAAAGCGAGACGTCGTAGATTTCACTGTGTTAAAGGGCCATTTTGTACATTTTTCATAATGTAAATATCTCAGAACTTTATCAGCCGCATTTGAAGTTGGCTCTTCTTATTTCTAGATTTAGTTGACAGTTGTTGGCATACTATTTCTGTCTGTTAACTGGTTGAATTAAGGATTTGCATGCTGTCATTGCAGAATTCTGTTTTATTAAAGTATGTCTCTGCTTCTTGTTGGAGGTTTGTCAGTAAACATGAGAATGATGGAAGGAAACACAATGAGGCTGGTATGTTATGATGTAAATTCTACAACACTTTGCTTTTAATGAAATACAAATCTTGTCATGGAGTACATATATAAAGCGGAGGGCAATGGGACAAGTGATTACACGTGCATTTGGGGCAGTGGATAGAATAAATACTGTAGCTCTACTGAAACATCCATGAAATGACCCATGTCTTTATTAATATTATTATTATTATTAAGTTAAATGAAAGTTAGTTTGATTCCATGATGTTTTCCCTGCTTATTCAAAGAGCATCACTCATAGCTAGGATGATGTAATAATTAGGTGTTGCTCAAGGACATGTGTGGACCTGACTGGCCCAGTGGTGGGTCCTGGCTGCAGGGTCTCTGGAGACAGACAGGCCTCGCTGATTGTTTCACACAGAACTCAGCAGCTTACCCCTGCCAGGCTGATTGCGTCGGACCATGCTGCTTCTCCCAGCACGCGGTACTGCCGCTCTGCAGGGTTTACAAGTCAGCCTGCATAAAATCTAAGACAGCACAGCAGCATATAGAATAAAAGGCCGACTATATCCAAATGCAATTCACACTTTGGCGTCCGGGATTTAATTTAAGTTTATGTTTGAACAACGACTGGACAAATTTAACCACATTAATATTCAGTTAGACAGTGAATAATGAATATGTTTTTTTGGCGCAGTGATGCTCACAGGTGGACAGAGGTGGAAACATAATCATGTCTTACTGAATGTAGATTTGACCTTATTTTTTATCTTGTAAAACTCAGACCGAAACTGAGGGTTAACCGCAGCATATATGATTGGGTCACTCAGAGAAGTGATGCAGGCAACAGAGACTGACAGGATCTCCACATCCTGAATAAGCTTCATCTGTAAAAAAAAAACAAAAAAGAAAAGATTTTAAATGATTTTACACTACAGATGTTAGGATACATACATTTGAATTTACACAAATTCACACAAATATTTCTGTATGTATAATCCATTCTGACTCTTCTGCGCGCCTGAAAATATAAACTAAATGTACAAGAAACTTAATTTACAACTTCCTATGTATTAATTCTGTGTCATTATATTTTTTAATCTAAAAGTAAGTTCACAGGTGAGACGCAGTTGAGAAGCTCTTCTCTCAACTATAAAACCACAGATGTTTACCAGCCGCAAGCAATGTATTTGCATTACATTGTTTCACTCACAAAATGCCAGAAAGCATTACATTCTGTCTTTTACCAACACTTGCCTGCGTATTGCTGTTTTTGTGAACACCAAATTTCACCAGGATAGTTGAGATCAATGGCAGCCAGAAAAAGAGGAAGGTTACGATTATGTAGCCAGCACGCTTAGCCATTTTGCCTTCCTTCTTTTTGTTCACTCTCTCTTTATTTGCTTTTGAGGGCATCATACAAACAGCACCTTCTGCCTCTACATTTTTTTTCAGAGCATCTGTTTCAGGAGCGTTGGCTGGAACGGGAGGAGATGTAGATGCTTGACCTACAACAGTTACAGGTGCTGTTTCTTGTCTGTTGCTATTCTCAGCTTGTGTTGGTTCGGTTATTAACACGGCAGTGGATTCAGGTTTTTGGAATTTAACATGGAGACTGGTTTCTTTCATGTCAGAGGGTACTTTGTCAACTTTCTCCTTGGACTGGCTTTGTGTGTCCAAATTGCCTGACACTGTCTGGGACTTTGTGTTTGAGATCTCACGGCTGCCAACAGGACTTCCATTTGATAGTTTTGCTTCAGCTCTTGTAAGACAGGGGTCAGGCTGCTCCATTTTAAAAGGTTTCATTTCGGTCTGCGCTGCTTCTAAGACATTTATGTCCACAGATTTTTTGGATTCTTCCTTATTCTCTGAACTGGAGGCATGCTGTGCATGATTTGTCGAGGTCAGTGCAGCAGCTGAGGACTCCTTCTTTGATGAATTTGGTTCATCGTGTGTCACCAGCTCCACCTGAGAAACATTTTTGTTTTGGGTCTGGTTTTGCTCAGACTTTCCATTTTCCATAACTGTGGTTTCACCTCTCCCCTGCTTACCTTCTGTTTTGAGTTTTTCAGAAAGTGCAAATATCCCTTTGTCGAATATTTTCCAATTGTGTGATCTCACAAGGAGAAATATGCGAGCATAGAATCCAATGATAACACCAAAGCAAGCTGCCCACAGGGGGAACAGCATGTAAAGTCCAAAGGTGTCGTATGAGGATGAGGTTTCTCTCTGTGACCCTTTGCATCTGACATGAACAGGTGAGTCCTTCACAAACATGCAACAGAAAACGGCCACCAGAATAGCTAAGGCCCATGTCAGAGGAATCAGCACCGTAATCCGTTTTCTTCGCTGAATAGTTTTGAAGGGTTGTGCAATGGCCTGGTATCTCTCTGCGCTTATGCAGGCCAGTGTCAGTAGCTGGATGCAGCAGCTGAAAGAGAAAGAAGCCACTTGTGTATCACAGATCAAATGGCCAAGGTGCCCCTTTTGATGCACGGCCGTGATAATGGCCAGGAGTATGGGACAGTCGATCACGCAGCGCAGGATGTCTATAACTGCAAGATTCACCACCAGGGCGTTGTTGGATGTTTGCAGTGATTTTTGGCGATAAACAGCCAGTATCACAAAAATATTTGCTGCAATCCCAACCACAGACGTCGTCAGCAAGATCAAACTGTTTGCCACCACAAAAGTGATGTCAATGTATTCCTCCCAAGTAGTGTCATTCCCTGGGTCCCATGCGTGGGAAGGCTCGGCCCTCATCTCCACGGTCAAAGAGTCACATTGTTTGGTTCTGTATCTTCACTCTCGATACGCTGATCAGACCTACATTAAGGCAAGTGGTTCTCTCCTCAATGAATCATGTTTATGGGTGTATCTGCAGCTTGGACAAGTTCCGCCAAAGTATCCGCCCTTTTCATTATCACTCCACGGCACCAGCTGGTCACCTGGGAGTGCTCACTGTTCACATTCATTAAGAACAGTGCTGGGTATTCACAGCAGAGACAGTGGTTGCTAATGGAAAAGCAGTTGCATCACCATTGTTTCTATCCTGATATCCACCTTTAAATAGCACGAAGTCAAAATACGACAGCGAGGATTGCATAGCACGGCGGTGCACAGACTGCGCATGTGTGTATAAATTAAAGAGCTATCCATTTCATTTTATACTGTAGCTTTGCTCACAAAGGTTAAAAGCTGCGTGTTAAGCATGCCAGATGGATGACTTCGGAGTTTTAAATTGGCTCAGGAAATAAAGGCAGCCATGCTGCTGGATTATAGCATGACATTGTGTAATCCTGTTTGGAGATAAAGTGTGAAATGCTCTTTGGTTCAGATGTGCGAGCTTATGGACTATGCCAAATCTGGGATTAGATCAACACAATACATTTTCCTCCTGACCCTCCAACACATTAGAGTGATCAAATGTCTCTCAAAATCATATTGATTAAACAACTGAAAGTTCTGGGAAAGAAACTTTATTGATGCAAAACAAATATCTGTATATACTTCAGGACACTATAAAGAGAGATAAGCAGCCTGCTGCAATAGAAACGATGGCGCAAAAGAGTAGCTGCAAATGGAAAAACGTCCTTTTTATCTGGAATTAGATTCGCATGTACAAATTGCATCAAGTGTGTTGAATCATTGTGGGAGGGAACAGGGCAAAACAGGTTTAACAAAGAATTGCACCAACTTTAAAAACAGTAAATCCCAACTGATCAAAATAAAAGCCAAGCATGTCTACAAAAAAAAAAAAAAAAAAAAAAGGGGAGGTGGGGTGACAAAGGATGTGCACTGTGTACAGGAGGCAGACCACACAGACTTAACACTGTTGACTGACATACAGAGTACAGCGGCTCATCGAAGACATGATACCAACAGCCTTGCTCTTGAGTTTGGGCGTAGATTGCGGCTGAGTTCTTTCTAACCACTGAAAGACTGTTTTGATGTTCACAGATGAGAGGGACCAGTTGATCATACCTATCAGTGAAGAAGCAAAAGAAAAAGAGAGGTAGAAA
Organism: Echeneis naucrates; assembly: GCF_900963305.1. Classification (NCBI taxonomy): domain Eukaryota; kingdom Metazoa; phylum Chordata; class Actinopteri; order Carangiformes; family Echeneidae; genus Echeneis; species Echeneis naucrates. Next base: position 16,254,475 of record NC_042526.1, on the reverse strand, counting down.
GTCAGACGGACTGTTTGCTGTTTTACAACTGACTGAAAGAAATATTTTTATCAGTTCTTGAAAAAAAAAAAAAACCCAATGGCATTATTGTAATAAGGCTTTTATGTTTATATTAACTTGATTTGTGATATAACGCTTAATAAAATAAAGAACAACAAAAAAAAAGAAAAAGAAAAGAAAAGAAAAGAGCATGCAACACACCAGAGCAACTAGATACCTGAATTTCTCCAAGGAGAGGAATCTATCTATCTTTATTTCTAAAAAGCCGTAGCCCTACTTGCTATAGCATTCACTCCGCAGTTAGAGTTTGTCTTTTCTGTTAATGGAAATTCAGTGAACCACGCTAATCTTGGTGCTGGTGACTCAGTGTGGGTTCAGGCGATGCCATGTGAGACGTAATGTCCTGGCTTTGAATGAGGCCCAGAGAATATTCCATTATGTCATCTTTCTCTGAGCTGTCTAATCCCCCTTTGCTCTGTCTGCTAAGATAAAAAAAAAAACAAACAAACAAACAAAAAACCTACAAATAATACTAACCATAGAGCAGACTAACCCCGGAAACTGAAAGTCTCTGCCCAACTGCCCAACTATCAAACCACTAACAGGTGTTATGCAAGGTGAACAAGTGCACAAGCAATACCCCCCTTTTTTGCTGATATGATTTTGTGGAGAGTGCAAAATGATTTTAATACATTATGTTGCCTTTGTGGTTTCCCTTCAACTGAAAAATTATTTTACTGATTAAATCCTGTACTCACACGGGTGCTTACATTCAAAATACACTGCAGTAATGCAATATTGTTTTGGGCAGGAGTGGAAATTTTATGTTGGCAACAGGCAGGTCATATTGCATAATTCACAATAAGTAAAATTATTTCAGCAAGCCGTCAGTGTTGACTGAATGATGGAGCTGGCTACCATTGACTTCGACTCTCTGTAAATATGTAATAATATCAAATCAAATCAAATCAGATTTATTTGTATAGCGCCAAATCATAACAAAGTTACATCAAGGCACTTTACATATAGAGCAGGTCGAGACCAAACTCTTTATAAATGTATTTAAAGAGACCCAATATTATAAAGGAAGTGGTGCTGTGCAGTCTAACTTACATAAAATCTGAGCACTTGTTCCCACAAAAAGACCTTGTAATATAAAAAGTCGGGACCATTCACTGTGTTCCAATCAATGTTAATTAATCTGTGTGACTTTCAAAGAGTACAAAGTGTCCTCAAACACTACAAAAACACGTCAATTATGTTTTATTTCTGAACAAAAAGCTCACGGGTCAGACACGTGCCTTTTGCACAGTCTTCCTTCTCAGTCTTTTCTGCTCTGCTCTGTTTAACTTCGTTCATTCATCTTCAACCACTTATCTGTTTCCGGGTCGCACAGGGTGCTGGAGCCAATCCCAGCTCACACTAGGAGAAGGCGGGGTCACCCTGGACAGGTCACCAGTCCCTCATAGGGCCAACACACAGAGACAGACAGAGACCAACAACCAGTCACACTCAGACCTACGGACAATTTAGAGTCCCAGTTAACCCAAACATGATGTCTTTGGACGGTGGGATTAAATGGACGCGGGCACAGTGAGAACATGCAAACTCCACACAGAACCAAACCCGCAACCTTCTTATTGTGGGCCAACAGCAGAAACCACTATGCCGCCATGCTGCCTCTGTTTAACTTTCCCAGTCTATTATATATTCCCAGTCTAAAATGTAAATGAAAATATTCATTTCAGTCAGTGTTGGCTGCTTTTTCAACATCTCTGTCTTTTTGGTCGGTTTGCCACATGCATACACAAACATCGATTTGAAAAAGGTAACATTTTATTGAGCTAAGAAAATCACAATTAAAAACTATTATGAAAACATCCCAGCAAAATGATGCCGTTGAATACAATGTCAAAGAAGAGTAGCCTCAAAAAGAGATTACACCATACAAAAGAAGCACTTAATGTACATGGACCAGATTGCATTACTCCATCTGCTAAGGTTTCCTTGTTTTTCTGTCCAGCTCCTGAATATCAGCAGTGAGTCTCTGCTGATTCTGTTCTCATCTGGCTACAGTGAAGACCTTAAAGACACAGGTCTGTAGATGTGCAGGGCTGTGTCCTCAGTGAGGACCAATAAAACTGACAACCATGGCAGCTTCTTAAAAAAGTCACAGAGGCAGCACCTTGCTGTGTGTGTTGACACTCCTGCTTAAGGAAGCCAGACGGCTTCTCCTGTTCAAGGTGCGCATGGTGATGCTGACACTGGTGGGCCTGTGGGGAATGTAGCGGCCACATGACAGCACCTCCAAAGCACAATCACGAAACTGTTGGACATAAAAACACATTAACTCCCTGACAAGACACACACAAGTGCTAATTTTGGACATAGGACATGGAATATCTTTTGCTTCTCGTCTATGTCCACAGAGATACACGCTCCAGCTGCTTACCTGTTTGTTGGTGAGGAAGTAGATGATGGGATTATAGATGGGGCTGGTCTTGGCAAAATACATGGGCATGGTAGCGACCAGCGGAGGGATGTAAAGCTCTGGATCCAAAACTACCACCACTGACAACACTGTGTAGGGCAGCCAGCAGACAAAAAAAGCTGTAATCATGGCCAGCACCATACTGACGGCATGATCATTCTCCTTTTGGCTGGAGCGCCCACCCTGGAGCTCCACACTCCTGTTCAACTGCAGGTGAAAAAAACATGACGCCTGTTAAAGGCTAATAACCCCTTCAAGTCTTTTGGTCGTGGATGGCGACCATCTATTTTTAATAATGTGATAAATTTGGTGAATCCATAATAAACCAACCTTGTTCATAGATTTGAGCACTTTGGAGTAGCAGTAGATGATGACGACCACGGGGAAAATGAAGCAGAGGATCGTGTAGAGGATGAGATAGCTGTAGTTGCTCCATGATCTCTCCTCCCAGGCCAGAGAGCAGGAGGTCTGGACTCCCTCGGGTCCATAGGAGCTCCACCCGAATAAAGGAGTCACAGCCCAAAACAAGCAGAAGACCCAGACAAATGAGAGCCCCATGATGCTTCTTCGCATGCTCAACTTTAAGCTATCTCTTGGATTGCACACCACATTGTAGCGCTCGTAAGCAAGTAGGGCCAGCGTACAGAGGGACACCAGGCCTGGGGAAGCAAAACAAATGAAAAAACAAAAACAAAACAGAATGCAGTTGTGCTGTTGCCATGCATAAAATCCTTACTTTTTTTTTTCCTCCACTCATAAGACCACAAAGTGTTTTTGAAAGCTTAAAAAGAAAAAGATTTTAAAAAATTTACTCTGGATTACAATTTGTTTTGTTTAACCCACCAAGATTGGATTTCACAATTACCAACTTTTAAGAAAGTAAGACAATATTTGATGCGGAGGGTCGAAAGAGAACAGCGATTTCTTCAGAAAAAAGCACCTAACAAAGGCCTGGAGCATGAATAATTTTGTAAAACTGGAGGATCCATTCAGAGACAAACTAAAGGAAAAACAATGGAGCATTTCACCTTTTAAAATGTAACGTTCTCTGACAGACCTCCAGGCATAGAAATAGAAAAAGCAACACATCACAGCTGCACTGACCGAAATAATTGACTGCAAATCCTTGAAACACGCAGGCCGTGTGGCCCAGAAAGAAGGAGCCTTGGTAATTAGTGATGGTGACGATCAGGGAGCCGCACAGGCCGACCATGATGTCAGACACAGCCAGGCTGAGGATGAACACGTTCATCGGGTGCAGCAGAGACGGGTTCCTCAGCATCACGGTTATCACCAGGCCGTTGTTGAAGACGGAGAGCACCGTGTTGATGAACATGAGGAAGGAGAGGATGCTGTAGCCCAGCCGGGGGAAGATGGTGGGCACCGCGGCCCCCAGCTCAGTGGGGATGGGCGGCGGGTGAGCGCTGCTGCTGTCCATGACGCCTGAATCAAGTCCGGGTGAGACCAGTCTGAAGCCAGAGAGCGAAGCCGCACACCCTGAGCCCGGCTCAGGACGCAGCGTCATCGATCTTATCATTTCTGATCTGGGCACCTGGCGTGATGGAGAGAGCCCCAAATGCAATATGAGAAATTGATCTGTAACGCGATTTGGAGGGATTAATCTCAACAAACCTGCTGCTCTAATACTGATTGGAAAGCTGTTTACAAGGGGGCGGCGTGGTGGTTAGTGGTGTTGTCCCACAACAAGAAGGTCGCAGGTTCGGTTGCCAGGTCTCCCTGTGTCTGTGCCCCCCCCCCCTCCAAAAACATCATATTTTGGTTAACTGGTGGTTGTTGGCCCTGTGATGAGGTGATGCTGTGTGCAGTATCTTCTAAAACGGGAAATACACGCTCTCTTTCGCTAACATCGTGAAACCAGAATATTTTTATTTCAATGTATGTATGTATTTCAATGTGTGATACAAAGTGAAATGCTTGCTGCCAAACTGCAAATATAAAGTTTACCATAAATAATAAGAAGCTTTTAAAAATGCAGTGTTTATACAGAGCAGTGGCATGAACACGATATTAAGGCAAAGGAGGTTCTAATGTAAATGTCATATCACCTTTCACCAATAGTCTTTTACAGCTTTCAAGATGCAGGGGATAAGAAAGGCAAAGTCAATCCTATAAGATGGTGTACAGTTCAGCAAAAAAATAAAAACAGGCTTACCACAATAGACATGAAGTGTGACTGGCCCCTATTGTTTAAACTGTGTAAACGCATTATTTTACTGTAATTTTGCACCAAAAATCTCTCTCTCTCACACGCACACACACACACACACACAAGCAAGCAAACTGAAACAATCGTTGCCTTCAAGTTTCCAACATGAAATCTTAAGTACATTTCTCATTCATTTCTAATTCAGCAGCTCATTCAGTGAGCAGTTCTGGGATTTGGCTTAATAAGCACCAAATCCATTGAATTTTATGACAGGAGAAACTCACCTACTATTTTAAAGCTTAATAAACATCAACATGATTGTTACCAACTACACATATTTTAAAATGCAGCATGCCATATCTCAAAACTTGATAAATAAAAAAAAAAAAGATAAGGAGTTAAATAAAAAATAGAGTTTGGCCGTTCCCAAAAATGCATTTCCCTCTATTTACTTGGACTCTGCTTTGTTCCCGTGGAGCTGCGAGGAGACGTTCAGACCAGCAAGAGTGTGCTCAGGCCAAAAGGGGGATTCATGCTGCAGGGGAGTGCGGCGAGGGAAAAAGGTGTGCTGGAGGTTGTAGTTGAGAAGGCAGCTGATGGAGGACATGTAGATGTCAGCAAAGCGTGACAGGCGGCGTGAGAAGTAAGTGGGGTTGTGGTATGTTCGGAAAAGGCTTCCAAACTGAGAGTTGAAGATGTCCTTTGTCTGTGGCCTGCCAGTGAAGCACATTTAGACCTTTAGCACATGGTGAGATCAACTCCACACAAACTCAGCCAATGATCAAAACCACGAATGACAGAGTAATTGTGCCAACTACCTCATGGCATCTCTTTCTCTGATCCACTCCTCAACAACAGCTTGAGATGCTGGGTCCCTGTGCACCTGTTTGGGAGAAACGCAGAAAGGTTCAGTACAAACAGTTGAGCTTAGAGTCCAAAAAACGATTAGAAAAAATATAGAATGTAGAACCCGGCACACACCAAGTCAACAAATGTTTTTGTTAAGGGTCATAACCTGCATCTGTTCGATGAGTCCAGTCAGTGCCTGTAACCAGGCCATCATGTGCACATACTGCTTCGTGTTTATAATCTTGATCTCTTTCCTCAGCTCAGGGATGATGGCACCTGTTCTCCAGCCATGTTTCAGTGTAAGATCCTGCAGAACAAAGAACCAGATGTCTCGCTTAAAGCACCAAACATTGATTTCTCAATGATTTAAGACTATCTATTACTTGTTTGGTTTAAGTTTTGAGTCATTTACTTCATGCAAGAAATAAGTGAGCAATAAACAAAGTGTGTGTAGTGTGTGTGTGTATATATTTCGATATATTTATCCTCTACTATGTGTCTGCTCTCTGTCCACTTCCCAAAATAACCTCATCCCACAGCTAGAGAGGCTGTGGTTAAAGTGAACCAGATGAGCCATGCTTCATCTCTCTGCATGAGCAAGATGGATATATATATATATATATATTTCAAAGAATCATGTCCAAGATGTGAACTCTATTTTCATTATCACCATTTAGTGCTGATCAGGCCGTTATAATTCACCGTGAAGCAATACGAAAAAAGGTGATACTCCCTACCACAGATGTGGTAGGTGTGATATATCAGGAGATGCTGACACTCATTAAATTGCCTTTCAGCCAACAGAGAGCAACAGTAACTGTGGTTTAATGCATTAAGAATGACATTCTAAGGGCACACTCTCCTGCAAGTTATTCCACTTCACTATCCAATATCCTGTCTCTGTACACTGTGTGCTCAGAATATAAATGCTCAAAATAGCTCAAAATAATGATAATACTAATGTTACTACTACTATATTTAATAATAACAGCAATAATAATAAAAATAATAGAAGACATTCTGAGCCCAGATATTTTAGGGCCATTACTATATGTCCGGCTTCATTCTATATCTTTCTATGCGCAACTTGTAAGAAAAATGTTCAGATAAAGATTATTTTGCATACAAATTAATAGCATACAATAACATCTTCAGTGTCAATAAATAAAGCAAGGCTCCCCGTCCCTTTTTGATATCACAGTCTTCTGCTGTTTAGCGTCATTCTAAACTCCTATTCGACACGTCTGGATATTGGCACCCCTGCAACCTGGAAATGGATAAGCGGTTGAAAATGAATGAATGAATGTCTGGATACTGCTTACTGCCAAGTCGCTGTAGATGTGATCACCAAAGTAGAGCACTTTGGATCCTCGCCAGCCAGTGAGTCTCAGGAACTCATAAAGGTTTCCCTACATTGAAAACACGCACACACACGCACGCACACACACACACACACACGAAAACCAGACATTTCAACAAGGTCTTTGCTGGGGTAATCTGTCTTCTGAAATATTTACGTGGCATAGCACAGTAGATTTCTGTCACCACACCTGTTTGTAGATCTGCCCTTTTTCCAACCTGTGAATCCTGTCCCACAGCAGCGTACCTTTGTCTGTCACTCGCCTGAAGGGTCTAGGAAAACACACCACCAATTCACACATAGATGAATACACATGCTCTCTTAACAAATACTGCATCAAGTCTACTTGTGACTGCAGTCTATGTGGTCTAGTGAGACCCCTAGTGGGAATGAAAAAGCATAACATCAACACAAAATGTGCTATGGACACAACAGCAGCAGACTTACCTTCTCCTGTCATTGAAGAAACTAGGTTTGTCAGCTTGAACAATAACAACATCAAACAGGTCCCTCCAGTCCTTCCCTACGATGTAGCTCATTCCTCGGTCCCTGAGGAAGGCAAAGACTCAAGCCGTTATTTTGTCAGCAACATCTTAAAACTCATCATGAGGGTACAATTACTTTTGAGCTGACTGCAAAACATAGTGACATTGATGCAACCACAAGAAATAGTAAGTCCATTTTTATGTCTTACTGTGTCTTACTGTGATGTTAAATAAAGCTCAATGAAATTGGTTTATTATTTTAAAGGTGAGCATTGTTTTTTGAATTTAACAACCTATCAGATTGAGTGTTTATAGTCTATTCGTTTTTTATAGTCTATCTTGATTTCAAAACACAACTACAGTGAATGAATTAGTATGAATGAACAAATATCTGTGAATGGAAAAGCCCTTTGATGTGTGTGCGAAATTACCCATCCATAAAGGTTTAGGGACATTACGCATTGGCACAAATTAAGTATTAACTTTCACCCTGTACACCATTATACTGCATTTTTAATTAACCATACTGGCAAACACTTGTACTGTGTTTGCTCACACTTACACAAAATCAAAAGGGCTATTGGTAATGAGGAACATCTTTTTTCCATGCTCTGACAGCTTCTTCAGCACAGCATGGCTTTGCTCACCATAGCAAATGTATTTCCCTGGGAAATGAGAGAACACACAAGAGGAAGAGGCGGTTGGTATTTATATAATTTCTGCAAACAAAACTTAGGCTTTTGGTTATCTTGTTTTTGTTTACTACAGCACGGCGGCATAGTGATTAGCACTGTTGCTCCACAATAAGAAGATTGCGGGTTTGGTTCCCGGGCCTGAGGCCTTTCTGTGTGGAGTTTACACGTTCTCGCCATGCCTATGTGGGTTTCCTCCGGGCAGTCCGTTTACCTCCCACCATCCAAAGACATCATGTTTGGGTTAATTGGTGACTCCAAATTGTCCATAGGTGTGAGTGTGAGTGGTTGTTTGTCTCTGTCTGTCTCTGTATGTTGGCCCTACGAGGGGCTGGTGACCTGTCCAGGGTGACCCCGCCCCTCGCCCAATGTGAGCTGGGAATGACTCCAGCACCCCCGTAACCCGGAAACAGATAAGCGGTTGAAGATGGATGAATGAATGAGTAAACATCACAGCCTCGTTATATCCAAATCAATTATTTATGCCTTGGCAACAACTGAGATGTGGCCATACAATTTATTTTACATTCACTCAAACTGAGCAATATAAATGAAAGAGCATTACCAATATCTGCCTCCACAGCTCGGTACATAATGCCTTTGACGTGAACATCTCTAATGGCTTCCTGTGAAAATGAAAAAGTAAACAGCCCTCAGTAAAGAAGTCTTGACTTCAGTGACACACTGTTAGCAGTCAACTCTTGTAGCAACACTTTGTTCTGTGTATAAATGGATGATTGGAAGCAGAAAGAAAGTGCATCTTTGAATACAAATTAAACAAGAAGAAAGCATGCTCTGGAGCTTTGTTACTTTGGTGAGACGAGAAGAAAATTTCCAACACATTTTCAACAGCGTAGCTTGTGCTAGCAAATTAGTCAACAAGTAAATCAAGCTGGATGTTCAAGGGCATACTTAAGGTTTAAGGGGAAAATAAAGTATAAAAAAAATGAAAGGGTTAACACTGAATAATATATCAGGTTTGGAAAGGAAAAAAAATTATTAAATAGAATGCCCTTGAAAAGATGAGAGAGGTAGCCGTGGAACAGAGCTCGTGTGAAGGCTTTTAATGACAGGAATCTGTCAAAAACACTCTAACGTCACACAGAAAAGACAGGACCAGTATGACAGCTGCCCTCAAAGGGAGAACACAGCACCGATTTCTCACCCCTCTCCCTCTGATGTATCAGAGCCACCAGTGAACAGACGCAGATGGCTCGAGGCAGGCCTTCTCGGCTAAATTTAGCTGGTGGTTTTCAGAGCTAAAATTAAGATGGCATTGAATGACTAAAGTGTCAAGCTGCACTGTAAAGATGTAAATACATTAATATTCATATAGACGTGTCTTGATATTGTATTTAAACGAACGGGTCCTGAGAGATTCATTAGGGAAAGGGGAGAGAAAGGGGAGAGAAATCATGAGTCCACTTATGATTATTTCATCAAACACTGATGAACAAAGGCAGAGTTCACCTTTACATCTTTGTAAAGATGAACCGGCTCGTAGTCGATATTGTGCCTCATGAAGAAGTCGTTGACGCATGACAGGAGGGTCATCTCAGGCAGGGAGAATATATCCATGAACTGTTTCATGGTGTGGCCGTGGGAACTCTTCATGACAGTGATAAACATAATTATAGTCTGTTGCTTTAAATCTGCGTACTAGTGTTAACACACACAGGTGTCAAGTGCCCCTCACCTTGCCGTAGAAGTCACTCATGATTTCTAGGGGTACGTGACAACCTTCATACATGGCGATTACTTCTTCATCTCTAACTGGATGAAGACCCCTGTCGGAAAAAATGTAATATTACAACTATATAATCCATTGTGCTTTATTCGTACCTGTCTACATTTGTTCCATGCTGTATTCATACAGTGCACCCAACATTTTACCCCTGTACTGGTATAATGCTTTGCACAGGTACCTGTATACAGTTCCCAACTGGATATAATGGAAAGCATCAATCTTCATCAGCAGGGCCTGTTCACACAAACTTTGTCTGTTCACAATGATCGCATATTTAAATATGTGCAAAATATATTTAAACCAAATGTGTCAGTGTTTCCCAAAGATCTCACCTTTTGAACATCATAATGAAGTCCTCTTACAGCAAAATCTGGAATATACTCATACTTTCGCAGATCCTCTGGATACTAATCAACAACAAACAGCAGCGGGTGATATGAGCTTGACATAAGACCAACCCTTATAATTACACATAGTCCTTCATCTGAGTCTATATCAAAAATGTGTTTTAAGTGACAGGTATAAAAAGAGACACTCACTCTGTGGTTTGTAATGAGGATGTCCCGAGCTATGTTGAAAATTAGTGTGTGGAGGTGGCTGGAGTAGAACGCCAGGGTATAGTCATAGTCAAAGCCGTAGATCTCTATGTCCCGCAGGCTCATTTCGTTGTTGGCAAAGATGGTGTTGGGGTCGACTGAGTTGGTGGGTATGAGTGGGATCAGATCTGAGAAGAGTCGGGACACTGGAGGTTATTCCTGTTTGCTTGTTTTGGTAATATTATATGATGCAATGACAAGAAAGTCGTATCTTAGGGCCAGTGGATCTATCTCATGACCACATCTCTGTTGAACTACTGCTTCTCATTACGCCTACCTTTTTAATGCAAAAAAAAAAAATCAAGAGGAGGCAGAAATGTGGGGGCTGTCTGCGAATGGAATCATTTGTCCTTAACAATCTGCCAGACCCAAGCAAATATTGGACATTTTAGTACATAAGAGTAGAATTTCATATCACTGGTTGCTCATTTCTATCATGAAATTAGAAGTTGGGTGTAAAATGCACGCACTATGTCAGCTGCTGCTCTGAGAAGTGGTTCTCAAGGTGGGGTTTGGGAAATCCCTGGAGTCCCTGAGATAGTTTCCTGGGGGACGATTAACACTCAAACATGTTCTGACATAAAGCAACTAAGCATTATCTTGTAACACACTTCTTGTCAGTTTAGGGCTGTGTGATCTGAAAAGGTTTAACAACTATTGTTTTCGGCATTTCCGAAGTATATTGTAATTCACTATGTTTAACATTCTGTTCACCTTAAGATCTGGACACAGCCGCGTTCTTTTTTTGACCTGGTGTGTAGAGTTTGGACAAAATAAGAGTAACTAAGCTGGAAAACGATGCATAACCTGTCCATCCCCAAAGTGCATACCTTCTGTCCTCCTCTTGCTCTCATTGTAAACAGCCCACAGCCTTCCTGCCGGGTCCTGGCCATCCGAGGAGCTGCTGCAGACGGATGCGGCGCACTTTTTGACTCCGGGCTGCTGTGACAGGAGTTGGCCGTCTCCATGCTGCGCTGCATCCGATTTCTGTTTCCACAGACAGGAGCTGAACGACCGGTGGTGTAAGCCGGGAGGGACCTGACAGAAAGCAGCCGCCTTCTGCAGACACTCCCTGTGTTTGAGCAGAGACGACAGCAGGAGTGACAGCGGCGTCATGGCTCCGTCTGTCAGCACGCGGCCCGGGTCTGGCAGCAGCGGAGTGTCGGTCGGTGGCGTGAAGCTCCGTACCAACCTGAACTGCTCCAGAGAGCCTGCCCCACGTCACATCCGGGTTTGGGCAACCGGCCAATCAGAGCCCGACAGGAGTTAAATCGCTTCCTGCTGTGACTCACCGCACATATAGGTATTAAATAGACCTAATCCAGAAAATAATCGTTGTTATGCTAACCCTAACCACATTAACCTACCTCTGCATGAAAGTGTTATTTCCCCTCTGGCGCTAATCATTGTTTGTGCTAATAATAGATGACAAAAAAATAAATAAATAAATAAAAATCGATCGCAGTCATTTACGTCATTTAAAAAAGAAAATGTTAAAATTAGCTTCTTTTTATATGCCATTTAACCCATTTTTAACTATTTTTATATTTTAACCTAAAATATTTGTTCAACTTCTACAGTTTATCTGTTTCTGGGTCACAGGGGTGCTGGAGCCAATCCCAGCTCACATTGGGCGAGGGCAGGACAGGTCAGAGACAAACAACCACTCACACTCAGACCTATGGGCAATTTAGAGTCACTCATTAACCTGCAGTAAACATGATGTCTTTGGACGGTGGGAGGAAACCTGGAGGAAATCCACACAAGCACAGAAAGGCCCCAGGCCAAGGAACCAAACCTGTGACCTTCTTGTTATGGGGCAACAGCGCTAAACACTATGGTTGGGGCTGTGCTGCCCCAATCTAACAACAATCAATGGCTAACTATATTTTGACAAAAGTATTGTTCTCGAAACAAATGTGCAATTGAATTTGTGTAGAGGTGACTTAAATGAAATTAACTTGGGGCCTTGGAGCCCTTCAGTAGTTTTAAAACCCTAAAACCGAAGGGACATAGTGTCATTCATGGAAGCCAAATCATATCAAATGTTCTAAAAATAAATATAAGTTATGGCCAATGATCACATTGCTCTGACACTGTGTCACATTTTTCTTGGTAAGTAAAAATTCATGTCATATGTACACCCCATCCGTTCACGCCCATCACTGTAACTATAACAGTAATCTGACACCTGTAGCCTGATATGCTCCCTTCAGACTGAGGCTGAGCAAACAGTACAATAATGTACATTTGTATGTTAATGTTACACAGCATTTATCCGTCTGCTAGTGAATCTATTATAAGATGTAAAGCGGTAAAAATAACTATTTCCAATCATCTGCACTTAATGCCAACCTGTGGAAACAGATGAACAGTGTCAATGTGCTCATTCAATGTGGCACGACTTCCTCAGAGGGATATGAATGCATTGACTCCTCACCTTTATAGGAAACGCAATACAAATAACCTAAACACCCTGTATATAGACCGTACAGAGAGAGATACAACGATTCAATTTGTGTAATCAAATATCATCCACATCGTCAATGGTCATAACGTTACATAAGTAAATCGAAGTATAAATAACATGTCAGCAGGGATTTTTCTTTCTTTCTTTCTTTCTTTCTTTTTTTTAACTAAGGGATAGATTTTCGGAAGTGATGTGCTGATCATTCATTCCTGGCCAATGGTGTCCAGCCACGATTTTCGGGTTTTGACTTATGTTGAGGACTCTGATTGGATAGCATTTGCGGTGGGCTCGGCTGTGATTGGTCGGAGCGTGTGCGTGGTGCGCCGCCATTGGAGGGTTGTCACGAGGGGCACAGAGTGGGCTCTTTCGGTGGGAGAGGCTGGTTGTCAGTCTCTGTTGTAAAGGCAGACCCTCAGCTCGCTGCTCCCCGGCTTTTGTCTGAGCACCCGAAGAACCGCATCCCCATTCATCTCAAAATGAGACGGGTTTGGCTGATAGGCCTTCTTTTCGCACTCTTAGCCTTTGGTGAGTAGCGGACTGCTTTGCTGCCTTGTCTTACCCCTCTTATTAATTTAGCCACCGTTGTAGCTAGCGTGGTTAGCCTGCTAGCTAACGTTAACTTGCTTTTTGCGCCGCTTCTCTGCTCACTCACGGCTGCAGCCGCCATGGATTTGCAGTTATCAAGTTTAATTTTGTTATTGTGTGAAGGATAGGCCATGTGGTTTGTTGAACCCCTTCACGTTTCTCAGAACGACGCCGACACGTTTCTCATTAGTGTCTCTCCAGAAGTTTCTAGCAGAAACACAACACATGTTAACCTGACAGACGTTGCCCAACATCTCTAAGAAAAACTTGCTGTTGCACTGAGCCAAAGCCACACAGTAGTCCACAGCAGGCTGTTTACCTGACGTTACACCTTACCTGTTGGATAGTTTTAGGCATGCCTCTGCTGAGCGTCGCTCATAGAGGCTATCTGTAAATGCTACATACCATTTATATGCAAAGACTATTTGCATTTAGCAAGATGCATACATAAAACCCAACAATCCTTCCCCTTTCAGCTGCTGTAAAGGCAGAAGATGAAGTTGATGTCGATGGGACAGTAGATGAGGACCTGGGTAAAAGCAGGGATGGCTCCAGAACAGATGACGAGGTGGTGCAAAGGTTGGTGTCACTTTTAAATATATATCCATGTCAATCCTGTCGAATGAACTGAGTTAACTGTAATGTCTCTAACCGAGAAGGTCAACTAGACCTCTAATTAACAGCACAAGGTCAGTGTAACCTAACTTGTACACACAAATACTTAAGCGCTACACTGGAATCGATAGTAGAGGGCAAACCTTCGCAGGGTTTACTCGCCTCCCTCTCTAAGACATAGGATTCTTGTGTGTCTCAACTTGACTAATGATCCCTGGAGGAGAGAACATACTGGCAGGTTCTTTGTTGACTGCTGTGATTTCTTGTTGTATATGCCCACGGATCTCACCTATGTGTTCATCTATCCTCAGAGAGGAGGAGGCTATTCAGTTGGATGGGCTGAATGCTGCTCAAATTAAGGAACTTAGAGAGAAGTCAGAAAAACATGCCTTTCAGGCTGAAGTCAACCGTATGATGAAGCTGATTATCAACTCCCTCTACAAGAACAAGGAGGTGAGCAGGAACAAACTATTTAATCTAGACCTACATCATACTACATACATACTAATCTAATGTTGGTGTTATTGCGAGATAAATTGCATGTGTGTTTTGCAGACTGTCAGCAAAGGTTATAGCTGCTCATATTTTATTTCATCTCTTGCAGATCTTCCTTAGGGAACTGATTTCTAATGCCTCAGATGCTCTGGATAAGATCCGCTTGTTATCTCTAACTAATGAAGATGCAATGGCCTCCAATGAAGAGCTCACCATCAAAATTAAAGTATGTACATGATGTACAGAGTTTACATTAAGTTTTTAGTGTAAATGTTAATGGTTCTTGCTCTCTCTGACATCACTGTATTGTTCCCAATCCCAGTCTGACAAGGAGAAGAACATGCTCCACATCACAGACACTGGTATTGGAATGACCAAAGAGGACTTGGTGAAGAATTTGGGCACCATCGCTAAGTCCGGCACCAGCGAGTTCCTCAACAAGATGACAGAAATGCAGTCAGAGGAACAGTCTACCTCAGAGCTGATTGGCCAGTTTGGTGTTGGTTTCTACTCTGCTTTCCTTGTTGCTGACAAAGTCATTGTGACGTCAAAGCACAACAACGACACTCAGCACATTTGGGAGTCTGACTCCAATCAGTTCTCTGTCATTGAAGATCCCCGTGGCGACACGCTGGGCAGAGGGACCACCATCACGTGGGTTCAATTTTTGTTTTGCAGTTGCTAAGAGTCATCTGCACAGCTTTTATTCAGTCTTTGTCTTGATGAACTGCTGCAAGTCGTATCACTATTTAGACCACTCTTTCAACTCAACCCTGAAGGCTGTTTTTGATACTTTAGTCTTGAATGTTACAACAGTATTGACTTTGACATTAAATCCTCCATGTCTTTTTCCAACCTCAGACTTGTCCTTAAAGAGGAGGCCTCAGACTATCTGGAGCTGGAGACCATAAAGAATCTTGTGAAGAAATACTCACAGTTTATCAATTTCCCCATCTATGTTTGGGCCAGCAAGGTGATGACTGAGGACACTATACTATACTCAAACATTAACTCAGTAAAATTCTGTTGTGAAACTGAGAAATATGGAAATGAACAAATGGCAGTTGTATAATTTCCTCCTCCCAACATACTAGACTGAAACTGTGGAGGAGCCAATTGAGGAAGATGGTGAGGCAACAGAAGAACCAGAGAAGGAGACAGCTGAAGATGAGGCTGAGGTAGAAGAAGAGGAGGATGACAAAGACAAGCCAAAGACAAAGAAGGTATGATTCATTTAGGCATGGGTGAAAGGTTTGGAAAAAACAATTACATGTCATGTATTTTGATATTGATTATGACATTATGTTTCAAATTATGATGTTTGTTGCAGGTTGAGAAGACTGTGTGGGACTGGGAACTGATGAATGATATCAAGCCCATCTGGCAGAGACTAGCTAAGGAGGTTGAGGAGGATGAGTACAAGGCTTTCTACAAGACATTCTCCAAGGTAAGTGCCTGAACATTACTTACTATTCTATCTAGATTGTGTTCTTTCCTCGGGGCCTAAACTTTAGTAATTCAAATGTTGTCTCCGACAGGATACTGACGACCCTCTGGCTCACATCCACTTCACAGCTGAGGGGGAGGTTACCTTCAAGTCCATCCTGTTTGTGCCAAATACAGCTCCTCGTGGTCTGTTTGATGAGTATGGCTCAAAAAAGAATGACTACATTAAGGTATATGACTTAAACAATACGAAGTCTTTCAACAGATTGTATGTGCTTATCAAATGCTATTCTTGTTCACTCTCCAAATAAACATCTTTCTGTCACAGCTCTTCGTAAGGAGAGTTTTCATCACAGACGACTTCAATGACATGATGCCCAAATACCTGAACTTTGTCAAGGGAGTGGTGAGTGCTCTGAGTGTAGTTTGGGTTAAGCTATAAGTCATTATGATCTCTTAAGCCTTGGCTTTAATTGAACCAGCATGATGATCTTATGGAAATGTATGTTGCTAGGTCGATTCTGATGATCTGCCCCTGAATGTGTCCAGAGAGACTCTGCAGCAACACAAACTGCTCAAGGTAAGGTTCATATATATCATTAACACACTACCTCATGTAGAATTTTGCATGTAAATATCTGCTGTTCAGCTTTCATAAGTTACCATGCAGCCTAAGATGTAATAAGTGTTCTCTGTTAAGCTAAATGCAAAAAAATATGGAATGGCAAATAAATCACTATCTTATCGTATCTTGTACTTGTTCAGGTTATCCGTAAGAAGCTGGTGCGTAAGACTTTGGACATGATCAAGAAGATTGCAGAGGAACAGTACAATGAAAAGTTCTGGAAGGAGTTTGGCACCAACATCAAGCTGGGTGTCATCGAGGATCACTCCAACAGGACCCGTCTGGCCAAGCTGTTGCGCTTTCAGACTTCTAACAGCGAAAAAGACCTGGCCAGCCTGGAGCAGTATGTCGAGCGTATGAAGGAGAAACAAGAAAAGATCTACTTCATGGCTGGTACCAGCAGGAAAGAGGTGAGGAGATGGTTATAATAATTTTGTAAAACGGTTTTGGAGAAGATGTGATCAAATGACGCTAAAGGAAAAAAAAATCACAGTACAGATGATCTTTAAATTTTATTTTACTGCAGGCTGAGTCTTCTCCCTTTGTTGAGAGGCTGCTGAAGAAGGGCTATGAGGTGATCTATCTGACAGAGCCTGTGGATGAGTACTGCATCCAGGCACTTCCTGAGTTTGATGGAAAACGTTTCCAGAACGTGGCAAAGGAGGGTGTGAAGTTTGACGAGAGTGATAAGGCCAAAGAGAATAGGGAGGCCCTGGAGAAAGAGTATGAACCTCTCACCACTTGGCTGAAGGACAAAGCCTTAAAGGACAAGGTGAAGAGACAGTTGTTATAAATTTGTGAACCATAGAAACAACCCAGCCACAGAAGTGATAATTATGTGCAGGCAGTTTGTTTTCTCCAGCAGCTCATTATTTCATATGCCATCTTTCCTGTAGATTGAGAAGGCCGTCCTCTCTCAGAGGCTAACCAACTCACCCTGTGCTCTGGTTGCCAGTCAATATGGCTGGTCAGGAAACATGGAGAGAATCATGAAGGCACAGGCATACCAGACAGGAAAAGACATTTCTACAAAGTGAGTGTTTGCTTTCAACAATATTTCTACTCATTGTTAGTTGTAAAATGATAATGTGGCTGCCCTGAGTATTTGTCGCCCTAATATAACAATTTCCCCCTCTTCCTTAGTTATTATGCCAGCCAGAAGAAAACACTAGAAATCAATCCTAAACATCCTCTCATCAAGCAGATGCTTGGCAGAGTCAATGTAAGTGTGATCGCTGTCACTTCACTATATTCATCCTGCTGTAGTGTTGCAAATTAGTTGTTTTTTTTTTTTTTTTTTAATAAATAAAAAAAAATGGCAAAAGTAAAAGGTGATAAATTATTCACACTGTTTGCTAGTCTTGTGACAAATTTTGAAAACCACTGTACATGATATGGACAAAAATGGGGACATGGTAGCTGTTTCGATAAGTATAATATTTAACCTTTTCAATGTGAATTAATTGGTTCCAGAGCATTATTTTGTAACATGAAATGTACTGAGAGAAAATATTTATTACATCATGGAAATGCTTTGGATGCAGGTGTACTGCAAAATGTAATCGGTCTTAAAGAACATCCTGCACTCAGCTCTTACACAGCACCACAATTCAGTAATCTTCCTGACATTACAATGTATCTAGGGACAGAAGTAACTTCTGACAAAGGAGTAAAATGTACTGTATAAATTAAAATTGCACCAATGAATGAACTGAACAGTTTGTTTCCTTTACATTATCCAGGATGATGCTGAGGACCAGACTGCATCAGATCTGGCCATGGTTCTGTTTGAGACGGCCACCCTGCGCTCCGGCTACCAGCTAGCTGACACAAAGGCTTATGGGGAAAGAATAGAGCGTATGCTCAGACTTAGCATGAATGTGCCCCTGGATGAACAGGTAACTGGAGGCAAACTGCCTCATACTGCTACTGTCAATTTACATACAGATGTTTTCAGTTTCAGTCCGCAGTTGTCAAGTCTCCTCTCACTCAGTAAATACACGATCTCTAACTTGTTTTTCTCCAGCATCCCTAGTACTGCCATTTTGCTTGGTTGGGTAATTCTGTGTGTCAGCTCATAATGCTAAATGATATGACTCTTCTACAGATTGAAGAGGAGCCAGAGGAGGAGCCTGAAGAGCCAGCAGAGGATGACTCTGAAGATAAAGATGAAATTGTAGATGAGGAAGAAGACGATGAAGCGGTGAGAATGCTCAAAGCTGAGGGATTTTGAAGTAGGGAATTCAGATGTTGGTGTTTATATTCCTGGCTGTCTTCCTAACTCTGATACTGTTCTCCCTACAGACAAAAACAGACAAAGATGAACTGTGAAGCACTGAATAAAAACCAAGAAACAGTACAGCTGGAAGCAGGATATGAATCTTGTTTCAGTGCCGCTGTGGTCAGTTATACTGAGTGGCGTCCCAGGGTGGGATTTTTTTAAGGCGAGCAATGTTTGTTTGGTTTTTTTTTTTTTTATTACATTCCTCATGACTGTAAATTTGTTAATATTTAACTGACTTGTCTATGGAAAGATGCGATCCTGTCTCTTGATCAAATAAATGTTTCCTGGAAAAAGGACATACAATGTTGTTTTTTTTTTTTTTTTTTTTTTTTTTTTGTTTGTTTTGTTTTTGTTTTTTTTGTTTTTTCAATCTATTTTGTAAAACACATTGGAAAATGTTAAAGTAATTGATGGCCAGTTGGCTTGTAACTGAATGGCACGCTATAAGCAAACATGCATAAGATCACCCACATTTTCTAGAAGGCAAATCACTCTAGATTTCAGAATGATTTAACATGCCCAAGCCAAACAGACCAAATACTGTTTAAAAAAAAAAAAAAAAAAAAAAAAAAACCTAAACGGGAAGGAAGTGAATTTTCACCTTGCCCTAACTCTGATCTTTCTGGGTTAGGGTTATTTCCTGCCTCTTAATGTACTTACTTGCATCAATCGTCCAATATGGTCATTTTCGGTGTTAAACATATACATTTTTGGATTCTTTAGTTTAACACATCACCACAGAGTCAGGACACAGCAATCTCCACCTCCTCAGTCCACTACACTACACTGCACCTTGCATTACCAAGACCACATTCAGTCTGGTTAATCTGATCTTGTTTTAGTTCCCATGACTGATTTTATTCTGGCTGCCCCAGCCCTCCAGCCAAACCACTGCTGAATGCGTATCTGTGCCTGCGATTAACTTTGACAGGAAGGTAAACCAGATCTAACAGTATGTAAATATATATTTTTATGCTACAGTGATGGTTGTTTGAATCGCAGTGTTTTCTGTTTTTCTATTTGTTTTACATTTTTAGAAACAATTTTACCTCTGTTTTCTAAACAGAGTCTCATTGATAAGTTTAGATGTAGTCAATGCTTTCATTGACTTAAGTTTGCAGTTGTGATACATTTTATATCATTCATAGTACATTAACAAAATTAATCCTGTATTTGATGGAGATTTATTGTCTCATAGTAATAAAAAAAGTTTGCATATAAAATGGAGCAAAATGATCGGCAGATATGTAAACTCTAAAGGTGCAAAGTAAGGACCCAGACCAGGGTTATAAGTAGAGCTGTGAGTCAGAGAGCTCTGAATTTTCTCTGTCCAATTGAGGTGAGTTATTATATCATGTTATGACTTGTGGCAGGAAAGATTTCCTGCATCTGTCCATACAACTGGAAGCTGTAAGTCTGAGGAGAAGGGCTCTGCTGTCTGTCCAGTGTGCGCTGAAGAGGGTACTCAGGGAAGAAGTGGTTTATCCAGGCAGAGTCCATCGTGTGTGTGTGTGTGTGTGTGTGAGTGAGAGGGTCTTAACATAATCTATAATTCAGTTTGTATGGTAGAAACAACTCAACACACAACTCATTAATATATTGATATGTTTTGTCAACAGAAAGAGATTATGGGTTTTTGTGTTTTTTTTTTTGAAAGTGGGGCACAAAAATGAAAAAGATGAGGTGAGTTTATAACCAATTTTTTTCACCAGATAATGTTCATGAATAAAATGGTAACTCCATGGTTGGAGTTTCCTATTGTGTGTTGTTTGGTAGCAAGTCTGAAATCTGATATGAACAAATTTGGATTGGCTTATCTTAGTATCCAGAGTGCAGCTGGAGTCACTGCTGTGGAAATTTAGCTGGGTCGTAAAGGTCACTGTGGTTTACACAGCAAGATACAGTGAGATGAAAAGAAACAAAAAGGATTATATATTATCTTATTCTCATGGTCCTTCCAGCACACTGTAAGGTGTGCATAAGGTGCATGCAACTGATCAGTTTAGATTAATAATCATACTGGACTGTGGTCAGATGTTAATGAATCAGAACTGTTGGATTTTATAAGACAAACGATTATAATCTAATAATGTATTGCATTATCACTACCATGCTGTGTCCAGTAGGCAGCACTGTCACCCACCTCTTCAAAAAATGTAAGATATCACTATAATAATAATAATAATGATAATAATAACTTACTATTATACCCATATTATTTCAATTTAACTTGAAGACATTATCATTATTAATTTATTATTATTATTATATAACATTTACAAGTTGAGCCACATTTATTGGTGAATGAATTCCTCCTCCTAGTCTGAGATCCCTGTTACTAAAAATGGCTGGTCCTTTGATGGACTACCTCCTCTTGTAAATACCAGGCCTTATTTCAAATGTCAAGTGAGGCTCATACATGCTTGTATATGCAATTAAGCACATGCGAGAGTGTGATTCATAACATCTTTGCATTTTACAGTGCAATAATCCCACAGGGACAAGCTCCTTCAGTCTGGTAAGGAGCAAAAAGCAGAAACAATCTCTAGGATCTACGGTTCAGAGAGCAGGGCGGATGTGAAATGTTTCTTCTCTATGAACAGTGGTCTAATATCTCCTAATACCAGTGGTCTGGGTTGTACTGCACACATCCAAGTAAAATGCCTTTGTTGCACAGTTTATAGAGGAAACCAGCTTTTTTTAATGGTCAAATTAAGACTAAGCAGTGGCGCATTGCAGGTCACTCCATGGTTGTGCCATATGTCCACCTGAGTGGTGGCTTCTTAATAAAAAGTGGCAGATATGGGCCACCGAGGGGGGAGGGGTCTCATAACGGAGCCACACAGGCACAAAGGACTGATAACCAGGGCAGATAATAGCTGTGCTTATTTAGTAGGATATTTTCTTCTTCCCTGCTGTTCACCTGTAGAACTTCTCCTCCATCTCTCTTTTCCCTCTGCTCAACTTCATCAGAGCCCAACTACACATCTCAACTAACCCTCCACCATGCAGCACGCACAGACGAGGGTTGTTGCACAGAAGTAGTTGCTATGCCATGTGTCCCACTTGAAATGCTAACTTCAGCCTTTTCCCAAGGCTTCTGTCCCCCACCAAGTCCAGCTCTGGACACTGTGGTGCATCAGCTGCCATATTTTTAACTCTTATTTGTTGACGTTTAAGTGTGGCTTGCCTAGAGCGCTCCTGTGATTCTGAACGTTATTTACAGTTTGGTTGGGGAACATATTTCTCATGATTGCTCTTTAATCTTTCCTCCTCCAGCTCTTTGCATTCTAAAACATTTTATATAAGCTGTTGTTGATGTGAAGGTGAAGGCTAGTTTTAAGGGTAACCTCAGAACTGAAAGCTAAAGGTCACTGATCAATATGCATAAAACCCAAATGAGTGCATTGCTTTACACCTTCAATCTGATAGTCTCACAGTGGATGACTATATGTGGGGGCTTTGACATTTTTGTTAGAATATTTCTGTAGTAGTTTGTTTTTGTTCAGAAGTGTTTTCTCCTGTAATAAAACTTTCTGGCAGCACATATCATCTGTCTGGGAGGCACAATCCTCTGAAAGGTCCCGTGGCACTGTATCATATTTTTTGTAATTTATTGTTTTTCTCTCTCTGGTATATGGAATGGTGTCCAAACTCCCTGTGCTGTCAAAAGGATAGAGCCTCTATGATGAGCCTTTATAGATGTAATTCATTTTAATTGGAGTGGCGGTGTGAATGAAAAGCTGCGCGTTGCAGATGATTTTATCTGTTTGATCTCATTGTGAATAAATCATATAGGTACGGATTAGCAATATTGATGTATCAACACCCAACATCACATTGACTTAATTAGATTATTTTTTAAATTATTATTATTATTTGTGTCCATTTTGTGTTATCTTAGCTTTGAAGGGTGTTGAGACATTATCTGTCAGTGGATTAAATCAGAACATGGCCTCAGACTGCTGGACGACAGACACGACATGGACACCTTCTCTGATCTTCCTCGGGGTTTCTCTCTCTCTCTCTCTCTCTCATCAAGTGTATTTTGCGACTGACTGCAGTTCCTCCTGCTGCTGCTGCTGCTGCTGCTGATGCTCATACGCAATGCCTGGATAGGTGGTTGCCATGGAAACCCGGGTCACATGCGTGGGCTTCCTGTAGCCAGAAGCAGCAGAAGATGCTCGGACCAAAAATCCAGAGCCATTTTCATTGAAGGAGAAGACAGGATCGGCTGCAGATGGCTCACTGACGACACCCGTCTGCTAATTCCAGCTCTTTTTTCCCTCCACCCTGTCCGTGTTTGAGTGTGCTTTTGCTTTTAATTCGCAGCAAACCGGTTTAGTCCACATTCATAGACTGATAACAGGAATGAGTATAGAAATTCCTGAAGGACTGACGGAGCTGTTACAGAGCTTTACCGTGGAAGTTTTGAGGAATCAGCCCAGGGATTTGCTCGAGTTTGCATTACAGTACTTCACCCAGCTGAAGGACAGTGAGACCAAAGAGGCCTCATTTGGCAATGACCAAAATTCGGCCCCGAGACCCGGAAAAGCGGTCAGTTTCATTGACGAAGCCATGCAGATCGACTCGGAAAACGGAGAGGAGGACGACGATGACGAGGAATTCATAGGTAGGCTGACAGATTTACGGTGTGTCAGACAGATGGCCTTCGTTCCCTCTGAACACTGAGCACCCATGCTATCCATGTGTGAGCTGCTGGTGATGCTCCGGAGCTCGCCGCCCTGCATCCACCGCAGCTCTGCTGCTCTGTTCCTGGCCATATATGGCCAAGGAGGCTTAATGGCGCTCAATGAACATGTCCTGCTCTTCATCCATACATCATCCTCATCATCATCATCATTATCATCATCATCAACAACATTCAAGTAGCAGCTGCAAAATCAGCGGACTCTGGGTTCAGTTTGTTTTTAAGGGAGACCCACAACACTGGGTGCTGTGTGTATTTCCAGGCCTGATGATGCTTCCCTGACAAAAGCACACAAAGACAGAAAAAAAAAACAAAACAAAAAAAAAAACAGCTCTGGTCTGAAACAAGTGGCAGAAATGGTGTCTGACTGATGTGTGCTTCCTTAAACTGTGCGCTCATATTTAACACA
The DNA here is from genome assembly GCF_900963305.1 of Echeneis naucrates. Taxonomy (NCBI): domain Eukaryota; kingdom Metazoa; phylum Chordata; class Actinopteri; order Carangiformes; family Echeneidae; genus Echeneis; species Echeneis naucrates. Next base: position 16,230,448 of record NC_042526.1, on the reverse strand, counting down.
ATCGCCAGTGTTAAGACTGCCATAAGCTGCAGCAAGTAGCATAGCAACCCAGAGCTCTGACACAGCATCCCAATGAGTGGAGGGTGTTCAAGGCTGGATGCAATGGTTACATAACGACTCGATATTCAATCATTAAACTAGCTATTGGAGCATTTTTGGTTCATAATCGTGCACTGTGACAGTCCAGTTTCCTGTCTTAATGATATTTCCATGAGCCTCCCCGGAAAGCCCTGGCTGGAAGCCCATTGATGGCTGGCGCTGCCTAATGTATATTTCATACTGAACTATTGTGTTGGGGTTTGGCTTTTATTTATTTATTTATTTATTTATTTATACTATTTTTTTACATTTACATTCTTTTTCTCATTTAAATTTGATTCAAGGAGGCAAAAGCACTTCAAAGCAGCTGTCCTTATTCAGGTTTTACCCAAATGAATATGGAGCCTTAATGAGCACAGAGCTGGGTATAGTCTGCCACACATGTGCCCCCACACATGCGGAAAACTAGAGCATTAACTTCATCCTCTCCAGTAATAACTGAATCATCGTAATGTGGATTTACTTCACGATAAAAATCTAAGCATGCTGACATCTTCTTTTTGCTTTTTTGCAGCCCCGGTAATTAACAGATTCATCAGAAGAGCATCAGGTGAGATGTCATTTCCTGCCAGTTTAAGCTGGCTGTTAAAAGCCTACGCTGTCGAGGAGAAAACTTTGGACAGTGTCAGTGCTGGAAATATATAAAACTTTTTTGACATGTGAGCAAACGGGCTGTGTCAGATTTACTCCAGTACAAGCAATATTGAAGCGTTCTTCCGCCTGTCTTTTCTCACTGTCTTCGGTTTTTTTGTAATATCTGAGATTTATTGGAGTTCGTTAAAATCACTTTATCTCTTGCCTGGTTAATAGTGTCATTGTGTCATTGAATGATGTGGGTGGGGAGATCCAGACAAATACAACCACTATTAATAGAACTGCTTGTGGTAACTTTAACAAAAATAACTTTGCTGTATTAGGACTGGTGGTTTGATGTTGAATGGAAAATATGAGCAAGTGAAAACACGTAGTACTACTTTCTTGCCTTTTCTCACTTCAGGATGGGAACCCAATATCCTCTGCATATGACACAGCATAGGCTAAAACTTAATGCCAACTTAAAATTAAGCTCAGGTCAGTACAGCCTAGTTGCACTGTGTATGTGTATGCACTGTTGATATTGGAGTCTAAATATTTTACCAATAAGCTTTCAGGGGTTTTTAAGAATCAGGTTTTTTTGTTTTGGCACCATCAACATAAATGATCCCATGGGTGAATTGAACATAAAGTTCTATTCCGACAAATAACACTTTCTTTTTCTCTATTTATTTATCTTGGCTTTAAAACAGGAAGGAACATTGCCACCACCATCACTACACCCACCCACCCAATCCCCACACTTGTGAAGAGAAAAGTTGTGTTTATTGAAAGCTTCTTTGCATGAAATGACGCTGAATTATCCCAAGGATTTGGGTTTTGTTGTTAGACTGGCATGAGCGCTGCACTGCTGTGCCATGTGAATATGAAACCAGTTTCTGTTTTTTTTTTTTTTTTTTTTTTGAGATTATGTTATTTGGCAATTTTGCCTTTATTTTATATTGATTGTCAAAATACAGACAGGAAACGTGGGTGTGTGGGAGAGAGAGGTCATGAGTTGATTCCGTTTTCCCAAGTGCATAAACATTATTTAAAAAGTAATAATAATCATAAACAGGGATCAAACTTGCAATATGACCATGTCTGTAGTGACTGAAGAGCTTTCATTTGTTGAACTATGTCATGCAGTGTGTGCTGAGGCATTCAATCCTGATGAAGATGAGGAGGATAAGGAGCCAAGGGTAAGCTGTGCCAAAATTATCTAGTTTGTATGTTCCACATTTAATCTGACTGTAGCTGAATATCAATGATGCTCAACAATATGATATATTCTACATTAAGCTGCCTTCAGGCCTTTCAGGTGTGTGTGCTTTTTTTTTTTTTTTTTTGTAGGTCACCCACCCAAAGACTGATGAACAGCGACAGAGACTACAGGAATCATGTAGGGACATTCTTCTGTTCAAGAATTTGGATCCGGTGAGTTTCCGTGAGACTTCTGTACCCCTCTGGTTTGTGCTTTGCCATCTCTTAAATTTTTACAAAGGAAAACATGGCCTGTGGCCAGCAGCTTTTTGCCTCAGCTCAGTGCACCATGCATGACGTTTAAAGAGTGTGTGTTAGTGGGAGATACTACACGCTAAGCTGTTTTTGGAGGATTGTTTCAACATGTAGAGATGAAATGACTTTCACATTCTTTTGTTGATAATACTACAGGAAGAGATGTCTCAGGTGCTGGATGCTATGTTTGAGAAGTTCTGCACAGAAGGAGAGCATATCATTGATCAAGACGATGATGGGGATAATTTTTATGTTATTGAAAGGTAAATGTTTTTATCCTGAATCAAATCACAGATTGTTGAACAAGCGAATAGTTTCAAAATGAGTATTTTCATAAAATATTGAGAAATTTAATTGTGTGATTTCAGGTGACATAAATGTCACTGCGACGCATGCATCCTTTTTATGATTTCCAAATTTCTGTTTTCATACAGTGGGACATTTAACATTTTTGTGAAGGTGGATGGCACAGAGAAGCTAGTAGGCTGCTATGACAACAGAGGCAGCTTTGGAGAGCTAGCATTGATGTACAACACTCCCAGGGCAGCCACAATCATCGCCATCTCAACTGGAGCCCTTTGGTGCCTAGTGAGTTCACCATTACATCTTCATGCAAGAGCACAGTTGGCCCTGTTCTCAGATTTTTGTAACGACACTGCGCAGTCTGTTGTCTGTGGCAGTGTTGGTATCTGGTATCATAAACGAGAGCACATCGTCTCACTGACACAACAAACTGAATAAAACCCACTGAATCCAACCACAAACAGGCCCCTGGATTCATCAGTTTGTTAAAATGCAAGAGGGAAACTGAATATGAAAAAGAAAAATAACTTTAATCTTTAAAAAACATTTTTTGCATATCAGCTCAGATAAACAAAACTAAACCTGTCTGCCAGCAGCTCTGCTGGTTAGACTGCCAGCCCTTTCGTTAAGCATTATTATGATATTTGAGTTTCAGTTAACGGTATTTTGCATAAACAACATGCAGCTAGGTGCGAATGAATGAACATGCAGCTATTTAATGAAATGTGGCCTGAACCACTCTCTTAAATAATGAGCTGCTACTTGATGTCTTTCTGAGAAGCAGCTTGGTTATTAATGACTCAGTGAGGGTCATGTCCTTAAACTGTGGGTAATAGCTTTGTTATGTCATTGCTGTGCAGGCTGGGCAGGTTGTATCCCCTGTTGACCTGGACACTTGTTTTATGTGTTTGAGTCTGTGAACAAGCAGCCAGCTCTTTTCATCTAAAGCAATTCCCTCAGGTCAGGGAGGGAAAGCACTGCTGAGGGCTGTCTGTGCAAACAGAAAACTATTGTAGAGGTGACAATTATAGTCTGTGTATACCTGGGATCTAAGTGCACAGTGAATGACTTGTAGCCTCATAGTTTGTTAAGCCTACAGTACTCTTAAGTTCTAGGGGAAAGGACTGACTCCTGGCCACTAAATCCCATGTTCACATCCTTGTTGGCTTGTTTGGGTGGTAATTATTTGCCGGCTAGAGGGCGCCCTAGAGACTGGAAAATCATTCACCATGCAGTTGGCCATTATTGGCGTCCAAACTGCATATAATTCTGCTCAAATTTTCGACATTTCAACGTTTCGATCTGATAAGCTTTATCACTTAAAGAAGCAGGATGACCTGTGGTCGGAAAATAATGAGTGGTGTTAGGTTTTGCAGGAGATGCCCTGCTTACTTCAAATATGGTTTACAGTGACCCCTACTGCAAAATGCTGCTTCACATCATTTACTGTTTGATGAGAGGAAGAGTCTGGAACTGTGGGGGAAATGTAAATGAGCATCACCATCTATCTATCACATTCATCCTAAAGAAAGAAAGAAGAAAAACAAGGAGAACATTAAACATTGTTCCCCAAGGGCACTTCAGCCATGGCTGTTGAGGAAGGGGAACACCCTGTTCATTCTGCTCCCCCATCTTTCTTCCTGCCAGTCGAGAGTCTCTGCAGGAAGAAAGATGGGTGGAGGGAGTAAATGACACGTATGCACATAGTTACGAATCATTCATTCAAGAACCAAAGAGTATAACTTCAGTGAATGGCTTTTTCTTTCTTTCTATTATGACTTGAAACACAATCCTGAATAAATTCAATTTTCCTTTAATCTCTGTTTCAGGATCGTCTGACATTCAGGAGGATCATAGTTAAGAACAATGCCAAGAAGAGGAAGCTGTATGAGGCCTTCATTGAAACATTACCACTACTTACATCATTGGAGGTTTGACAATTAGCTTTGTCCCCCTTCATTAAGAAAGTGCACTGTGTATTCACATTAAAACCAGTGTCAACCAAATCTCTTTTGTTTATCTGCAGCTTTCAGAGAGAATGAAAGTTGTGGACGTGCTCTCTACCAAGGTGTACAACGATTCACAGCAGATTATTGCTCAGGTGATGAGTCTCTTTGAATGTTCTCTTGTCATGTTTTCACTTTCTGTTTTCTGGAGACAGGCTCACCTATTTTTTAGTCTTTCTGTACTAATGTATAAATACCCTATGTTACAGGGGGATTTAGCGGATAGCTTCTACATTGTTGAGTCCGGCCAAGTTAGAATCACCATGAAAAGAAGCAGGGTATGGTTGACATGTTCACCTTTAATTTCTAACCATTAAAAACCCTGTCAGTTGGTTGTCTAAAATTAGAATTCAGTGCTGACGCCTGATATGTTAAGGTTTGAATTTTGTCTTGCCAGACGAAAAAAGACCAGGAGGAAGAGGAGGTGGATATCACCACGTGCTCCAGGGGCCAGTATTTTGGAGAGTTGGCGCTCGTCACAAACAAACCCAGAGCTGCTTCGGCATACGCTGTGGGGAGCGTCAAATGCTTGGGTACATTTTGTGAAATGTTATTATCATTCAGTCTAGCATATAGATCCTGCCAGTTGGAAATGCCAGTTGTTATCTTAGACAACCCTCCGTCACTCTTTTTGCTTTTGTTTTTTTATGTTTTTCAGTCATGGATGTTAAAGCCTTTGAGAGATTGCTGGGCCCGTGCATGGACATCATGAAGAGAAACATTGCGAACTATGAGGAGCAGCTGGTCACCCTGTTTGGAAGTAGCCCTGATATTGAGCAGCAAAGTGCATGAGGCGGCTTCAATGGACCATGAATAGGTGGATGGAAAGTAAAAGGCTTGTAGGGGTGCCCCCTACTCCGTTACCAATTAAATGGCTTTTCTTACAAGATGTGTGAATAACCACTACAATATTTGTGTATCAGATAAATAAAACAGACAACAGATTCCCATATGAGACACTATTCATTTTAGATAGGTTTGCCACAGAGTGTTATGACAAATGTAATCCAAAGCAGAGTCGCTTAAAGTTTGGTTGCATTAGATTTATCACGACTCTCACATTAAAAACACAAGTGTACATTTTCCTTTCCAGTGTCAGATGCACTATTTGTTTATATACTGAACACTTTTGTTAACTCTCACCTTATTTCCACAGTGTGATGGTTACACCTGCAGTTTAATATTCTTTGTAAATTTCTAAACATTATTTGTTAAAACCAGATGCCAAAGCTAATTTCGTACCAGGCTATTCTGAGATCAATGTCACATTCTCTTGTCATTTTTGGCAAGCGCATTAACACAAACACCATGAGGTGCACTGGTACAAGATTGCCCTGACATGAGAAAGGCTAAAAAAAATTGTAAAAGAGGATGATTGGATTCTGCGTAAAGATAACATAAATCAAATTATGATCACAGCAGAATGTAGACTTGGCAGTACTTTAACATTTATACAAAATGCATTTTGGTTTATCATAAGATTTAATCCTTCGAATATGTGTTCATTAACTGTATATCATTGTTGGTAAGTGTTTGTGGCTATTAGCCTAATATTATGCTTTTGCAAAAAAATTAAATTACAGAATAAAAATAATTTTGTAAGAATATACCACACATACAACATTGCTGTACAATTTGAAAATGAGTATTTACCGTTATTATATAGGCCCACCTTTAATTTAATAAGTTGACCCCATAGACTATAGTCATTATAGGCAGTGTCTTGACACAATTGATTTTCTGGTGTTTTAATGTCAAATTTAAGTCAAATGGAGTTTTTCAGTGAAACATATGATCATAACATCCATTATTGCTGTCTACCTCTGCCAATAACCTATCCTGTTTGGAAATACACATGCTGAGGTTCCCTCTCAACAGGAATCAAAAGTAGGCTAACCCAACCCTCTCTCACGCTCTCTCTCTTTTTAAAATGAATTAAGTATTTAAAATGATTGGAGTATTCCGTAGTTTGTCTGTGGTTTGCTGCAGCTTCGACTTTTTAAAAGCTGGTTTAAAATTTAAACAGTCCGAATTATTCCTCCCCCTTTGTGCAGGTGGTACTGTTCATTTCTGAGGGCAAACTCATAGTACTGGCTGAAAGTACTGTATGTTTCACTTTTCATGTCAATAAAAAGAACATTTTTTCTAGTTTTCGTGTCACATAAACCTTTGTTACAATCGACAAATAGTTCAACATCAAAGCCTTTAAGTCAGCATTCACTAATTCATACCAAAGGCCAGATCACTAAATCTCGAAGTAGAAAGCTGAAGCCATTTCATACATAGTGAAATTTTTCATCTAGAGTACAATGTATGCGAGTAGTTTTTGTTGCTGTTGCAACATTGCAGATAAAACATAACCATGCATTGTTCCTGTTGTTGCCAATCAGCTGTTACTGGATAGTAACAGGCATGTACTTTCATCCAATGATACGATGATCAACAAACTTGGCCCCGCCTTTGAAAATTTTCTTAACAATTTTAGCCAATAGAAAACCGACGATTGCCTGACTGGCGTTCCTCTCAACCAATAGGAGGCTTCCTCTGAAGCCATTCATTCCCACCCCTCGAGTGAATACCAGAGAGTTTCTTGATGGCGACAGATCTGGTAAGTGGGAAGTTGTTTGCCTTTTTTCGGAAAAATGAACGCTTCAAAATCATCGTGAGTTGGAGCTAACTGTGATCCGTGTCTTCGCTGCTCCAACCCGGGGCTTTAACGGGGTTGTCACACGCGTATTTGATGTCGAATCGCAGGTTGTGGTCGACAGCGGTTTTTTTTTTTTTTCGCTGTGACGCTTGTTGTTTTGGAGATAAGAAACCCATTCGTCAACAGTTTTGTACATCCAAACAAGACGCTCACTCGATGAAAGCAGCCCGTATTCGCGTGTAAATGTCGTCTAAAGGCGTGTGGAGGGTTTGGTGTCATTCATTTTGAACGGGGCAGAGAGGTTGCGTCATGCCCCAACTTGTTGACATTCTTTTGTTTACAGTGTTGGAGCGACAGGCTGTCGGTTTGAGCTGAGGACACCGCTGCTCCCCCCGTGAGGCCGGGGAGGGGGGGGGGGCAGCGGGCCTGGGGTCCACACGCTCCTCCGGGCGCCATAATACCCAAGAAATGTCTTATTAACGACATGTTTCCGGGACATCCGCCTTTACTGAGTCTAACGACGGGCTGTCCGACCGTGCAGCGGCCGTTGGTCGGTTGTCAGGATTTTAGCGGCCGTTAGTCGGTTGTCAGGACGATAACGAAAGTTAGCCGTCTCGTATTTAAACAGACGGTTTTTAGCCCCACTTCCTTTCCTCTTTTTAACGTTTGTACTTTGCGTGTCTTCGGGTGGCACACAGTTTTCAATAAAACACAATAAAATACTTTTCCCTGCCGTTGACCTTTCTGCTGCGTTTCTCTTCGACTTCGTGTTTTCAAACGTCGACTCGCCACTTTAAAGGTGAATTTCTCATATTTATCACTTTGGCTACGCAGTTGTGAATGAATGAGCTCTGATGCGCATGCGCCAAAGCCTTTTAAGTTTATAAACAAGGCCTCCACGCAGCTGGTCACATGACCAGTCACAGAGGTTTACTGTGTCGATCCGGAGACAAAGGATCCCCAAAGGCTGCATACCTTATCCATTATATTCAGGCGTTTCATGCATTCCATTAGGTTTTTTTGTAAAGACAAAACATAATTTCACACGATGATGTTCGAAATCCTTTACAGTTTATGTCTGTCTCGTTGATGCTTTTAATTCCATGGATCTTTTCATTACACCTAAATGAAACCATAATATTCATGTGCTCTGCAGACTGTGGTGTACAATTTCAGTGGTTCTGTTTAATTAATTGTGGGTGGGTATTGTGTAGTTTCATTGAACCAGCTGTGCAGCAGTCTAATTCTGTCCTTTGGTTTTACCTAAAACTAGCTGACGTGGCAGAAAACGATGATGGAAGTTGAGTGACCTGGCCGGTAGTCAGTTTTTTAAAGAACAAACAAACAATATAGAGGAACGGCATAGTTTTGTGGAAATGGATGAGTCCTTTGATCCACTCAAGTGTAATGAAGACCTGCCCTCCTCACCTGGGTGCCACATGGATTATGGTAAAAAGCTACCCTAGCAAAAAATACCCATTTTCATTGAAGCAGCCTGAGCTTTAATTTGTGTGCACTATATTACTGCTGACTTCTCTTTAGATGACATGCCAGAGCTGCAGGAGGTGGAGGAGGACCAGAGGTCCCCAGGGTTATTTCAGGTTGGAGCAGGAGTGTCCCACCAGGAACTCAGCTGCTCCCCCAGCACCAACTGGCTTGCTGAGCTGGCCAACATTGCCACCAGTCCTCAAAGCCCCTTGCTGAAAGACGCCCCACATAAGAGGTATGTGAATAAATAGCAGTATAAAAATCTGCCAAATGCAATGAAACGTACACTTGGCATAAGCACAAAGAGAAGTTGACCATGTGCGTGATTATATAAGTACACACAAGTGTACCTGGGGTGGTTTGTTAAAGCAGGATTAGCCAATTTCTTCAAAAGCTACAATACATTTTTGTTAAGGAAACTTTTTACAGTATTAATTTCCTGTGTTGAAAATATACAGTAACACCAACGTGTTTATTTCAGGTTCTCTGTTTCTCATGTAATGTAAAAATGATCTGACTAAGCTATTACCATTGCAATAGTGTTTTCTTGGTGTCTCGTGAGTCCATGTGCCAAAAGCATTTGTATGTGCACAACACACTTACTAACTAGTTCACCAACTGTATTTTAATTTTATTTTTTCCAGATCATCTCCAGTTCACATCTTTGGCAACAGTAACAGTTTACATTCCTATGCCCGACCCCCATTAGCCAGCAGCGCACCCAACCCGTCCAGAGGCCACCTTAGGGAGCGCAGGCGTGTCAGGGTAAGCTTTCACTTATAGCATCTGAAAACCTAAAAAACATCAAGTTCTTCAGAATTAAATATTATTTACAAGTAGAGTCTGTATGACATGCAAACTGAAATGCTTTATTTAATTGATGTCAATGAAAGAAGTTTTTTATTATATGCTACAGGCCAGCAGTGAATCAGAGTCTGGAGTTTTCTCAATGTCCTCATCCTTCTCTGATGATGAAGACATGGCTTGGTCTCATTCCTGGCCCTCCACAGCCTGGCATTGCTTCCTCAAAGGTACACGATTACACATTCATATATGCAGCATATGCAAATGGATACTTTCAAACATCAACATCTTCATACATTGAAGTGTATTGTTTGCTTTTTTTTTTTTTTTTTTTCACATTTTTTGGCAGTAAAAATATTTTCTTGACAAGTATGACTCTTAGCACAATCCACAATCCATAAAAAAAGTGGTCACTGATGAATACTTTGATAAATCTGTTAATATTGACATTGCAGTGTTTAAAAGTAAAAATAAATAATAGGCCAAAAAAATCATTTCATATTAAAAAAACCTTTTATTTTTATTCATACGTTGTTTTTGTCAAGAGTATATGTGTAATGGTAAAAAAAAAAACAAACAAAAAACAAAACCACAAACATACAAACAAAAAAAACTGGACTTCTAACTGCTCACAACAATCAGGCATGTCCTGTTTGGGACAGAAGCTGTAGCAGCACCTGCACTAATCCCTAACCCTCTTTTTAACCAATGCATCTTTCAACTCAGTGTTATCAAAACATTTAATTTCTCATAGCTTTGTCAATTTTAGGAAAAATGCTGTGATACAAAATGTCCCTGAAATGACCAATGCATCACTTCCAAAGCTGCTGAATTGCATACTCCATGTAACTGAAAAACAAACAGGTAATGGATTGAGGAAATGAATTAATGCATGTGCATGCAGGCACACTCACTATTACTTGGTTATAGAAGAATGAATTACTTTTGCTTGGGGAGAGAAACTGTTGTCTAACTCAACAATTCAAAATACACCCCACAAAAACATGACACTGTGTTAGAACACTTGAAACCTTCAAATACAATTTGAATGCAGTCACATGGGTGCATTATTTGTCATTGGGTGGATGTTAATTTGTGGGACGTATTAACACTCAATATAAAGCTTAGCTGAAAATAGATGTTTTTTTTTTTAACACATTATAACATTACTACAAGGCCCTCGTTCATGCTTTCGTGAGAGTCAAGAGCAGCAACACTAGCAGCACGTGTGAAGAAATCCTGACCTCTTGTGTTCAATCAGCAGCAGTACACCTGTTTTTCAGTATTGTCCTGTCGGTTCAATGGCACGTTTGCTTTTTTCATGATGTTGTTTTGTTTTGTTGATATTTAGGAACTCGCTTGCGCTTCCACCGAGGACCTAATGTAGAGTGGCAAGAAGCAGATGAACTCCGGGATTCAGATGATGATTCAGATGAGGAAAGCATGATGCCATCATGCTCTTCTCTTATGGTAAGTCTATGAATAGGCAGTTATGTATGTCTTAAATATCTTTAAAAAGGATCTGTTATGCTATGGAAAGCCTTCTAGCTACATATACTTACGTATACGTATTATTGACTGTAGTGTGAGTATGGGAATGTGCTCGTATTTGATCAGTGCCTTAGAGTGGCCATAAGGTGGCAGACATGCCAACAGTGAAAGTACAGTCAGTCTGAAATGACCAGGAACCAAATCTATTTGGCCGTTTGCTTCATTCACAGAGATATGGCTCAGAGGGGCTGAAGTTGGTGAACCATGAAGAGACGTTATCTTTTGGCCAGGTAGTACTTAAACTGACATTTGACCCTGGTTCACCTGATGACGGTCTTTTAACAGCTGAATGTCGACTAGATCATCCATTCTATGTCAAAAATAAAGGTAAATTGACAACTTTACTTTCACTTGAATATACGACCATCAGATGTACTGTTGATTTACTGCAAATAGACACGTTAAGTTTGAAACAGCATAAACAAAATATTATCTTATTAAGAGACCAAAGCAAAATTATATCAAAAACACATTTTAGAGCAAAATTAGTACAATAGAAACGCCCAGTGACAAAATGTAAATGACTTTAGGATCACTAAAAGGATAAAGGATCACAATATGTATTTTACTGTCTATATTTTCCAGGATGGTCTTCCTTTTATCCAAGCCTTACCGTGGTGCACCATGGGATCCCTTGTTATGAGATGCAGCTGGGCGATGTGTGTCTGCCACCAAACCACCCAGATGCCATTAACTGTGATGACTCTGTTGTCTTTGACACTTTCAGAAGGTATATATTTCCTAATAATTTCTTTTTTCTTTGTTTATCTAAAAGATTTGAATATGAATCTTTGTCATAACAGCAGGGAGACTTTTGCTCTTCTGTTAGATATTTGCTATTACACCTGTTTGAAGAACATTCATTCATTCATCTACCGCTTTTCGGGGGGTGCTGGGCAAAGGGCAGGGTATACCCTGCACGGGTCACCAGTCCATCACAGGGTCAACACACAGAGCCAGACAGAGACAAACAACCACTCAGACTCACACCTCCCAGGGCAGCTCAGTTAGCCACTTCTTGGTCCTTCCTTTCAGTTTTTTTATACACACTACTGAAGGCATCTAATAATATACATATATAATATAACATAATGTAATATATATATATATATATAATTCCCCAAGTGAACTAAAAAGTTAAATTAAGTATGTCAAAGTGCAGGACAACTCTAATGTGACAATGTGACATATTTAGATACTTTTGCAGACTGGTAATGACTGGTACCAGACTGGTAATGAGCTAATGTATCTGGGTTTTTTTTTGCCCCCTTCTCTCCTGCAGTTATGACTTCACCCCACTAGATTCCTCAGCAGTGTATGTTCTCAGCAGCATGGCTCGTCAGCGCAGGACCTCCCTGTCCAGTGGGGGTGCTGTCAGTCCAGACTGTGATAAACTCGAGCGTTCAAGCTCCCCTCAATCCTCAAGTAGCAAATCAAACAGGAGCCACAACTCAGGGACAACCAGCAGTGCCACGCCAACAAAATGCAAGCGGCCAATGAATGCCTTCATGCTATTTGCCAAGAAGTACAGAGTGGAGTACACACAGATGTATCCTGGGAAGGACAACAGGTAAGCACAATTATATCAAATCTAGTTCATTTTTATTTATTTTCTAACCAATGTGTCATGTCACATTAACTCTATATTAAATGAAATTGTCCCACTTCTACAAAGGAGAACTGGTAGTACTGGTAGTACTGGTAGATGTGTGTTCCTTCATTCTCACATCTCCTGCTGAAACTTAGATCACCATTTTTAACTGTTGCTCTGGTCCATATTTATTAATTATGTGCATGAGAAACAACATCATATCCATTTAGTGGGGCAATGTGTGTTGACATTTTGTTGAACAGAAACACAATGTAACTGAACTGGATGTGATTTCATGGTTTCAGGGCAGCTAAGAAACAAGCAAACAATGCAGTCATTTGAAGTGAATGAAGGGGAGTAAAGTTTGTGTGATATGACCTTCAGGGCACAGTGACTCATTGTGTGGTGTGTCCTTTTGGCTTATGAATCAGTGCTACTGTTGCACAATGAGAGTGACAGTGTTACAGTCTGTAGTGACACTGTAAAAATGAAGAGGCCCACTCCCTCAAGCCCAGAGCTACAGATGAGAAGTCCTGAAATCCATGGGGACTCAGAGTCATACTTTCATTTTAGTTTATTAGTTACTGAAGGGATCCTCTGATGAGCTGGATCAGCCATGAACAAGTGACAGCTTAACTGAATGAGGGAATTGTTCATGGACTCTTAAATAGTAATTGACACAAAGCATCACTTATCTCAAAAGCAGAGCCAGAGCCATTCATTAAGCCAATCATCTCCTAGCATGTGAGTGAGGACCTGCCACACTACATTCACTGAGCAGGTTATTTTTGTAGTTTAATTTTTCTTTCACCACCTGGCAGCACAGTCCATTTTACTTTCTTGCACCATTATTGCAACAAGTGCTTAAGATGTAATAACAGATTATCATTTAGATTTGGATCTGTTAAAATGTTTCCATAAACCCTGTACAAAGAACAAAGTAGCAAATCAGAGAGGAAAAAGTGAGCCGGACTCCATCAAGACAAAAATCTGAAACACTTTCATCTGCCTCTAATCTTTCACTCCAGAGCCATTAGTGTCATCCTGGGTGATAAGTGGAAGAAGATGAAGAGCGAAGAGAGGAGGATGTACACCATGGAGGCCAAAGCTCTGGCTGAGGAGCAGAAAAGACTCAATCCAGACTGCTGGAAACGTAAAAGAACCAACTCAGTAAGTCCAAAGTTCCAGAGCCATAACATGTAGTAACAGAATCCAGCTTGGACACTTTCTGAAAGCAAGTTCAAAAATATTTGTTAAATTTTTTGCATCCTGCTGTTTACTTACAGTTCATGTGGTCTTTCAACAGGGTTCCCAGCAGACCTAGATAATCCCCCATAATTCCCAGTTGGTGTTTGGCACTGAGCGGAGCCGGACACGATCTGATGGGCTGCTTGATGCCTCTTTGCTCTCCTGTCTTCATTATATAGGCAAAACAGAATTATGAACTATAAACAAAACATGTAATCACTAACAGTGCATATATTTTCCTATATCGTTCATGTCAAAGATGTCTTGAGTCCCCTGAAATAAGAATGAATTCTCATTTAATTTCAGGTCAGTTCATATTCAAGGTTAAAACAAGTGAGTCTTTGGTGCTATGCTTCAGTGTAGAAGGAGCAGTAAACAAGACGTGTCTATGATAATTAGATATAATTGTAAAAAGGGGAATTTCAGGCAACTTTTTGCAACTGTTGATTCCGATCATATTTGTAAAAACCAATTTATTGCACGGATTGGTAAACCCTTTGATACCTTTTGTAATACAGTGCATATATTCTGTAGCAGAATGTGGGCCAACAGTTTGTGATACTGCCCTGCCAAGTCTTGTTTATGCTCAATCACCTGGCCATATGATGAGAAGGCCTTCAGCGTGTGGTGGTGGGTTTACACTCAGTCACAAAGCACTTCAGGTCTTTACTGTAAGTGTTTATTTCTTCTGCACTTTATATAAATTTGTAATCTAAACCTATACAGCCATTGTATACTGGTGGAAACCATTTGTACAAAACAGTATCTTGACAGTAAGCCGTTTGACACATCATGGTTCAGTAGCCATGTTCTGCTTTCAGGTTGCTAATGAGTTTTAATAGTGCTTTGTTCATAATGTACAGGTTTTCATAGCCCCAACAACCTCTTGCACAAAATATTCTTGTATCATATTATAAATATTTTTTTTAACTTGCATCATTCAAGTGTTTGGTCCTTTTTCATAAACTGTCATCACAAACTCTGGGGATGCCTGGCTTTGTGTTTGAATATGTTACATTTGCCTGTCCTTTGTTTTGAATGATTATCAACGTCCTCCTATGAACAACTGTGTCTTAAAGCTGCACACTAACCCAGGCTGTGTGAGTCTGAAGCTTTATATCCACTGATCAAAACATCCAACTAGTAAAGGTTAATGTGTCCAGGTAACAGCACAGCCAACGTGTCCAAATGAAGACTGTCATACAGATGGCAACAATGGCCCACATTTATTCACTGTGGGGCTGAGGGAGGACAATGTTACTGAGTTGAACTGAACCTTATGTTCACTGGAAGCCTGGCTTCTTTCTGTGGATATGAAAAAAAAAAAGATCTGAGCGAAAGATAAAGAAGCTTTTAACTGGAGACTGCATTTCTAAGGAATGGTTATGAAAGAAATCCCTCCATCTCAAGAACACTTACACAGAAAATCGGTTGATGCAGTTAGATGTGAACGATTGGCTCAATTTTCTCAGCCGCCTGATGCTTTCACAGTCATCAAGAAATTATGAGAACAACTATTACAGGCTTTCCGCGGGTCACCAAAAAGCATTAAAAGCCATTAGTTGGATTTAGCGAAAATGAAAGCCTTACATGGCTTTAAAAAGCATTAAATTCAATCCCCACAAACACTAAAAACTGTAGAGTTTTAAGGAAAACAAACTTGTGTTATGTTTCTTTTGAGTATGTGAATAAGCAGTTTTGCCGTGTGATGGACTGGCCACCTGTCCAGGTTGAGCCCCGCCCCTCGTCTGGAACGCTGGCTGGGATTGGCTCCAACAGCCCCGTGACCCGGAAACGGAAAAAGCGGCAGAAGATGGATGGGTGGATTAAAATGTCTATTGGAACCATTACGTTGGTGCATTATTGGCAGGACTCCGGCGTGGACCGGCTGAAGCGGAGCAGAGAAGTCTGACAGGCGGGGAAATGGGGATATGCGAATTCCTGTACATGTATTTGGAAGAAGACGACTTTAGGACTTTGTAAACGCGTGTAAAAAGGTCTTTAAGCTCTCCACAATGGGTGTCAACGCCATCAGATCTCATAAACAATCAGAGCCACAAATCAGCTGGAAAAGGCGGTTGGCAGTTTATTTGCCCTGACCCACAAAGCAACCTCTGCTGATACCACAACGAATGCTGTAGCCCCCCCAAAGCCACCTTCAGAGGTGCTCCGGTGTCTGAATGCTGCCGTGCATCAACACTCACACTTCCGCCACAGTTCAAAAACAAACTTACTTCCCCACTTAACAACGTTGAGGCCCAGAAAGTGGCCTGTGACCAAATGGGAGCTTCTCCCTCACAGACCCGCTGGCTTCTGTAAGCTCACCCCGGACGAGGACAGAGGAGCTTTGGAAGATGTGAAAAGGGCAGAGTGAACAGAGGTGTGCCGATCAAACCCAAAACAAACCTAACACAGATGATTACAAAGTAACACTCTCAGGAGGAGATACAAGGACAGATGCCATGAATAGAAAAATGTTGAGACAAGAGTTGGAACTAAAAGCCAGTGAGCTCAGTAACACAGTCACTCATTCTCATGTTTGCTCGTTCCCTTCAGGGACTGTTTATTTCAATTATACTATTGAATAACTATTGAATATTGTCAGTTGTATCATTGTCAAATGTTAGAATTCAAAATACATGTATGTGTATACACACACAGTCTCCATAGTTAGTCACGAAAAAGGCATTAGATTAGAAAATTCTCTGATGCCTGCAGAGACCCTGTAATAGTCTGCAATATTAAAATCATATGTCTAAAATGTTTATACTGATAAAGCCAGAGGGCGCCATCACTTAATTTTTGTTCAGCTGCCACTCCATGATAAACACCAACCATCATAGTGCCATTTTTAGGGATAATGTGATTGACATCAATATTAATATGTCGTACATACAGTATATGCTACCTTAATATTTAAATGTGTCTCTGGTTTAGGAAACTGCAGCAGGAGCTGCTTAAAAAATGACAAATGATTTGCTTTTTACCACATGGCCAAAAAAAAAACAAGGCAGAGATGATTTATGGACTTTGAACAGATAATATTTTGATGTTAAGAAATATCTCGAGGGCCTTACTCATCTGAAAAGATGAGTTTCATAGCACCATAAGCCTTATGAAATAACAATGATCAACACTCTGCAAGCCTTTTAAGCACAGGAATCTAATTATAGCACATCCGCATCAGACCACTTCAAAATGGTCCTACTTCAATACATTAAAACTAGAATATTTGGAGAAATTGAAAGTTGTGTTTGATGTTTTTCCAGCTCAGGACTATTACAAGTTAAGATGGAGGATTGCAGAATACGGCTGCGACGTGAACAGAAATTAAAAGGATTTTTCAAATCTTCTCACGGCTAAATCAAAACCATGTGTCATCAGAAGTAGATGTTTTTCATTAGCTGCTGGAATGAAGTTTAATTTCACAATTTTTGTTAAGATGCCTCCACAGCCAACATCCATAGAGATCACACAGCGATATCTATAGAAGAGAGAAAGCATTGCTCAGTCTGAGCAAGCATAGGAAGATGCTATAGATGGAAGACTGAAGCACAGCAAAAAATCTTATTCGATTTCTTTCAGGTCACTGAGTTTTTAGTTATTCCAGATAAAGCATTTGCACAAATTTGCATTTATGCCTAAGGTCTTTTGACAGGAACAATTAAATTAGAAATGAATATGAACAATTACAACAGAGAGAACGAGCGAGACTAACTGCTGCTTTCCTCTTAAATCAGAGGCTGCACCTTAATCAAGGCTTCTTAATTAGAGGCAATTAGCTTTGTAATTCACTGAGCGACAGCAGACACTCAGAGACAAGTGTTTTTGCCTGTAGTCCTCTGTTGACAGCAATTTGTTATGGACACATCTGTTCCTTGGAGATTTTTTTGCTTTTATGCTGGTTATGATTGTTAATTTTTTTGTTTATTCAGTAACATCAAAGCTTACCAGTGTTTCACCGCACCTCTTGAATCTCCAGCATTTCTGCCGCGTCCACCGGGCTCATTGTAAGGCCCTTCATGTGATGATATGCCGAAAATTATTAGCGCTGTTACTGGAGCCTCTCAGATGTAGGTCACAGTAAAAATCAGAGTTATGTTTTCACTCATGCAGTTTGTGTGTTTGTTAGCAGGATTATGGAAAAAATACTTAATGATTTGCAGCTGGCGAAGGACCGGTGGGGACTATTACAGTTTTAGTCACATCAGGATTATTTACTAAGAATTTTCCTTTTCTGAAGTCTGCTGTGTGATGCTTGACCTTGGTGGAGATCTGCCCCTGCACTTCCCACTTGAATTAATGAGTACAACCTGTACCCAAGTAAGTGGCAGAAGATGAATTGATGACTTACTAAAACATGACTCATTCTACATAGAGATGTGTCCTGATGAGAGGATTAAAAGAAAATTAACTGTCAACCTTGTTTTTTTGGATAACTAATTCATTGCTCAATTATTTTTCAAGCAAACATCTTCTTAAATGTCAGAGTTTGCTCCCTTTCTTTGCCATTTATTTTAGTTGTGAAAATCTCTGTCTTGGACCACTACACCAACAAATTCAACAGTATAAGATATTTTTCACTACATCGCAATGCTTTATCAGAATAAACAAAAATATAATGTAACGTGAAGAAGGATTAATTGATTAAGTAAATACTTTTAGTTGCTGCTTTATTGCGCTTCACGTCACATTAAGCTCTTGCTCAAAAAGACACTTGCCCATTGTGAGGTGAGCTCCTGTAGCAGCTGTAGTTACAGTGTTTGCTGCAGGCCGGCTTTTGTTGGCTGAAACTCCTGCAGCATCATCCACTGTCATATCAATCCCACCCCTTGTGTAGAGGTGTGTAACATCTCCTGACTGCCTGTAAACACAAACACAGAAACATTACTGACTGTGGCAGGAAAAAGAAATACTTACGTTTGTAAAGATGATTTAAAGTAATATTCTGAATGCATTTTTGAGGAAACTGAAATGAATGCGATGATATCTGCCATGCCAGTTATTGATCTCTTGCACTTATAGAGCCTCTTTGCATTTTGATGCTCATTATTCATTGTGTCTTGTCACTGCGCAGTGTGAATTTAGGGATAAAAGGAGCTGACATTAAAAAGAAAGCGGAAGGTAGAAAAAGATA
Source organism: Echeneis naucrates (assembly GCF_900963305.1). Classification (NCBI taxonomy): domain Eukaryota; kingdom Metazoa; phylum Chordata; class Actinopteri; order Carangiformes; family Echeneidae; genus Echeneis; species Echeneis naucrates. Next base: position 16,211,483 of record NC_042526.1, on the reverse strand, counting down.
AGTGTGCTTCTTTATCCCTTCTCAACTGTCAGTGGCAGCTCAGTGGTGCCGTGACATTTGAAGAGAGCAGAAAGTCTCTGTAGCTTCACTGGATTGCTAACGGGGACGGAGTGCGGCTAAAGAGTGAGCTACATGTTTTGTTTTTATTTTTTGGAAAATCCATGACTTCTCATGTTCTGATTTTATGGTGACTCATAAACGTACACTTGTATGTTTATCGTCAGGAGCACTGGGGTTTAAAATGTGCGACCACAGAAAAATGTCTCTGTCAGTGCTTCGTTCAATTTTTAAAATTCAGCTAAAATAGAGTCCTAACCCAGCTGCTGAGCATAATTATGTTGGACAGCTTAGTAATTATCTTGTAATATTTGCTCTGCACTGTCTGTCAAGAGGCCAAGAAAAAAGAGGAAATACTTTTGTCAATTTCTATTAGTCATGCAGGAAGTCTGAAGAATTTGACTCCCACTGCAGAAGCATGAGGTGCAGCGGTCCTGCATAATACTGCTGCATGACGGTGACGCTGAGTAACAAGCAAGAAGGGATCTTTGCTAAGTGAGGTGAATCTTCCCCCGAGAGAAAACCAGCAGGATGCTTGTGAAAACCTGACGATGAGACATTTGTTTCCCTGATTGGACCAAAGCTGTATTTTTGTCCAACCTACACATGACCTAATGTTTACATCACCACTGAAGTATCTAATATGTGTTTTTCCATTTTTTCAGAGACATGAGTATTAATATGGGACAGCCAACAAATAGGTGTAAAGTATTCATGTGGCTGGCATCAAGCTAAACCTGAAATGATCTAAAGATCTGTGTTGAAAAGTTTGAGGTTAATGTACGATAACAGGGCACCTGTTCTTTGTCTTAGTCATTTCTTATAAGGACCCGTTATTTTGAAAATGAAAACCTATGTGCTCTCTGGTGGGTTGGTAATATAATGGGGAGACGGTTTCTATATAACCTCAAACATATCTGACATTTTTAGAGCACAGTGCTGTGTTACTTATGGACAGACCTACGCACAGAGACCATATATCTGAAACAGGCTAGTGCTGGCTGATACTGACTGGTGTGGCAGAGTTCTAAATTTGGATTGTTTTCTGCAGAATATATATATTCAGGTTTTTGCTGATATTGAGCAATGTATAGATTTACTATGCATGCACTGTACAGAGGAGAATATGAAGGTTTTCAGTGGCGTCTTCTTCCTCTGCTCTTTTATCTCTGTGCTTTTTTTTTTTTTTTTTTTTCCCTATTCAACTTCAACCACTTATCTGTTATCTGGAGCCAGTCTCAGCTCACTCTGGGTGAGGGGCGGGGTCAACCTGGACAGCTCACCAGTGGATCACAGGGCCAACACACAGAGACAGACAGAGACGAACAACCACTCACAGTCACACTCAGACCTACAGACGGTGGGAGGAAACCCACGCAGGCACAGAAAGGCCCCAGGAACTGAACCCGCAACCTTTTCATTGTGGGGGAATAGCGCTAACCACTATGCTGCCTTGTCTCTGTGCTTCAGTATCCTTATCACACCAGGGTTTTCCTTTGTCTGTATCTCCGTCTGTCTATTGCTGTCCCCTGTGTTTCAGAGCCCTAATTGGATGGTGTGTGAACACTGTGAAAGGGGGAAAATCATTCTATTTTCTTCGTCCACAGCTTTGAGGCGATGCCAAACTGAATTGAATAAACCCCTGCTGATAGAATTTGCACTTTGGTCTGACAGCTGAACAACAGAACAGCCAAGAGGACAGAAATCGCACAGGGGACGAACAAACCTCCAGGGAAGCAAAGGGGACATAACCACTGCATGGCATACAAATCCACACTAATGCTCATACTGTAGCTCCTGCTCTGGATTACAGAGCCGTTTATGTATGCATACACAACACCAGCGGCATCCAGGCTGTGTCGCCTTCCAGGTGACTGATTGTAGAGTCCAAAAGAGGATGTTGTTTCACAACCTTTGTGACATAACTTGTTAAAACCATATTAAGTAGTGCTGACGGGGTTAATCTGTTGGATTCATCACATTTAGCCAACATAAAATTGATCTTTTTAGTTCAAGCAATCAAATGACAGTGCTCACATGCTGATTGATTTTTTTCAGCATGGGGTTCTTTGAGGTAGTCATATATTGTTTTAAGTGTCAGCGTATAGCCTGCAATAAATCCAGATCAGCGACCAGGCAGGAGAGGAAGCAAAGTGCATTGGTACACCTGCAGAGCAGTGGATTGCTGTACACAGAAAAAAAAAATTTTATTCAAAATTTTTTAAGATTACCGCCAAATAATCCATAACTTGTTTGCCTTACTTCGAATATTTTTAGCACTTCATCTCCCTGTCAAAACAGCCCATTATTTTTGGTACAACTCTACGAACCAGCTTATTTCTGCACATGCTGTCGCCAAAGGTCAGTGACTCAGAGAGAGCTGAGACGCACTGTTTTTTTTTTTTTCAACATGATAATCATGCCAGATGAAAGGTTGGGGGATTTAACAGATGAAAATTCACCTTGAGGGAAACATGAGTGTGATGAAAATACATGCAACAACTGTTGAGACTTTCTGTTAAAAGTCACAGGCCAACCCCCAGTGGCCCTAAAGAAAAGTCATGAGCATCCAGAGTCTAGGAAACATGAATGTGTGCTCAGTGGTATGTGTATGTGTGTAGCTGTGAAATTATTTCACTACAAGTAAAAAAAAAAAAAAAAAGTCAAACTGCTGGTGGCACTTAAAGAAAAGCTGAAGTGCCAGCAAACTCTGGTTGCTTCATCCTCTGGAGACCAATTTCTGAGGAAAAATAGACTCCAACAGTGGAGACTTTACACTGCCATGACTAAAATAGCTTCCAGCTACGCAGATGTTTTTATTTGCTACTTTCCTCTGTCTTTGTAAGATGGACATGCTCGGGTTTTGGACTGTTGGACAAGATCTACTTGAAGATGCTAGCACCAACACACCTGACTGAAGCAATGCAAAACTACCTGGCACAACATTATTAAATTCAAAGCAGAATGATGGTGTATGAACTTCCCTATTCATATCAAGAAATCATAAGAAATTACAGTGTTGTGCTACTCTACATAGGAGTGATCCCAATCTATTGCATTAGGCTTATCCTTTAATGGCATCAAACGTTCATTCAGTATCAACAGAAACTCTCAGTGAATGTGTGGCGATCAGAAAAAGGAAAAAAAGTTGGAAATCATTGAACTGAAATGAGCACAGAGTACATGATGAATCAAAGAGATAATCATCACATTAGTAAATTAAGAAGATAAGTGTTAGTTGCTGCCCAAAAATAATGGAAATATAAGAGAGGAAGTTAGAAAAAAAAAAAGGGCCATAAAATTAGATGCAATGACCTTTTATTACTGCCTGTACATTTCATTGATTAATATTCTCCAAGAAATTGTACTCCGGCTTCAGACAGAGACTCAACTGACTGAAAATGGTAAATATAATCAGCCTCCGACCCTCATTTCCTGTGTTTACTATATCGAAAGATACAACTCAAGCTTTGATAACGTAATTAACGTCTCCCTGAAATCAATAACCCTGGAGCACACAGCTAATGAGACATCAAGACAGAGAGAGGAGAAGCGAGACAGACCGACACCTGACTCTACTGCACTGATATACTCAGGGTAAGGCAGTTTAATAAATATGTCTTTTCTACAGGCTGTCATAACATGCAGGTTGTTAACAATAGGAAATTGTTTATCGCTTGTTGACAGATTTTAGGGGGAATTAAAAGATAATTGGATTGTTGTCATTAACTCACCATTGCATGCCCTTCTAATATTATTGGCCCCTTATTTACTCAACTGCTCTTGTGAGCCATCGGGGTTGTTTGCCTCAAGTAAGCTTCAGTGGTATCAGCAGGCCAATAAAAATATTTGAAATTATGCAACTGACTAATCAAAACTGAGAAGTCAGCAGGTCTGACACAACATCTACGGCCGCTTTACGAGCTGTTGGGGATATGAGATGCTGTTGGATCATTACATGGTGGGCATTGCTTTATTTGAGAGTTTCTTGGATGATGATGGGTCATGGACTACTTAAAAAGCTACCGACAGACTGTACTGCAGATGTCTGTAGAGAAGAACTGAAACACTTTGTAGTTTGGCCGCCACTGTGCAGTGGCACCTTATGAAGAGCTTAAGTGTATAATAGCATTAAATGACTACAACAAAACATCAGGACGGGTGAATTAAGGTTAACAATGCAGGTGAACAATACTGTTTCTCTGACCCAACCAGAAATTAATTTTAACAAAATAGAGTGTCTTACACACCTCCTCCAAACCCTATTACCATTTCTGAACATTGGCTGTTTAATTTCATTATCTTATTCCTGGTTTAATAGGCTTGAGTGATTTACATATGAATTAAAACCTGGTACAGCATCATATTGATGGAGAAATCCTATAATAAGAAGACTCTGTGAAGCTGCACGTAGGCACACCAATGCTTTGAGCTAATGTGACCATCACTATGAAAATGCTAACATGCTGACGTTTGTGATGTTCACTGTGTCTTAGTTTTGTGTATTTCTGTGTTAACAAGCACTAAATAAAGCACCACTAATGTTAGTGGGGATTTCACTACTTTTGCAGATATTTGGTCATAAATTAAGAGGATGGATAAATTATTAGTTAAAATAGATCTAAATTAAGTGTTGAAGCCCTCAATCACACACATCCTGTACTTACAGGCTGTGTCTTAAAAGGTTTAGCACTTAAATCATTTTATGATGTCAAAGAGCATTGGCTACATCCTCAGCATGGACCACCAAGCTTTTGTGCTGGTGTAGTTTGAACTACTCAACAAGATGCAAAACTCAGGAAATGCTGCATAATCAATGGACGTCAGGAAGTCTTTGTATAATTTACAGCTTCCCCTTTAATTGTAATATAACAGAGCAGCAGCTAACATCGTTATTTTATCATTTTAGTACTGAGTGCCCATCATCAGCTTTACCATGGTAGTAGTGGGCTACAACCTCTTCTCTGTGGTTGGTCTGGCCATGTGTGACTCAGAAGATATTCAGCCAATTATAAAATGCCCTGCTCTTGTTGGAAACACAGAGAGAAGTGGGGGAGAGGTAGTGTAAAACTATAATGGGATGGCTTTTGGTAGTTAAAACCACAAATATATCTTCTTATGGATATTGAAACCTCAAATGAAACATTGGAAAACTACGTAGAACCTTTGAAATGTCCTCTCTGTCCTCATGACCTGTAAGAGAATCAGAGTTAAAAGACTCCACCCTGAAAGGAATTTGAAATACAACACAAATAATTCATTGATTTGTAACATTGTCCACGGTGGCAGATGCAACATCAACTGTGACAGCTTAGTATCCTGTCACAACTACTAACCACGGAGCAAAGTGCCCACTAACACACAATGTCAAAGACAAAGGTGGACACAGCAGCCTGCTTCACACTGTCATTAACGCCACCGTGACTGAGAATCATCCTGTGTCAAGGACGAAAGAAGGGAAGTAAGCTCCTGCAAATAAGTTCCTGCTTGGGATGTGGGTGCCTTATCATTTCCTGAATTGAACTTGAGGAGACATCAATGAAAACCTAATTGGCTGCTGCTTGAAGGCTGCCCATGTTCCAGACAAATCCCTGATTTGCCTTTGTGTGGTCTACTGATCAAGTGTGTATGTTACAGACAACACTAAAGGATACAGTCTGTTCTCAGTTAAATGTTTCACTTTCATGTTCATAACCCAAGGTGAAATAATATGCAGACAGAGAGCTAAAATAAACTATGGCAAACAATATCTCTCAGAAGTTTTTGCTAGTACATTATACTGTATTCTACGGTTTTCAAGATGAGAGGATAATGGGCAAAAATGCCTTTTTTTATAACAATTAATTAAAAAAAGGGCTTATTCTGAAGAGTAATTATTATTTTCAGTATTAAAAGAATCAAAGGTCAGATCAGTTCAAGTTATGGTGAATTAACTTTATCGTTAGACAGAGAAAAGCAGAGACATTATCTAAATGGAGTAGCTGGAACACGGTTTTTGCTTCTATTACCAACAAAGATAATTAACTCATTTTCTTGCTTCTACTGAAATCTACAGGAAAGGCTTTTGAAATCATAGTTTCTGTGAAATGTTAACATCTCACACACAACTTTGTAACACCAAGCATTGACAACTGAACTGGACTTGTTTTGGATTACTTTGCTTTTTAGAATAATTTAACCTAAACATCAGAAACTGACATAATCAGTTGTTATGTGTTAAAAAAAAAAAAAAAAACAATGTAATGAGGGACTGAGCCTTGTAGGCAATGACCAAAGTGGTTCAACAAGAGGTCGAAGCATGACTGTCACAGTAACGTGTTAGTTTTGGCCTTCCTGGTCTTCATCCACTCTCCTCTCCATCCCCAGTGTGAAAACAGACACAGAGAGGAGCTTTCGCAGACCTGGAATATCATCACTCAAACGTCAGCTCCCTCTTAAACTAATGCTAACCTTTTGATGATATCACACTCCTACTGTCAAACATTAATATTTCCTATCCTGGTTATTAAATATTTCACCACGAGCAGCCAATTCATTTTATGACTACATTTGTCAGGCAGTGGTGTGGAGAGAGGACACATCAATTTGATTGTGACAAATTGTCACTGCTGCATGCAATGTATAATGTATAATGGATAAGCGGTTGAAGATGGATGGATGAATGAATGAATGAATGAATGAATGAGATCCTGATCTTACTTCGTGATAAGACTCCTACAGACTGCAAACAAAGCTGTAGTGTAGCTCGGCAAAGCAAGGTGCTAACACTCTGGTTCGTTTGACTGCATTTTGTTTTGAGGAAGCTACAGCACCAAATTATCAAACAGAACATTGAGATACCATTTACTGTAGCAAAATCAGAAACGATTGTCTTAAAAAAAAAGACCAAAAATGGACTTGTGGTGCTGATGTCATGTGGATGGATGACTGCTGTGATGCGGCTTAAACTGCCTCCAGGCCAAGTACGCTGGGCAGGGGCCATGACCTGCTCTGACCATGATGGATGATAGTGACAGCTGGTCACAGGTGTGCATACACGCACACACATCAACCAGAAATGTGAGGTCAGAGGAAATACTATCTTCATTCATTTATCCATCTTCAACCGCTTATCCGTTTTCTGGGTCGCGTAGGGTGCTGGAGCCAATCCCTGCTCACACTGGGCGAGGGCAGGGTCACCAGTCAGCTAACACACAGAGACAGACAGAGACCAACAACCATTCACACTCACACTCAGACCTACGGACAATTTAGAGTCACCGGTTAACCCAAAAACATGCATGTTGTGGATGGAGAAAACCCATGCAGGCATGCGGAGAACATGCACAGAAAGGCCCCAGGCCAGGAACCGAATCCACAACCTTTTGTGAGGCAACAGCACTAACCACTGTGCTACCATGTTGCCTGGAAATATATATACATACATATATATATATATATATATATATAAAACAAAAGAATAATAATGACAAAAAAAAAAATTACACCTCATGGCTCAAGGGACAAATCGGCAGAAAGAGATCGAGGAAGTAGGTGACAGCAATTGTGAAAATAAAAGAGAGAAAAAAGAAACAGAGCTGTCATAGCAACGTTCTAAAAATGGCAAAGCAACAGTTAATTACCACCTCCACCCACAGGAACAATGCATGCAGCAGAGGAAGGTGACAGGACATCTGCTACAAAACCTCAGCTAGTTATCACCTGTAGGTATTTCTGGAGCACCATGCACCAGGAGACTAACCTAGTTTTTCGTTGGTTTTTTTAGTCCAATTTTTTTTTTTTATAACAGATTCAGTACATAAGGAAAATGTGAAAGTGTGAGGAAAAGACCAAGAGATGTGCTGTTCTAAGTGTCAAAGGCTTGACATGTGGTCTCTGCAGAATTTGCTGGAGACCATTTAGGGATGCTGGTTGTACTATTATCTCTGTCAGGGTGGTTTTGTTCTGCCCTGAAGACTTTTACAGTCTAATAAACTGCTGAAGATGTCATTGAGTTAATTTAATAGCATCCAGGCGTTATAATACTATTCACCATTACATAATCTGTAAGTCATTATCAGTGAGTTGTTGCATTGTTGCCATATTGTTATATTCCAAATGTGCTGAGACACTTGGCTATTAAAATTAGCCTATTTATCTTTGTTACTCGTCAGCACCATGTCTGCAGACTCAGGCTCAGACTCAGTCAGGCGACTGTAAGTCCATATGTACAGAGCTCTGGTATCATTACAAGCAGCAGGATAAAAAGGAGTTGAACTGCCTCCTTTAAGTAACGTAAAGAAAGCAAAATGCAGACAAAGCAACTCTCAGCTGCTCGAGGAAAAAGAAACAAAACAAAAAACGGTAAGATCAGGTTTTTGTTCTGTAGAGTCAAAGGAGATTTTCAGATTTGATAAAATCCCTGCCCAGATACTACAACGAGCAATCAGCCTGAATGGCTGCAGAATTAAAGCTACAACTGCTCTATGCACTTTTCCTCTCTTAGGGCTGTAAAATGCAAGAACCTGTGTTACCTGCTAATAATGAACGCCTTTACTGATATTCATAAGACTTCTCTGCATGTATAAGTGCCGACACTTCACAAATGCTTCAAAATGTCCAACTGGGAAAGCATCAAACCAGGAATGTGCCTGAATGCATGCAAGCATCAGCACTCAATGTTTTAAAAGTAAGAGCCGATAACTTAAAGAGGGCAGGTTTCACACAATTGTCAAATTCATACAAATGGACTCACTCACTTCATGTTCTCAGGTCAGAGATGCAGCCGGATGAACTCTGACACACACACGTCTGGGGATAATGGACTCTGGGATTTATATATTTATTTCGCCTCCAATATAAGACTGTGGCGCACTCAGCTAAGTGACAACTGTAAGTATGAGTTACTTTTCTAATATGATGCTATCCTTTACTGGTATTGTTATAGTGCTGTAGATGAGACAATTTAGCCATTAGTGTTGGATTAAAAAGAACCATTTTATCTTTCCTTCTTTTTTTTTTGACCAACTGCATTAAGAGCTGTCTCTGAATCAAAGAGCTCTGGTTCTCTCCCTTCTTTGGTGCATTTAACGTGTTGTTAAAATAGGTGCAGTGGTGTTGTGCCACGATCTGCTGGACTGATCTGGTCGCTTCAGCTATGGATACAAGAAAGAATATTACAAAATAAAGGCGAGACAAATTTTGGCTGGTGGAAAGACCTTGAGGGATGAAGCCAAAGTATGTAACAGTGACGTGATGTCTCTTCTTACACTTGTTTCTACTGACTAAGAATGAATGCAATGTTCCTTTATTTTCTAGGACACAGAGGATAACCAGGAAAAGAAGTGCCCAGCTGTGATTTCTCCCAGATGCCCATTGAGAAAACCACACACTGTTGCACTGGCTAAGCAGAGGGGCAGAGGTCAAATCTAACTCCCCTTTCTTTTCCACTATGTCTTCTAAAGGTTGTCTGGTTTGGAGCTGCCCAGGAGGAGGATGAAAGATTAAATAACAACAAAACCTGCAGTTAGGGAAAGAAGATCTTCTGAGCTTAGGGCCAGCTACTCTCTGGGGACGAGGAAGACGGGAACAGTTCGAGGGAGACAGACAAGGAGACTGCCGGCGTCCCTGCTTGTTATCTGATTCCTACCACTGCCACTATCACTATCAGACAAATGAGCTCGTGTTATTTGTAGAGCGATAGGCCTGTGATGCATTTTTTTGGGGCATGATGACATGACTGCTGTTTCTGAGAGGCAACAATAGTCCCCCTGGCCTCCTCTCACTTCACACAGGTGTACACACACACACCCCAACTCCAGTTTGATGATTCATCTCAGATGGCTTTTTGGCCATCTTGAAACAGCACTGCCTAATAATCCCCGTTCCCTACCAACAAATGGAGCGACATGTCTGGACTTTCAACACTTACACACAGAATAGGTGATGACCAGTTCAGTAAGTGGCATTTCAAAAGCTCTCTAGTCAGCATAAGACTGACAAGTGTTTGCAGTGTGTGGGCAGATTGAAAAGTAAACAGCTCTCATCTGAATGGCTGAGGAAGGAAGTCGGCTCAGATGTCTGTAGCCTACTTCAGGATTCAGGTAATTCAAGTAATTTTCATAGACAATTGATGGAGTGTTCTTAGAGTTAAGTAGTTTAAAGCTGGAACTATAATCTTATCCCTGAAAGTCAGAACTTGAAACTAACAGTGTTCGAATCTCTCAGGCCAAAAACTGCCATATTTGTCATTCCCTGATTTCTGGAGCTTCAACTTTCAACGTTGTGGAAATCATCATGATCTGCTGGAGGAAATTATATTTCTGCCAATCGTTAATATTTTTCTCACACAGCATGAAATCAACTGTTTCTGTGAGGAAGTTAACGTTAAAACTGCTCAGCAGGCTTAAGCTATGGTAAAGGACACAGATTTGACTACTCAATCATTACTTGGCAACCATAACTGACATAGTGGGACTGGCGAAAATAGAGAGAGAGATTTAAAGTTTGACTTTGTCTGCTCTGTAATGTAGCTGCAACTGTTAGCACATCCAGCTTAAGAGTCACTTGTTGTTATGTGTGCTATGAGGCCAACACGTAGTCGCAGCCATGCCACGTAATATACTGCTGAAGGAGCAATGCTCTTGCTTAGTGCAAAAACTAGCATGGCTGCATCTGACACAATAAATGAAATGGCTAAGATAATGAGACACTTCTTTGAGGAGTTTCAGTTCTATACAGACAAGACACTTATTTCTATGTGCAAACTTGACAACTACATCGAAATTTACCAGTTCTTCTTGGTGAACATGACTGAAATACAGCCTATCGCAACTTTTCAGGAATAATTTATCTGAATGTGTGGAGAGTCATTTTTTAAGTCTCCAATGGTTGATTGTTTGGATATTATCAAAATGAGTGGTTTTTGAAGAGCACATATTCCACAAACCTTTGTGAGTTTTTCCCACAAAGGTCCAGCATGATCCAGCATTTACTCATTTCAAATTTCAAACAGAATTGAAAATGTGTGCCAAGGACAAAATCCTTGATATAGACTGACTATTTGCTGCAGGCAAGGTTTATACAGCAGGCTTTTTAAGTAGAATGTGAAATGTCCTCACAGAACTTCTCTACTTGTCCAAAATGAATCCAATCGTAATGTTTCATTATGTGTGTTTATTGTATGCCAAAGTTGTTGTTTTTTTGGTTTTTTTTTTAAATCAGCAGGTAATGGGTCAGGGGGAATTCTATTTATTAGAACCAAATTGTCAAAAACACACATGTTTTACATGATATCCTGGACAACAAGCAAGCCAATGAAAAACATCAAGCTCCTATTACCCTCTTACTGCAGTGAGAGGAGAAAGCACACAGATTTTAACACAGGAGGGTATTGCTATTTGGCGCCTACACGGCTACACTACACATCTTTGAAGGCCCACCTCATCTGTTAAGATCAAATTAGGATAGAAGATATCCTAATTATATCAACAGCATAAAGCATGGAGGTCTGTGCTAACACCAAATCAATGGGAAAAAAATCTGCTCAAATATAAATGCCAATTGCTTCATGTAGTATGCACAGTTAAGATGCAGCAGACAACAGGACATGACGTATGATCAGGCTGCTAACAAGCTGTGTAGCAGTGGTGAGACATAACTGGGAACCTAGTCAAGGAAAATACTTATCTCTAAGATGAATCATGTGGGCCACATCAAAGCAAAGAGATACATTTATTTCTAGATTGTACGTATGATGGAGGAACTAATAAAAATATGTAATGTAGTTGGAGTTTTTGCATTCAATTTGTGTTGAAAGGTTTAAGACAATAAAAACTATTTTGACGATTGGTTCTTTTTTTTTTTTTTTTTTTTACAAAAATGTTGTGATGTACAACACAAGAGCACTGCAGCGACCCCCGATTTACTGCATTAAGTTTACTTGTCGGGACTGTGTCTGCTCGACAAAATATTTAACACTTAAAAGGTCAGGGGAAGTCAGGTCAAAGGAAAATGCAGCCAAATTACATAATAAATTTCATGATGTGCGGGTAAAAATGTTCTGCACAGTGAGGGCTTTAGAGTAGAGCGTTACACGGCTTTTTGAAAAACACCAGACCCTTTTTAATAGCTTGTTAGAAAAATTCTCGTGACATGTTACAGAAACCTGTGATATTGAACCGGGATTGCATTTCAAAGCTCTGAGATCTGGCACAATGAATGATTCATGAACACATCATCGCTCTCTTTTCTAACACAGCGTAAATGTTAAGAGCAGAGGCCAGGCAGCTGTTGAGGTCACTGAGAGCTGCTCCTGTGTGAGTGGCTGTTTAAAGGCCAGCCTAAGATTTTAAAGGGCAGTGACAAATAATATCAAGGCAAAAATGTTTTTATTGATGTTGGGGTTTTGGGGAATACCCTTGTGTGAAAAGCTAAATCCACCCATCCATCCAGCTTCATCCAGGCCGCAGGGCTGCTGGAGCCAATCCCAGCTCACTCTGGGTGAGGGGCGGGGTCACCCAGGACAGGTCGCCAGTTCATCACAGGGCCAACACACAGAGACAGACAGAGACCAACAACCACTCACACTCAGACCTACAGACAATTTAGAGTCTCCAGTTAACCCAAACATGATGTCTTTGTATGGAAAAGAGGAAACCAGAGTACCCGGAGGAAACCCACACAGACAAGGGGGAGAAAATGGGAAAAGGGCTGGGAACTGCAACCATGATTTTCTTGTTGTGGGGCCACGACACTAACCACTGAACCACCGTGATGCCCTTACTTAATTAAATCAAATTCAATTTAGTTTAATTAGTAATGTGATTAATAAATTTTGTTGGTTTGTTTTTGTCACACATACAGTGTGTCTTTAATTCGTGCATCCTGATCTTTCAAGAAGTTCAAGTAAAAGCCAAACATACATTTTGTACATTATGTGTTTTTATATGCCTTTGATATGTCTGGCAGAACCTTTTGTGATAGTTAATGCAAGCTTACTATTATTTATCTGCAATCTATCAACTATCGCTTAGACACATGTTGATCATTGTCTCTCCAGTGTCACCGACTCTATTAGCAACCTAATAAAGAGGCCCTGATAGCACAACATATGCCAGCTTAAGAAAACACATGTAAACAGACCAGCATAAAAAAGGTAGAAAAAAATTTATTATGTTATCATTATTCATTAACACCTTTGCTGGAAATACAACATCGCACAACTTCCAACAGTAGTGGAAGTTACACAATCTCAACCCTTAGTTGGACACACAAGACAAGGCTTTTAGAAAGTTCCACACAAAAGCAAGCAAGAGAAAAGCACTGTGTTCTTTCTGAAAAACAATACGACCTGGAGGCTGCTTTTATTTATAACACAGACTTCAGCTTCTCCAGCTTGAGCGTTATCGCCTAAAAGTTTAATGTATAGCCATAACTCAGAACCGCTTGCACTGCTTGCACTTGTTAAAAATTGGCAAACCATTTCCCAGCAGCATCAATAGAAATAGATATTTTTAGGATGGATGTCGTTCCAGCTCAACTGTTGGGTTATCACACCGATTAGCCTATGCGGGTGGCATAATGCTCCCCTCCAATGATGTGCCAACAATTGCATCTGCATATCTGTGACTGGATGAAGCAGCAACTGCAGGCTTTATCATATGATGTGGCTTTCTGTTCTGGTCCCCTTCCGACCTCACCAAGATACATACAGCAAGAGTTATTAATGAGAACTATAGAGCAATGCATCACCACAGAGCGAAGATGGAGGTGCAGGTTTGTAATGAGTCGAAGGGACACTACACTGAGCCTAGAATTAATGACGACAGCAAACTGGAACTCAGCACGCAGCAGACCATAATACACTGTTTGCTCCATGAAAAATAAGGTGTGGAGAACCTGCCTCCGAGTAGATCTGGGTCCAACAGAACTAACACACTGTGCATGGAGGAGAAATGAAATCTCACTGAGAAATTTGGGGACTGCAATGCATTTGCATTAGTATAGATGGCAGTTTTATAGCTCTGAGCCCCGAGAAATATAGATATCATTCAGTGCACCCATAGCCCTGATTAGGTGAACTGAGTTCAAGCAGCGTTCACAGGGATGCAGAAATAGCTGGCGTTAATCAGATAACCAGGAAGTGTCATGTCACACCCCGAAGTAGGGACAGCACAAGTTGTCACCAGGGGAAAATGAAAATTATTGAACTCTGCATAAACATCCCAGCAGACAACCTAAACAAAGCTTATGGTGTATTTATATCTACAGTGACCTAGCAATTTAGAACAGGATCTGCACACACATTCAAACGTGATGGATGGAGCAGTATTAAAATCTTTTATGTGCTCTGTCCTTACAGAGAAAAGAAATATTTTGGAACAGATGATCATTTTACTCTTTGAAAGGAGAGAAAATGATTTATAGTCCAAGGTGCAGGAGCAAAGAGTGAAAGCGTGACCCGTGCTTGGCTTTGGCTGTAGCCAGAAAGAACTGACCCACTGAATACGTGGGACTGGAACCGACTGTGCATGGATGGGCCTACAGTCCTTGTAGTAGGACTATGTGCACGTTAGAATACTCATTCACATATTCATATGAGATCGAGTCAGACCAAGCCTAAGCTGAAAGCTTCTGTCATGCCTCTCCAACGAGTAGCATGTACATGATATAACACAAAGTTCATGATTAAATCAAAAGCTTAGGGACTCACTTGCTGAGCTGTAAGCCTACAATATAGGAGATTTGCTAATTTGGGAGAATATGACTGAAACTTCAGAAAACACCAGATTGGGAGACGACGCCAGCCATGGCTGCTTTTTTCTGTTACAATTGATGAACCAAACAACAACAACACAGGTTTATCTTTTTTTTTGGGGATGACGAAAGTCTAAATTGAATGAAATTTAAATCACTACCATAGAATGCATTTTAACAAGGTAAAAATAATGAAATAATGGACTTGAAAGCTCAGGATGCGCAAATCAAAGGACACACTGTACGTATGACAAATACAAACATGTATTAGTCACATTATTTATTAAATTAAATAAGGGCAGCATGGTGGTTCAGTGGTTAGCGCTGTCGCCCCACAACAAGAAAATCGTGGGTGCGGTTCCCAGCCTGGGGCCTTTTTTATGTGGAGTTTGCATGCTCTCTCTGTCTGCGTGGGTTTCCTCCCACCATCCAAAGACATCATGTTTGGTTGATTGATTGGTTGATTGGTGACTATAAATTGTCTGCAGGTCTGAGTGTGAGTGGTTGTGTGTCTCTGTCTGTCTCTGTGTGATGGACTAGTGACCAGTCCAGAGCAACCCTGCCTTCACCCAGAGTGAGCTGGCATTGGCTCCAGCAACCTGCAACCGCAACCTGGAAACAGATAAAAGGTAGAAGATGAGTGATGACTAGATGAATACATTTATTAAAAGATCGAGGGGGTATAGACTTGGCAGAAGAAAGTGTATATTATTTATATTAACCATATTTATGGTGACCTTAAGAGTAATGTAGCTGAGTTTGTGTTTTGCATTTTGTATTCTGCTGCTTTCTCATTATCGTATTTTTAAATAAATATCTTTGTATCAGCTTCATAATTCCTGCATCCATATGGATCTGCTGCCGAGCACGATGAGATGAAATGACTCAATCTTGGAGCGTCAGCAGGATTGAGCTCATTACCCTTCTAATTAATGTATGAATCTTTTTAGACATTAATCATCATTCAAGCTTTTACGCAAATTTAATTATATCAATTTACAAAATTTCAAGCCAAAAGGGTACTGAACCTCTCTGCACTAAAAGGAGGACAGGTGTACAGAGAAAGCAAAGGCCCTGTGTGTGAAGGTGAACTGAAGGAAGTCATTCAACAGAGATTATACACCCGATGTGTAGTGAATCACAAGGAAATGTTATCCACTGACACAAGACAAACTTGTCATACACCAAAGACGAGTGGAGGACTTGACATAGAGACCACAAGTAACATAGTTAAAGATGCAACAAACCCAATAGCAGCAAATTCCTACAAACACAAACACCACTTTAGGGCCCAGGTGCCGGGAAACACTGGGAGTCACGGGAAGGTTCAATAACAACTCACGATAGAGGATCTCATCCACTAATGGCTCCACCTCTGACATTTCTGCTTGCTTGAATTTTTAACTCAACTTAAATTTGTCCTTGCATTACCTACGAAGACTGGCCTACATATGTCAATAAGAGATATGCTTTTCCCCCTCAAAAGTAATAAGTTAAAAGTATTTGAGAGCTATTTTTATCTGACAAAAGCAATACAATCTAAGGTATTTCAAATTTAATGACTCTTACCAATTAGTTTTTGGACACTGTACTCAAGAGCCTCAACTGATGTTTAAAGCCCAATCAGAGCTGAGCAAAAAAAAGGGGGGGGAGAAAAAAAAAAAAAAAAAACTTTTCTTGAGCCTGTGGTGCACAACTGTTGTTGTTTGTATAGACCCTGTCATCCATTTCCACAACGCACTTGTTCTGTGTGTGCAAAGGAAGCCAATATAGAGCTCAGACAGGCAATAGCTGAAGGTTTTGGCTTGTTTTTTTTTTTTTTCCTCAATAAAAATAGTAATTTTAAAGGTATTTCCAATCTTTTCCACATTGTACCTTCAATAGAAAACTTGTTTTGAAGTTGTAGCTTCAAACTGAAAAATGTGATGGCCAATTAAATATCTCCTTTTAATAGAAGATCAAATGCTGATGACTAATAGCAACTGATAAGGTACTGTCTGAATCCTGCCTTAGGTGAATTCAAATTACTATGATGCAATAAGTCAGATAAAAATAACTTGAAAATGTGAAACCTGAAAATTATTTTTTTTCTGTCTTTTTTTTTAGTTTTTCGTTGTGATATCTCAAATATAGTGATGCTGTTTTGGCTCACACCGTTTATAAATCCCTCAATACACACACAAACTCTTATCATGTAGATGTAACATATGGATGAATTTGGGTTGATAATTGAATGCAGAAACTGATCTACATGTTGTTGAACACAAGACGCCTGTTTCATTTCATTGTTTGAACTTTGAAATGTCCACAACTGTGGCTGTGTTTAGTTTTACAAATTTTAGTAAAGACTGGGGAGCTGTTGGTTGAAATACGTAAGGTAGCAAAGTGTGATGAGTTAATGTTTGTGAGTACTTCCCTGCGTATATATATATATTCTGTTCAATGGGATTTTAAATGAGGATACATTTTGCTGTTAGCATGATATTACGATTCACTGGATATCATAATTTGAAAATATCTCAATAAATAACTCAATATCTGAGTATAATAATTTATCAGCCCACATTGTTTTGAGACCAACTGATCATTTTAGATAATGATCCCTATTATGATGAAGGTTTATGGAGTGGAACTTTTTTTTTTTTTACAAGATGGAAAACATGGTTAATGTTTGAAACCAATCAGATGTGACTAATTTATATATATATATATATATATATATATATATATATATATATCATGTAAGAATCACAGTTATTGCAAAGTTCCAAAAACACCCTTCAGCACAAAAAGTAAGCCTGAGAAAATCAGCAACACCTGGGTGGGACACAACAGAAAGTTATTACTGCCCTTTCAGCTCGATATGTGACCTAAGGCAGGTGCAGAAATAACTACCCACACAAGTCGTGTGTGTAAACAAGCCTGGTGGAGGAGGAACGAGGGGTAGATGACAAGCAACAGGGGACGGTGCAGTAATCAATTGGTGCGGCAGCAACCAGGATCATCCCCCACTCTACAGATAAAAAGAGTTGCTTAAACAGCCACCAGAACACACACAATCACTTCCTTTGACACAAATGTTACTTCTGGGAGATTCACATGCTCAGGATCAAACACTGAGCCACTATTAGACAGACAATCCATTTTTATACCCAGCGTTCTGGTGAGCTTCTCATTTTGGATGCCAATCACTCCTGTTGATGATTCCTTTAAACCATTGGCTTAACTAAATTTATCAAAGCTCCTAGCATCATTTATTAAAAGTCTGATTCATTTGGAGATACTGGCTTAGTTTGATTTTTACTCCAATTTTAATGCATGAGACTGTCAAAGTAAACAAATAATGTTTGTGTCTGCTTGGTCTCCATCTGGGGTTTTTGCTCTTCATTGACATAATTCATGAATGTGATGTTAATCAGCAGTCGAGTGTCTTTTCTGAGATGTGACATGGCTTTGTTCATGCAATCATCCTAACCCTCATTAATAAACATTCACTTCTTAGGTAAATAACAAGCAACACAAATATAAACAATTTCAGCAATTTAAGCGGTGATGATTTTCATGGTACACTAGATGCAATGCAATATATGAGAGAAGGAAAACAATGCAGCTTTAATGTTTTCAGTGAAGTTTCTATTGTGGGAACAAGCTTAAATATAAGTTGCTGAAGCAGATGAACAGTTTTTGAGGTCATAAAAAAAAATTTGTCCCAATTTCAGCATAAAAATGGCGCTCTCAAGTTGTTGCTCCTCGTGTTCTGATCTGTGTCACAAGTGAGGAGAAAACAATCTAAATTGGGCCACCTTTATCTGAGCATCCAGCTTGGGCTGCTCACAGATGAACAAAACCAGACTTAAATTTTCGATGCAGTGCACTGTTAGTCGAGCTGTGCTAGTTAAAATTCTAATACCAGAAGCTACTAGAAGTTTCAAAAGTTTCATCGTCGGGTCAGTAGCGCTTCTATGTGCTGGAGCAGCTGGCTCTGCATACCGGCAACTTCAACTCCAAATAACAGCTGTAAGAGGTTTCACAGCATGGCATGAAGGATTTAAATACATGGAGAGTTTTGTAGTCAGCTCAAATTTCAGGCCCTCGAAAAACACCATTGTTTATGAATTCGCCAGCATCGGAATGAGAGCTATGACACAGCTGAGACCAGATGAGCACACCTGCCACAACAAACTATATTAACCCATAAAGAGGATCCACAAGGACACACTGGACTTAAAAACCAGGCTCGGAAGATGGTTGGTGCGCATCCAGGCCGCATTATCTATGAAGTGTCTATTCAGTAATCTGAAAGGCCTGGAGCATCTGCACAGAGGCACAGCAGGCTCCTCCAAGAGCAGGGCATGAATGCTAATGCTGCGAGTCTCACCTCCGTCCTCTCTCCTCTTTCAAACATGCAAGGGCAATGCTGCATTAATCATGGCTTCACATCCCTCCTCCCCTCCTGACTCCCTCCAAACACACCACTCTCCTTCCTGTTCCCTGCACTCAGTCACACCCTCCCTTCCATCAGGAGCAACCACATAAAAGAGACTTGTTAAAGATCAAATATAAAATGTCATTTAAGTTGAAAAGCACAGGATTTTCAAACCAATGCAATTAGATTGCACGTTCCTAATAAACAAACTAGATTTCTCCACCAGAAAATACTGCATAATTCACAGACCTGTCTTACACACCCACTTCAAACATGCCCAAGTACATACACCCAGTACACCCACCCACACCCACACACAGAATACAATCCAGCGCACTTCCATTTTCTGCTCCACTGCTCTGAGCAAAATGAGTGGGAAAAAACACAGACACACAGGAGAAGAGTTATGTCTGTGAATTCCATTTCAAAAACCATTTCAAAAGAAACAAAACACACATAAAGGCCAAAGACCAGTGTAGAAAAGGTTTCAGATACTTCAGGGATTTTCTTCACAGAGGTAAAGCTTCATTAGTTTCAAACAACACAACCAAAAGGTGCCAGCAGCCCAAAGGACAGAGTGGTCTGAATAGGCGGCACAATGTGAGGAACGACACTGTGATATCTGATTTTATTCATAATTAATAGATATTAGAGATCCTGTGCAAGACAGGAGAGCGGGCCA
Organism: Echeneis naucrates; assembly: GCF_900963305.1. NCBI lineage: Eukaryota > Metazoa > Chordata > Actinopteri > Carangiformes > Echeneidae > Echeneis > Echeneis naucrates. Next base: position 16,191,582 of record NC_042526.1, on the reverse strand, counting down.
TTCATTGTGTTAACCCTGACCTGAAGTGACAGCGATGTGTACAACACGCACACAAAAAACATAGGACATGAATGTAATTAAACCTGAGCAATAACTCTCTCATTAAATATGTCCAGAATCATTTCTCATAATAGGCTGTGAGTAGAAAACTGAGGAGCAAAACACACCATAAATGATTATAGATTCAAAGACAATCCTTGACGTTGTCACCACGACCCATCCAGACATATTTAAAATGATGTGCATCAGTTAAAATAATGCCGATCAAAAGCTGCTCTCTTCTTCGGCATGATCTACTGAGTTCTGTCTGCCTCATCCCGCTGCTGCACTTCTCTCCTTTATCGGCAGCCAGCAGCCTATTTTTGCTGCATAAGCTGCAGTGCTTTTAGCCATTGTGACTTTGAATGTGAAACACTATTTGGAAGTCAGTGGTGTGAGTGATGCTGGTTTCTGGTGTCCATGTTGACAAAATTAAGCCATGACTTTTACTCTTCAACCTTTTTCCAAATTGCACACACAAGATATTAAATGAACAGCTTTAGACAGTGTTAACTTTCATTTTCAATGTTAAAATGGCAAATGACTGCAGGGAAGTATCTGTCAATTACACAACTATTACTGAGAGTGCTATTAATCCTGATCTCCTCCTCTTCTCAGGAAGGTCAAAGGTTAAGATCATGTGCAGAGCTAGGCTTTTGTAATAATGGCTTGGTAGATAAATAAAAAAAAATCTTGGTGGAGCAAAGCCATCACTCAGCTATTCAATGCAATTCATTCTTAAATTCATCCATATTTATGAATTTATGACCTAATTTTAGCATAATAAGCAGTGTGGTGCACCTGCACCAGCTGTTAATGATGATAATGTAACAACACATCACCCTATACCTGTCAACAACAAGCTAGACCTGCACATTCAAAATAGGTCGCTGTCAGATGAGCAGCTTGATCAATAGACATGTATTGCTCTACCAGGCAGAGAGCGAGAATCCATGGTTAGGCACTAATGCCCTCCACACAATCAATACAGAGCGCTGCTGATTTAGATAAAGGCGAGACAGGGGAGGATGATATGATGCTGTTATTTTAGGTGTTCTGCAGAAATACAAGTTCACCTCAAGTGATCGCAGTAATTTCCACTTGAATACGTCGGCCAAGAATAATCAGATAACATAATATGAGAATCATTAAACAGGTGACAGAGATGTTGCTGCTGTCCTTCAGCCTGGCCATAAAAAAAGAAAGGCTTTTAAAAAGAGCATGTATAGATGGACTCTAAAAAGGGAGCACTGGGAGGGACCGATAATGGAAAGTGGAAAATGGACCTTAGAAGAGGGATAATGGAAAGAAGATTGAGGCTTGGTAAGAGGCTAGGCAAAATGCAGGGTGTACAGAAATATGTGGTGTGGAGGAATGACAGGCTTTAAAAAGAAAATGAAAAAAGGATGCCTGGTGGTGTAATAAAAAAGGGAAGTTTTGATGCACTGATGCAGTTCTGCAACATAAAATGCACCTGTACCTATAACACCTGAACACTGCCAAAACAGAAGAAGGGAAATTGCCTTTTGCTTTACGTCAAGTCTCCCAGAGTCACATGTGCTTCAGAGTTTTGTGCAGAAATTCTGCAATATGTGCTTTAAAACTATTGTTAATGAAAGGGCTGCAGCAGAAAACCCGGAAACCAAACACGTGCCCGTGAAGTCCCAAAGACTGCTGAATGATGAATTTTCATGACTCTCTGTGGACAAATAGGGTCAAATGGGTATCAGAGCTAAGCAGCATGATACAGCAGCATGCTGGACAAGGCGCAGTGAGGTGAAAACCAGAGAGAGACAGAGGATGACACTAGATGGAGGACACTGCTTCATGCTGCTCACTGTGAAATGACAGAGGGAGAAAAAAAAAAAACCAAAACAGTATGGTGGTGCACTTATGTCCTACCTGCATCATTTCTGCTTAACCTCAACCAACAGGTACACTACCTGTGGAGATTCAATTAAAAAGCCATTAGCCAATGAGAGACTGGGGGCTAATCCCTGCCTTGGTGGGGGGGGGGTCAGTGTACAAGGTCAAGAACACATCATAAAATCCATCAACCAGCAGCCCATTCACAAGGACAGTAAGCTGTCTTATATTTCACTCACCGTTGCTGCAGTTGACGGGTTCGATTTCCTTTCCGGTAGACACACTAGAACAGTGGGGGAAAAAAAAAAACAACAAATGTGATGCTGACATTTATGATTCTTCTGATTCATAACACCTGATGAAAATCATCCAAGTCACGGTCAAGACGCTTCCACGAGAAAAAAAAAAAAAAAAAGAAATAAATAAAAAAATATCAAACAAGTTAGTTGGAGAGCCTGGGGTCTGATGCAAGTAATGGTTAAAGCAGCCTTTAACAAATGTAAAGAGCATTTCCTTTTAAGAATAATATTATTATAGAAGTTTTATTTAAAAAATAATAATGCTCAGAAAGACACAAATATACCAATACAGTTTTTCTTAACGGATTCAGGGATCTCAACTCTCAAGGTATCTGCTGCCAATCAGTCCAGTCCAGGCTGTCTATTTCCTCAAATTTTAAATCTGTATTTTTTGGAACAGATTTTTACAATCTGATGGTTGATCCACTTCATCAGGCCCATTCTTTCACAGATGGTTTACATGCGGGCCTCCTCTCAGAGAGAGCCCTTGCCACTTTTGCAATTAAGAACATTCAAGACAATTATTCCATGCACATGTGGTCTGAAAAGCCAAAGTCACATAAAACTCAAAGCTGAGTTTCAACAGCATTACTTCCTTCTTGGACTAGGCTATCAACAAAACCAACAAGCTCTGTCACTTTTGAAAGCTAGCAGCAAATTCAGTCATTGTGAATGTTTAATGGTGACATCATGAAGAGACCAGCTCGACTATGTTCTCACTGAATAGACCTTAAAAGTGAAGTTATGAATTAGGTGTGTAAACCAAGGTAACTATCTCCACATTGTAATAAAATGAAACAGCCTTGAGAGTGTTAACATAAATAAAGTCTATGCTACTGGCCTACTGAAATAATGTTGGTAGATCAGCTGATCCTTGAATTATACACACGCACACCATATAGTGTTTACAGTTTAATCCCAATTAATAAATTATTTCATCACAACACAAACTCCATGTTCATGTGAGCAGTGAGGGACTCTAAGCATCAACCATGACCTTCAGTAAATTAATCTGACTTCTTATGATGCACCAAACCAACAATTCCCCATCGCTGATGCTTCAAGGTAGTTGGAGCCAAGAATTTTGATACATTATCAAAGTTCAGACACCATTAAATCTGTAACTTTAAATCTAATATCCTCTTGAGGTTGGGGAGACTTAAGACATCAAACAGCTTGCTCCTCTGCAGAGGGCTCCTAAAATTTTAACAGATGTCTCTCCTTCATGCTGAAGTTGTCAAGCCTCCAGTGCTTCAGACAGTGACGTCAGCAAAATGCAGCTAATCTCCTATAACTAGGTCATATTCAAATCTTTCTGTGCAGTTAGCAACCACTGCTGGAATTTAAGTGCTGGTTTGCCTGGGCCTTTGAGCAGTCAGTCTGTTTCTGCTAAATACTTGATCTGTTAACTGTGTACGGAGGTAATATAAAAGATTTCTCGTCTTGCTGGTGGTGTCTGAAGGAAAATACCTACAGGATTATGGTACTCACACTCTTCCTAAAAGCTTCTTGCTGAAATAAACTCTTCAGAAACAAAGACAAATCAGCCCAGCTCAAACTACTCATAATTTACAGCAAAACAGCAAATCGCACAAAACCACACAAATCCTCCAACCTTAATGACCATTTGGCTTGTTTGCTATATGGTCATTATGGGCCTGTTGTATTACAGGATAGTATCATTCTAAACTTTAAACTTTTATATTCATTATTTTTCATTTTCTGTATTCACTCCGTGTGAATTACTCAACCTGACTAATTTGAGTCTTGATTTTGGAAATAATACAGCGAGGCTCATGAGGAACCATGATGGTCACGTTTTTTAGCTTCTAATACAGCTGCAGTTCATTTTTATAATGAAACAAATCCAATTGTGAATTATTCTTCCATGCTTATAGGAATGGAAATAGATTTTATTGTAGCTATAGGGCATGCGCAACCGTCTATAGCAATAAAACTACAAATTAAATGGTTCTCGCTTCAAGAATCAATCACGCTTTTAACATATTCTCCAATGCCCCATGGATGTTCTTGCTTCCCTTTCTATCTCACACTCATACAGAAACACACTCCCCCTTTGACTGCAAGGAGCCTGACAGAATATATCGCGAAACAAAATGGTAGGTTTTTATGCATTAAACATTTAACAATGTTTACTCAGTAAAGGAAAGAAAAAACCCCTACTGTAACTAAAAGGAAGCAAAGGAATAACCCACTTCATAATCACGCAATGTAAATCAAAACCGCCATACTGGCAATCACCAGGCAGCTTGTCAATGTACAGACCTATTTTAACATTCAGTTTGCCAAGATGACTAGTCATGTATCTTAATAATTCACTCACTCACACAAAATGGATTAGACAGATCAGTTAGTCCCCTCTGCTCATTTCTCTTCTTATTTTGCTCTCATCCTATTCACCGGAAACCACCTTTATGTTTAGCATCAAAGAGACTCACTGAAGAACAACACCTTGTTCAAAGACAACCACATCGACTAATGGTGTGTCGCAAAAGGAGGCATGGTGATAAATTTTCCTTTTTCTCGTCTCTATGTGAGCAATATAATTTTTCTGCAGAGTGCCTTCCAAAACAAGAGCCACTGAGGAATTGATAGAAATTCAATATGTTAGTATCTTAGATCCTTAGCCAGCTCTAGATGCCTCCTTGCCAGGGTTAATGAAGCATATGTTTTTCAATGACCCCCTCCTACCTCCTTCTAGAGTACAACTCACACCATGGAGATGCTGAGTTCTAGCCCAAGTATTATACTTCAGTGTAGTGGGTAGTAATTCACTTTCCTTTCTGTAGGCACGAATGGCACGTAATGGCTTTGGCATATAATTTGTAAATTCTGAGAGGAATAGGAAGACCCTGGAAGGATAAATGAGACCTTCATTTATATCATTTTGAGCTAGAAATGCGGTCGTCTCATATTAGTGCAGCTAACATTATGAAAGTCATTGGTTGTTATAATCTAACTCTACATGTTGAATGAGACACTTTATGTGAGACTGTGTCATCATGACGTCTAATTTCGTGTACAGTGCCCGACTTTGTTCAGCACGGAACATCTCTCTCTTTATCCATCCATCTCTTTCCCTCCTCGCATTGTGCTTGCAGGACTGGCTGATGCAGACATGCATTATTCATCCGTACGTCCTTTCTGTCATTGCAAACTCAAGCTCTGAGCAGAGAGCTGCAAAGCAGAACCATAATCAATCAACCAGGGTCTGACACTCACCACAATGGGATATGTTGATTTGATGTCACAATATATCCATGCAAATGGAGAAAGTACAGGGGACCATTCTGTTCACACTTAGCTCGACTGGACTCGTTTCATAACACCAGCTGTTGAAGTTCACTGGATCACCTGTTGGTGAAAAGACATGGACATGGAGTTTGGAAATGGATAAACTCTCTCCCAAACATAGGTTCTATTTGGGCAAGTAAATTAAAAACTGCTCTTATTACATGAACGCATATTGTTTTTCTTTTTTTAAACAATTTTTGACCGCACACTTGTCTCAATGCAAAGGCTGCACTAATTGAGGGGTCGTTAGAATCACCAGCGCAGATTTGAACTCAAATGCACGATAAGGAGGCAATGGAGTGCTGGGAAAGTTCTCTTTACTTGTCAGTTCAGGCAGAGTCAAAACTAGGAAATCAGACAAACCAGCGAACAAATCCGACAAGGGGCAGACAGGGAATCCGAAGTCCCGAAAAAAGGCAGGCAGGGGCAAAAAGGGGGAAAAAAAAAAAAAGCTGGAACACTTGGCAGTAACACAAGACAATTCGGCAGAGGGCAGAGGATGGGAGAATGAGTCACAGGTGTGGAGATGGGCAGGGAAAATTAGGTGCAGGGAATGAGCCGATTGCATGGGCTGAGAGGGGGGCGTGATCTGAGATGACAGGAGTTAGTGACGAGGCATGAAAACAAACTAAGAGTTGGGATTCTTGCAAGGGGTGAAAAGGTAGAATGTGACAGCAGCAGGCATGCAAGACATTTGGGTAACATTGGTTAACATTGGAAACATTTCTACCAATCTACCAGCTAGTCTGCATCATGTGATTCAAGGATGTATGCAAATCTTTAGCAAAAATTGTTTTTATCTGGGCTACAACTTCCCTCTCTAGACTGCATGTGTCTGCACATGCACGTGAGTCACACATCACAACAACAACCTCCCAAAGTTAACTTTAAGTGGTTGTTGGGAGACACTGAATTGAATGTGTTGCTAATTATCAGATGAAAGCACAACAAATGTCATAGTGGAAGTGCGAAAACGATGGAGTAATACAATATAGTTGCCAACAACATGCCATCACAACAGGGTTGAACTGTGACATAAATAATGCAGCAATACCTTGACAAATAGATAAATTCTGAAAACCATGTTGCTAAATCAATGTGAGCCATAACTTTGATAAGAGGTGGTGAAGAGGACAGTCACCGACATGGATCCCCGTTGTTGGTAGCAGAGGATATTCACTTTTGAGGCTCTGGCAGAATAAAAAACTTTGACGTAGGGAGAACACTGTCCTCTCACTAAGTTGGCAGATTCGTCTTAGGTATTCATTTTTAGTTTAATTTCTGTAATTTGGATTATTTATTCACACATGGGAAATTATTTCCTCAGTCAAATTCATTTTCTTCCCCCTGTGGCAGAAGGTACACTGTGAACATCATCACTGCTCCAAGTTTGAATTGTTCCAAAAGGAAATTCAAACTATGACAAAATAATAACGGTAACAACAACTATCGAATCATTTGTATGGGTCACTTCACTATTAATGGTTCCTGCTCGAGACTCATTGTTACTCCCTGTCATGTCATATGCTGGAGGTCCTTCAGAAAAGACAAATCACATTAATATCCAAGCAGAAACAAAAGGCAAGAAAGAAATACTTACATTTTGAGCTCAGGTTTGCATTAGCCAATGGCTGATACAATGCTTTGAAAGCATTCAATTATTTACACACTTTAGACAACAAACAATGGATATGGTGTAGAGTTAACACTTTTACCTAGAAAAGTGGTCCAATTTATTTTCAGCAGCGCTTTAATAGAGGAATCTAAGTAGAGAATTGGGGTGCTCATGTGCAAATCCATTTGTTAAAGAAAGTCTTAATGCTGAAACGTAATTATGGATTTCAAACAAAAGGGTTGAAATACGGAATTAGTCCCCTAAACTCTCATCTGTCCCCTATTTATCAGAAAAGTCAATTTCATGGCTAATAGGTTTATTACGGTGGTCATGCTCGAAGGACCTTCCTTGATAAAACTCGCCCAGGAGTTGAGTGCTAAGCCACTGGAGCAGAGGTCTTAATAAAGTTCTCTCTTTGTCTTTTTGCCTCTTTCTTGTGCAATATTACATTCAAGTTAAACTTTGACCCTATTATTCATTCAGCTCCTCTCTTTAACACTGCCGTGTATGGACCCGATCCAATGACACAGGAAAAGTCTCCTTGTGTATAAAGGAGCACAGATTTGCCTCAGCTGCTCTATTCACCGCAGACAATTTATCTGCTGTTCTGGAGAGAGAGAGTTTCTGCAAAGGTCCAGCTAGACAAGACAGGTCTGTGCTGCATACTAATGACAGCCGACTGTTTCTACCACACAGCCTTGTCATCCTGCATTCCAGCCATGTTCTCATGCTGTCACACTGCAGTGGAGATGGAGCGCTTCATGAGGCGATGCAGCACCGTCTGCTTTGCGGTGGCACATGCAGACTTTTGTTTGAAGTTGAATTATTTGCTATCACCAAGACCGGCTCAAATTTAACATTTTCCTTTTTCTCAAAAGGTTCAACATACCGCATCCCAAAACGGTGACCTCACAAAGACGGTTGATTGTGAAAGCTTTCCGGCACTGTCTGTGCTTCCACCTGCTTAATCCCACATGCATGTGCAAGAGATATGAATGCCAGTGCTTTTCCAAAAAGTCTCATCGAACCTCCTGCTCCTCCTGCTGCACATTCCTCTTTAAAAATGCATCATCCACACAGAATGAGGTTCAAATCTACAGTATGTTTATACACATCTTGGCTGAAGCTAGTGTTCTTTCATCTATTCTAATCTAACTCTCCCATGTAATATTCACCAGAAGGCTTCGGGCTTATCCTAATGAATCATGAGGGCTAAGTAATCCACTCTTTTTTGTTTCAAATCTGATTACTTCCTAATTTCTCTCCCCCTCTACTTAGACTTCCTGCCCCCCGTCTTTATCATTCACAATTTCAACCTTCCAAGGGCACCGTTCAAGATTTAACAGTGCATGCTAAGCACTACTGGTACTTCCAAACAGACACCTATACACATGCACAGATATAACCAATGGAGCTTGAAATGTTGTGCTCAGGGTGAAAAATCAGCTATGGCTTGTGTGTTTGCTCGCAATTGGTCTGAACAAGATCAGTGCTTCTGTCTAATCCAGTATGACTGACCAGACTCACTTTTCTGTATTGATTTTAAATTTAAGTGGAGGATAGATCCTTTGAAGAGAAATGGAGTTAATATCTTCACCTGTCATTGAGAGAGAATTAAACAATTTCAAGCAGTTGCTCTAACTTGTTCAAAGGATTTCAGCTGGAAGAGGTGAGATGACAGAAATTGAATCAATATGTTACACATCCACACATCTCTGTTTACACCGACAGCACTGGAGCAGTATTCAGGGTGAGAAAAATCAAACAGAGGTCAAGTGCTCTATAAGAAGCTTTAGGAAAACTTACCCTTCAGTTTTCATTTGGGTAAGCAGAAGAAAATAAAGCTGTAAGAGTTTTTGATCCTTGGCAAATCAGCAATCAGCTCTATAAATAGCTCCCACAGACTGGCCAATTATTTATGAATAATAATGGAATGACTTGCATGGAGACATGTCACAGTTCAAAACAACATCATCCATCTCAGCTCTCATTGCCCAAAGGGGGGTGATGGGAGTGGGAGTGAAAGAGGGTGGGGGTGTTCAAGGTAAAGTAAATAAATAAGAGTCATGAAGAGATGCAAAGCAATAAAATCTGTCATTTTGAGCAATGTGTGAGGTGAATGTCTGCCTGGGTAAACCACACTGACACTTCACGCAATAAAATCCACAGGAAGCAAAGATTCCAGAAATAGAAAAAAATAAAATAAATCTCATCTTCATCTAGAAGATCAAGAAGTGTTTCAGGGTCAAAAATAAATTCTGAGGTGGAATTATTTCTGGATCAAAGTTGTATCTGCTTCCTGCTTCACACTCTACCAACTCTGCATGTAACGGCTCCGCAGAATAAAGAGCGCTCAGCTATCGCTTTGCCCTCCTCATCCCTAAACAACTGTCACCCTGAAGCACAAAAAACAGTCATACTTTCATATGCAAATCGAATGTATTTAAATGATGTCCATTGCAGAATGAGCAGCATGCCTTTGGCTTTATTCAACAAAGCCATTCAGTGGCGGCACTAACAGCTGAATAACATTTGCAGTTAGAAAAACAACTGCACATGATGGCAATGCAATGCTTAGCATACAGATCTCTTATCATTAAAAGTGTTTTCTAAAGGATGCTGCCACTGAGTATAATGACCTAAGCCACTGGAGCGTGTCACATTTTGGGAATTGGACAAGCTTGGCCCATCATCCATCATTACTCAGCATCAGTGCTCAGTTTAGTGTAAATATCAACAGCGGGGACACAGGAAAGCCTGTGCCATCCCTCTAGCGCTGCCTCATTTGCATTTATACAATGTAACACCGACATTATAATGACAGCGGCGATGATGATGGTGAAGTTGGTGGTCGACAAGGTTACAGAAGTTGCAAAGCGTGTGTGGTTAATGTATGAGGGAGAAAATCTATATTTAATCAAAATCCTGACTAAGTGCTAACAGTGTGTGTGTGTGCAGTGCACACACAACACAGTGTATACACGTGTGCACTGTGTTGGCTAAATGGTACAGTCTCTTCAGAGGCGCAGAGAACATATGTGGCAGACTACAGTGAGTGCATTATTGTATATGAACTGTACACAGGGGATGGAAGACTTACGAATGCACATACTACCATATTCCAATGCAGCAGAGAAAATGTGGGGTTCATCACATATGCTGTGGCTCAGAACATTGATAATACAGCTGAATACAGTGCAACAGTCAAAATCAAGCAAACTTTAAACTTTGAGAGGCATCTGTCAGCTGTTTACCCAATCAGGCCCATGAGAGCTGAGATCAGAGACTATTAGACTATAATTCCCACCTTTAGTTCTAATTGCGAAAACCAATTGGCTGGCTGAATAATCTCAATAATGTGCATAATATCTACACTTCTGCAGTTGCTGGATGGATGCCCAAGGGATCACCCCCCCCCCTCCTAATTTTTACTTGCCCTTCATTATTCCATCAGTCCTACACATGGAATACACCTAAATCACGGCAAGGTCCCCCTGAGTTCTCTTTGACTTTTCTGGGTCATGATGATAAGAGACAACACTGAGCCTGTGTTTCTTATCTAGGGCTGAAAATGTATTGCATGACATTTTGGCTTTCATTGACTATAACTTGTAAAAAAAAAAATATATATATATATAATAAAAGGTGCACATGAGCATGTATTGAAGGTCTCACCTTGTTTCCTATCAATGGAAATTATAATATAAAAAGGATGTCACCTTTCACTGGCCCTACACATTCCCCTTTAACAATAATGCACATGGCTCCAGGTGGAATACAGCTGTAGGCAGACAATACCATCCAGCTATGATAAAACTGACTTTGCAATGATTTCATGGATGGGTCAGTTTGCTTCTCAGCTCAGTTTATTATCCTCTGAGAAGATCATCAACAAAAAAGGTCCACTTCACCACCTCCACTAACTAAGAAGAAAAAAGGTTGTCAAGAGTAGGATGAACAGATGCTGGGCCAATTCATTGATGAAGAAATCCCCTCACAAGTGGCACAAATGCATTTTTTGATTTATTGGGTGAGAATTGATAGAAATTTCTAATATTTAAAAATTCTGCTTTGTGGTGCCACAACTTGATTGAGAACCAAATTCCTAATTTCCTCAGGGGACCTATGTGCCAATCTTTTATTTACTTGAACCTATTTCAACCTATTTTTTGTTTAAAGCTTGGCTGGTGGCTTAGCAAACTGATGCATGATTGAGTAAAGCAGAGAAAAGTTTTGCCTTTATGAGAGTCATGAAACTTAAGTTGAAGAAGATTTGCTGGCTGTGTGTCTTTCATAATAGAGCAGCTGAGGTCTGGTGCAGTGTGGTGTTGGGTAAGGAGGACAAAAAGCAGCATGCTCTGCTGTGTTCTTACTCAGGCTATCTCTTCTGCAACAGGGAACCAAAAGAAACAGACAGCAGACTAAGCTACACTGACACTGGACCTTAAGAGTTGCTGGCTTTGTTCATTGGTCAGATCATTTAACAATGCTGGAGTTTGTTCCTCCACTTGGCTGATCTTAGCCTCTGGATGATGGCATCCTTAGTATTCACTATTAATTATGAGTTTGGTTGTCAACTGTTCACCTACAATAAACAGAAAAACAAAAATAATTTGTGAATCAGCCATGTAAGATGTAAATTGTGATTCTGAATAAATACCTTCCTTCAGTCCTAGTTTATATTGTGTAGTTTTGTAAATAGTACTGAGTCCAAATTTTGTGCCAGAAAAATCTGCATCAATACAACGTGACCATCCACGCTGCCGCAAGTGGTTCAGATTGGCCGTGTCTGATACAGGAATAAACAACAGCACCTCCTCTCTGCTGCCTACACATAATTTTCTTGTAAATGGAAAATGTACACCACCTGCTACAGAAGACCAAGCCAACCGTCTCTAAGCCAGGACCAGACACACATCTTCTGGTCTTCTAAGTGTGTAGGCGGACAAACTCCTTCCACTTGGTAACAGCCGGAATGTCTCCCCACGTGTGTGAACTTCAGTGTCTTCTCCTTCGGGCGACTTTGTTCTTATGCATGCATCTTCTGACAGAGAGAGGGATATATCTGCATCACTACTGGCCTCCCACCAGTTGCCGCAATCCAGTCTGATGCAATTTATCATAGGTGGAGAAGCACACACGCCGTGAGGGGGATAAAGAAAAACAAGAACCCAAGAGAAGGGCAATGAAACGGTGCAACAAAGAGACTGGGCATCAGTGGCAACGTGGTGCTAAAAATTAAGAAATATTAAACAAAGATCATTATGCAACTGCCATTGGGGGATTTGGTTGCATAAAATGTCAAAGAAAGAGGAGGCATAAAACGCAGTTGTTATGTGCTTTTATACCAGATCTGAGTTGAGAGTGGGAGCGAGTTTTCCACCCTCATAAAAAATGACACCTTGCTATAATACAGACAGATGGCCTGATATAATCCATCCTGACCATCTTTTTTCCTTTTTTTACCCAAATATACAACCCGACGCTGGACTGACAGGGCCCTGTTGTTTGCCATCTGCTTGCCATGTTTGGCACCAAAGCATGTATTTCCTGTTAGTGATCTCTCCTGTTGGGTGCACCATTGATTACTCACTCTGTCGCTTCTGTCATGAAGACAGCTTATTACAGTATCACTCTCATCAATTCAATGTCTTATCTGCAACCCTCTGTTGGTTATTTTTTAGTTATGGGATATACTTTTTAGTAAATAAGTCTTGACATTTTAAATTTTGAAGAAAAAAGAAAATGTCATTTGATTGTTTAATTTAGAGTTGCCATAAAATTGTATTATTTCATGCAGAATTGACTCCCACTTTCTGGGTTATGCGAGGGAGGGAAAAAAGTGAATCAAGACCAAGCGGTTGTTAGATGTTTGTTTTGCTAATGTTTCACTCTGAGTTTCTTACAGAGCCCAGCAGAAATCTAATCTTTACTGCTCAACCGGGCAGCAAAAGAAATTACAGTTAATTTGTCAAGTGGAACCAAAATCTAATCTGTTTGTTTAATGATACGAGGATCCCTCCTGGGGCCTCCACTAAAAAGCCTGTTTTTAAGTCCCTGTGTCTTCATGGCTTATCACACGCAACATTTAAATATCCCTGAGAACTTATCTTTCAGTTTCAGCATGGTCATTAATACAGTCTTCACACATCCATTATAACTTCAAGGTACATTATTCATACATTACAACCAGAAAATGTACTGCTCAGTTATTAAAGGCGTCCCATGTGATTCCACATTAGGAGAGAGTGGCATTACACCACACAGTGAGATCCAAATTTTACAAACTTCATTGATTTTCTGCACTATTGACACACTGTGTTTCTTATCTTTTTAATAACATTGGCTATGTTTGGCCTGCACAGTCAAAGTTGTAAATGAATGAATAAGGTTGCTTTATGAAATATTGGAATTTTTTTATGTATCTAATTTGATTTATGTTTGGACAGATCAAAAAACACCTTCCCCTCTGACAGTGTCACTGCCAGTTTTCTGGTACATTTACTCACAGTAGCCTTATCACAATAAAAATCTTCCATATGAGTTGTCAGTTCTGTGAAACTGAGCAAAACCCACACACTGTTCACTTTGCTGCTTTGAATCCTAAGTGCCAGTTCAGCTTCACAGGGGAAGCCACCAGCTTCACATCTCAACAAATTTACTCATCAGTGGTACTGGATTGAAAATCTTCCACAAGTTACAGCTCACACAGTTTGGCATCTCAATTATCAACTCAGCCCAGTTCGCTTTCCCTTTACAAGGAAAACAGCCTAGTTTCAGATAAAGCAACAGATAATGTAGCAGATAAAAGTGACTGTTGTAATGATAAATTGCAAATAATGAATCCAGACGTTACATTTTCACATTTTTTTCCATGGTCGATCAGTTGAAATTGGAATAAAAATAAATGCACCAAGATAATACCATGCTCCACAATCCCTAAGCAATTTGACCCTCCCTGGATAAAACCAACGATCAATGAACATTTATCAGAGGTGAGTAAGTGCCTGAGAGTATCAGCTTCCTCAATGCTGATAGAGAGACTCATTTACAGTGAAGGCAAACATGTCTTTATGGAAAATGATCACTTAATAACGAGACACCAAAGAGCAACTATCAGAATATTATCCCTGGTTCTTCCTACGTTTAAATAGAACTAGTGCATGATTGATGGTGACACCACCGGCCAGAAGTGTTTAATCGCAGGATACAACGTAGCACGCCACAGGATGTACATGCTACAGTGCAGTGGATGAGTCAGCCACTATGTCAGCAGCAGGGATATACTTGGCAATCTCTTTTAGTGTGACTCATGGCGATATACAAAGATGGACAAATGATATTGAAGCTCTAATAGGATCATCCCAATACTTCAATCTGCATGTGAATAAAAGGCCAAATAATCTTCAGTCGTTCAAGGATGTGACACTTAGTGTGGAAATGGCAACATAATTTACATCTCCACATGTGAAAAGTTGAGCACATAACAACTAAGAACAATGGTACAGAGAACAAGACCCACATCTACTTCCTGCCATTCACACAGCAGAGAATATGCAGGAAAATATATCACCTTGATATTTTGAAGCAGCCAGCTCCCACCATCCCAAGTGCTGTGTGGATCAGGACATGAATGTTGACCTGGGTGGGAGGAGGAGCTGAGGTGCAGTGGAGGTCCCCAGCTGGTGTGAATGACACAGGGACAAAGGTGCCGAGCTTTGTGCAATAGTAGCTGGAGGCATGCCTTAATGAAGAGGTAGCAGCTGAGCAAGATAGGCTCATCCTGCCTGTCAGAGCCAAGGCAGTCGCCCATTAGTGGTGAACCACCAACAGGAGAGGCTTTGTTGACAAGGTGTGACTAGGGACAGGCACGAGAAGACAGACAGTATGGGCTAATTACCGTTAAGTGCTATCAAAGAAAATGAGAAGGCTGAGAACCAGGCAAATGGACAAGAGAGGGGGTGGACAAAATGGGCAATTTTATGGAGGGAAAAGCAGTAGAAGGCTTGTGTCATGCCATGTGTTTTCACAAGTTGTAATATTGGAACCCTTCCCCTAAGCCATTGCATTGCATTTAAAATAGCACAGTTGTCAAGAGCCAAATGAATCACAGTGTACAGGAAAGCTGCTCTTCAGTGAGCAGTTTAGTTAGTTTTTTTTTTTTTTTTTTCCCAAATTGGTGGAGGAGTCAAGCTTCCATATAAAGTGCAACACAAGTTTACAATATGCAGTATTCTCACAGTTGGTGTGAGTTAATCAGGAGGAGTAATTCTGCTTATGGGTTGCCTCCTGTTGGTTTTCAGAGGCCCATCCATTTGAGGTTAATCCCTTCATCCCCCTAAAACTACAACTCAGAGAAGATTAAAAACAAAAAGGAAGCCAGCATTGTTTGGTTGCTGCAACCACAGGGCCACCTTGTCATAACCACAAAGTCTTCTTCATATGTGAGAGAGGACTGATGGGCACATGTGCTGTATTGTATGTACATCACTGTATGCTGGCATCTTCTCCCTACACTGCAAACAACATGTTACAGTATTTCAGCTTCAAGATCAATTTAAGTCATTGCTACCTGGAAATCAATTTATGGCACTTCTTTAAAAACAGACGATCACATAAACCTAATACCAGATTAAGAGAAGATACTGTCTTCCTGTTTGAGAGAGCTACTTTAGCTCTATTTGCATCCTTCAAATGAAACAGTAACCCAACATGGGCTAATTACATGAAAGAAATGGCCACTACAAACCCATAATGGCATTCTCAGTGACAATACCAAATGTCATTGCGTTCAAATAAGAAGTAATTTGCTTTAGTCCTCAGAGTATAATGGTCCATGTAGTCTTTGGCAGGTCACTTTCAAAATGGGTCACTCCTCTCTGTTGAGTCCCTGTTGGGCGACTGTACACTGGGATAAGGTTTTGTTTCAGTAGACAGTCAGTCAGAAAATCCAATGGGACTGACAGGATTAGATGACAAACAGCATGGCAGTCTCAGCTCTTAATAACACAAACCCACCAAGACAAACGCACGTGCACACATGCAGCTAGACATCCTCAGTGGTGGATATGTCCTTTGCACAAAGTATGCATGAAAAATAAACACTTTTTCTTGATAAGCATTTAAGATGTGGGCTGACCCAGTTATCCTGAAGTTAGTCTATGAAAAAAAAAAAAAACAACAAAAAAAAAACAACTTATTAAGTCCGTAAACAGGTAGTTGAAGGAGAGTGGCTGTTGAAGAAAATGTCACATTTCCAGTAACATCAACTCCCAGGGGTAGCAACATGACCAGATGAAATAATGTGAAAAAACACAGAGGCTGAGGGCCTGTTGGGAGATGTGTGAATTTGTGCATCTGTGTTTATCTGCAAAGTGTGTGTGGTGGTCGTCTACGTGCTTCCCCCCAGATTTTCCCCACTTCCACTGATTTTTACTCACCCCTGCCCCCCAGTGGATTAGTGTAGGGTCCCCATGGACTCCCTTGCGTTCCCACGCTTCGGACAACGATCTTTGACATGACTAACGTAAACAGATGTTGCACTGTGACAGGAAGTGGCTAACTTCTGAAGAGCTGATGGAAAAGAAGCTGTTCATCTCCATGACAGAGGAACAGTGAGGAGGTCAAAGTAAAGCAGGAAGCAGCCAAATATGTCCCAGCAGAGTCTCTGTGTGTGGGGTGGAACAATCTCTAACCCTATGGTCAGGGTCAAACAGCTGGCTTCACCTAGTTCGGCTTTATAGGTCTAACCTTAGTGACCTACAATACCATTGGGGTTGTAAATCACTGGCAGAATATAGAGCTCATATCAAACCAAAGCTGAGGAAAGGACAAGTGATTGAATATAAGAGCATTTACTCAGCCTACTCATGTAGAGTATAAGAGTTCTACATTCATCACTATTCACTAATTACGGTGAAAGACTAAGTCTACATTAGATTCTAGGAGAAAGAAAATCCCAGCTGCCTTAGCACCTCTTACCAACATCTATTGGTTGAAGGACATTAATCTGCAGCTCCGAGAAGTGCGTCACACCATTTATGATGTAGCCAGAGCCTTGCTACACCACTGGTGCCCAAGGTGTGGAAAACTCATGTTCTTCAATTTCAGTTTTTAAAAAACAAAAAAGACCAAAGGCACATGCATCAATCCGCTTAGAACCTCTATGGCTCACCCATTTTTTTTTTTTTTTTTGCCTGGTGACAACTGGTGAGAGCAGCAGCCAGAGGTGTTATGTTTTTGGGTTATCGCTCTGTTTTTTCTTCAGCCCCATTCTCATCGTACATACTGGGAATTTCTACAAGTCTGGAACAAAGGTTCCCTTGGACTCAGGAATGAACTGACAGAAATAGTTTATAGTTGTGTATGGATGAGCACTCTACAGTACTACAATAAACAGCAACAATCAAAGTCGTCAAGTTAGTCAAGGGAAGGCAAAAAAATTGAGATGACTTGGGTTTTTTGTTAAGAGGTAGCAAAGCATCCCAGATTCTGTGGTGGTCGTTAGAGTGATACAGATGGTAAAACATGCAACAAGATGATGCGATACTGATTTGTATTCATAACACCCTGTCTCTTTCAGGTTAGGGCATTATCAAGCTGTTATGTAATGTGATGTTTCCATTAGGCAGAGTTTAATGCAATGTAAAATAAAAGCTAAGAAATTAAGACAATAAATTATCTGAAAACTGCAGATGTAAAATTTGAATTTCACGCTTTCTCTCTGTTGCTCACATGTCATCAATTCTGGATTAGATTTGGGTTGTTGGAATGACAGCAGTTTTTCAGGATCATACAAAAACAGGTAACAGGCCAGCTTTTTGTTGGCAGGAGAAAACATATTTTTGAGTTATCACATTATCGGAGGGAAGTAAAAATATAAACTTTATTACCTGTGCCCTTTCTAGTCGTTAAAGTTGCTTCGTGCTGCTGGGATACGCATATGGAATACAGTAACTTCCAATCTGCCCTCAGTTCAGTCAGAGGATGAAGACATAACATTGCCAGAGGGGGTAAACTCATATCTAATGCAGTGATGATTGAAGCTCTTGACAAGCAGCCATTATCACCACCTGCACATGGCAATAGACCACAATGGTGGTGGAGAACAAGCATACATATAATTACATGGTTTCTACTGAGCAATATATATATATATATATATATATATGTATGGGTATATAGACACACACACATATATATATCTTCTACCACTTTTCCGGGTTGCGGGGCCTGCTTGAGCCAATCCTAGCCAATGTTCCAGGTGAGGGGTGGGGTACACCCTGGACAGGTTGCCAGTCCATCACAGGGCCAACACACAAAGACAAACAGAGACCAACAACCACTCACGCTCACGTTCAGACCTACGGACAATTTAGAGTCCCCAGTTAACCTAGACATGCATGTCTTTGGATTGTGGGAGGAAACCAGAGTAATCAGAGGAAACCCACGCAGACACAGGGAGAACATGCAAACTCCTCATTGTGGGGCGATAGCGCTAATTGCTATGCGGCCGTGCTGACCATATATATTTATGTATTTATTGATTGTCACTCAATTATTTTAACTGTGCTGTAATTAAATAATAATTGAGAAGTCAGTAGAACAAGACTAATTTGACCTGTAAACTACTGTGTAATTAAGTTGTGTGTGTTCTTTCCACACTAACATAAACAAGGTAGCAAAAACATTTCAGCTGCAGGGGGATGGAAGAGGACACATCAACAATTCCTCTGCAACTAAGGATGGCTTTTATCTTCGACAGCTGTTCATCGATTTCAAGGAGTGTTTAATGTAGGAGGAGATGAGCATTAGCTTCTTTTCCACTGTTCTCCTTTTTTGTTAGAGACACTTTCATCTCTTGACAACTAAACATGAATCCAAAGGGACACTGGGACTTAGGCCAAAGAAGACTTCCCTGTGGTCAAACCGCAGGCAAAACACAGAAGACCTTGGCATGTGGTCCTCCCTTAATCTTTGTTTCTACCCAGTGTCCTTCTTGTCCAACATCCTTTGCATGCAGGATGACATGGGAGGATATTGGAATATATATTCCAAACAAACAAACAAACAAACAAAAAAACCCTAAAAAACTGCAGAACAAATATAGCAGCAGCTCAATCAACGGAATGTTTTCGCACTTCATGACTGGCCAGGTCTGTGTGGAGTTGGACCTCAGTTTGTGAAAAGGACAATTTAAATAGATCAAGACCAGTACAACATTTCAAACCAATAACAATGAGCCAGCTCTGCTCTGGAGCAATCTGGAGCAAATCACAGTGGTACCAAATGCAAGCGTAGCATGCACTGGGTGCAGAGAAGAGATAAAAGTGTGTGTGCTGGGTTCTCTCCGTCTCTCGGCCTCTGACTTGCACGATTGCTTACTGTAGTAGAGCATGCAAATTGTGGAAGACAGCCACTGCATGGCCATCTATATGTTCTAAATTTTATGAGCTGAGGCCAGAGAGGGTCCTCTTCACAAGACACACCACACATACTTTGCCAAGGTGGTTGTGCACACGCAATATGATATGTGATGTGGGCAAAGAAATGCATGAACGACAGCATCAACAAGCGCATGTGCACATAACATCTATGGAGGACCAGAAGCACTCAGAGTGAAAGAAAAGAAAACTGTAGTGAATATCAGAGTCTGGGGACAGAGAAGCTTTATGAAATATTAATGGATATTAAATATTAACATCATTCTTCTATTGATCGGTGAAGTTTTGGGAATGCTGGATTTTTGCAGCAGTATGTTTACACCCTTTAAACTCTGAGGACTCCTGAAGAACTGTGAGATGGCTGTCAAGGGATGGCCAAATCCTATCTCATATCTACACAGCCACTTCAGAATCTCTTCAGAATCTCCTTCAGATGAATTACACAGTGTCTTGAGTCAAAGGTGGAGAAGGTGTTTTGCATTAATGTGTTCAGTAATTATGACTTGGAGCCAGAGGCTTACAGGACAATCCCAAAAAGTAAGAAGAAGGTACTTGTGGAATGCATGTGTATATCACGGTGCATAGTTATTTTATGCAATACTATTTACAACCCTAAGGAGCTACACAGACTCAACCTTAGTAATGAGTAGATAAGTACACAAGACTTATACATGCTACCTAACAACTACACACCAACAGACATGGATAGTTAAAGCTCTTCTCCCCATCTGTCAAAACACACACACACACAGTTCCTCTCCTCACATGTGCTAATTTCGGATCATGCAATGTGAAGATCCAGTGAGCCTTAGAGCTATTGACAGGCTTGAAAGCCGGCAATTATTTACTCTTCTTAATGATCTACGAAGTTGTGGTCTAAGTGTGTCAAGTGGAAGGGAAACATACATTACAGCATGATCTAGGGTATTCATTCTCTTTAATAACAACACGTTGTTTTTCTCTTTGACCTCCAAATGTTTTATATATTGAAAGGCTGCCACTGATACAACATGGGAGAAGAATTTCCATCAAGAAACTCAGTCAGATGTGAAGCGGGAAAGCTCATTTCCAACATGCACAACCCCAAAGCAGCTTCTATGTGGGCCATGAAATGTTAATTGTGGACAACTGGAATGCAATGATTTTCATTATCAGTTCATCTAAAAATCTCCATCAGAATCTGTCAGACCAGAATGTCATGATCACAGTGCGGAAATTTTCTAAAGAACACTGCAAGTCAAAATTATTCAATATACAACTATATGAAATTATGAAATGCATGACTATTTTACGTTTCCTGTCAATCAACTATATTGATGGATAACCTTTTCTTCACTGCCAAAGTTTTGAATCGCTTTGCAAGCTCTAATATCTGTTACAAAGTGCAAAAAGCCAACTTGAAAGGCCTTGAAAAAGAAGTGAAACATCTGTCCTGCAAAGGGCAATTATTAAACTGTCACCATTAGAATAATAATGTGTGATGTATCTCCCATGAACCTTAATCATTACATAAGCAGGTAGCCATGCCAGCGGGATAAATGCATGCCTCTTCTTTACTGGAGGCTGTCAGGTACCAGGATACCCTCTGGCAATAATTGCACCTGACAAATGAGCCTTGACAAAGGAATGGAGGGTGTTCAACCTCTCACTGATCTGACAGAGCAACTTAATTGAAACTATCAATCAGAGCAACTATCCCCTATCTCTTCTTTTTGGACTCTCCTGTATAATCCATTTTTTCCTACTCCCAGCTGGAGGAATTTATCACCTCTCTGCCAGTTGCCCTGCCTCTTATGCCCACTTGCACACACATATCAAGACCTATGTATGCACAAAAATCAATACAAAAAAATTGCTTCTCTCTCCTGGCTCTCCATCCTCATCATTTCCCCTACGGCGCACAAACACATTACTTGATCATTACATTGTGACAAAGCTAATTAATACATCATCCCAGTGTTTTCATCTGTTTTTCTTTCTGCAGTCTGCCTATTCAACTCCGTGGCATATTGTGTGTTAAGTGCGGCATCTACAGTCCCTGTGCAAAAGCGTAGTGGAAGCTTTTTTCCCCCAAATCACTTCAGCCCTGCACGGGATGTCATAAGCACTAGTGGTGAAGCTAAGATAGAGTCAGAACAAAAGGAAATACCTCCCCTTGCTAGAGAGGAAAGGGTTAAGCCTATTACAGAAGACCAATCAGGAATGGGGGAGCACTGCAAACCTCCGCAGTAAGAGAGAGAGGGGGGGGAGAAAGAGAGAGAGGGAGAGAGAGAGAAAGGATGAGATGAGGGAGTGAGAAGAGAGCAGAGCAGGAGATACAGAGATACCAGGAGTGCAATGGTTTGCACTCCTATTCAGACACTTATGCAGGGAGGGAGCACATGAGAGGGAGAGTTGGTGAGATGAGGAATATTCACACACTGGCTCATATGGATGGATAAAGAAAAACAAGGAAAGAGGAGAAAAAGAAGAATCCCACCAACATCCCTGTCAGGACTAATTTGTGGACTTGTTTTTCTCGGTCTGGGACTCAGGAAGGAAAGAACATCTGTCAGTAGTGTAAACCTTGTGCATTCATGAATAATCAGTCCTAATTCTTGGATTACTGTTGAAAGATAAACCAGCAATTTATATCTGTCGACCTAGATCGTTGTAGAGGTGGACGGAGAGGGGACAGCGTGGTGTGGGGACCAGCCCCGGAGCATCTGTGTTTACGCTGCATGGTGAGCTTTGCTGTGTTTTGATGAGGGACACTACTTATTGGTTTGATTTACAGCGCTCAGCTGAGTCGACTGTATATGACAGCAAATAAAACTCAATATTTCTATCACAATAAAACGAATGCACACAATCTGGCAACAACAATCTAATTTCCTGAAAATCTACAGCCACAATCTTTAAGTTAGAGAGTTTCAATCAGAAACATGGTTCTGGTTCAGCTTCTTATTAAAATAGGTTCATTCTTATACTTGCTTCTCTAAACATCACATAACAAGATTTTTGCTTATTTGTTTATGAATGAGGCTAACTGTTTAATCCCATAATGCAAACATGCCTGTTTCGCGTTTTCCTGCTCTGCACAAGTCATATTTTCAAGCTCTTATGTTTTATAAGAGAAACTCGCTCCTTTCTGCTGACATTGTGTCATAGTTAAGTATCACATCCATCAGGAAACAACCTTGAACAGCGACCGACATGTTCCTTTGAAGTGATTACATGGATCACATAAGGTGACATACAATGGCCATACATGTCTTAATGACAAGTTCCCCAAGGGATCATGCTTCGCTAAGGCTCGGAGCACTTCTGTCCATAATGACTGTTTCAGCATCGTGGCAGCTGCCCAACTGGCACACAGTAATCTACACTAGGCATTTTCCTGCAGTAATTTACACTATAAACTACAAGAATAACAAACCACTACAATGATATTCCATCTGAACATGGGAAGATGAAATGTAAAATACCTGCTACTTTTTCCTGCATGACCTGCACTAATGCTACTCTTGTGTGAATGCATTAGCAAAGATGTTAGATGCATGAGGCATTGCACGGGAGCATGATATGACAGGCTTGTTGCTATGTTAAGAGTTTCCTTGTCGACTCTCTGCTGAATATGTTTATTTTCACTAATGCATCCCCCACACCTCCCTCACTTACTCCTCCTACTCTTCCTCCGTGCTTATCTCTATCTTCCATCATTCTTTTCCATCCTCTCTTTCTCTCTCTCCAGGTCACTGCAAAAGAAAGATGTAGGACTAAAGGACAGACAGATGATGCTGAATGCAGCTAAAATCTAAGTAATGTCCGGGACATTTCCGTCTACCTACAACGCAGGCTCTCCATCTGATGAACCCCATTCCACCACCTCACAAGGATGACCTTCTCTCAAATTGCTGACTCAACCTCCTATCTAAGCACCTATACATTAAAGTGACCACAACTATCAGTGATCACACGTCATGGTGACTGGACATATATGTACTTTGCTCCACTTGCACCATCTCCAGTGATTCAGGGTTCAGCATGTCAACGGGCAAACTGGAGACCTGTACTCAATTAACAAGTCAATGGTGGCTGGAGACAGTTGTACAGAAACTGATGAGAATGGTGGATAGCGAAGGCCTGTTCCATTAGTGATCCCAGGGGAGACATGGGCCTGGACACTGCCTGGACGCATTGACCTCTCCTGGACTGATTCTGTACATTACTATGCTGTACGCTGGGGAATCTGCATGGTTGACTGACCAGCTCTTGGAGTACGAGCTAATGGATACAACTATTTTTCTATATTTGCAGATCTGACTACCATCTTCTCATTGAGGACAAAAAAAAAAAAAAAAAAAAGAAGCAAAAAGCAAGGATTTGGATCATACTATTAGCAGTACATCCCCACTCTCTGCAGAGGAAAGAGTCTGTATTTCTTTGTGTTCTTGGTTGGCTGTATTTCTCCTGCCTGGGAATATCATGACATTATAAACAGGAGGTGGCTACGACATCTCATCCCTGCTCCACTCATCTGTCAGTGTTCTCATCATTGCCAAAGCAAACGAACCGGAGATCTGAGAAAAGGCCTGTAGAGGACATTAGCCTATATTCTTGAGCATCCACTGAGGACAGGTGGATGATTCCTTTCCTGCCAGGTCAGGAAGGGCAGCCTATCCTGAGACAAACAGGTGCTTTTCTGGCTCTCAGCCTCTCTGGAAAGGATAATTTGTGATTGGAAAAGCCTCACTGGAGGGCTCTGCTGGAGCAAAAACACTTTTCCGCTGACTATGTTTGGATGTGATGCTTGTCTCAGAGGATCTAACATGGACTCTTTGGCCTGATTACACAGCCCTGGTGTTCAGATAGTGCTGGAGGGAAGGGTAAATATTGAAAAATAAACTAATAAATTGTTTTTTCTCCACCATCCATGATGCCATTAAGAATGGATTCATCATTCCTGACTTAGGTTCAGTGACAGTGTTTTTTTTTTGTGCTTTTATTAGACCATCTATTATTTGAGTCTCATTTGAACATACAACTTGGATTTTAAACTGCTTCTATCAGAGATAGAAGCCTGCTGGGGATGAGGTGAATATGATTTTCTGGCAGAAAATTCTCTCAAGTTGTCCTCATTCACCAATGGCTGAAATGCTGTCACAGATTATAGATTCAGTTAGCTCCTTAGTTGGGAAGTATTCCTCACTTATTTGCCCTTTTTTGAATGGGGGTAAAATCTACATCCTCAAACAGTGCTTTCATCCTCTTTATATTTCAACCCCTGGCACACATACATTATGTGAACTTTAAATGCTAACACATTAAAACAATGTCTTAGAGGCAAAGTCAAAACATACCAAAGCATACACGCTATGTGATTAAAGGGATTTATGGGATGGGACTCTGCTTTGGATACAACTGCTGAAGCTGAAGCTGGTTGAGGTGAGGTGAGGTAGTTACTGTGCGATGTGAATAGCAAGAGACTAACCTGAAGGGAATGGCAGGAAAAGGGTTCAAGCATTAAAGCTTCTGCTCTCAAAATTTCCAATTTTAACTGAAAAGGCTTCCTTATCATTTGATGACCGGAAGCATTGCATCTGACAAGATCTCTGTTAATTACATTTTTCTAGAGATTCACACGCACGCAAACTCTTTCTCTTTTCATCTTCCTCTTCATGAATCCTCTTTCTCTCTTCTTCCTATACGCAGGATGATGCATATCCTTCCCTACCTGGAACAAGAAGCCACCATGAGCAACGTCACCGTCACCGATAACACTGAATCTGTCAGCCATATCATGAGTCCGGCAACCCCCAGCCCGTATCCCTATCCTGTTAGTTTTCAGGTCTCCCTGACTGGATTCCTCATGCTGGAAATCCTCCTGGGCCTGAGCTCAAACCTCACTGTGCTTGCCCTCTACTGTATGAAATCCAACCTCATTAGCTCTGTCAGTAACATAGTGACTATGAATCTCCATGTGTTAGATGTGCTTGTTTGCGTATGCTGCATCCCGCTCACCATTGTGGTGGTGCTGCTCTCCCTGGAGGGAGATACGGCCCTCGTCTGCTGCTTCCATGAAGCCTGTGTCTCGTTTGCTAGTGTTGCCACTGCTGCTAATGTGCTTGCTATCACCCTTGACCGTTATGATATTTCAGTCAAACCAGCCAACCGGGTGCTGACCATGGGACGTGCCCTGGCCCTGCTGGCTGCCATTTGGGTGCTATCCTTTGCTAGTTTCCTCGTTCCCTTTATTGAGGTGGGCTTCTTTGCCCAGGGCCACACTGAGCTGAACCAGACAGCAGTGGAGAATGTGGTTCACACTAACCAGTACTACACTGAACTTGGACTCTATTACCACTTGCTTGCTCAGATTCCTATCTTCTTTTTTACTGCCATTGTCATGCTCATCACCTACTCAAAGATCCTGCAAGCACTCAATATTCGCATTGGAACACGTTTCCATGCGTCACAGAAGAAGAAGGCTCGCAGGAAAAAGCGTCCATCCATGACGGCCATGACAATGCAGCAAGAGGCAACGGATGGATCTCAGAGCAGCGGCAGCCGCAACCCTACATTGGGCATGCGTACCTCTGTCTCTGTCATCATTGCCTTGCGCAGGGCTGTTAAACGCCACAGAGAAAGACGGGAGCGCCAAAAAAGAGTTTTCAGGATGTCCCTCCTGATTGTCTCAACCTTCCTTCTGTGCTGGACACCCATAACAGTGCTCAACACAGTCATCCTGAGTATGGGCCCCAGTGACCTAATGGTGAAATTGAGACTGGGCTTCCTGGTCATGGCTTATGGGACTACTATCTTTCACCCTCTACTCTATGCCTTCACTCGGCAGAAGTTCCAGAAAGTCTTGAAAAGCAAGATGAAGAAGAGAGTGGTGTCCATTATTGAGGCAGATCCCACGCCTAATAATGCCATCATCCATAACTCCTGGATCGATCCCAAGAGGAACAAAAAGGTGACATTTGAGGAAAAAGATGTCCGACAGAAATGTCTGTCATCTGAGGATGTGGAGTGAAGGAACTCATTAACCTTAGGGTATACAGCCAATAAAAGCAGCTAAAACTGAGATCAGGCCAAAATAAAAAAGGGAAAATATCTATCCAAAGCCGTATTGTAATTCATATGTGTAACAGAATGTAAAAAAAAAACATAGATAATTTATTACTATTTATTGAGAATAAAGTAGGTTTCATAGACATACCATATACTGTACTGTAGATATTGCATGGCTTTTTGTAACAGTAACGATATACAGTACATTGTGTACATACATAATACATGTACAGCTTAGGGTGAACAAGGTATATAAATAGAGTAAAATAGGAATTGTTCTGTATATGTATATTTATAATAAATTTTGTGTTCACTCACCTAACATAGTCAAAGGTTTCCTATTCTCCCCCAAGTCAAGTGTTTGTGCTTCTGTAACAGCTGCGAGATTACTCCCATTCATCACCTCCGTGTCACTTGCTCCAACACCAGACCCTGCAGTCCTCAGCGACCACTGACCTTGTTGCCTGTGAGCCCTCAGAGGCAATACCCTGAGGCTGAAATCAAACTGTAGGTATGAGGATGCAATAAAGGCAGACAGGTCCACCGTGGAGAGACAGGCAAGGAAAATAAGTTGAAAAGTAATGTCTGTTATGTTCCTATAGCAGAAAAGCTATAGGAGCTGAGGAGCTGCCTTTGGAGCTGAGGAAGAACACTTGCATTCCTGAAACACAACAGAACACCATGGCTCTCATCATCTCATTTGACAAAAACCAGATGTAATCAAACCTAGTCTGTTTCATAACAGCCACCTCTTTGAGCCAAATGGAAAATCTACAGTCGCCTTATTTTGGTTTGATGAATTGAGCCGGACTTTATGGTGGGTCAGGGTATGTGGCAGGAAAAGCACATGTTCTGGACAATGAAAAAAATCTTAGCAAATATTTTAAATCTGGAAAGAGCATACAATCATCAGGTGATACATTTTCATAAAGGATTCATTAAATCGAACTAAAGGGAAAATGTACAAAACTGTTGCTCTATCAAATTGTTTCTTTTTAATAACAACAACATTGTCCAAATAAGCACATAAAAGATTCTGTTCACCACACACAAGCCCAGATAATGAAGTTTGTCTTATCTGCCTCTGTGTTTGTACCAATGGCGCATGCCTTTTTTTGTTTGTCAAGGAATAAAGACAGTGGAATTCTATTTCCCAAGTGGCTGCTGCAGGTAGAGTTATAATGCAGCCAACCTTTTATTTTTTGGCTCATCTTGCTCCTAAATAAGTAAGATTAATTTATTCACACAGCTGCAGCAGAATTTCTGTCTTAGGAATCTACAAAAAAACTGCCTTCTTATTCAGTCTGCACTATACTACCTATTAGCATATAAAGCAACACTCAGCTAGCCCTGTGGCTCATTTCATGACAATCCCAGAGTCAAGGATTACATTCTGTCTAAGATGTGAATGCGAGAAAAGTATCTACATGCATGCATAGATGTACGGACACTCACTTGCTTAGTCTCACACACACACACACACACACACACACACAAATGCATGTGTACACTGTATTACACAGTATATCTCAGTAATGAGCTTATTTCGCCTTTACTGTCACAGGTACAGTAGAAAATTGAAGAGTCCTTTAGATCCTGAGAGCATGGAGCTGTTGGCTACCAGAGCGATTACACAAGTGTGATTGGACACTTCTCTGTCATTGTGCGGTTTGTAGCACAACAGCGCATTGATATGGGAATATTGATGCACGCAAAGTTCTTTATGGCCATGATGTAAACAGGCAGTGTGGAAGTCTCAGTGCCTCGAGGCCACATCTGTGATTGAGAGTGGAGATGGGCTCACAGCCAGAGACTGATTAGTGAACAGGGGAAGAAAAATGACCTATGACATTAAAAAAAAAAAAAAAAAAAAGTTTCAGAAGGATAAACATCTAATGCATGCGAGCCCAAATTTTTGAAGGCAAAGTTCACAAGTGGGGTTTTCTGTCATAAAGCATTTCTCTTTTCCATAACAGTGACACATAACTACTAGCTGTGTTCCTTTCCTGGTGAACACGTAAATTAGTGCCCTGTATAAATATCAGGTATTCCAAATTTCATCAGCTTCAGCTACCGGAAAAATCATTTTGTATTGATTACCTTCTAAAATTACCACCCAAAGGCCAATACTATTTACACCAATTAGACTTTGAGGTCATGGTTTGTTTCCATCCTGAGGTGCAGCCTCACTGAACTAGTCAAAAAGTGTTCTATGGTTTTTTTTGTTTGTTTGTTGGTTTGTACAACAGCCTGATGTTCTGGTTTGTCATTGATAACTCTAACTTCTGCTTTGTTTTACAATTTTTTTCTCTCTCTCTCTGAGATGTCATTTAAAGTTCACCGTCTTTTCTATCAATGGCTGTTGCTATATTTGTTTGGATTCTGGCTCTGGAACATTACATCACATTCATAACTTTGGTCCCACCTATGGAAATGGAGCAACTAGCAATGTAGTTTCTCCAACCATTCACAAGCACAGCAAAAGGGATTTGAAACTCTTGGAAAATATTTTCATTGTGACCAGCAATTTTGACTCCTGTAGCAGAGCAGCAACCCACTCTAGCTAACAAATTCCCCAGAGACTGTTCTAAAATGTTTTCAGTGGGCATTAGACAGTGACCCATGACTCTAAATTTGGCTCAATCTCATTATTGTGATGAAATATAATTTAATTTTAAAGCCGCATTAAGCAATTTTTATCCACCCAAGGCAAGAAAAAGGCAATAGAGCCTAGACATGCCGTTGCTTATCAAGCCTACAACTTGTCCAAACTTTCCAAAATAAATGTAAAAGAAAAAAAAAATTGATGAATGAAGCTTAAAAATCAATGTGACACAATCGGTTTAGCATATGACTGGTAATTTATGCAAGAGCTGTACAGCTGACACTGTCAATTGCCTCATTTTACGAATGCAAATCCCAAGGTCAGCATTACTGTTTAGAATATTGGACATGTTAACAGGCCACCACTTTATCTCTAACCTTACATGGCATGCAGAGAGAAAAAAAATGTCAATACTCCACTATAGTCAAACAGAAATTCAATGATGCTTCAGTGTGAGCCTTATTAGAGTCACTTGGCCCTGGTGTGTCCTTTTCCTTCTCCCTCATATACCATATCAAGGATGCTACTTGCTGTTGTCCCTATGTCATAAATTATGTCCTTTCCTCTCTCACTCAATGGCTCCCTCTCTTAGGCAGCCATCCCCAATTCAGATGCCATCTCTTCAGAGCCCCTCTCTATCCAGCCACAGACACCGAATAAGAGCCTGGGAAATCACATTACTCTGTCCATATGGAGCCTCTATTGCATTAGGTCAGCGAACACTCAACTGTAATTCTGCTATCATAGAGAAGAAGAAAGTAAATTGAGCACACCAGCCAGCACAACTTGACAAATTGTTGCTTGTGGTCATTTTCCAAATGTTACTCTCACCGAGCCACATTTTAGAGAGAGATAGAGGTATACTTCATGGAGTTGGAAGATATATGACTGGTATATAACCTATAATCTCTGCAAGTAAATCCATGGCTGCGACAGGAGGCAGAATTCAAGGGCAGAGAGAAATAATGGGGCATGACCTCTACCTGCTATAACCTTAATGGCACCATTGTATTGTATTGCAGAAAATAAAAGACCGGTCCGCCTTTAAATCAATGCTGTGCAGATTACTGTTCTCTGTCGTCATCAGCAGCGACAGTTCACGACGCATCAAGTGTCATGAATTATTATTCATTCTACATCAGAGATCTAATTATTCCAGGGGTGTACACATGGATAAGCAAACTCTTATGCAAGCTACAGGAGACAACAGAGAAAAACGTGGTAATATGATTTGAAAAAAATAATATAATCATGCATTTTATATGAAGCGAAATGATGCTTCATTTCATTACAAGCATTATAAAGACTTCATTGCATAAGACATTTGAGAAATGAATTTCCCAAATGATGAAAAAAAATTGTGCTCAGAAAATGAAGCTCTCTGCTACAATCTTATCGCACTAAACCAAAGATGTGAATGACAAAAAGGGACTCAGAAGTTATATGCATACCCAGGCTGCATGCCCAGTCCCTGCGTGTGTGGTTATGCACCTGTAAATCAGTGTGTCGTTATGTGTGTTATGCGGATGCATCGATTCATCACTGTCTGTCCTGGAGTGGTGTATGTGTATAAACTCCAGCATGTGCTGCTACATCCATACAGCATGTGCACGCAGCCATGTCAGTCCGATTGTTTTATCAGGCAGTGACAGAGTGTCAACCACTGCGTGTGAGAGGTGAGAGCTGAAAGACAATTGCTGCCCTCCAGCTCCCCTCACAGTGATGACTACTGTCTGGTGATTATACTGCCACTCTTCTATCCGCACGGAGTGATATGAATGGGACCACCACAACAGAGCTCACTAACACAGCCTGGCAGATTCAGTCTGTGACTACTTAGTGAGCATTCGTCTAAAAACATAACATTTTCCCATCTACCACCAACAGTATGTTAACAGCAAATGCACTGTTTGTACGCCTGTGGGCATGCTGGTCTTAACATGAGGTGTGGTCAAGCACATTATTATCTCAGCCCTAAAATGTCTGCCCACAAAAATAATGAACAGAAAAATTAAATTTTTTTTTTTTAAATCTCAAGTCTTTATTTTGCCCTTTCACAAAATGTTTCCATCATCTTTGTTACGTCAGGCAACGATAACAAAAATGTTTCTCATTAGTCCACTGTAACATCTGTATCTTCATATCTGCATCTTTATTTTTTCTTTCCAAACTGTTGCCTTTTTCAATCTCTTTTTCTTTTATTTTGCCAAGGGGATAGTCTCATAAATGCATGTATCAAATATGATACACACGGCATTATAGGGTTAAGAGCGTGAAAAGTGATTGACTACCGAAACATGTTCTTAAGTCAATTGAGCAGTATTTCACTGTAATTTCAAGGGCTCACATGAAGAGAGTGACACGTACTATCCAGAAGTGCTGACAATGCTTGGCCTGTACTGTATAATCAGCTCAACACAAAAAAAAAAAAAAAAAAAAAATCAAATTCTATGTGGACCACTGAGCCATGATAAAAAGCAACCATGGTACAAGTGCACCTGGCTTTTAAAGGGAATGGGACATGCCTCTCTGATAGGCTTGTTACATGTTGTGACGAAAATACTGCCATGAGAGATCTGTACCACCCTTTTGAAACATGCACCCAGCATGACCATTTTCGTCAACACGGAAATACCAAAAGTGATACATGCATGCCGAAAATGCATTTGGGTAGTTTAAATAGAGCCCTCAGTGGCTTAAATGGGGTAACTATTAATTTTGAGGTCAGATTTGGATAATTTATGAAACCAATGTTTGAAGCAGTGTTTCTGTTACAAAATGCAGCAGCAAAGCATGAATAATGATTCCCACTTTTAACAAGGTTTTCTTATCATTGAAAAAGTAACCACAGTTATTAGAACCACCATCACAACCCTCTGGTTGGTACAGAAAAAGCCATTATATCAGTTTATGGTGGAGGGCACAGCCTCTGTGGTAGAGCAGGACAGAGAGGTAGACACTAAGGCGGCATCTAATTTATCTAATAACACAAAAATGCCCATCACAATTTTCCTCAAGTGCCAAACTGTCATCTTCAGCAGTCTCGATTTGTATGACGAACAATGCAGATCCAAATTTAATTTACCGTCAAAAAAACCCCACAAAAATATTAACAGATGCTGAAACCAAAGACTTATGGCTGTTAATGGGTTGACAGAATTATTCTTGAGCAGAATTACTGACGCTGGCTTGCACTTCGCCCTGTGGCTCCAAAGGACGCTCTTAACCACAGGGAGTTGAGTGAATTTAGATGATTAAAAAACAGCAGTCTACTAGACGAGCTCGAGTTAAAATATTTTGACCCAACACCCATAAAGATTCTGCTGATGACAGCAGGAAGTAAAAGAGATGCCATAAAACTTTTAGTAAAAATTTATTTAGAACTGTGCTTAATTTAATAGTCACAAGAGACTTAAAGTGGTGACTAATTCACTTAAAGACATTTTTAGCCAACAAATACCAAGAAGAAGTTCACATGAGCTAAATGTACATTTATCTGCTGCCATTAACCCAATGTTGGCATCGACAGCTGATTATTTTCCAGTCTGGAATATATATTGCTCGTTCAGCATCAAAGTGACCCAGCAGATTTAGTACCTGGCCAAATCAAGCTGTGGAAAAAATGCAGAAATGCCAAAAGGCAAATAGAAGTTTTCCAAGTCTTTACTTCTCAGGTGGCCTGTGGTGAAGAGGGGGCTGACCCAGAAGGCAAAGCTCCATGATCTAATAGTTAATCTTTGTACTGAGTCTCACCTGTGGTTATGAGATTTGGATGTGACCAGAAGAATGAGATTGCGGATACAAGCGGATGAAATGAGTTTCCTCTGCAGTGTGGCCGTGCTCAGCCTCAGAGAAAGGGAAAGAATCTGTCACATCCAGGGAGCTCAGTGTAGAGCCGCTGCTCCCTGGAATCAGTAGCGGCCAGTTGAGGATGCCTCTGGATACCTTCCACTGGAGGGCTTTTAGGCACGTCAACTTGCAAGATGCCCCAGGTTAGCCCTGAAGACACCGGAAAGATTACACATATAATCTGGCCTGGCGATGCCTCAATATCCCCAGGAGGAGATGGAAAACACTGCTGGAGAAAAGGATGTCTAGACTACTTTAAGTGACCTGCCACCAGTGTGACCTCTACTGGGATAAGCAGCAAAAAAGAGAGACTTGAGCCCATGTGTAGGACAAATCCGGCCATAAATCACTGAACGTTTCTGTGGTAGAGAGCTAAAAACCAGGTCCAATGACACTGGTCAATATCAGCTGCTCACAGATGTAGTTTCACCATATACTGTGTGTTTACCAATAACCAACAAGCGAAAATGTCCTTACAGAGCCGGACTTATTAACAGAGCCAGCTCAGTTTTCAACTGTTAAATGCTTTTCCTTGTGCATTTCTCAGACACAATCCGTTAAAAAAAAGTCCCCCGAATATTTACTTTCTTTAGAAATACAACGGAAAACACCCTGAAGGCAACAATATAATACTGATATAGAAAAGCCATAGGCATGAGACAACAAACAACAACAACAAAAAAAAAATGCAGATTCGTTTGTTAATAAACTAACGAACAAAACTAAAAGTTTCATCGACGTTGTCGTCTTAACTTCCCATCGCTAATTCAGCCTCAACAATGTGCTACCGACTTGGCTAAGTAGCGTTAGCATTGCGTGTCTCTATGGAAACACTTATACAAACAAACAAAGGCATTCTGCGACGCCAGACAAACACGTTGCCAGTAAAAACAACAGCTAGATAAACTCTCACCTGTGTGGACGTGTCTTCTTCAGGAGCTTCTCCTGCTCCCTGTAGCCGCCATATTCCCCATCCATGACCCCAATGCTACCAAGGAGGGAGTTTTTACTGTTACTGTTGTTGTTGTTGTTGTTTGTTTGTTTGGTCCAAAGTTTTAAAATACTAAAGACACTGAATCCAAAACCCAGTTTATACATCAACATGAGCTGGTAAGGAGCTACTAACTAAGTTGAAGAAAGGGCATGCATTACAGGTATAACACCAGCAGGTGTAGACATGTTGCTGCTCCCGTAGGTCTCGTATCAGCAGCTTCCTTCTCCAGGAAGAAGACGGCCCCACCTCTCCCTGCGGGTGCTGGAAGAGGAGCAAGCAGCCCCGCAGGAATTAGACCTGCCCACAGAGCACCATTAGTGACCCAGATGGGTAGACACAGGAGGGTGCTAACCCAAGTCAACAAGTCACATTAAACAGGTGGGTGCCACAAACAACATGCAGCCATAAAGATGGCATTTAGGATCCTAAATGTCACTGTCCTCGAGGACTATATGCATTGTCACGGTGGCTTTTTGCATGACATTACAGGGAGGTGCACAGACAGACACCAAATAAAATAAATGGAGCTCTGTCAACACTCCACTATCTCACTATCACACTAGCAGGATAGTCTGACCATCTGCTCATAGCAGGCATTTCACTGTAATGACTCTTCTGTGTTCCTGAGCCGCGACCTCTGAGATGTTGAGGAGAGGAGAGCAATCAAAGCACATTCAGTTCTGTCACAGTTATTTGCCTGCTCTCAAAAAGCTATCACAGGGTGCAGCTGAAAACATTCTGCTCCTGGTACTCCTGAAACATGCAGTCAGAGGGGATGGCAGTTATCAGTCCCTTTCACGGAGGAAACCCGGCTGAATACAGTTTGTGAGCTGAATACAGCATAGAGTGCAAAATACACAGAATAATCCAGAGAGCGGAATTAGGTAAAGAAACAACAACAACAAAAAATAAAATAAATAAAATAAAAATATCCTAATTTATTATTTAAAAGGAAGAGAGAGGAGAAAGCTCCGCTCAAGAACTCACTTATTTCCCACTGATGTGCAACAGCCATGCAATTTATGTTTTTGAACAAGCAACCTGCTCCTTAGAGTCCTTTCTAAAAGGCAGACAAATATACAAAACGAGCAATCCAATCAAGTATTTTGTAATGAATGATCTTTTGGAATGAGCCTTCAGTGACAACTGTAAAATGAGATATTTATTCACACTACTGCTTGTATGTGTATCCGCTTGACGCACAAGACTTATTTGTATGAAATGTACAGCAACTATTGCTAACATACAGTATAGGATAACTTACTCCTGGTCTAGTGCTATAATGCTTAGGTAATATCGCCCCCTTCTGGATGTGTGTTTGCTTTGTTTTGTGCAGGAAATGCTCAGTCAGACATGAATATACCCAAAGGTCGGTGAAAGTGAAGGTGTCTTGGTTTGAGGACAGCTGAATATTAAAAAATAAATCCTAATCAATACTGAAAAAATAAAGGAAGGGTCTCCCCTAAATTTTGTATGGACTATTTTTTGTTGCCACAAACATGAAATATGAATAGATAACTAACACAAGCACGCTCACAGGCACACCCCGGGTAGAAAAGGTAGACAGGGTCCAAAGTGAAAAAGATAAGTATAAGTAAGATAAGTATTTATTGAGTAGACTGATAATGAAACATGTACATAGTTTGAATATTGTTGTCTGTAACGCACCAATGAGGTCACTGGCAGGCAGTTTTATTTAGGGCTGTGGGTCCTCTGATACTCCCCAGCAGCTGTTGGGAGCGTGAATGTGTGTGAGCGCATGCGCGTGCATGTCTTAACTTTCCCATTCTTCTGTCTGATCAACCTTGTCTGGTAAGCCACAACTCTATTTATTGCTTGGAACGGAATGACCCCCTCCTGCTCTTCAACAAAACAACAGCCATTGATACCTGTGCTGAAGAGTTTGAGATTATTTATATCTATGAATAGAAAATGGCTTTGAGTGACAATGCAGATTTCATGTTGGCCTTGAGAAATATCTGGGGGTGTAGACTCAAAAAGTTATCATGAAGCTTGTAGTAGTGTATACAGTTTATAGTTCAGTCTTTCGTCTTCATTGATTTCCACAGCTATTTGTTTAAATAATTTCAATATGTACTTAATTTTACTTAATAGAAAACAGAGTACGTATAATAATGTAAACCTATGTCTCCAAGTAACAGTTTATACGATTTAAGTTCTGGTTTGTTAGTCATGCTAGCAACAACATTTCCTCAGGAAATCACAGTCACAATGACTCTCCAGTGGACTGCTGTGGCTCTGTTCCTCTATGGGGAGATAGCAGTCAACCTCATCTTGTGTATTCCCTTCATCTCAGCACAGAGGTAATGGAATTTTATGCACCGATCCAAAATATAATCTTAAATTCACCCAGCAATTCACAGCCAGCATATTGTGCAGTGGCATTTTTTGTGACTGTTTAAAAAAATGTTTTGTGCATATGCTCAGTTTTAAATGAGAAAACTGAAAGCTGCAACCCCCCAAATTACCAGCAGAGTGCATCGTCAGATCTGTTGTTTGTAATGCCAACTGCACTCAGGTGCCCTTTTGACCTACTTTTGTAGATGGCGCTTGATTTTCAACTGGAGAATATGGAAGTGGCTATCATCGTATTGGAACAAGTTCTTCTTTACTATGATCATGGTCCTGATTATTCTTTTCCTTGGTAAGAAAACATCACTGCCGCATCACTGTACTGACTAATACTAAGAAAGATGACACGCTGTGCATCCAATCCAGGCAACAGTAAAGCTTCCGTTCCTCTGCTCATCCTCAGATGCTCTGCGAGAGGTACACAAGTATTCGGCACCTGAGCCCATGCAAGATGCCAAGGTTAACGCCAATTTGTACGACCACATCCACATGAAGCTGTTCAGAGCCCAGAGGAACCTCTACATATCTGGCTTCTCTCTTTTCCTCTGGCTGTAAGGGACTTTTTTTTGGACACATTCAACCAAAACAATGATAAAAGCAGTCTGTGAGACCTCAGTCAGAAAGAAGCATTATTATACCATTCCACCACCTCTCCAAGTGCTCACCCACCTTTTACAGTTTAACTCTTGAGGTCCTCTCTTTATTTCTCCTTTTTATCTTTTCCTGTGGTG
Organism: Echeneis naucrates; assembly: GCF_900963305.1. NCBI lineage: Eukaryota > Metazoa > Chordata > Actinopteri > Carangiformes > Echeneidae > Echeneis > Echeneis naucrates. The sequence goes on along the minus strand of NC_042526.1, from coordinate 16,154,400 downwards.
TGAAATCTTCACAGTATCATGCGTCAGGTTGTCACCTTACTGAACCAGGTTGCAGTCATGCTGGAAAACAGTGAAGGCATTCAGAGACAGATGGACAATGCTGTCAAAGCAGCCAAGCATCACCAGGAGGACAACCTGAAGCTCAAACAAGTGAGAAATGTATTCAGTCAGTATTACTTCTGTTGTCTATGTGCTCAGCTGTTAAAATAAACCATTTAAGCTTGGTAATTAGAGATAATCCTTTGTTCTCAGGCTCTCCTAAATGATGAAAAATTGATGTCAGCAAAAAACAAAGAATTGAAGCTGGAGGCTGAGAAGCTGGCAGGTCAATTAAAGGCTGCAGAAGAGGGTGAGCAATCATGAGCTGCTTTCAGACAGGATGTTCTACAGTTATATATTTCAAAAACAAAGAACGTGCAAATATTATTCACGAGGAGGATGGACCACTGTAGATCAGTACTTAGTTATGATCTTATTATCTCAAGGGGCAAAGGGTAAATTTAAGATGCAGAACTGTTTGTGTGTGTAGCTGTGCACAAGTCCCATGCTGAAGTGGAAGCTATGAAAAGGCAGACAAAAGGTCTCGCACAAGAGTATGACAGACTACTGAGGGAACATCATCAACTCCAGGTAACACGAACACAGAAGGCACACAAAACACATATGAGCATTCAAATACGCAATCACAGTGTTTGCAGATTTTATTACTTGATTTTACTAATACTGGAATGTTTTGTTTTTTTATCCTTTATTTCATTCACAGAATCTCCGGAGTCCTGAGGACAAAAAGGACCAGTAACGAGAGCAAATGTCATGTCTCATATGTTAGTGGAAGCCTTTTCTACTCGTTATGCTAGAACGGTATGCTATTCGCAGCGGACTACTTGAGGCCTTTTCTTTTTCAAACAATGTGGTACTTCAGGATGCACTTCCTGTTTTTAAATTCTTATAAATAAAGATAAGTTCTTATTCCAACTCTGGCGCTCATGCTTATTCTGGACACCGATATTCAAAAATTATTCATGCACGACAAATAGCTTAGACCACTACGTTAGTATCCCATATATGAGTACATTTGTATAAATTCACTTTGGAAAAGCTGCTGCTAGTTTTTATGGGGGTCGTAAACATTAAAAGGAGCAGAGCTGGGTATGTTTTCACGTTTTGCTGTTCCTTACAGACACATCTTCAGAGTGTTGTGGCATGCTTTGCCTCGCCTGAGGTGCATCACCTCACACATTGCACCCAAATCTCCTTTGGTCTCGGATGGATTGGTTAAAAAATTTATGCTCATCAATTATCAATTCCATTATTTTATTCTGGCCTTTGTTCCTTCCCTCATTCAAAATATCAAAATATCACACTGTTTCTTGAGTATCTTCTGTGTGTCTATTTATACAAACTGAGTCCTAATGTTGTATAATTCTCACGGTTAGCTCAACAACGAACTGCAGCTTAAGTATCAAAAGACACTATTTTCAATACAAAATAATACAAAAAAAATACAAAATACAAAAAATACAAAAAAAAATATTTTAAATGTTCATACCTAAAAGAGTTGTATTACATAAATTATAAAGGGTTTGTTTTTCGTCTTTTTTACTGTGACCCTGTTCCCAGTGTCCCCTAAAAAAAAAAAATCACTGCTTTGACAACCATAGGGAAAGTCCTTCACAAAGATGCCTCACAGTTGTTTAGACTCCTGATTAACATTTAGTGTAGATGAAAACTATTTAATTCTTTTTTGTAGTTTAGTTGAAGGAATCCACCAAACTTGATTATAAATAAATGATTATAAAGCCCTAAAGGCTGAACTATAAATATAATTTTTTTTTTAATAAACAAGATAATTTTATAAAATCATTACACATCATGCCTTAGATGGGCTGAGATCAACGTAGAGACTTCAGGGTCATCAGTTGGGACAGGTAAAGCTGTGTATCATCAGCATAGCAGTGATAACAGAAGCCCTGAGAGTGAATTGAACCCATGGAGGTGGAGTAAACAGCAAAGAGGAAGGATCCAGGAACCAATCCTGGGGCACTCTAGTTGGGATTGGATGGGCTTGGGACGCTTGCCCATGCCAAGACAAAATGATGGGGCGCCTGATGGGGGCAGGATTCAAAGAAAGGGCTTTACCCTTGGTGCCCATATTGGAAATTGCAGTATCCAGGGCTGTTTCAGAGTGGCTGCTCTTAAAGGCTGATTGATTCTGATACATATAGCGAAAAGCATAAACTTAAAATCCTGACAAGGCTGACTGGTGACACATGATTTACCCGTACAACTATGTGCTCTTAAGGTTTGCTGGAGAAATACAAGGCAGATGCAATGAAGTAGTAAGCTCATTGATTATGTGCATGCTGGTAGAGATGAAAGAATGAAAAAATGAACAGGAACATTGTTGGCTGATGGAGGAATGGCCAATGGACAGGGGCAGAATGGCCGAAATTGACAGGATAGGGGCAGAAGATATGATGGGGTTAGTAAACTAATGCTCCAGTTACAAATTCAGAAGTCAAAGCCTGCTCACAAACTTTTCCTGGAGCTGCACATGCTATCACCCAGTCTTAATCAGCGGACTGAATTTGCCATGGATCTGTGTGTGACTGATGATCAAGGACACCTCGAGGGCTGCACAATGTGAGAAGTTCAACTCTTGAAACCACAAAGTAAGAAAATGGCAGATCTGCTGCAGAAATGAATAAGTGATAGTTTCCCTGAGTATGCTGACAGGATAATCATCCAGCTGTTCCTTTGTTGCATCAAGCTTTCATCTGATTATTGACCTCATTTGTTTGCAAGACTAAACACTTTCTCTGCCTTTAGCAATATTCACAATTCTTCCAGCAAGTGTACCGCAGTCTCCAGGCCTGGCTAATGTGTGAATCAAATCCTAGGAAATGAAGCTGATGAACAGGGCACGTTAATGTATGTTGAAGCTGGGCTTTTCTTTTTTTTTTTTTTTACCAAGTTTAATCATAAAAACAAAAATCCAACATATAAAATACTGCACAATTACATTTTTCTCTATGAGAGTCTTCAATTCATGAAAAATACATACACATTCATTCATACATTCCTGAATTTGTATGTTTTGTTTATAAAATGACTCATCAGAGATTTTAGGTACTCACAAAACCTGGACAAATATATACTCTGTGCTATGAAAAGTGTCCACAGTCATGTTCCTCAGGTGCTCAGCTGAGCTGAGTCAGAAGAGGTTGTGCTGATGCTCACTAGCCAGTTTCTCTGTCAGGACTGCAATCCAAGGCCAGTATGAACTGCTCATAGTGTATGGAGTTGTCCTCTTCTTTCCGTAGTGATTCCAACTCTGCTCTCCCATTGCTCAGAACTTTTTTCTCCTCCCTCTTAATATGTTGTTTGAGAAGAGAAAACCCCAAAATGCAAAAGACAAAAGAGACTGCCCTCAAGCCCAGCGTCAGGCCCAGATACACTATCCTGCAGAAAAACGAGGAGCATACTGGAGTCAAGCTACAAATCTATGAGGGCAGGTCACAATTCACATCACCAAGTGTGTGAAGTCCAGACTGATTAAATAGCCTCTGTTTTCTATAGAGTTGAAAAAACATCCTATTGCATACAAACTCATAATTACCTGTAAACTGAGGTATTATATATTCTGCATGCTCCTCTTCCTCCACATGTCTTGTATCCCCATTTGAGGCAAGTTGTATCAATTATGGCTCCAAAGTATATAGGGGCAGGTATTCCAGCTTAGTGCACAATTAAAACAAAATACAGGTTACGTTTTCATACATTTTTAATGATGAAAAATAAAGCAGCTTCTCTTTTTATACATGATCAGTATAATGTACACTTTCTTGTTTTGAAACCCTGGCTGAGTCTGTCTTTTAATGTTGCTCATTACTTTCCCACAGTTCCAATAAGAATATGTAGAACTGCAATTTTGTCATAATAATGCATCAGAGGGTGCCGTAACAGTTTGTTCCAACACTATCTTTGTACAGAAAAAAGGGTTTGGAAGTCATCAACAAACATGTAAGATTTTTTTTTCCATTCTGACTTATTTTTGTTGCATGATTGAACTTGAATTCTTAAATAATCTGTGTGTCATAATATGAAAAATGCCAAAGACAGTTCTCACCAAGTGTGCGAGTTGCCAACGTGTGGATTCCAAGTGCGAGGGATTTCAGCTCAGGTTTGATGCACCTGTAGAAACAAGTATGGGGTGTTAAAGAAGACTCCACTTTTCACCCCAATAAAAACACACTGACAAAATGCAGTGATACTGTGTCATACAGTCACAGCAGGAAGTGTAATCTGTCCTATTGACATGTTGATACCCAACTTAAAAAATACAGACTGCATGTGAAAGTAGTCTAGAGATTCCTTTTTCATAGGAACCAATGACGAGGATGTTGACAGACCTGACAAGCAGCACAAAGCCAGGTGTGCCACCAAGAGAAATAATGAATGAGCTGATAACTGAAAGGGCCATGAAGTATGGGAAGATTTTGTCACAGCTGGCCCTGTGTGGACACTGGCCTAGATTGACTGTCAGGTTGCCTGGTTGCGCATCAGCCAGCGCCACGCACTTGCAATTTTCAAATACCTAACAGAGAAGAAATGAGAGGAAATGTATATCAGTGATGGATGAGCTGCAGCACAACAGGAAATCCTCGTCCTTTAAATAAATATCAGACTCTTTGTGTCAGTCAGCAGCATGAAAAACTACAGTGTATGAGTGAAACAGGACTTGATACCACATGCTAATGTTTGTTAGCGAGAAAAATAAAACAAAGAAATATAGAAGGATAACATAAAAGACATTAGTGTGTGTCTGACAGTGTTCTTCCCAGAGCCAGATGAGGAGGTGCATCCCGCCAAGCAGGGGGACACGTAAGTGATCCCATTCTGTCCGCACACTGGATCCCACTCTCTTCCTGAGCACAAGCAACCCAAGTTACAGTCGGAGAAGAGCGAGTGGTCCTGATAGGACAAGCCTTCCACTCTGCATGCGACATCACGGAGAAAATGCATATATTATTGACAGCCCACATGAAAAATAGATCAAATGAAAAAATGTTGCTATTACTGTCCACAGAACAAGACAACACAGGAAGAAGAACCCCAGGAAGTGGGCCGGCTGTAATGTGCAGTTCCAGAATTGTCATGTGTATAAATCACCATATACCCGCTATATGAAACAGTGATGCCTGCCACTTTGGAGTTCTCACAGCCCATGGCCAAGAAAAAGAGTGACAGGAGGTAGCCCAGCAGGGAGGTCCCAAAGGCCAACTTAGCTGCTCCCATGATACCCAGCTTGTACTTCTTCATGACAACCCCTCCAGAGAACATCCCGAGGGCAACCGCAGGGATGTTGACCATGCCTTGCCAAAACACACAATATAGAGTGAATTCTTTCATAAATAGGAGCCAACATGTACATGCAATATTAGGCGCCATTATCACTCCACAAAAGGGAAAAAAGTCAGAACGCTCATTTGTAGTTTAATTCATATAAGTGAACTGAAGACATGTCTTGAAAGATGAAGATGAAGTGATATGAAATGCATTTCTCATAATCAAACACCCTATTAACACCAAAGTGCTACATTATAACAGTCTTCACTGTCATGTCTTCATTTTATTTATCTGGCTACTTTTCAGTGTTTAAATGTTGCTGAAGAACCTCTCAATAATTTCAGTAATCCTGGTTGTTATCTTGAAGCTGCAGCGCTTACTTAAGAGGGATATGGATATGAGTTGGAGCATAAAAAATTTGCTAGCTCATGAAACAGTGATGATGGCCATCCAGCTCACATCACTTTACATCGTTTAATACTTTTCTCTCAGCAAGGAAACACTGGTTTTCAACACCCTTACAACTACAATACTAGGACGATGCAAAAAACACGAAATCAGACAAACATTGTGAATTATTAAAATAGTCTGCTTACCCATGAGAAAATTGGCTGTTGATGCAGACTGGCCATAGTGTTGCTCAATGTATTTGGGTTTGTAGGTGACCATCCCAATCAGGGAATTGAACTGAATGATCGTAACACACAAGTAGACGATGTAGACTGGATTTCCAAGAAGACTCTTCAATGTAGGCACAAATTCTGTGCAGGGAAGTTTAAATGAATGAATAGAAAGGGGAAGAACCTCAAAGGATCTTATCACCTAAAACAAAGCCCAATCTCTAATACTGCATTTGTAACCAGCACGCAATATTTAGAATTAGACATAGAAATGTAATTAGTTCATTAAAACTTATCTTGTGGCCTGCCTGCAAGTTTTTTCTTGAATTTAAGCAAAATGAGAAAATTCTATTCTTAATTAAATTTTTTGCGGTGTTAACCGCAAAAAATAAGTTAGTTGAAAAATTTTGTGATAGAAGTAAAAGGCAAATGTATTCAAGAGTCCACTGACTGAATACGATGTTCAAATTCAGTATTAATTTCAACCATTGACATTTTTCATACCCTTCGCCATCTGATGTAAATTTGCCGGCTCCTCAGGTCTAAACTTGTCCTCCATATTTGGGGAATCTTTGATGAACCTGGTTTGTTCTGGAGTACAGCTGCTATCGTGTTTATCCACAGGCATGGGTAGTGATTTGGGCAGGAACCAGAAGGGAACAGCAGACATGAGAGTGATCACACCGGCGATGAGGTAGCCGAGCCACCATGCCCCCACCCAGCGAGCATCAGCAGGCGTAATAGCCAGAGTCTCTGCAAAGACATGAAAACCCTCTCAGATTCATTTATTGATTCATTTTTCTCACTTATATTCACACTAAGTCATTTCTACTATAGTTACATCTATCCACTTTACATACAGTCAATTTCAAAGTACTTTACTTCAAGCTGAATGTGATGGTAAGCATTCAACAACAGTTTATAACATGACGCGATTTTACATGACTGGTGCTGTTTAACAGAGAGGTTTACAACATCTTCAAATTGTTTGCTTTCCAGTCAGATTATCCAGTGTCACAGGATTTACTCATTCCTGATCTTCTGCCTCTTGGCTGCTTTAACACCATCATCTACAACAACCAGCATCCTAATCCAGCTCTCCACCACGTTTTGGGATTGTGAACAAATGGTAACCCACGAAAACATATCACAGTGGCCTTACTCACCTATGTCCACATAACCAATGTCAACATAGATTTTGGCGCAAAGAGACCCCAGCAGGTACCCAAACACAGGGCCAATGATTGATATTGTTTGGACACAACCTGTAACAGAAAACACAGACAGACTGTCTTATTTTTCTACAAACACACGCTAAGAAGTTATTTTCTATTCTGACACATTACATTATTTGGCACAGTCAGTATAAATAATGAACCAATTCTTTAAACAAAAGCACTGATGTATTTAACAAGTGGGAAGTGAGATTCAATTAGCTCTTATGTAATCTTGAAAGACTAGAGTCACTGCAAATACATACTGCGTTGGCATGAGTTATTCATGCTGGCTCCATTGTACTGTTATGATTGCAAGAAATATCCACTTAGTGGCTTGTAAAATTGAGCGACCTTAATCATAGTATGTGCAATCTAAATCTTACACACAGTGAAGAAGTTTAATTACCAATATAGAGGGCAGCATTCTCAGACTGTGCATAATCATCAATGTAGGAGATCCCTAAAGGCTGAACTGGAGTCTCGCCAATCCCACGTAGGATATTTCCCAGGAACACATAAATCCACATTGAAACACTGGACTCTCGCTCACAGCCTAGAGTTCAAAATTAAATATGAAATGTAAGGTGAGAATTTATTATTCCAAAGTCCCAGAAACTGACAGAAATACTTTTGGAGTTATTCTAAATTCAGACAGCTCGCTTGACTAACTACAGAAAAAGTTCTACTACCTATCTTACCTCTAGAAGGTAGTATAGAGGGTCTGTCACCTGCCCTGATGGATTCAGGTGAGCTTGCTGGACATGGAAATAGGCTGTTGGTAGAATTCACTGAAGATCTAATTGATGTTTCGATCTTATAGCTGCGTACAAAATACCAATGTGACTGTTAAACAAGGGAAGGGAGAAAGGTATCGGTAGTGTTAGATACTCCCAATTTGAGCACAAATACATACATCAGAGTCTACAATTTAAAAGTGCTAGAAATACTGTGACTACATTGTGTTTGCAGTGCTTGGTGCTTTAAATCCAATGTGGATGGAATTTCTGAACGACAATTCATGATCGCAGACATGACTCCTACCGGCCAAGGATGAAATGCGGCATGGCAATCAAGAAGGTCCCAAAAGACATCAAGATACATCCAACTGCTATGATCTTGGGTCGGTGGAGTTTGGCACCAAAATAGCTCACAAAGGCAATCACCAACAAATTCCCTATCAGTTTGAGATGATCAGAAGAAAAGATGTGGTCGAGTCAGTGGCAGTAAATATGAGGCTTACTTTGAAACGGTAAACATTCTGCAGCAGTGTTTGTCACCCATTATCACGCTGCTTAGATTACATGTCTTTCAATGCACAATCCCAAAGGAACGATGTGTCTATTCGTCACATTGACGACATTAAGGAGTGTCTTTAATAGCTGTTAGTACTGCGTGTCACACTGTATGTGGCACACAGTATCTAGATCAGTGGATACTGAGTGTTCACAAGAGATGCTGTAAGGGACAGAGCAGAGAAGTGCATAGCTTTTGATCAAAGTCAGACTGGTTTGCAACTAAGGATTACTACGGTGGTCAACTAACCTATTGGTTATTTTCTTAATTAGTTGATTTGTCATAATTATTTTTAAACTAGAACAATAACCCCTGAAACATGTATTTCTAATATAGGTTAGGGTAGAAGTCCGTGTAACTGCAGACACACAGCTCCAGCTGCTGCTGTTCTGCCGGGATGACCCCTGTTGTTTGTTTTGAATGTAATGTTCCCACAATTCGAAAACTTTTTCTCTGTTCTGCCATGATTCATGCGTTCTTCTTCGTTGGCGCCGGGCAGACTGCCGGTAGTGGAGGCTACACGTATCCACTGCTGACTGTCATTCAATGGGGTTTTATTATACGACGCGTCACTGAATTTTTATACTCTACATAATCGACTATATCAACTAATTGTTGCAGCCCTAGACTGAATAATACATTTTGTCTGCACGTATGCAATATAAAATCAAAGGTTTGGAAACACGTTCACATTAAAATGAATAGGAAACTGTACATATTCTTCATTCAGTGCGATCATGACAAAACCTATCAATTCAGTAAATTTTAAATGTGACTGGCAGGTGACTATTCAACCCCACATAGGGAACATACACTCTGCAGTCAAACCAGCTGAGGGTGTATACTAATGTTTCAAAACTGCTTGAACGCTCAGAGTAAATAAGGAGCGAGAAGAATAAAAAGAGGAGAAACTCACCTACTTCAAAGCTCCCGTCTATGATGCCAATTAGATAACTGGAGATGTCAAATCGCCTTTCTAGTTGTGTAATTGTGCTCTTCATGTAGCTGCCAGATAAAGCCTTGGCAAAGTAGGCAAAGGACAAAGCTGCAAGAAACATCTGCAGATATAAACAAAGAAGCCAGGACAATGTGTCAAACAAAATGATCCTGAAGAGCTGTTTCTTCTCCTCATTTTAATTTCATAAAAAAATATTTACTGCTGTTACATTATTGCCCTGCCTGTAATATGTTGATGAGGCCTCTCGTTACATACTAATAGTGGTAATAATAATAATAGTGCCTTTTCCCTTCATTTTCTTATCTTTTCACAGACTCAGCTTTGTGAGCTATAGATGCTACACATTTTTAGCAAACTAAACACAGTAAAAGTATAAAAAGTGCACTAACTGAGCTGGGCAGTAGGAGAACAAGTGAATCTGTGTGTGTGTATGTATGACTTGAATGTGCAGTGCAGCTACACTTTTGTGTGCTGAGATCCCCTTTTCTTTTCAGCCACCTGTGGAAACTGACAGTCACTAAAAAAGGGCGGATTGGAAAAGCCAATCCTTCCAAGGAATAGACATACGCAATGTACAGCACAACGAGCTGACAGACCAACTGACACAGCATAATGTGAAAAAGGTAAGAGACAGTAATAATCTGCACTCCGGGGAATGAAAATAAACTAGAGATCAGAAGATATGCACACACAACTAACTGACATGTGTCCTCTTTTTCAGAACTTATTTTGTTATTTGACAGCAACTCCGACTGACCACGGAGAAACTCACAAATATTCACAGTTGCGAAAGCAAAACAAACCACATTTGGAAGTTTTTGTTTATAACTAAAAAGAGAAATCATTAACCAACTCCCTCCTCAGGTGAGGACTCAGCAGGCCACCTCCATCTGAAGGATGTCAACCATGCACTGAGTGTACATTATGTAATATCTGTTTCTGATATGCAAATATTCAGCCACCAGGGTAGAGTCGAGCTCTCTGTATGTGCTTAACCTGAAGGCTGGGCAACTTATAGTACTTGTTATAGGTATACAGCTCAGGAAATAACAAGACATTTGATCAGAGAATTTAAAATCTTGATGAAGTGTTCTGTCTAGCTGTAACCTCCATTAACATGGAAACTGTTGAGTGGGAGATAATAACAGTGATAACAGCCTGAGTGGAGCCAGACTTGACCCTGCTACTCTGTCAATTATGGCAAATCAATGAATAATTTCTGACAAGCTATGTGAGACAAGTGGAGCTATGGCAACCACCAGGGGGGGTCTGGGCTTCACTCTCATGTCAAAAGGATACTTCATGTTCATACCACAAAACATAAGTGGATAATGTCTCTGCAGATTGGTTTATTTGAAGGCACTCTGCTTCTTGAGGTGTGGAAGGTAGAGGTGTATGAGGAGTGTCATAAAAATTATTTTAAGATCTCCTCATAAATCATATTTGTACCATTGTTTTAATTTATGTCCTTCTTGCTTCATTGTCACTATGGCAACTCTGCTATGGTGAATGGTGCATTCATCTATCCATTATGCGTGGCTTTTCAATTAATATTTGTGTCAATACAAAACATTCACAATGTCACAGTGGTAACACTGTGCACCATAAGGGTGGGGGGTTCTCCTCCGGAAAAATGTTAAAGGAGTAGATGCCATTTCTAAATTTAAATTTAATTTAATTTAAATGTAAATTTAAATAAAAACGGGTACATTTTGTAATTAAATCCAGAAAAAGAATTTGCCCACAGATCAGATGACATATTGAAAAGCTAAAAGTAAATAACTTGATTTTATGACTAATTCAGAACAATGTCTATTAGCATTAGTGTTTTTAACAAAAGAAGTGCCAGAACTTCATAATTAGGCAACTTGAGCTGCTGTGAGCGACTGTTTTGATTTCAGTAAATTAAAAATATCCTGATGATTTTGTCATGACAGCATTTGAGACCTTAATGAAGCTAAAATCAATAAAGTTACTTCACTGTAATAATTGGAGTTATTACCTTGAGAGTTCGACTGATTTCCTTCAGACTGCAGTATTAATTGTTGTTAATTATGCAATACAAATTTTCACTGTGGTAAAAACAAACAAACAAAATGCAAGTCAAGTCTTGTTGCAGTGAAAGTATAATTCTGCTCTGATAATATTTAACTTTCATACCAGAGATAGCTAAATTAAATAGCTTTCATCAATAATTTTATAGAGACAAGTGAATGCTGTGAAAAGTGTTACACACAGTGGATCACAGCAGGATTACCACATATGGACAAAAATCCAGCATGACTGAAATTCCAAGTTATTGTCATGTAAAGCTGAAGCATTTCACTAAGCAGCTTTTTAATTGCTGTTCAACGTGTTTCTTAATCCTACAAAATGCTGCAGACCCTGTGCCCTGGCCTCTTTTTACGAAGCACAAAGGGATTTTTTTCACAGCGAATGGGAGCTACTCCACTCAACACCTTGCATGTCCACAGAGAAATAGGCAGGAAAATACCTGAGGTGTTTGTATTTCTGATATTCATCCATAGAAAATCTGCTTTTTAAATTACCTTTCTGTAAAAATCACATTAGAGCAGATACGCCTACAGTCATACATGGCCTTTATATATCTGCTGTATTCATATGGAATCTGTGTCTGTTTCCGTTTTGTGTGTCCCTCTAGGCCAGTTCATACAAAGTAAGACGCGTCATACATTTTCCCCTCTCTCTGCTATTTCAAATAGTAAATATTTGAATGCTTTTCAATTCTGCTATAAAAATATAATCTGAAATGTTGGTCACTTGTACAATGAGAAAAAAAAGAAAAAAAAGCCATGCCAAAGTTAAAGAAAAGCATCACAGTTCATTGAGGAGTGTTGTTATTGCACATTTTCAGATTACACATAATTTCACGAGGTTGGTCTTAAATTCAAAGGGTTTATGAGAAAGTTGTTCTGCAAAGTTCAGTACCTTCAGATTTGGGTGGCAGGAGTTCTTCACTGCAGATGAGACGGGGTTGCTGTCCAAAGTCCAGCTGCCTGTCACTGTGGTTTCCATATTTTTCATGGCGGCCTCTGACTGAGTGTTACCTGAGCAGATGGTTTACTGTGTCTCCCCTCTCACCTGTAAGCAGGATTCAGATTTAGAGAAGAGCAGAGATCACTGAACTACTCCAATAATCATTGGACTCAGCTAAGACGCGTCATAAGCCATACAAGTCTAAGATGAGCAAGTCCTTATATGCCCTCTCAACAAATAGGTCCACACCCACTCACTTTTCACTTCATTCGGTACAACCATTGATCTGCTTATTAATGCAAACAGATAATCAGCCAATCATATGGCAGAAACTCAATGGATTCAGGTAGATGGACATGGTCAAGACATCTTACAGAAAGGCAACACCACTCCTTACAACAGAGGTGTGGAAAAGAGCATCTCCAAATGCACAACATATTGAACCTTGAAACAGATGAGCTACAGCAGCTGAAGACTACAAAGGGCGCCACTCCTGTCAGCTCACAACAGGAGCAACAGGCTGCAGTTTACTAGGAGTCCCCACAACTGGACAACACAACATTAAAAAAAAAAGGTTGCCTGGACTGATAAGTTTCTGCTGCAATAGTTTGACGAAAGGGTCAGAATTTGGAAGAATCCAACAATAAACAACGTGAAAGCATGGATCCATCTTATCTTATATGGGTCAGGCTGCTGGTGGTGTGATGATGTGGGGATATTTTCTCACATTCTTTGGGCTCCTTAGTACCAATGGAGCATTGTGCAAATGCCACAGCCTCCATGAGTGTTATCGCTGACCATATCCATCCCTTTCTGACCACAGTGAACCCAAAGCTCAAATAATCTCAAGCTGATTGATTTGGTAAACCTCTTTTAAGCCAATCCGTAAGAGAAAATCTCATTTAAAAGAAACTCTTTAGAGGTCAGAGCTTGTAGAAAAACTAAACTAAGTCATCAGGTCCCTGATTGAAAACAAAAATGCATAGTTGCAATTACCAAAAGATTATCTGTCTGTTTAGCCACGTCAGAAAAACAGAGAGACCAGAGCAGTGCAAATACCAGAGCTGTGACATTGTTTGGAAGGCAGAGCTTTTTCAGTGGCATGACAACTCCCTATTGATCCCTCCTCCTTGCACCAAAGAATGGCTCTGGACTACACAGGAAAAAAGTGGAGCTGGTGTTTACGTTATAAGGGCTTTCGAGCAACACACAACTGTGATCTCTTTGTTTGTGTATTGCGTGAGCAAGGGAGCCTGTGGATAAAGCTGCACATCAAGCAGAAAGAGCTACTTACAATCAGCTGACAACAATCACTTTATTCTTAACAAGGTGATTTAAACCCTGAAATATTCCCCATACAACACTGAAAATGGCTCATACTTTTTTTTTATTGACTAACAGAGGCTGTTAATGGCCTAAATCACTTCCATCTCTTTGCAGTCACTATGGGATTTTTAGTCATTCTTACATTTGGGGCCTTCTGCCACTTTTCAGTCCCTCCAGGATTTCGCAGGCGTTTTTTTGTTCCTGATTTCGCAGCAGCTTTTTCCAAAAGTTGCGATGTTATGAGGTTTATTTTTTCAATAAAATAGTATAATCGTACCCTTAACCTTACCCCCGAAAGCACAGGATTTCAACAATTCTTAACAAAATACGCTTTTTGCGAATTAAAATCAAGTGCAGACAATATTTTTGAACATTGGCATCAATTTATTCAATTTACCGCATACAAGTCAATATGTTGGGAATGACATTCCCAACTTTGGCCTACTCTAATGTTAATCATTTCAGTGTGTTTACTGTCAATCTTACACTCCTGTGCACAAACACACGCCACTGGGTGACCGTAGACTCCAACTCGAATTTATTACGGTAGCCGGTTAAACGAACGTGCTAACGTCATACTCACAAAGCACGCGCGGCCCCCGGGAACACAACACGTGACAGAATTGTTGACTCTTGGTTGCTGCGCTGCAGACCACAACATGTGTTATGGTTGTTGCCTGTTTGTTCGTGTGTTTAGTTTTGATAAAAGGTGGGAACTCTACCTGAGGATGGGACCAACGCAGGGCAAATTCGACTGCGGTGATTGGATAGAGTTGAAAGGGCGCGCAAATATCGCGGGAACTGGCTGGATTTGCGTTGCTTGTTGCGATCGCAATTTTTGTCACAAAACAGCATCCACGCAGCTGCAGCCTCCTCTGAAAAACTTAAGATGTTTTATTGAGCCTAGTCTTCATTGGCTTTTGCTGAAAATCTGATGTACTCTAAAGCTTTTTTGTAAAGATTCTCCGTCCAGCCCAGCGCAGTGAGGGGCTTCCTGATCAGGTTTCGCTGCAGTAGACTGGCCTTTGAGCACAGAATGACAAAATCACAACAGTCACCACAAACCAACTGACTCACATCCATCTCTCATGAAGTGTGATGGCTCCGAGAAACACACACACACACACACACAAAGTACTGTAAACCAATGTCGAGTTAAATGAACGAAATGCTATGTAATAAACTATTAATCAATTGACCACGAAAACGAATTATTGACGATCACGTGATCTCGGCTGGCCGGCGCACGTGCGTTTGGGTGAGAAGATGGATTTTTCTGAGGCTTGTCTGTGCACCGCCTGCTGTGTGCGCGCACAACTCTGCGCACTGCGCCGGTTCACTGACGCTTCCATGACACTGGCATGTTTCTCCATCCCGTAAATCCGCCTTTCCCTGAACTCCTAAAGCGGATACTCAGATACTAGCAGAACCATTTTTACCCTCAGTAAATGCTGAGTGAATGAAACATATGACACTTACCCAACTCGCTTTAGGTGTCCCCCGATTCTCAGCAGCCACCGTCCGTTGGGAAGCGCTCCTCGGCGGCGCACGGCGGTGTGTTGTGTCGGATTGCCAGAGACAGGGTGGAAACTGCTCGGTGTTCACACGTGATGCGTCACAGAGCTGCGATTTGAAGTGGCCTCAACATTGCCCAGCTTTTCATTCAGCTCTGTTAAAAGTGGGAGAGGCGAAGGGCTGCTGCAAACATCTGCAGCGTGTCGGAGGAACTACACTCACATCTGCGCAATGAACGACCGACCGATGGATAAATCCGAGCTCAGCCTGCTCAAACAACATGTGTGGACAAACTGTTCCCCAGTGCCTCCTCTCAGAGTGTGATGTCTCCAGGACTGCTCAGATCGCACACACACACACACACAAAATAGGTGAAGAGCCATAGCATGCATTAGGCAAGAGATTATGATTCAGTTTTTGAACTGATCCATGTTTGCTCTACCAACTGTGTCACAGTCTAATGGTGCCCACAGAGGGCTTCAAACTATTCATTCACCATGAAATTAAATTAATAAGCTTAGTTAAAGCTCCTGCATTACAAGCAAATCAGCTATTCTAAAAGGCGCACATGATAATACATCATATTTCAGTATTTCACTCAGTCAGCTAATCTGTGTGAATAAAAACCGGTGTTCCTCAGATATACTGACCACATATGTACCCTTCAAGTCAAAGTTTCAGGTGAACACAAAAACTCCAACTTTGTTTGCTTTGTAAGAAGCCACAAAACTGCTTGGTGTGAAGACAGAACCCAAGACTGAGCCAACACCATCTTACTGCGATGAGCTTGATTAAAATTAGTGAGTGAGTTCACTTTTCCTGAAAAGGAGATTTGACCAACTGCTCAACATGCATTGACCCTAAAAAAGTCCCGGAGATAAGCTTTACAGAATAAAATATGAATTAATAATTTTATAAAAAAAAAAAAAAAAAAAAAGAATGCATGTGTTAATTTCCACAACTAACCTCAAAGCGATTTTGATTAAAGACAGACAAAAACCTGTGAAACTCCATTTAAACAAGAAGGAACCAACGGATCAGCAAATCCCCGCCCTAATAAATATGGCTTGTTAGATAAGGTCATAATTCCCCCAATGATTTTCCTGACACACCGGGTGGTCAGATCTCATTTTTCTAGTTTCTCTGTTGCCATGGGAATAACCGGTCTATACAGCAGGCCCACTTGTTATGAACATATCCATGCTGCTCTGTGGGGCTTTAGGCGCACATTCACATGACCTATTAAATACCCAAAGTGAGAAGCAGAACTGTAGCTAAGGTGCTACACTGCTCGATGTTTATGATCTGCCTCTTCTAATCTATTTTATTGTTTTCAAGGCTTCTGGCTGCAGCCAGGTGAGGAGGACTTTTCTATGATTTCTGCCAGTTAAAAGCTTTACAAAAACTATATTCTCGAGATCAACTAGCATAGCATTTGACCCACTAATAGGCAGGACGACCTTTAAAGAAAGAAAAATGGAAATACCTACTTTACGACAAATATACGGAAGCCACTGGAACATGTTATGTGTTTAATCAGAAGCTGCCTCTCCAGCAGAGAGGTTTATTCAACAAAATGGGTCAAATGAAGTTAAAGTAATCAATAGTTGCAATAACCTGCACCAACATTAATTTCAATTAAAGGTCACTAATCTGGATTAATAGTCTAAAAAGTGCAACTAGCTAGTTTAAATTGCACAGTAAATGGCGAAATCAAGATTATTGTTAATACCGACCGGCTCTGTGTTACTGTGTCTGTGTGTCGCTTGGCAACCATTCTGCTAAATGCAGAAGAACATTGCTTGGCAGAAGGGTGAATATCGGTTATCAATATATATATATATTTTTTTGCTTTTTGTTTTCATGTCTAAAATCTTGATGGATATGTATTTTTTTTAACATTCCTCCAAGTATGCAGTTTACAGTAAACTCAGAAAAGCCAGCCATCTCCCACTTACAATGCTGTCCTCTCAGCTATTCCCAGGATAACAATTCCTCTGAGGCTATTTATCTGAGTTTCATCACCAGCCAGTCAGATGGCACAAATTGAGGAAGCCCCTTGGAAGAGAGGCGAAACGTCTTCAAGGCCAGCCGCTCTCGACTCAATTTCCTTCAGATAACTATGACCTGGACTAGACTAATGAGAACCTTCACAGACAGACAATGATAATCAGAGAAAACCAAATAAACTCAGACTAGAAGTAATTCAGGACTTAAAAGCACACTTTGAGGAAGCACCTTGAATCTAATGAATGAATGAATGATTACCTTGTAGATTTTAATATAAGAGTGATTCTACATATAAATCCATCAGTGAAAAAACACAGCATACACACAGAGATACCACAGAAATCATTGTCTTGTAATTCAATGTATTCACATTACAACATCCACATGGTTCAGTTTGTGACAACTCCTAATGATCTTCAAATATATTCACTGTATGATACATAATACCAATATAGGCACTTCCAGTAAGTCTGGCAATATTGCAGCTACAGTATAGTGTCTAAATTACAAAATGGTAAAAATAAATAATGTATATCTAAAAGAGTTTTTGTAGTTTTAAAATTTCTTTACTGTACAGCATATATGTGTATTGTACAAAATGGAGCATCAACCTGCAAGGAAATTCGTGACTTTACTTTCACAAATACTGTGTATTTGGACATATTCTTCCTTGTGTAAGTATTAGTACGTGTGGTAAGTGCAAGTGAGAAGAAAGCAATTAATTATTTAATCATGTGTCAACTATATAAAAATACTCATCTCATTTTTGTTTACATAATTGTAAAGCTTGTTTGGTTCCCATGGTTACAATTATGCTACATGTGTGAATAAGTATGACAATCAAATAAAACCAATTAACACATAAACATACACTATCATAACTGATACTGAACTGGTACTGTATCAGCTCAAATGCAAGTATCGACTCGAGGCTGATGTGACTTGGGGAGTGTGGGGGGGTCGCATGCATCATTCAAAAGAAAAGTCATCAAAAAATGAACACAGTGGACAGAATCCCTTCACCTTTAAACATGAGGGGTGTTTTGTGTGTTGTATCCTCTACTAGCATTGAGAGTGAGTCATGTCTGCAGGTAAAGCAGCATCTGGATCCAAGTGGAAGCGCACGGAAAAATGTGCTGTATGGCCTTCTGTGAAAAACAATTTCTTCAAAGTGTGTGAGAAGTGTGGACAAACTATTAACACCATTTGTGTGTGTGCGGAAGTAGGAAACCCCCTTCCTCTCAACAGTACAAGTCCTACTGTATACAGGACAGCGTCACATTGGAGAGGCCAGTGGAAGAATTCAAATAGACCACAAACACACGCTCTTTTGGTCTCTCTGTTTCTCTCTTTCTCTCACTCACACACATACACACACACGCACACACAGTACATCTATACATTCACAAAGCCTGAGCTGAAATGGAAACTCAAAATAGTTACAAAATGCCAAAGCATGATAAAAAGAATTGATTTTGTTTGGGCCATTTCAGGAGATATATCTGTGTTGAATCCAGCAGCTTGTGTTTAAAACACTGGTTATATTCAGATTTGCCAAAAGCTGCAGAAAAATATAAGCACTGTGTCCATAATGATGATTATAGCTCATTAGTTACGAACTGCAGGCAACATACAGGAAACATGCTGTAGGATCACTGAGGCAACACATGGTTATTAAAGATAATCAAAGTTATTCAGATTTGAGATATTCACTGGCTTCAGGAAATTCTGGTTTGACTGTGAATGATCTCTGCCTATTGTCTTTCTAACTTTCGACTTGTCTGAACCAAGCTGCAGTAGGCCAAGTTCCTATTCCCTCTCTAACACAGTCTGGGCAGCAGTAAACAGTCCATTACTGACGTAGTGTGTGATTCACTGGAGACAGGAACATGGTGTAATAATAGTGTAAGTTGATGCAGGATCTGCATCCATACATAAACATGATGCTCTACACCTGAATCTTACTAACTTCAAAGGAAAGGAAAAGGGTTGTTGGGTGCGGTTCTGTCTTTTAAGATCAGCAAATAAAAATAAGATTATTCAAGAAAACAATATGCGATACCGGCACGTCGGCACGTTAGAGTTTTATATATCCATGTAGGCTAGAGATCTTGAGAAGTGTGGCTATGTAATGGATAATTCATTATTGTCTCGCTGCTCCTGTATGTGGCTGTGATTTGACTTGACAACTCAGTGTAGAACACTTCACTTATTAAACTCAAGACCTACTCATCGTCCCTCATGTCTAATTTAACTGATTTACCAACAGTAATGTCTCAGTTTATGAAGTCACATTTACTCTCATCACATGGGGAAACACTTTTTATGTCTTTTACTCATGAAAAATACACACAGACTTAGCATGAGTAACAAAACACGAGGCTATGGGTGATTCCAAATTGCATTTTGAAGCGTGACAGTGAAATACTAACACATCCACTGGCCATCACTCTCATCTTGGCTAAAACGTAATAATTAAACAGCTGTAATACTTTCAGGCAGAGAGAGGTTGGGTTATGCGTTATATATTTTATGAACCACCATTGAGGACAGATAACTGGCCATACAAGTAGCTCGAGAACTTGCTGTCATGGATTGCTTCTCTATTAACCATAACTGGGAATTTTCTTAATTGACAAAACACTTCAGCTATCTCCCTGAGGTGCCAAGAGAAGAATTCAGAGAAATGAATGGTGGATCTGCCAAGACGGTCCTCCAGTCATGGCAGAGAAGTAGGGGAATGGTGACAAACTAAAAACAACTTCTTAAGTAGCTCACTCTTCCTGTGTGTTTTCAGCTTACAAGCGTCTGCACGGGTGACCACATTGATAATTAGAATTTCAAGAGTCAAGGGTTTCCTGAGGGTGAAAGGTTAAACGTTATTTGCAGGTGTTTGCATTGTGACTATGACACAGACTGAGGCCAAGTACATAGTAAGCAACTAAAGAATTGCTAGAAAAGGCCAAAGTGTAACATATCAGTTTGTCTACCCATTTGTAAAAAAAACTTCATAAAATGTATCTAAAATCATTATCTTTTTTGACGTTTTTCTATCTTTTCCCCCTGACACTTTGATAGCGTTTGTATATATTGTGTGCAACGTTTTTTTGTTATATTTCAGCACAGATCCATTTCAAAGAACCCACTGCTGCCGTGTCAGTCACCAAAGCAACTGAGAGTGACTGTTATATTTACCTGGGACTGAAGAGCAGATCAAAGGAGATCTGCCAACTTTGTCTGAGTTTGCTGCAAAAGAATTGTGCATATGAGCACATTGGTTGAAAAACACACACACACACACACACACACACACACACACACACACACACACACACACACACACACACACACACACACACACACACACACACACACACACACACACAGAGTGTGAACAGCCTCAAGTCATCCTTTTTAAATTAACATGGCTACACTGAATGGTATAAAGTACTCGATTTGGCAACAAATATAAAACATAAAATACATGAAAGTTTGTGTCTTCACGCTAAAGCCCATGGGTGAGTGATTAATTTTGGCAGAAGTTGAAAGGAAGAAAATTACACTAATGTTGGTCTTTCTATTAACTCCCATTACAAGCCATATATAGAAAGAAAACATATTGCAGCCCACATAGGGCCTCAAACGCTCTTGCTAAAATTGAAACACAAGTACAAGTTACTGTGATGCCTATATATATATATAATTGCATTCTGAAAATAATTATGTATAAATTGGCAGCAAATTTCTGCAGTCCTGTGTCACCACAGTAGGTTGAGGTCTGTGCAACCAGTCTTGCTCTTCTCTTGACAGTAGCAAAAGAGTCTGTATCCCAAAGTACACGAATAATCCCGTATTGCAATATGGAAAGCTCCTTTAAATGTTTGGTGAAACCAGATATTCAGATAAAATATGTAAAGCACAAATTTTCCCACCCTGTTTTCTTTTTCTGTATAGGCACACATTTCCCAAACATCTACAGTGTTGTGTCTAAGTGATGTGCTGGCAAAAACAGGAGTCAGTTGTTAGGAAAAGAAACAAAGAAGTACTTTTTCATGTCCTTGCCCTGACTGATGCCATATTTCCCATGGGTTTCTTTCACTGTGGGTCCCCTTCCTCTATTTCCTCTGGAGGTTTCAATTCTTCCTGTGGGGACACAGGCCACTCTGCTTCCTCTACTACCTCCTCTGGATCCTCTCCTTCTACCAGGTCCTCTCTGCTGCCTTGCTCTTCTTCTTCCTCGTGAATAGCCAGAATAGGCTCAGCTACATTGTTTAAATGGACAGACTCTGCTCCTTGACCTTGTTTCTGGGCCTCCTCTGCGATCACCTTCTTCCACATCTCGTGGTTCTCCATCAGGTGCTGGGTGATCTGCCGGAATACTTTCCTCCTCTTCTTGGGAGCTGTTTTCTCTGGAAAAAAAACCTTCAAGGGTTAGATGACTAATTTAACACGGCCTAAAAACCTGAATATTGAGTCACATATTAGAAACAGTTTTTGTGTCAGAAACACCTTTCTAACAGGTTGCGTAAGAACATCCAAAGCAGCCTGAAAAATCATTCTTGTCGCTTATAAGTTGTCATCTCACTTCTAACTACAAACTGAAAATAGTACCTAAACCTCTGAAAGCAGAAATGTTGGTTACTATCGGGCCAGCTTTCCAATGAGATGTTCCATAATCCATAATCCAGTTGTGTAATATCTTTTCTGCACTCATTCTGCACCCAAGACTTTTGTGTCCTGCAATACTGCATATTATATTGTATAATAATAATAATAATAATAATAATACTAATGTTATTATTATTATTATTATTATTATTATTATTATTACTATAAATCGTTTTAATAGCAATAAAAAATAAATAATTACAAAACCAGATATTGTAGATTTTGTACTTAGGTGCTTACGTGATGCTTCTGAGCTGGTGGATGTGTCCTCTTCTGCGGTGTCCTCCTCATCCTCTTCCTCATTCTCCGTGATCTCTGGCTCCTCAGCATCTGGGTTGGGCTCCACCCATCGCCCAGGTATCAGGCCAGCTGAGTCATACGAGTTACACAACGGTCCCACAATGTGTGTGATGAACGACTCCTGCAGTTTGGCAAGCTGTGGTGCAGCTCGGTCCATGAAGGGGCTGATGGGAAGGCCTAGGCTGGACTCCTCATCGCCCTACATAAAGCATGATCCACATTACTGTAAACTCCTCAACTTGTGTTTTATAGGTGGGATTAATGTCAAGAAAAAAACCTGTCAACACCTTAATTATTTTTTTCATAGCGATTTAGGGTCTTAACAGGGATTTTATAGGGCAAGTTTGGGGTTTACTGCATCATAAAATTTTAATCAGAGTCACTTAGTGCAAAGCATGTTAAAAAAAGAGGGACGCTGAAAGCTGCAGAGAAGCCAAGACTTTATACTCGTCATGCTGATTCTCAAAACTTTTTCTTTTTAATTCTAGCCAACTAATCAATGACTATTGCACCCCTGGGACGCTGAGTGATTTCACTTAAGCCAGCAGCACTCTAAGTCCTCAAGGCCAGGATAAGAAACTGTTACCCTTGATAAAAATGTTAACTTATTACATTTGCCATAGTAATGCCAGACCTCATTTATTAAGTTTTCTGTTGAACTAACTTAAAAAAAAAAAAAATAAACATATTAATAATAACAAGTCAATATGACTTGAGTTTGGCTTATTAACTGAATCTTTCATATTTATTTCCTTAAAAACAATTTGATATTCAAACCCAAGTATTGTTACTAATGACACATTTATTCATCCTTTATTTATTATATCAGTCTATATATGCACACGTTATACTATACTGCACATGCTCATCAAATGACTTAGTATTTCAGCCGAGGCTAGATGGAAATTGGAAATGATTCATTGGAGATTTTGTAACTAATATTTGAAAAGAGTGAAAAGCAGCCATGAAAGTCATTTACACAAAGGTTGGAAAACATATGGTGATAAAAGGAAGGACAGGGGGAAAGCAGTATGTAAGCTGCCAGTGGCGTCTGTCAGATTTGAAATGAAGAGCTATAGCAGGTTTCCTGGTTGCCTTGGTGACTGACCCTAAATGTCATCCCATACACCTTACAGTATCTGTGCCATATTGTGCTTTTGTTCCTACACTGAGGTTTTGATGTAAAGCACAATGGGATTTCAGGTGTATATGGAATTTCCTGGCAGGTGAAAAAAACTAAAGGTCTTCCTTTAGCCCAGTGACGCAGCAGTTGCCATGACTACATCCTAAACAGAAGCACAACAAGGTTATCTTTCTCACATTAACATTTCACATTCTTTTGTGTTTTGAATAGTTTTGATTACAGTAGTGAGATGTAAGTGTATATATTAATATATAATATATAATATATATGTATAATATGTCAGCGGTCGCCAACCCCCAGGCCGCGTGGGTCACTTGGTAGCGGGCCATACAGGAAGAATAAATAAGTCATACACTTTACATTTGTTTTTGTGGTGTATCTTATTTTGAAACGCATGCTTAAACGTTACCATATCAACCAGAGAGTGTTAGGGGGCAGAGAGGATGTTACTCGTAATGTTGTTGGAGCGATGTTATAAGGGCGCTGCTAAGAATGTTGCTTACAAGTACACTTACTTATTCACTTATTATTATATCTATAAAATACCACAGTTTTTATGCTGGTTAGGGCTAGAGTTATCCTTTTATTTTGTTGTATTTATCCGCCACACCTTAAAGGAATATTGTCTGACATTAAATCGGAAAAAGACTGGGGACTGCTGGTCTATGTCATCGATTAAGAACCAGCAAATACAAGGCCAGAGATTCAGCCAGTATTATGATACAGTTTCCAGATCTAAAGTCACATATTGTTGTTATTGTCAGAAAACTTTTCAGCATGGTGAACTAATCTTAGCCTTCAGTGCTACACAGTGAAGTGTTTGTGTGTGTTGAGTGTATACTTTCTAAACATGCCTGAGCATGAAGGTCATTTTTCTTTGCTTCCTTTTTTTTTTTTTTTTTATAAAGTTGTTAAATTCTCAGGGTTGTCAGTGAAATCAGAGGATGCTCTGGCACATCAAACATTACTAAAATCACTGTCTCTAAAGAGCCCTTCCCTTTCACCACTCCTGCTCTTTGTGCCTATCCCTTTGATCCCGGAGTGGCTTTGGAACAAGATAGCTGAGTCATCAAACTGGAGTACCAGGACATGTAAGGGCCTGGAGATTTCCTTCTTCACCCAGAGGCAATCAGCAGTGATTCAGTATGAACGGACATACGGTCACAAAGGTAATGCACGTGGCATTAGGCTGGCGCCCATCACCAGATTCTGTTGGTTACAGCAGTGCCATATAAACCGAGACCACAATTACACATGGCGTCGCTGCACTGACAGTAGATTCAGCTGTAGGAAACAAATGTGTGAACCCTTATCACTATAATCACAACAAAAACTATCATTACCAAGGTCAAAGCAAAGTTTATGCGGAGGACATAAACTATTGCAGTCTACAGTATAAGTATAAGGGTTGTAAGCATTTAGAGAGAAACTAGAAAGACTGAGCATGCTATCAGGGTAATACTGTCCTGTTTGTCTCCTCTCTGTCTGTATGCTCTTTCAAGGAGTTGAAATGTATTCAATGCCTGTGTGTGTGTGTGTGTGTGTGTGTGTGTGTAATTTTTTGATCTGAAGAACAAAGACGTTTTATGTCTCACGCTTACTCAACTTTCTGATTAAGGTGAAAGTCCAGAGATTCGCTTTGGAATTAAATCTGGACTGAAGTTTATGTTGAAGTTATGGTTGGAATGGATACATTCAGTTTAAGGTTAGGCAAGACGTTTTACCTAGGTTAGTCTTATATGGTCTTGAAATGAGTTTTGTTTTCTATTTTAAGATTTTAGACCATGTGTGGTCGAAAACGTTGACAATGTGCTGCAGCTGCAAAATTTTCTTTTCTTTTTTCTTTCTTTATTTTCAGAGCATCAGGTCAGCAGTGAGCCTGGAGGACATTTTTTTAAATAGTAATTTTTAGGGGAAACAACACAGGGATAGATACACGCTTCTGTTTTGAATTATTTTGATGGCTAGAATGTTGTTTAATTACAAGTCTGAGTTCTCCTCAGAGCTGGTTCACATACCTGTTCATAGAACTCATTGACAATGCCCTCCGTCCACTGCAGGTGCAGGTCCTTGCTTTTCAGAGGCCCATTGATGTCAGCCAGCTTAATACACATCTGGCACACCAAGAGCCTGTCATTCTCATTGGACCAATCGATACCTGTGGATGGATCGTCACCGACCTAGAGGATCAATGGAAATGGACATGTTGGCATTTAAAACATTCAACGTGCATGTGGTTTGTAGATAAGCTAAGAATGTGATGTCATCACATTCATCTGATTCCCAAAGATTGTGTTTCTCCAGGAATTATTATCAGTCAGAAGACACAGAGAAGTAAAGAGGAGCATGTTTGCATGCTGCTTCTCGCTCTAAAGTAAAGCATGTGACATGTTTTGGTGAAAAGCTTTTGTTTCACAAACACTTTCAGTTTCTGTCAGATATGTCTACATGTGAAAGTCTATGGAGTAAACCTGTGAAAGTTCTGACTACAAATTAATTTCAAGGAACATGATCACACATGTGATGAGAGCTTATTCAAACCAATTCCTAATTTGTGGTTATGCTTAAATAGCATCAGACCTGTAGAAGAAGGCACATTGATTCCCAGACTTTAAATCTAAGTTAACAAACCAGGATGCTGTGGAGATGAGTACCTCACTGAAAGCTTTGCTGCCAGGCCAGCAAGCTTGAGAATTCCCACAACTAATGCTCACAATGGAAAACTCAAAGAGCCTCAAAACTAAAAGTAGATAACTTATCCCCCATTGCTGTCCTTGGCTCAACATTAGCATTAACAGTAACGAAGTTTAAGGTGCTAGAAAAGTAACTTGCAATGATGATTTACATGGAATTCAATCACCATCCATCTCCAGATCATAGTTTTCAATATGGAATGCAGAATAACAATGTTTTTAGAGCTACCTTGGCATTAAACTCAGCTAGGAAATCAAAGTGCTTCTTCAGATCAGTGGCCAGTATGGCCTCAATGACCAGAAAACGGAAACGCTTGAACTCCACGTGGTCCAAGTTGACGAGGAAGTTATATTCTGGGTGTGACATGAAGAGGTTCCAGGCAGAGGCAGCATGGTGATTTTCCAGAACGGATCGATCATTGTAAAGCACTGCCTGCAAACACACACAAACACTTTACATTTACAATAAACATGCGCAGACATGTCTGTACATAATTCCAGTAATATTGCACAAGCAGCACTAAAAAGAGATCTATACAAGCGACTCGAATGCCAGTTGTTGCTCCAACTAGGGGGGAAAAAAGTATGTGCATTGTTTGCACAGCCCAGGGACCTGTATTTAGACTTCATTTCAGGGGCAAAGTTTTAACTTTTTATGTAATAAATAATAAAAGTTAATGTATAAACAAATGAATCAATGCTTATTTAATAAAATATTTTACATTACACTGAACAGGGTTATTCTGCAAAGGTACTTACTTACTTCTGTACTTTGAATACATTTAGGTTTAGGTTTTAATACTAACTTACACTCTTATTTACTAACAATTCCTCTAGACTGAAAGAAATGTGTGAACCTGATGTGCTGGGGTCACTGTAATATGCTGCCCCTCTCTGATATCGTTCAGTATCATGACATCCTGTTCCCACAACTAGGAGACTTGATAAGATGGAAAATCCAGTCTCCCTCCAGATAAAGCTGTACAATTTCAGGCTCTTGGCAACGTGTGATAAAAACTCAGGAGTTATTGTAATCGGTGATTGCCTGATACACCGTGAGAGACTGATGATTCCTCTCAGCTTTGCTGGCACCTTTTGGTTTCAACAGAGACCGAGTGGAGGAAAATTGCCGATCAATTTATCATGATGTTGATTCCAACTGGGAGCGCAGCAGCAAATCAGGAAAATTAAGTTGCGTAAACTGTGATCAAATTCAGATACTTATCTAAACTATAGATTTATATATATGTACCTGTGGAGCGCTGGTGGCCACAAGGAAAGCGTTGGTCCTCCCAGGGTGGTCATAGTCGTGCATTGCAGCCGCCACATAAAGAGCCATGAGCTCCAGAGCAGGTATGAGGCCTGACAGGCAGCCATACCTGTCTTCTGACACAGTGTAGGTCTTTGAAACCAGGAAGCCCATATGACTGTGTGTTATTCCACTGTCGGAGTCTAACAGACAGTGAAGAGGGTGAAGAGCGGGGTGGCAGAATTTAGAAAACACACATACTGTACTTTCATACCGAAACTCACACAAATGCACTCTCAAGCACATATGCACACAAAAGCTGACTTGAGCATTCAAATCCACTTATATGTGGATCAAAGGGATGGCCCCAGTAGGGCATACAAATGAGGTTGTGGAAATATGGGTGAGAGGGAACTCTAATCTGCCTTTAATTTCATGCTGTTCTAGACTTCAAATAGTGTTTGATACATAAATGTAAGTGCCAAAAGCCTGAATGATATGAGATAAACTATGAGTAGGATAAGAACACACACTCCTGCAGGTTTGATGCCATGACATTAATGGGATAGCTTGCAGTGAAGTTGCAAGCAGATGGAAAATCTAAATTTAAAGGCCTGACCTAGTTATAGAAAATCTCTACAGTCATAAATGGCTTAACAAAAGTTGGAAATCTGAACCATAAAGTAAAGGGAGCTAATTTGTTCCTATGAGGTATCTTAACTTAATACACTTAATACACCCCCCCCCCCGCACCAGGACATTCAAATGCCTACGTGCATGAGTCAACACACCTGAGTCACTGGCAGAGCTGTGGTCAGTGATGAGGCTGGGCAGACCAGGCACAGCCTGTGTGGTGAGGTACCAGACTGCATGAAGCACATCTGTGGCATGGACCCGGTTGTGATCTGAGTCAGAGGGAGGGGGAAAAAAAAAAAACAACAAAAAAACATCTGTTCAGTGTGTGTTAACTTCTCCACCAGAGTGTACTGTTGGGCTGCTAATGCAGCTCACAACACCATAAGGTGCTGCCATGTATCATACAGAGTTATTAGCTAAACTGTATGATATTTCCATCTAGTGGTCGGTTACTGTTACAGCTGCAAACAAGGCGGTGACTAAACATAAGAAGGAGAGAGATGTTGAAGCTTACATGGTATGTCTCTATAACCATTCTCAAGGGCATGGAAGTAGTTCATGAATTCTTTAACTGGGATCTTAAAGGTCTCAAACAGGCCAGTGTCTTCAAAGAGCCTGTAGGAGACCTGAAACACAAAAATCGATTTGTCAGCCAATCTGTACATGTCACCAGGCTTGGTAATTGACATAAATTATAAGTTCAAATATTTCAATAATGGTATAACACTGGCATCTGCAATCAATACTAATAAGACTTTAGAATTGCAGTTAAATATTCACCTGTTTATGAATGCAAATAAGCACAAGATTAAGAAGAATGTGTCAGACATGTTTGTCTAAATCCTACAGATAATTACAGAAATAAACCCTCACTGCCAATGATGCTCACCTGACTCAGGATCTGGCCACATTTCCCATTGGTCTTCTCCATCAAGCTGAAGATGGGGAAGTTCCAATTGTTTAGCTGACTCAGCAGAGGGTCTATCTCCTCCATTATTAACGGCTCTGGAGCCAGAATTGGTTTGTCCTGTAAAAATGACATGTGAGACATAAAGCTGCAGTGCAAACGTGTGTTCCAGCGTCACCTTTTGTTATACTGTATCTCACTTTACCTCAGGAGGTATTAGTGGGTGGAGGATGACATTCTGAACGGGGTTTTTTCCCTCATCTGTGTCCTCCTCTGTGTGTGCTACATCGCTGCTGTCACTGTGGTTGGCTTCGTGGGTGCTGTCATAGTCTGATGACACAACCACTTGGTCTTCTGTTGGTAAAGGAAAAACAAAAAACAGAAAATAAGAGTTGTTACACTGCTGCCCGAAGGAAAAGCTGCCGTGATTTTCCTTCAGCGGAATTCACGTCAGCAGTTTTTTGTTGTTGTTGCTTTTTTCAGGGGGGCTGGTGAATTCACTTCCCTGGCATAAGCAGCTTCTCTAATCCCAGTTCATTCTAGTTGGTTATCTATTGTAAGTCTCAAATTGAAAGTCCCAGAGATGGTGAGTGCGCTTGTTCATTAACGCGTCATACATTTTTATGATTGCTGCCTCACTGCTGCCACCATGTCTGCTGGTGGCTGCATTGCTTTAAAGTCGGTGAGACTGTCGATTTGGCGAATTAGTTCAGAATTTCCTGACTTTAAGTGATGTTGACAAGAACTTGATGGTTACCTTTGGGTTATTCACCTTAAGTTTAGGGTTAGGCTTTCTAGGAATGAGCATGGAGAACAAAAAAAGCATTTGCATTTAAAATATAAAAGCAATAAAAAAAAAAAAATAGACAAACAGTTTTGTGACTTATTAATTTGGAATTTTCGGCACTTATATAGTATAGGATATACAGGCTGTATTTAGTAGGCTGTATGTATCTACACAGAGGCAGCAGTGCTGACGTTCTTAAAGAAGAAATGATGAGAGCATACCTGACCGTGGTATCCTGTCTCCCTTGTCTATGGAGCCCTCTCCATGGCTCAGTCTGATGTAAGGTCTCCCACAGCTGTAGAAAACAGAGATAAAGAACAAAGGAGGATGAGTTTCATCTAACTCTACAACATCTGCCACGAGACATTCCCTGCTGCCACATCACTGTCTACTGAACACTGCATACTACACACGACGTCAGCATTAATCAATGTGAGTGATTGTTAAAGGAGAACATTTTAAAGTTTGTGCTACAGCCTCATAACTGACAAACTGTCAAAAACAGCATACTCTCAAGATTAATGTAATCTGACATTTGTATAAAAATGTAACTACTGTACCAACTCATGGCAAGAACATGTTTTCTAGTTTTTGTATATTCAAAACAAATTTTAAATGTAACTAGATAAGTAAGTTGGGTTAAGTTTGGTTTTGTACAACAGATAATCAGACCCCCAAAATCAACACAAAATAGTATAATAAAAACACTGTGGGACAAATACAGAACAGGCCGTGTGTGTTTCCTTGTAGAAAACAAAGCGTGGACACCCCTGGTGCCTGTACATGTGCCAAAGAATGGGGACTAATGCCATTCACTACATCTGTTCTTGATGTGCAAGCAGTCGACAGAACTTGTCAAGAAAAAAAAAAACCTTAATGGACTTCCCACAGTGCTGTCCCCACATGAGACTGACGCTCTGCAGATGCTTCAAGAGAAGACCTCATTAATGAACTTAATGGATGCACACATTAACACAATGCAATGGGAATACACAACTAAATAAATGTGGAACAGTTGCTGGGCTGGCCCTGTTATTAACTGACTCATTAGAAATTGAGCCCACCCTCTTTGAGATTTATGACAGACCAGTGTCAGCCACAGGAAGAGCGTACGGCTCACCATAACCTTAGAAACAGATGAAAATACTCACATTAACTGACTGGCTTATAAATCAGACGTCAAATGTTATCTTATACGGAAAGAGCCTTGAGCTGGCCTGTGCTGGTTAGTTAGCTGTGTCACGCCACGGGGAGCCTCTGAAGCTGCTCTCAACAGCTTTTCCATGTTTCTCCATCGAGGCCACTGTCAGGCTGGTGGTTCCAATTAAAATACCTCTCTCTAAATGTTGTAAAACCTGCCTTCTTAGAGCAGGAAATACCTGCCGTTAGAGCATGGTGTCACAGGGAGCACAAAGGCCTGTAGTGTGTCTATCTCCTTCTGATAAATTGTTTCTTGAACACTTTTGAGCCGTACCCACCCTACCTAATGGTCGTGAGGCCCCAACAAAGGAAGTTCTGTTGTGTTTCCACGGCCGGGTCAGACCACTGTGCGTAATGCCTAGCAGGTGTGGAATATAAAATAGTTTGATAGTTTGGCGGGCGAACAGTTAGTACATTATTGTCAGGGGGGTCTGGGCAGGCAGCAGTTCTCCGCTTAAAAGGTTTACTTTTAATGAAAGTTGAAGAACTGGCAGACATTCTTCCTATTTTGCTAATGCAGCAGAATAACCTCAGCTACTAATATCAAGCCTTCAGCACAGAATATGAATAAGAAGGACAGCCATTTTCATGTGGGGAAGGTGTCAGTCAGTCAGAAAGTGACTCTGCTTCTGTAGCAGCAAATTTGCAGCACTGCGACCCCGTGATACACTCACAATATGAAGAACAAACACAGATTCCTGTATGTTTTTGTATTTACATGATGTGTTTGGGAAGAAGGTAACTGCTGCCTGCAAGTTTGTGGTCAGATTATCATTTTTGTTAGTAGTATTGTTAGTCTTCTTTTTGTTATTTTAATATAAGCAAAACTCACCCTTAAACAA
The DNA here is from genome assembly GCF_900963305.1 of Echeneis naucrates. Taxonomy (NCBI): domain Eukaryota; kingdom Metazoa; phylum Chordata; class Actinopteri; order Carangiformes; family Echeneidae; genus Echeneis; species Echeneis naucrates. The sequence continues at coordinate 16,122,689 of NC_042526.1, read as the reverse complement.
ATGCTATGGCTACAACTATAAAAATATGAATCAAAAAGTAGGAAAATATGTTAATTTGTTGAATATTATTAATCTAAGGAAGCATCTGACGATTATTTGATCATGGATTAGTCTGAAGATTACTTTTCATGTTATTGTTTGGTTGATAAAGAGTCAGTGAATGCTGAATGTTGAAAAAACACCTGTAATAAACTTTCATAATAAATGCATGTTTTGGGCAAAGTTAATGAAGTAATTAATTAATCAATTAATTTTGAAAAGTACTGCATAACCATTCTATAGATACTTTCATCAAGTAAAAAACATTACATTTTCTCATTATGCTGATATATTTGGGTAATTTGGAGCTGGCAAGTTTGTTTTTTTTTTTCTTCTCCTAAATGTTATGTTGTAAAAGTTGTTAGTAGAAAGTAAATAATTTCATGGGTCAGGGTAGTCTCATGTGCCTTTTTAGAAAACTAATCATATACAATTCAAAGATCAACATTGGCTTCTTGGTTATATGTCATTTAAAATTTTAAGAAGAAATGCACAATAGTCAATTGGGAGTCTGTTTCCGGAGTGGAAAATCTCTCCTGTTCTCACAAACTGTAAAACAAATGCACCTTGGCATTTTTACTCTACTCATTAACCTTAATCAAGTTAATTATCCTGCAATAGGAAATACTGTAGCCTATAAATTGCAACATTGTCTGCTTTTTCTGAGAACAGCCCCTTCACCGCTCCTCCATCTATGCTGCTTATGTTAATGTTTTAAGCCATATAATAATCTCTGACTGGCCTTTGCCTGCGTCCCTCTCTGCTGCAGTTTACTCCCAGATTTTGTATTCAGCCACTCACATCAGGTTGACAGATTACCTTTGGTTTGGAGCCGAAACGGACAGTGTCCAAGCCATGATAAACACAGCAGCCATTATTTCTGCTTCCAGTAATCTACCTACTCTCCAGCCAGATGACGTGCAGAAGATAACAGCACAGTGGCTGGGGCCGAGGAAAATGGAAGGTATTCAATCAGCAACCCCCCCCCTTTTTTTTTTTTTTACCAGATCTGTCTGATAAAAATCCGATATTGTAGCTTTGAAGTTGGTGTTATTTCTTCTTAACATTGTACGTCACTGAGAGCTGACATGATGGAAAAAAAGAGCGAGAATAAAGAGAACCCTAATGTCCTAATTAAGATTGTACAGATTTCATGATGAAGCAGAGAAAAAGCAATTGAAGCCATGTGTTCATTTTTTCCCAGCTTCCTCTCCATGTGCTCTCTCCTTTCTCTACCTCCCTAAAAATTAGTTTCTCACTGACGACTGCTTATTGGTACTTTGTTCAATGTGTAAATAGATTTATATGTTCCTGCTGTCTTGGCTGGGATAACACTGACAAATATGGGTTACAGGACATAAATTGTAAAGCATTCCCTCCTTCTCCCCTAAAACTTGTGATTGCTGTGTTAGGCCTACTTGTGGGATAATGTGTTGGCAGGTTGCCGATTTCTTAGACACCATCACACGTTTGATCCAAGCAATAGTGAGTAGCAGTCCTTCAGCGCAGGCCCTGTTTAAATTTCTTTTAGCTAGATACTGAGACGTTACCACTTCCTTTTTCATTTCAGAAAAACAACATTTAAAAGAAATGTTAGACAGAAGAGAGCCCTCTCAGCTGCAATAAACTAAACCCAGAGGCTTTCTGTACTCTCCAATTGTGTCTGTATAATCTGTGCCAGAAGAAGCAGCTGTGACAATGTGTGTGTTAATTGTAGGGTTCTGGTGACTAGGGAGAGGCCCAGGTGTTTGTTTACACTCACACCGTCAGAAGTGGCCATAGCTGGGGCCTGCTGCTGGGCTGGGCAGAACTTGAAGACCATGCGACATGTCTTTGTGTACAGAAGCTGCTCGGTGTGCTTACACTTAAAGAATTTGTTCAAGTATCACACTGCCATTGTAGAAACAGACCCAAACAAGTCATTGACCGATGCAGCACACACAGTTCTGATGAGGACTCCACACTAAACAAAACAGCGTGGGGGATTTTTTTTTTTTTTTTTATTCTGCTTAGTACATTAAAGTAAACTACTGTATATCAATTAGAACTGATGGTTGGATGTAGACATGAGCAAGCTGTAACGTGGAATCTATTATCGTTTTTAGATGAAGGTGTAAAGGGTCAGTGGTGGTACACAGGCATTGTTTGTACGATTAAAACCATCTGTGTTTAAGGTCACAACCTTCCATCCATTCAGCGTCAGTTACCCATCTTTATTATGAAGACTGGAGAGGTAAGTTATATTAATGTTTGTGGTTATCCTGTGTCACGACAGATTTTTTTCTCTTTGCTCTTTGCTCAATCAAACCAACCCGAAGCAATATTTGCACGTCAACCAATCCTTAAATGATGTGATTTCGTTGTGGCCAGCAAGGAATGTGTTCTCTTCTACAGTGTATTTGAGGTATGTGGGAATATACTTTTGGCCTTATGGTGTGAATATACCAGGTTTCTGCAGAATGGGCAGTTCATATTTCATCCACAGTATTTTTACAAAGCAGAAATTCTTACATTGTGCAGATACTGAAGTTGTTTTCATTCCTGCATTACATGATCCACCCTGATGGATACAGCAGCTCACCGCTCTGTCACTTTTAATGAATATTTATAACAGAAGCCCTCATATGTGCCAACAGTTATTCAGATTAATCTTTAATCTGAGGAGATACTGGAGGTGTGTTTACAACACCAGCTGCAGAAAATCTCTATCTGGCTACTTAAGCGGTACAGTACTCTTTAATTGGTGATGAATATAAACTCTTTGTACAACTGATTGAATAAATGTGCCCTTTGCTGCCCTTTAATTTGTCTTTGCTTCTGATTTCCAAACAAAAAAAAAAAAAAAAAGAAAATCATGGCAACTTCTCTGGAAACATTGAATTTCTCCAAAACTACCCTCCAAAATTAGACTCAAAATTAATTGGAGATGGAAAATAGGCCATGCAGCTGGAGAGTCATGCCTCATTTTACATGTAAAACACCTTGTGTTTAACATGTAAAAGTTTTAGTTTGCAAAAGCAGAGAGTTGGTTTTTATCAAAACGTTAGCTGACTGGTCCAATAAATACATGAGCAAGCTGATTCAAATCTCAGGCTCCAGACATAAACCGGATTGAAATGTTGAAATGCAGAAAGTAAGGTAAAAATACATTTTAATGTTGTTCCGCATGTGTGCACATTAACTTTAACTCTACGCACTGCGCTCTTATTCAACATTTGAAATTTAAATGACCTTTTAAACATTCACACACACACACATCAAAACAAACCTACGCGATGTCCTGACTGACCGCACACACACCTGCTCTGCTACTCTTTCTCTATCGGAAGACATTTTGTGCCCGTGACACAGATTAAACTGGGGACATATTGAGCAGAGTAGATAAGAAATGAAGAGACTGTTTCATGTTAAGAGATAGTTAATATTTTAAAGCCCTGAAACACGTGCTGTCTGGTCTTGTACATCCATGTCACAGAAACATTGCATGCATGACAACTCGTATTGAGGTACACGCAAACATTCATTGATGAAAAATTTCCAAGCTGAATTTCCACTTTCTAACTCTGGAATTCATTCAAGAACAGTACTTCTATTGCTGTTCTTAGATTATCAAAACATAACCCAAATTACTGTAAAATTTATTAACCTGTTAAAGAATACCATATCTGGACTGCTCAGTCATATTGAAATAATTCACTTAATGATCAGAGCTACTCTGATAAATCAAAGGTGTTTACTTAAGATATAATTAAATAATAACATAATATAATAATAATGATAATAATAAAAATAATAATAATGAAAAAACACCAGCAGAAGCAAACACATTTAGTAGATAATTAGTTATTTGTTGAAAAAATTTGGGACAGACACATCTTGATATTTTTGCTGATTTACTGTATTAATCTCAGACTTATAGAAGGACCACACACAAAATCCCGTGTACGCACACAAAGCACTCGCAAATAACCTGCATCTTTCCATCCCAGAACATCTTTGCACCAAACAACACCTGTTTAAATCCATGCCTGTGTAGAACTGGTCTCGTGCTATCTACAGTGCCAACGTGCTGAGAGCTGAAGTATGTCTTCGTTATTCAGGTTCATGCGTACGCCCCTGGGGTGTATTTCCATTCTGGCTCGCTTTGCAGACACGTCCTCCGAACTGCTGTGCCATTACTGTGCACTCACGCTACTGTCTTTGGTTGAACTACAGTGCCACAGTGCTGGGACTAAATCTCACAACCCTCAGTGCCATGTCATGCTGCAATATCTATCGTTAAAGCGTTTGTAACACAGCTTGGTATGCTGTGCTCCGTACTCCGTATTTGGTACTGACACAAAAAAAGGAAGAGGCAGGGGAACGAAGAGTATCTGCTGGGATGGAACCAGTACCTGCAGGTAAGTGTTTCATGGTAGGGTTTAATGCTGGCGCTCCGGTCCCTTCGGACAGGCCCAGGCTCGATGGTGGGCAGGCCTGTGGCAGAGGTGGTGGTGGTCCATGTGGAAGAGATCCTCCTCAGAAGACCAGGGTGGAGACTCCGCCTTAGACGCTACACACACACACACACACACACACACAATAAAATACATATAAGCACACAGTTAACGCGACTTTATCAATGTATTGGAAATGAAGACAAGAGGTGCGAGGAAAAAGAGGTAGCAATAGTGTTTACATTCAGATAAAACCTCTAAGATCATTCCAGCCTGTCAGATAAAGTGCTTATTCACTTTGTCTCCAGCTAAATGGATCATCCAGATGGGGCAGCTGTCCTTCTCACATCTGCCCAAAATTTAAGAAATTATCCAGACGACATAATTTGGAAAGCTTTTCTTGACTGTGTACATTTTTTTTTTAATCACTTCATCCGCAGAGAAGTAAATACGACAGTCATCACTGAGCGGAGGACATTGGCAGGCAGCTGTGCCAGGAATGCAGCTCATAATATTAGATGCAATGGCAGTATTGCATTTCACAGATTCATATCTGGATTTTCTTTGTTGTTCCTCTGGGATTCTCAGTGGCCTGTGCCCTTGTGATGCCTCCATCTGTTTGGTGCCATGCAGCAGCTTGGAACAGCAGCTTGGAACAGCAGCTCTAAACATGGCAAGCTCTCTCTCTCTCTCTCTCTCTCTATGTCTATGTCTCCGCAGGGTGACCTAGTAAAGATCGCCTCAGAATCCTGAATGCGCCCATTCACAGCAAGGCATCATACACTGAGTGCACGCACACACAAGGGGGTGTTGGCTTTGGTCAATTCTGGGGACATTTCAGTGACTTAGATTCACTTTAGAAGTATAAGCATACTGTTAATTTAAACCAAATGAGGATAAAACACGTCAGCCACACACACTCACACAAGCTGGCAAAAAAATGACACAATCATGCACTACAAAACAGCAAATATGCAGATCGACACAACACGTTTTCAATGTTTGTGCTTCAGCTGGATGTATAGTTGTGAATATTGGAGAATATTGCAGTTGTAGAAGGCTTTTTGTGCTTCATTGCTCCATTCTTTAATGAAAGCCCTGGGGAAACAATAGAAAAGTAGAATCTGCTATGACAGAAACAGAAACACACACACACACACACACAATTATCGCCATTGGCAGTTGCGTGGCAAAACCAGGCCATCCTGACAAAAATAAAATAATAAGAACTACAGCTGCTTCCAATTTTGGTTCCAATTAGAACTAGACTTATTTCTATAACTTTTTAAATGAGTGCAGTGACATTTTACTGATGGTTTTTCGATTGTGTAGCAAGTTTATTTTTCAGCACAGAGAGTGTGCCCTGTGTTGGACAATAAATGAGTTTTGAACAAGTCCTTGAAAGACATCAGTACACATGATGATGTTGATCAAACTCTTAGCCGGCGGGCAGAAAAGCAAGCACAGTGCTTTCCACTCCCTCCCCCTGCTACTCTCCTCTTGGGCAGTTTCAGTCGGGCACGCTGTCTCTGGAGAGTGGTAATAAGCGCAGCCTCGCTGGACTCCCCACAGGCTCTGTTTGTATTAGCTACATTTTCAAAGTTCTGACAATGTGAAAATACACCTGTCAGACGAGCAATTGACAACAATGGCCACACACCAGCGTTCAAATCGGCCGGGATCAGGTATCTTCCTCGGATAAATAGCCGGATCTATAACCATAGTAAGGTGGCCAGTTTCGTCCCCTCTTTGCAACCCTTTGAAAGATGTGTTAACCTTCAGGTTGCCTCTTTTCTTCTGAACAATTCATATGCACGCACACACACACACACACACACACGCTGTCTGGCTCTGAATATCTGTCATGTTGATACAGCTGTGGCTATGAAAGAGAGAACAGTGCTGTGAGCAGTAGACGCTCTCTATTTTTCTTCACTTAACTCTATGAAAATACTCTCCTTCATTTGATGCTAAAAACTCAGAAAGCAGGAAGCACTCATTAGCTGAAACATGGGCTAAAAGATTAACATGTGTGTGGAGCGCTGTGCGGTGTATAAATCATTTGGCCTTAATAAGCTGGAGTGCATTTCCATCTAGGGATTACTTCAGCCATTTCCAAATAAAATTGTGTTGTGTCTGGAGCTTAACTACCTTTGATTAACAAGCCTGGCTTTTGATATTTAGGTGAAACATCCCAGCTTTCATGGAGGCTTCCTTATATCAGTAAAGTGTAATCTCGAAACTTTGGCTTCATTCATCTCGTTACCTTGTGGATGGATATCTTTTCTCCTTTCTCAGGTCCCTCCTCTGAGTCTGAGCAGGTGTAGGCGTCGCTGGGGTTCAGCAGGGGAGCGGGGCGTGGCCGGTGCAGTGGCTGGAAGGTGAGCTGGGTGGTTAGGAGGTTGCTGACTGCCCGCAGAGAGGTACAGGTGTTGGGGGGCAGAGAAGGGTCAGCCAGCAGGTCTGTGATAAGTCCATGAGCTTCTCCCATCACTGCGATGTCCACCATGACAGTGGTGCCTGAAGACTACAGGATCACAGAGAGACAGGCAAACACAAGCTTAGCAGCAATGTGATCACATCCAATGTGTTTATTCTATAGAAATGGCATCAAACAACTTCATCTTCCCCACTGCTGGAAATCGACTAAGTGGGATTATATATATTCAAATAATGCTGTTAAACACAATTTGTTCTCAACCCAAAGTTGCAGCAAACCTATTCCATGTAGACACCAAGATACACTGTTGTAAATGTTTGCCATCACAACTTTATGTTTTTGTTAGTGTTGATAGTTTGTTGCGCTAAATCCAAGTAAAAAGAAAAAGCTCCAAGTTTTTATATTTAACACTACTTTACAGAACTTATTGCACAATAGGTCTTTAAAAGATGACTCATGTCAGTACAATACATTAAATTAGACAACAATGTACAATGGTTAGACCAGCTTTGTAACTCAAAGGGAACAGAAGTGCTGCTCAAATCGCAATTTTCGGAAAGTCGTGGTTTCACCTCTCACCTTACTGTGGTGATATAGAAGTAAACTCCAGGGTGATGTCACTGTCAGATGTGGTCACAGGTGCACAGCACATTTCCCCCCCAAAACTAACTACACTCTTCAGTGTTACTGAATGTGCTTCAGGGCATAACAGGAAACAAACAGAGAGGGAAGCAAAGCACTGCTTTTCTCTTTAAATGGTGGCTGTACATTAAGGTATCAATGTTTTTTTATCATCAAATGTCATAAATAAAACTACAACACTGATATGGATCATTCTTTCTGTAATTATTCCTGAGGCAGGACTTAAAGTTGTAACTGAATATTAACACTTAATCAAATTTCCATACTTTCACCATTATTCTCTCTTAAACAACAAAACTGATAAAGTCTGATTAGAAAGCAAATATATGGGCGGACAATTGAATGGTAGCAAAACATGAAACATCTTGGAACTTTGCCCCACATTAAAAATGTATTATATGAGGCAACACATCCAGTTATAAACAAACTGCTTCAAAAGTACACAACAAACCAACATGGCACAAAATAAAGCTAATGATAAACATCATCAACACCCAAACAAACAGCAATAGAAAAAACAAATTGACAAAAAAGAAAACAACAAAACAATAGGCAATTAATTTTGGAGCTTTAATACAGGAAATACATTCAATCAGAGTGTCCAACTGGGACTCTGTCAAACTTTCTAAAATCTCTTGTAGTTGTGGAACCAAACTACGTGTGCGAAAAAGTGCACACACACGCACATTTACAACATCTCACACATGAAAGGTTTTATTTTGTACCTTATATGGCTCCTTTTAGCTCAGAGAACACACGAGCACGAGCAGATGCAGGGAGGGATTCTTCGCAGTAGTGGGAGCAACGTTTAGGCTCTCAACAACAACATCAGGCTGAAACATGTTCAGCACAGCTGTGATTATTTGATGCTTAATGAATGGGCTCATTAGCAATGTCTCAGCAAGAATCTGACCTTTGACTTCCTCACTCCTGACCTCTCAGGTGGCCAACAGCCATCGTCTGTGTCTGAGCATCTGCCCCATGACTTTAAAGGCACCGGGTTAGTGTGAACCGGCCTTGTTTTCACAGGGTCAAGTGAAAAGTTCACAGCCCACTCTTAATTGCTGTGCCTAGAGCAGTTGAACAACCACAACCAAACACAGGTCAATCTTGGCTGCCAGCTAATTTATTGAATAAGCTCACGGCTTCCCTGTTTCCCCAAAGAACTTTATCAGATTTTTCTCCCCCAATGTCCCATTCACGTTGAAACCGGCTGCCGGGCACCCAGAATGGCTCTGTTTACACTGGCTAAGTGGCAAGAGGGTGACCTGAGCAACACATGTGAGCACCTTTCACTTGGGGCACATAGTGAAGGTTTTGTATTTTGTTTTCCTAGTCATATCAGATAAGCCACTATTTATATAATTTTCCTATTTCCTGAGGGACTTCTGATGGAAGATTTTTGGACAGATGACTATTGTGCTCCTCTCATCCCACCCCACCTCCTTGTCTTCTCTTCTACACCGCCCGCCCCTTTCCTATACTCTGCTCTAATGCATGCTGTGCGGGTAAGATGTAAACACCTGTCTCTCAGCTCATTTACAGGCTGATTTAAGAGTTTGCTAGATTGAGGTTAAAGGCCACTGGAGAACATCTGGCTGGACAGAGGTAATAACAATTTTAAGGGGGTCTGAGCATCTCCAAATCCGCATGTGTGGACACAGTCTCATTTTCAACTTCAAAAAACTTCTTCCTTTTATCTCACTTAACCAAACGAAGCCATAAGAACCATAAACAGAGGCTGATGTGTAAATATACTATCATATTGGGGGCGGGCATTGTCTGGGCGTACAGCCCAGAGACACATGTTCACCCAGAAAAACACATTTTGAAGGAGGGGACTACTGTGTCACTGAGCCAGGTCCTGGCCATGAAAGAAAGAGATGCAGCCGTAGTTTTCTTCAAAAGCCAGTCCTGGCATTAGCAAGAATGTGCTGTTAAAGTATATTTAGCTTTTAAAAACTTCCCCTCAGAACCTTTCTCCGGGGTATTAATGTGACGAGGGGCTGGGACCTCAAACTGTTAAACAAAGCTGACTGCACGGAAAGATAAAGGATTTAAAGACCTGACCATCCTCAGCTCAGGTTTTTATGTATTCCCTAAAAGCTGAGTCTTTTCTGGAAGTTACCGCCTGATTTTCCCAAAACTTTCAATGAGAATCGTCATTGGACATCCTGCAACAGATCAATCTGAGAGTAAGTTACATAATGTCATTAGCTTATATAAGCATTTGCTGTCAGGTTAGATGATCAGTTTCATTTATCAGCCAAGGCCACCTCTGCAGCAGCAGCGGGCTTCTTCTTCTGAGCAGACAGATCTCATCGGAGGCCCACACAGTGACCCCTTGTTGGGAAAAAAACACTGAGGATTACAGTAAAAAGCTTTTGGACAGATGTTAAAATGGTGCATTTTGAAACTCTAATATTTCACTGGAAGTACAAAAGTTGGATTTTCCTTGCTTGGATGCATCGAGAGTGTTTATAAAGTCTATTAAACACTGAAATCAAAATCAATGTGTTTTCACTCGATATTGAAGTTGTGTATGTATGTGCTTAATTACTTTTAGCTCTTCTTACTGCCGTCCTTCACTGCAATCATATGAACGTGCATTCACATCTGGGAACTGTCAACAACTGTCTCCCACCAGCTCAGCCCCTGTACAGACTCTCTCTCTAGATAATCCTGTATACTATCCGAGGACTATACTTTCTTTTACACAACCATTTAATTTAGCACCCAACCTGAAAACAGGGGGAAAAAAGCTGGCCCGGGTCGGCTGAAAAGCTCAGTAATTAACAAACTGTACTCTGTATGTGCAGTCTGTACCGTCACATGGCTGTGGGCCGTGAGAATGACTGGCAGCAGATTCACCCTCACCTTTAATAACACATCTGTACACTGTACAGTATGTCCCATTGTGCGGAAGAACAAGTGAATTTAATGTACAGTTTGATACCAATTTAATAAATGAATGTTAAGGGCACCTTAACACCTTAGTTTAAAACTTATAAGTACATTTTTATTACAGTTGACAGCCGCAGCCTTGTATTATCTAAGAGGTGGTCTTTGGCGTGTCCTCTGATGTTTTTCTTGTTAACCAATCATTTTGCATTTCAATAGCTGACTCTTCATCAGGCCCCTGTGCCAGCACATTTGTGGAACGCTAAATGATTACAAATCTATGTGACAACTGTTCGCAAGCCTCCAGCTTTTCTGCAACTTTTGATAAAGTCCACTACAAGCATCAATAAACAGTTTTCATGACTTCTCAACAAGCCAATTTATATACTAAACCATGCACGGACCTTCTGTTATGACGTTTTGCTATGGCTAACAACAGTGTACATGATCAATGATCTGAATTGCTTGCGTGAACAGTTTGGAAGCGTTCATCAGCAGACATGTCATAGATTAACACCCACTCAGCAGCTCATGTAAACCCGACAGAGGGCCAGTCAAAACAAACCAGCAATCACTCCTGAAGAATAAAAACCTGTTTCTGTCTGTAGCTTTAGTTCACCACAAGTAGACCAGATAATATCTGCAAATAATATTTAGTGCAGCATTAATCTTCTTGCTGTTTTACCAGATCAACTGAGATTTGACTTGAAACATTCTTAATAAAAATAATAAATTAAATGTAATAATAAAACAAAAGAAGCTTATTTTCAAGGTGTTTCTGATAAATGCCCATTAAACACCAGGTGTGTGCGAGTGCATATTTCTCATGTGAAACACAATGTTTGCTTCAAGCAATGTCATTGATGAGGTCACAACAACAACAAGTGGTGGAAATTTTGTTGTTGGTGTTCCTTGATGTCCATTTTTTTTTTACCCGATATCTCCCCAGAGGACAGATAAAGTGCATTCAGTAGAACAAACAAAAACACTGCTCCTTCTGTCCAATGCTGATTATTAATGGGATACACTGACAAAGAGGTCACATATTTGTGATTTTTGAGACGGTTGTCTTCATGAACTTTTAACCCCTTGACTCTGTCATCTAAACACGCAGTCTCTTAAGCCTCTAGTCTAAAATGACAATGATATGTGGGCTACTTGAAATTGTGCAATGGTGAGAATATAGTGCGTCCCAGAGGAGTGCTGGGGTGCCTCGGGGGTCCACTCGAGAAAGTAAGGTATTTGATTCTTTTTGTAAACATATTTAAACAATGTAAGAAACTGTGGCTCTACTTAAGGCGCACAGATACACACCCTGCTGTACTTTGTAATAAACCCCACACACCGAGACTCACACTCTGAGAAATGCTCAGGAAGAAACAAGAGAATTTAAGAAAGACAGAAGAAAAAAAAACCCAACTGCAGGGCAGGATTGCAGAATGGTTTCAGCAATGTTACCGCACAGCAACATGATTTTCGGTTTGATTTCCGGGCCTGTATGGAGTGTGTATGGAGTTTGCATGTTCTCCCCGTGCCTGCGTGGGTTTCCTCCGGGCACTCCTGTTTCTTCCCAAAGACATCATGTTTGGGTTAACTGGTGACTGTAAATTGTCCGTCTGTCTGAGTGTGAGTGTGAGTGGTTGGTTGTTTGTCTCTGTGTGTCTCTGTCTGTCTCTATATATCGTCCTGCGATGGATTGGCGACCTCTCCAGGAGGAATCCGCCCTCGCCAGAGATGCCAGCTGGGATTGGCTCCAGCACCCCCTGTGACCGTGGCGGATGAGCAGTTGAAAATTAAATGAAAAATTATATGAAGAAAAAGCTTCAGCGCATCCGTAAATTTTTTTCTAGGTTGATTTCATTTGCTCAAAAGTCTCTGCATGTTTGAAAAATCGTTACTGTGCAGTTTTCTATTTCAGCGGCAGCACAGTTAAGGTAATGGCCCTGATTACATCTGTCGAGATGGATTAGTTGAGGAGAAGTCTGGGAGATGATGTTCTCTACTTAGAATAACAGAGCAGTGATACAGTGTGAATCACAGCAGAACTGTAACACAAAACTCCTCTGAGACAGTTCTTGCTCCCTGCCTCAGCTCCCACAGCCAACACTACGCCCAGCGCTACACTTCGCACTTCCAAAGCAGCCCACACCACGACCTAACTCCTCACAACCTCTCCGTCAGCTAAGACCGAAGCTGTGCTGAGCCAGGTCCTCATTTGCAACCAGGATACAATTACATGCTATAACATATTTTATTTAAAGAGGGGGGTGTTGAGGATGCAGGGGATCTGAGGGATGTGGGACGTGGTGGTGATCAAAAAAACAAACAAAAAAAGAATAACTGCCTCATTAAAGATTGACTGGAAAAGATCGGGCCAATTGACCCCTAACGAGCATCCGATCCAGCAGGAGAACAAATGAAGATTAAAAAAAAAAAAGGTAGAGAAACAGACAGAAACAAGAACGGACGGACAGAGTAAACAAAAGAGGTGCTTGAGGGAAAACAGACGGCTGATGCTGGGCGACAAGTGAGAGATGAGTTACCGCATGATACAAGTGGTTAAACATCTATCCATCATCAGCGCTGCAGTGGGCACAGGCGTGAGTTTTTCAAAAATCCTACAAACTAAATAGATGTGCTATAAATAAAATCAAGCCCTTCAATTTCTCTCAGAGAAATGGCACCGTGCAGCTCGAAGGTGTTTTATTGCTCCATGTCATAAAAAGCAGGAGGTTGGAAATTGCTGAATCATTTGTGCCAAATCCAATTATCATCCCGGCAGAGAACACTCAGACATGCAGGTAGTTAGATACTTTAAATTCAGTCTTGCCACAGGGCCCATTCCTTCTCCGTTATGATGGGACCAAACAGAAAAAGGGCAGTGACCTTTTGCAACTCCCAAACCCACAATTTAAGAAAATGGATCTGCTGTGTTTGAAGTGATTTTGAGAAATCTTCAACATGACTGCAGTGTCTTAGCCTTTCTGCTTGACGGGCCACTCTTGCAGCCTTTCAGTAATTTAGAATAACAGTCACAAGATCCGAGACTACAACACCCTTTTCTCCAATAATCTCCTTGGGTAATGTTCCAAAACCAATGTGTTTTCAAGTCGAATACAAATATTTAAATAGCTCTTTCCATACATAATTTCACTGTCAATTCCTAAGCTGAAACATCCACCACAAGCTTTGGACAGGGGGGGAAAAAAAAAAAAAAAAAAAAAAGGTGCGGTTTGGAAATTGAGCCTGCTAATGTGCGCATGTTGGCGAACACAACACAGAGGAGATCAATCAAGCGCTCTGGTCACTGACTCAAGAGCAGAGTGTGTGATTTACACACGCTATGAGGCCATACTGTAGGGAAGCACTACCAGCCTCTTTGGACCATCAACCTGAGAGCAGGGCCGAGGGGAAACAGCCACGAGATGGAGAGAGATGCCAACATAAGCCTCGACTTCTTACATGTCCTGTCAGTCTCAGGACTATTACAGGATTCCATTGATGAATGCACAGCACCAGTCCAAATAAAAAATAAAAGAAAACTGCACTGACCACTGGGTTTAAATGGCAGCTTAGGGAATGCATCAATCAAAAAATATGTGCTTGCTTTCTAACCCCAAATAACAAATTGATTTGAGACTCGGACAATTTTTCAAAAGAGTAACATGCTATTTGAACATTTCTCCACTCTGAGGAGATAATACTACAAGGAACAGTTATACCACTATATGACTCTTAAAGGAAATTATATAGCGTATGATTTGATTTCAACCCCAATCCTGAACTGCACACTTTTGCTCACTGTTGAAAAATCCCCTAATTTCTCTTCCAAAAAAAACTTTGTGGTATTCTTTGCTACCCAAGCATGCTGTACATTGTCAGCAGAGACGCACAGTCTATTCGTTTCTGAAGGATATCCTCCTGATAGGAGAACATGCAGTCCTGGACGCACACATACTGTATATGGCCGTGCCAAACACAAGGGCATTGTTTGGTCTTCATGTACTCCAGAATCCTGCCCTGTGGCGCTGTAGCAGCTCGATACATCAATTCCCAAACACAATCCCAAGACACAATTTGCTCTCCCAAAGATGGGAAAGACAATCTCAAGGATGTGGCTGTGTGTGTCTGCACTCTGCAAGCTGTGTCTCCTGTAGACTTCCGGCTTACAGTTCGCTGTCTTTTAATGGCCTTTGCAGCACCTTACAGCTGACTCACAACCTTGCGTCTTTGAGACTAACAGAGGACAACAAGGACTGTGGTGGGAAGTGACACCTCTGGACATGCTGTTTAACCACAACTAAAATGACCAGGTAAAGAGGCCCTAATAGCGGTAGGATATTTGTTATTTGCGTCATTTACAAGGTGTGTGTGGGCCAGTGACAGAGATCCGGTGTGTGTGCGTGGCTGTGTGTGTTCTGACGCCTGTTTGCCATTATTGTTACTAATTGAGTGTCTATTTCTGTGGACAGTGCTAACCTGTGATCCTCGGGAGCCTCTCTTGTGGTCCCAGTCTGAGCGGGAGAGCATCTGTAGGGAAAAAAACAGAAACATGTTAAAATCAGAGTCCTGCACATCCTTTTCCTTTTGATGCCGTCCAAAAACAGAAGAGCCACCATAATGGACATGTACTGCGCTGGTAGCAGAAAGGAAGAGGAGCTGGAGATGTGATGTAAAGAGCTGAGGAAATGTAGGAGGAATGGAAACTTTTCGTATTGGAGTAGGAAAAAAAAAAAAAGCTTTTGTCTATTTTTTTCACTTTCCATTAAACACAAAAGTCTAATGCGATTTCACAGTCAGGTTTGGTTTACTTTAGCTTGTTTTCACTGCCGAAGGGGCTGTTGGAAGCTCAGGATTTTTATGCTGTCTAATTACCAGCCACTGTGTCCTCCCACAGGCCCTATAAACCCGTTTTCCACTTTCTTGGGAGTCACCAAATAAAATCAGAGCAGCTTTGTCACTGATTTTGGTGAGCATGTTGAAGGAGAGCCAAGTCAACATAAAACCTCCTTGTCCCCCTAACCCCTCCCCCCCCCCCCCCCCCCCCCCCCCCCCCCCCCCGATTCTTTTAGGGCTCTCTGCCACACAACTCAGGAGTCCAGAGAAACCCAGCATGTCGCTGTGACAAATTGCTGCTGCACAAACTGAGGCAAGGGGCATGGTATACGAGCCAAATTGATAATTCAGGTGTAATTTACTGTTTCACTGGAGGTCATTGAGTTGTGTCACGCTGTGAGTGAAGACATTAGGAAAGCAGTGGGTTTCAGACGCCAGTGCTATGAGCCCGTCTGGACAGCGGTGTTGTTTTCCCACAGTGCCGCTTAGGTCTAAACAAACACAACAGTGGAGTTATGGCTCCTGTCGCCTTATTGAAAGAGACTTCAGTCTGTAACATTTTGCCTCTTTATCCCCCCATATTCACTGTAGCTCCACTCATGTCTAACCACACATGGATTCAGTTTTATGTGTTGAGGTTTTTAAGCTATCTGTGGAAATTCAGTGGAGGTGTATCAATTTCACCATGTAAATCAATCAAGAGTCATGTGTCTCCGTTAGATACTAAATCCACAGTAATGAAGATCCCCAGTTAAAACTGTTCAAAAATACACATTGGTGCATGCAAATGTTTATTAAATTGTGTTAAAGAAAAATAAAGAACTTTTTATTTTTTGTGTTATATCATCAGTGTGAATGAAGCTGTTTTCTGCTTTGTACAGAGTTTCTGTGTCGATACGACACATTAAGACTACACAAGCAGGCTCAGCTCCTCTAGTTCACCTGTGAGGACATGGTGGTTACTGCCACAGCTTTGATGATTCACAAACTTGCCCCTCACTTCATTTTATTTTAAGACTTATAGCAGGTTTAAATCTATTTTTTTTAAATGTGTTATTATTTTAAACTGAGGACTCTCCAGTCTGCATATCGATCACTAAGCATATGCAAACATAAGCAGGAAAACGAGGTTCTGGTGCGTTGGCTTTTTCAAGAATATGTTTTTGTATTTGTTACTTATTGGGGGATAATGTGCAGTGCTTTTTGTTTTCTTTTTCTAACACTGTTGTGTGGCTGGACCATGAAAAAGTAATTTCCCTCTTGGGACAATAAATAAATGAATCTGAATCTGGATCTGCTATCTGTGACAGTTATTGTCCCAGTCAAGGTTTTAGCAACAATGAACTGCTCCACTTAAAATGGTAACCTTGACAGTAAGCAGATGAGTTCACAAACAAAACAATCAAACAAAATGTGGTGCACACCCATTCATAAAATATAACAGCTTTTCCATACTTTGACATTTAGGAGGTTGTAAAAAAAACAAAAAAACAATCAAAATATGAGGCGTTTTGCCGTTTCTTAACAGCTTCATTCGCTCATCCTCCATTTTCTCTGGAGAGCCTACATACTCCAGCCATCAGCATGATAATATTTGGTCACTTTAAAGCTCCATCGAGCATGCACGCAGCTCCTCGTGCATTAAAATAACCTCACAAGATGGAAAAGGAAGTCAACAAGCAATCAGCTGTGTAAAAGGCTGATGTATGAGATGTAAATTACTGTAAATGATAGTATTAGCTGGCCAGTGAGCTGTTTGTCTTATACTTCACAGCTCTGATGATGGGCTTTTGCTTTTACAGCATAGGACCTGGCAGCAGGCTCCCCCGTGGTCGCAGCGCAGTCCTGCTCCATTAGAAGGTCCTAGAATCAGTGAGGTTCTCCAGGCGCACACACACATAAACAGCTTCTCGCTCTCAGTTTCTTATGTAACCCAACCTTTCATCTCTCGGCTCTGAGTGACAGTACCCGACTACACAGAAGTCTACGTGGGCTCTTTGATGTGCCAAAACAAAACAAAACAAAACCAAAAAAAAAAAAAAAAACCCCCACCAAATCAAAGCAGAGCAGAATGTTGGAGTGGCGCAGATAGCCTCGTGCACAGAGTGACTTTACAGGCCACAGAGGAGTTCATTTCCTCTCCTGCATGTGGACGGTCTGCTGCTCACTCACCGAGCTTAACACTGGATTGCACTCGCATGCCACTGTGTCCAAATGTTTTTTGTTACTTTTTAAAATGTTGGAATATCAGTAAACTAATTTTCCAAGTTTGGTTTGAGTGCTTTCAAACTTTAAATCGCCCGGTGTTAAAATAAACAAGAAATGACTGCAACACAAACATAATCAGATTTTCAAAAACAAAAAGCACAAAACATGATGACAAAAAACATGAAAAACAAAACAATAAGTCTTTGTTATGCGTCAAAAGGAAGGAAGAAGAGCGGTCTAAGATTATGCTTATAACGTCTGACAGCTCACTGCCAATATTATGTCTGAAGAGGTAAAACCACATGTGAATGATTTCTTAGATATCTCCTGGTTTTTCATGGACACCTTCCAAGCAGCATAACACAGTCGAAGCAGTAAAATTTCCAAATTGATTTGTTTTTGTCCTGAAGCTCAAGTGCACCTACTGGGAAAAATAACAGCTTTGTTGAAGTTATGCCCTTTGTTTCACCCTCTGCTAGATTCATTATGTCGTCCCATAACTCAGAATAAGCCAGGTTGCGCAGTGTGGCTTTCCCTCATTTAAGGCAATACTCGTGATTTATAAGAGAGTGAAACCAGTCCTTGGGAGAAAAAGAAAAAAGCTTTGTGTCTTCAAAATTGGAAGTATGTCTTTCAATCAAGGCACTCTATCTACCAGAGTAACATGATACGCTCAATGAGGTCTGAGACATTTTTATGGGACCTTGGTTCCATTGTGAATACATTCTGGAGATCTGCTGCACTTTCATGATCCAGAGTGATGCTCTCATGAAACAAGGCATGAGACAAAAGTGGCAGCAGCATGACGAAAGAAGGTGCTGACAAGCAAAGGGATCGTTCCTCAAAACAGCTGTAAAACATGTAAAGATGTGAAGAATAGAAACATCTGCACTTCCCTTAATGTTCCAAAAGTGTCACTTTAATCCTTTTTTAATGTGATGATTCTGGCACTGTCAACCTTTACAGCTTGTCTGTGCCTTTTTTCGCTTGCATTCATACAACTATCATTTGGAGAGACTAAGGATGGTACTATTTCCACTACCGCTTCTGGGTGCTCTCTATTTTTCACACAATCTAATTCACAGTATATTTTTATCAGTCGTTAAAACAGAACACTGGGATGATTAATAGCCTTTTTGCCAAATCGTTTCTTTTATTTATTATGTATATATTTATTTCTTATAATTTTTATTTTTTAATTAGGTCAGCTCTTCATGCGCCATCGGGCAACTGCTGTGGTACACCCCGGGGTTATGGTATCCACTTGATTTCCATTACAATGACTGGTATTTCCTCTGCGGCTCTTGCAGTGCTAAGGAATTTTATTTAAAATCCTCAACAGCAAGGTGTCTTTCCAGGAACAATGTCCCAGTTGCTGTGGATAACCCAAAGACCTCACTGTCAACAGTTTTCTTTGGAATTATTTTCTACCTTTGAGGCCTGTGCACAGTGAGGTCACAGCACGGACGGGAATATCAAGAGAAAGCGACGCATTGTTCCTGGAAAGAAATGTTGCTTTTCAATGCTGTCAGCACTGAAAACAAAATTCCTTTCTCCATCTGTGACACGGGAAACCAGAATCACCTGAATGAAAGTAGTAGTAACTTGGATGAAGTGACCGGGGGGCTGAAGGGGGCTCCGGTTTGACTTTACCCAATCGAGTGATAGATTCAGATGCTACAATCTTCTTAGTTCAAAATTCCATCTTTATGTGACCTTGGTTAGGTTTGTTGTAGTACACGGGCTACTGAATTCATCTTATGCAAACTGATGAAACTTCAAAATAGCTACAGCAGGACTGCAGTGTGTCTTTTTTTGCCCCAAACCAGGGAATGTGGATCTTGTCCCACAGTGCAGAAGAAGGAATCTCTTCATGGCCAATATATAGAACAGGGATGCTTACAGATTTAGATTTGTGCATCTTAGCACAAGATGTCCTAAATCAGTGTCTGCAGACTGTATGTCTGTCCTGTCTTTTACTGTCCAACTCAGTTTGCATAGAAACATTTATAGTCACAAAGGTAAATACTGGGAAGAATACTCATAACTAGATGATATGAAAATGTTAGACATAACAAGAAAGCAACAAGCCAAAACATGCCTGCTGCCCTCTGTAAATGAACTGCCCTCTCATGACTCAAAATAGTGCCAGCCAAGTAAACTCCCAGCCTTCCTCTCACCCAGAGTGTTAAGAGGGCAGCAGTGTGGATGCCAGTATGCAGCCATGCCCTGTCCACCACCATGGCTCGGAGCCACAGCCCACAGCAGGCTGCTATGCCTCTGAGGTGCTGGGTAAATACCGTGGTGTCAAAGCACAAACAAACTACTGGAATATGCTTGTTGTTTAACTTGCTCCAGCCAATAACCAGTTGAGAACCACTTCCCTGCATGTGTGAAGTGGTGGGAGCTACAACAGCAGCACCCAGACTGAAGCTCCACTTTCACACGGATAGACTCGAACCCTTGCAATTAGCCCAATGCAACCTTCATCGACTTACAGCAGATCGCTTTTCTAAATCTGTCTGGAAAAGGAACTGGAAACAACCTGTTCTTGTTCAGTAGTGCTTTACTGCAAGCAGTGTTTCTCAATTCGTTCATTCAGTCCTGATAAGACCTTCATTCTTTTCCTTTCGTTGCTTCCTGTGTCCTCTTTTGTCCCTCGATACAGGCTTGATATAAGAAGAGTTGATGCGTGTCTACTTGGATCTTTGGTAGCTGTGTTAGATTCTTCGTGAACTGGATTCACTGGGACCAACACCTGGTGTCTGTTGAGGTCACGGCTACGGGAAGTGCCAACTAGAGATATTCTAGTTGGGGAGGAGAAGAGCAGAGAGGAAAAGAGAGATTGCTGAAACTTCTGCGTGGTCGTGCTTCATTAAAGATCTGTTGAAGAGCCTCGACATCGGTCTGCAGGATTTCCAATCAGCTTGACCCAAGAGTTTTACTCACCGAATCCCTGTCCAATTAAACTCACTATGCTCCCACCCCCCCAGACACACGCATGCACCCAGGCTCACTCCCACTGCCTAAGGGTCTTGAAAATTTTCTTGCTTATTCCTTGTTCTTTCATCACTGCTCTCTATCAAAGATACTCTGACGTCTGCAGAGCTTGACTCAGACATCCCTACACTCACAGCTCCTCAGCTCACAGGAAGAAAGTAGGTCGGATTCCACTAAGTCTCCCTATATGTTGGCTTCAAAAGTGACAGCAGCTTAGCCGTGAGGACGTCTTCAATGCACCAATCAAATACCGTTGTACTCACCTTCAGGGGCGTTACAGCAACGTTAAACTCTATATTGCTCATCGTGGCTTTGAAATTGAAGTGTAATCTTGTTTTGCACCTGCAGATGGAGGTATTTTCATGATTAGTGTCACATGTCTGTTTTCTCTTGGGACTCTTTTTGCGAAACTTTCCTTTTTTGATTTACAGTAGTTTTGTTCAAAAATTATTACCATGTACATTTGCAGGAATCGTTGCTTAAATAATGAGTGAATTGTTGCACCAGTTTTACCAATTGAAATAAAATACATATTTTTTTGAAAAAAAAAAAACCAACCAAACAAACAAACAAAAAATTAAACAACATACGAATGCACAAATTATTTTATCTCCATTGATACCTAAACTCTGAGTGCAGGGAGCTTCGGTAACTCACCCCCGTGGTGCTTTTTATCTCTTCCTCACTCTGAAGTGTAGACAGTTACAGGCCACCCACGTAAGAGAGGTTAGCTTATGTTACTTTATAACTGTCAGCCCAAGAGATTTCTAAATTTAGCTTTGGACTGCAGAACATAAATTAACATCACCACTAACAATATGACAAGATACGAAACTAGGGGCTAGATTTTCTCATGATTAACAGATATAACAGGCAAATGAGAATAGTCCTTTTATCCATAATATATTTACTTTACGTTTTCATTTCACTGTTTTCAGCTCTCCTACATTTTCATTAAATAAACACCATCCTCCTTGGAAAATCTCCTTATAAACTTAGTTAATTGGATGCCGGGTAGTAGATATACGAGGAGGCAAAGGAAAACAAATATTAAAATGCTAAGAATTAACAGTGGTGTGTACAGTAAAAGTGCAGGAATAGCGTGTGGAAAGGCTTGGGTCCAGGCGACACAAATTTTGGGCCCAAACTGTCTGGATCTTTGTCCAGGTGACTTCTAAACCTCAGCCCACCTCTTCCTATGCCTCATCTAACTGGGGTGAGGCAGCGATTCTTTGGCGGGGAGACACCCATAAATCCTGCCATGCCTTCCCACTGAGGGAAGAGGACGGAGAGTCATTCCTATTCACGCTGGTTAATGTTTTACAGGTTTTACCGTGGGGGTCAGTCATTGCAGGCCATTTGCGTCATTGCTGGAGGGAAAGGAACTATTGAGGTGGGCTGCCAGAGCAGAGTTGGGTGGATGTGTGTATGTGCAGAATGAGGAACACACTTGCGTTTATGCAAAGATTAGCGCGCACACGCACACACACACACACACACACACACACACACACACACACACACGCCTAAAAAGCTCTTTGGCATCCCCAGCCTTTGACATTCTCTGTCTCACCCAGCGGCCCGTGAGGCGCATACACAATTAGTGAACGAAACCATACGTGAATGTACATCACATACACAAATATTACCCCGTGATATATTTCTCACATCAGTTGTGTATCAAGAAGGCTTCTGTTCACCCTCTGCCCCCTCTTCACACTGTCTTAGTCAGACCCTTCTAATTTCTGGGATTTATCGTCTTTACATTTCCTGGGAGAGACTTATCCTGAAGAAAGCGATGAGTCTTTACCAGAGATAGAGCTATCAGTCTCCCAGGGTGAAAGCTTGGGCCACAAGGATGCCATGGCCTAGAGAAAACCTCATTGGGAGTACCCCATATTCTGACCTCAAAAGCTAACAGGGTGGCATAAAATAAGTCACTGACAAAGCGAAAACGTTCTCTTGAAAGCTGATACGGATAGTATGAAAATATTTTTCAGACTACTTCCATGCGGTATCATGAATAGAAAGAATCCTCTTTTATTTTTGTTTTCCTTTGCTTATGTGTCCCGGCTGGCCCTGTCTCAAGCAGTTAGGTTCCCAGCTCTGCACTTTCAGCTGGGTGAAAAAGAGAGGATCTGGCTGGACAGACCTGGCATCCCAACTCCAAACAGCATGCCAAAGCCATTAGTGTATAATGGTCCAGTCAGGATTACTGCTGGGGCCTAGAGAGCTGAGAAGGGAACACAGCACTCACTTGTTTGTTTGTTTTACAAGCCTCTGCCCTGTTCAGTCTGCAAGGTGCCAGTGGGCTTTGTGTGGTTTAATTCACAGTTGATTCAAACTGTGTACAGTGTGTCAACAATAGGCTAGTGGACACTCTCTGGCCGCAGGACACTTGTTAGGAAGACTTATGTTGGAATAAATCTGTTGTGACATTGCATGTCATTTAATAAATCGGAAACAAACTTGTCCTCTCGTGAAATACAGCGAGATTAAGCCAGTGCTGTCAGTCACTCAGTGGTCAATACAGTTCCCGACGGTGCCTGCAACTGCTCGGCTAATAAGGCACACATCAAGGGTCAATTCTCTCTTACATGCTTTTCGTGTGTTATTGGCCTGGTTTCATGTTCATCAGAAGGATGGACAGCAGTGAGATAAAGAGCGCATTTCCCCATCATCCATCAACTTGTGATTCAGCTTGCTTCAGCCACTTCGGTATTTTCCAGCTGCGCTTCCATTACAAAAGGGAAATGTTAATATTGATTTACACGTCCTCTTAAAGACTTTCTGCAGCATTTATGAGTTACATTATGAATTGATAGGATAGGTGGATAAAAAAGGTGGTTAAGCTACATTTCCCTCTAGTTTTGTTGTCCGCACGTCTCAACAATATTCAAGAAACACAAAAGTGCTGGGTGTTACAGTTCCACTATAAAATATTTTTATGAAGCCATAAGACTGACTGGGACGGGAGGCAATATTTCTTTCGGAGGAAGCAATGTACGTCAAGAGAGGTTTTCAAACTTAATAACTAGGTGAATAACAAACCAATTTGGACCTGAGCCTGACATGGGAACTGAGGCAAATGCTCTCAACTTAGGATTTGTGCTCATTCTAGCTAAATAATTGAACAAAATGGTGTTTGATAGAACACCGATCTTGCTTCAGGATCCATCTTTGGTTTTGCCAAAAGATAATACAGTGAATTGGGAATGAGGATCTGAGAACACAGAGTTCAGTCAAAGGCAACATTATGAAAGCAGCAGGGGAATTTGTGCACGCATGCTGACTCCCTTGCATACATTATTTCATCTTTTATTCACAGGCCTGACTCAGCAAGGTCTGTGCTCTGTGTTTTGTCTGTGCTCATCAGAGAGAGGACCACACACCCACATCTCCCTCACTGTTTCAGCTGCACATAGAACATTTACAGTCCCATCAGGATTCCCACAGGACTCCAGTAAACAAACAGCCAGCGACTGTCCACACAAGCATATGCCTTTAAATCACATCCATCCGTCCTTTATAAATCATTGATGTAGAAACATACACGTAAAGCCAGGACAGCACCTTCAGTATGCACTGACTGATGTGCTCAAAGTGTGTGTGTGTGTGTGTGTGTGTGTGTGTGCGGGCGCATGAAAGTGTGTGAATGCTTGCCTCTAATAAACAGCATGTGTACCTGTATGAAGGCATAAATCTCTGCTTCCTCTTTTTGCAGGTGGAAGAATTTGCATTACAGAGCTCGTTCCCCCAGAAGGGGCTCAGGTCAGCCCCATGGGCAGGTTTTCTACTGTTAGCTCGTGAAATGCTTACATTGTCAGTGAAATTCCCAGAAGGCTCTGGTTCCCCGTGCAGAAGGAATGCACGGGTCTGCAAGGACTGTGAAGGTACAGAGGAGCAAAAGAAGGCCTTGCCAAACACAGACTGGTGGGCTTCTCTCAATAAGGCAGAGGACAGAGCCATTAAAATTCAGCCTTCATGCTGATAGCCATCTTCGCTTAAAGCAAAGCAAACAGCAAACAGAGGGATAAGATAGAGGAGATGTTGCGCGTCCTCTGGAGAACTTAGCTTCCAGCTCTATGAGTGACACAGAGCCACGTCCCTTTAGCGTGTCCTCACTGGGGCTCACTGGGCGATAAACAATACATACGACACTCTTCCCCACTCGCCTGCCATTTATACGATGTGATAATAATACGTTGTTGCTCTGTCCTGCAGTAGTTATTCATTTGGCAAAGGTATATCATGAATTAGGATTTTAAATGAGCTCTGCTGGAAAGAGACAACAATTCTATGACTGGCCCACCCACGGTGATTATTCACAGGCTGCAGAGACACATGTAGTTTAATTGTGCCTTTCTGAGTGAATACATTCTTTATATGTGTTTATGTGTTTATGTGTGTGCAAGAGGTGGAAAAAGCACTGAGATCCTTTACACAAGTATCCAGCAGGAAAAGTCCAACTTAAATCAGCAGTATTTGTTTGCAGTATTTGTGTTTTTTTTTTTTTGTTTTTTTTTGTCACCGAGGGGGAAAAATATTCTCACCTTACAAAGCGAGTTAATTTATTAATTTACCTGTTCAGCAGATACTGAGCAATATATCTGCCAAAAAGGATAAATGTGTTATTCCAACTGGATTTCCTCAATAATATTTCATGCCTTATCTGTACCTGAGGCACAATGCTCCCAACTCACACTTGTTTGTTCTGATAACATTGTTTTCTGCCTAAATGCCCCGTGAAAAAATGCACACAGCAGACAGCATGTGCTTGTGCATGGCTCTGTTTTCATGTCTGCATGTGCTCTGTACGTTGTGTAATAGCGTGTGTTCGTGTATGTATGCTTGGGAAGCTATCAGGAACATTGTCAGATGTTGTTTAAATATGGAAGGAACTCAAACAAAAGAAGTATTTGCATCTTATGTCACAGGCGATGACTTGAAGAAAATCTCCCTTTAAGGAACATTCTCCTCCTGAATCCTCTTGATCAGAGCCACTGGTACCACCCACACACACCAGGCCAAACAGCTACTGATGTTTACCTAGCCATGTGACTGAAGCTACGATACGTCCAGTGACGTCAGCATACATTCCTCACATTCATCAGTCTCAGTTCTCACTGATACTGTCTCAGAGGCTGAGGAACAGAGGGAGTAGAGATCATACATTATAAAAGCATCAATCACTCACTGGGACTGTGTTTGTTATATAAGCACTACTTTGTATTTGCCATCTGTTTTCATAAACAGTTGTGTGCTCATGAACAGCGATCGCCTGAAATAGGCTTCCTGTTCTACTTGAAACATGGAAACCATAAATAATTGCAAAACTGCTGTCAAAAGATGGATACAGGGAACAAACAACTCACTGCACAAATATGCATGAACACTTGAGTTTTAGGTTTTATTTGGTCACGTTACGCAGTACAACAGTGGCAACAGGGATCCTACAGTATATCACAATCATGATCACGCATATTGGCTGGGTGAATCCTTTGAACAGCACTGGTGGTGCAGCACGCAGTTATAATATCCTCTTGTGGCACCTACTGTTCGTTAACTGTTTAAGGCATTCATAGCATTTGTTTAAGGGATAACAGAAAGACTGCGCTTTGTTTGACACTGACAAAGTCAACAGTGAACTGAAGGACCACAAAAAAAAAATCTTTTTACGGACCACACCTAAACGTATCCACAACTATTCCTTTGCCAAAACCTGAGTCAGGATGCAAACCCCAGTCGGTGGTTTCCAGTCCTAAACTTTGAAATACTCGAGGAAAAAAAAACAAACAAAAAAAATACAACAATTAATTAAAAATACACACATTTACGGGGGTTCAACAAGCATATAAGGGCTTCTTTGATTTGAATATATGTACTTACACGTACTAGATATTCCCCTTGACTAAATGGTGGCTACATTCCCTTCCTTAAAAAGACTCACAACAGGGGAAACACAAAACAACAAAACAAAGGGGCTTTTAAATTCTCAGCCCATCCTGAACAGTCCTCCCTGCAGCACAGCTGAGGAAACAATTTGCTGAGACCTTTGCCTTTAACATTCAGCTCCCCACGCCATCTTCTGAAGACACCACAGAACAGCAGGCTCATCTTGCTACCATATGAGAACAGAAAACATGTTCAACCACCGTCAGCCGTTGTACTGTCCAAACCCTCATTTGTTATTCTCTTAATTGGCTAATCAGTAGCAATGGCAGGATAATTCATCAAACAATGAGAAGAAAGATTTATCATGGTTTTAAGATTGTGTTTAGCACGGGTTCACATCTTGTATATATGTCCGACAAAGTGGGTCTGTAGCCTGAAGCTAGTGTGACTTCTCAACTGTAATTGCTGTAATTGCACTTTCTGTAGACCATGTAAAAGCAGAAATAAATAACGTCTGCTGCAGCGCAGAATAAATAACGACGATCAGCCAGGATTGTGAAAACAATCCTGGCTCAAAAAATGCCCAATTGGAGAGGATAATCCAGTATAATGGGAAGTAGTTCAATTAATTAGGGAGGTAGAGCAGAAGAGCGGTATCATAAAACTGAGCTATAAACAGCTTCAACTGCACCATTGATAAGGCTGTACTGTGTAAGCCTTGTAAACACAAAATGGCCACCCTGGTGTTGAAAAGTACAGAAATTTGGCCAAGTAGTCTTTTTTTTTTTTCCTCCAGCAGAAAAAGCTGCACTTTTATCATCTACATGTGGGTCTTAATATAATAGAAAACAGTAAAAACAAAACACATTAGTTCTCCCGAAATAACCTGATTAGCACAGATGCACCAGCCTGGACCAACTGAACCTGGTGCGGAGAACCAGCAGGGATTAAGGGGGGATGAGCGGAGAGAGAGCGCTCACAGATCAGGCTGTCACTGCCACTCTCAGGTTGTAAAAACCCTGAAGAAAACAGACCTCACCCAATCTGCATCCACGTCCACAACATTCGCTGTCAATGATTATTACATTAAACAACTAATTACAGCAACAGTAATGAGCCGTCAGAAGTTGGAAGGAAATAGCTAAATGACGCCTGTCAGGTCGAAGGGAGATTGTTTTTGCGGAACAGTGTATTTTCCATGTGTCACATTTCATTTCTATCTTTTACAGTCTGTGACTGCTGCTGGATCAACACTGATGGGCTGCAACACAGCAGCACTGCTGATATGAAGGATTCACCTCTGGATGCGTTTTGATATTTCAAGATGAACACCTTATTTGTTTGCTTTCTTTCTGAGGGATAAACTATTGTAGGGATATTGATCAATACCACACGTTATGAATTTTAAATATAAAGTTACAACTAGGGCATGTTAGCCTAGCATAGCACAGAGACTGGAAGTGGAGACAGCCCGCGGTCGGCTTTCATATGGATTACACAAATGTAAGATGTTAACTTGTGATTTCGGAGAAGTTGGTTGGTAAACCAAGGCCGGGTTATGTGGTGTTGAAATTTTCCTTTGAAAATGCTTCTTGCAGTCTCCGGACGTATTTGCTTGAAGTCGTCTTTTCAGCATGTGAATGCATCCATTTGGCTCTAACGCTCACCTTGTCCTTGTCCTTGGCTGGGTTCGATCCCTCTGCTGAGCTGGCACTGCCATGCTAAAATGTGAGCAACCAGGGGACCTGTGTTTGCAGAACGGGCCTCGCCTCATCAATTAGGCCCTCCACTGTGGCTCATTGGTTTATGGTTCGATAGTGCTCCAAGGGTCTCAGGTCAAAACTCCAGTCACATGCAACAGCGCACTAATGGTCGTGGCTGTGTGTGTCCCTGGGCCTCTGGAGGGGAAGGCCAAGCCAGCCAGAAACCCAGCCGTGACTCGAGGCTGAGCTGTAAGGCGACTCTTTTTATGGCTGTCATCTGGTAGGGCTGCAGTTCTGGCAAACCACAGAATCACACACACTCACGAACTACCCCTCACGCTTCCTCTGTCTCTTTTTCCTCCCTCACAGATGCAGCCACACGTCTACGGAGAAACTTTGCACACACACAGACACGCACATGCACATGCACCTGTGTCTCAGCCTGTTTTCCACTGGGTCTAATTGATTGGAAAATGAAGATGGACGCCTGTGCGAGCCGAGCCCTGTTGATTAGCCAGAGACACAGAGTGTATTACAGCAGTCCTGCTCCCGACCCAAATACATCACCCAGACAACCAGTCCGTCTTCATTGTTAGCCACCCATCACTCTCCTGCCTACATGAGTGACGGAGGGTGGCTCAATGCTAGTTTTGGGAAACAGCAAAGC
Source organism: Echeneis naucrates (assembly GCF_900963305.1). NCBI lineage: Eukaryota > Metazoa > Chordata > Actinopteri > Carangiformes > Echeneidae > Echeneis > Echeneis naucrates. Next base: position 16,093,922 of record NC_042526.1, on the reverse strand, counting down.
CGTTTTCCTTAGAAGCGATACACTACTTTCAATAGGGGGAGGAAATGGGTTGGAAATGGCCAGCGTAATGCTTTCAGCCCCGGCCTCTCTGAGAAATGACAACAGACACAACACAGAGCCATTATGTGAGCTTCACTATGTGAGTGTTTGGCAGACAGCCCGGCCGCTGCTAGCTAGAGATTGAAGCTGGCCTGATTATTGATATTTTGATGGTTGTTGGGCTTGGAAAAAGTCAGACTTTCTGGAACTGATAGATTTTGGCTATCATGCTTAAAAAGCTTTTGTGAGTCTAAATTAAATATACAGTACTCTGGTTTTGGGAGAGGTAGATTTAAATATCTGTATCTGACTCACCGTGAAGCGCAGTAAGTCCCACCACCATGAAAATTAGACAAGTTGTAATTTTTTATTATATTTCTTTTTCAATTTAGTTAGAGACGAAAGCTGAGCTTGCTGGATTGTCCTCTGCAACCCTCAGGAGCTGCGGCTGAAATATTTTCATGTAGGCACAGATACATAAGAGAATATGTTTCCTTTTCATCTGAGCACCACGGAAAGGAAAGTCAGAGGAAAACTGTTCAGAGGAAGAACCTGAGGAGAAGAGAGGGGTTGTCGAACGGTGGAATTCAATAGTGCATTAAAAAAAAAGGAATACATCTGGCGTGGAAATAGGAGAGGCAGCTTGTTGGGCATTACGGAGAAGAAAGGAGAGGGGAAGGGAGCAGACAGAGGATAAAAAGGGGGCTAATCATGAAAGAAATTAAGCCAGGAGGCAAGAAGAGGCAAAGGATAACTAAAATAAGGCCAGTGAAGTAAGGCAGAGAGAATCTGGCGTAGAGGGATGGCGATGGATGAAGAAGTGGAAGGTAAAAGAGAACAAAGTCCGGGGCTCTAATCATACGAGCTTGATGTGAAACTATAGATTAGGGGGAGGAGATTTTAGCTGGAGGAGTAATGTATCCATCCGGAGCCAGGGGCTTGAGTGCACATAGGACAAGATGTGGGGGAAAGGAAAAAAATGAACGCACCTCCCCAGAGTGGGGAGCACTGTGTTACCATGGTAACAGCTCTGACGTCAGGGCAGGCATTATGTGATTACTCATAGAGTCTGTTGAGGAGCAGGCCAATAAAACAGGGACCATTACTCACAAACAGGGAGATGGCCAGAGCTCAGGTTACACAAATGCTTGCATATGAACACACACTCACGCACACATTCAGGAGATCCACATACAAAAGAATAGGCATACACTCTTGTATACACACATGGTGCCAACTCAATCGAGTAGCGACATCTCAAATAAAAAGCAGGCTGATGACACACTGTGCGAACATTTTTACAATCCACTCAATAAAATCTGCACAGTTCTACAAGGGCTCCTGATTTGGAGCGTAAAATGTGTAAACTCAACATTTGCTAGATAACCTTGGTGCTCAGGAATGAGGCAATTACTTTAACACTCATCGTTCAGTATTGAAACGTCAACATAAATGATGCCTCGGCGACTGCGGAGTCCAAGCTCTCTGTCGTCACAGGAGCAAAAACTACCCCTCACCAGCCCGACCACAACCGGGATATCACTGCAGAATCTGAATGATCTGCATTCCATGCAAAGTACATCAAACATACACACTGACATCTACACATTGTGCGTCAAGACACAAACACACTCTCACACACACACACACACACACACACACACTCGCACAGAGATATGCATGCACACTTCCTCTCGCCATCTCCCACACATTCTCCACTGGGAGTTAAAACACTGTTAGGGCTGATAAGGATCCAGGCAAACAGTGTGGATAAACAGTCACTTTGGTAATTAAGAACCACTGGCCTATCAGGGAAGAGTATGCCGAGACAAACATGTGACCCAGACTCCATTACTGAGGCCATATGCATTCCCATCACAAAAACCATTAGGTGAGTCCAGACAGACTGAGAGTTCCAGGAGTTTGCAGCTGTGATTGAATAAATTGTGTTTCCACCTGAGACTCTTCTGTGAACGAATATAAAAACACTGTTTTATGAACTACAGGGCTCAAACTCAAAATGTCTCCAATATACCTTTATGTCAAGGCTTTTAGTTACTCTGACATGGAAATGCTTTATGTTTAGGCGCCGTCCGATATGAGAGGATCCTTAAGGAAGGGGTCACAGCACTGACGTACTAATTGGTGTGTAGGAAGGAGCAGAGCACTGTCGCTGCTGTGATATAAAGGAAGACTGACTCCATCAGTGACAGAGTTTCAAACTGACTTTACTGTTGAAGTTTGACAAATAGCTGCTAAGCCCTGCTTTTCTCTAATGCAGCCCGTTTTCTAATCAAATCATTCACTCATTTTATTCAATATTGAAAACCACTGGTAGGAGGATGCTGGTTATTGTGGTCGTAGCTGTGTTTCTCATCTCCGTTTGTTCTGGGCTGATCCCATATGACCCTCAACAATACGAAACCGCCTCAATCACAGGACGCTCCATCCATCCATCGGCTTTACTTCTTATCCAAGAAGGGTCGTAGGGGGCTGGAGACATTCCCGCAGTCTGCTGTGAGGAAACAGTTCTAACCATTGCCCCATTGTGACTATTACACCACTGCAGCACCTGCTGTGTTGAGTCAGATGTATGCTGTATTGTATACAAATTGATACAGAAATTATGTTCCTGCCACAAAAAGGCTCTGATCACCACAATACAGTAAATGAAGACTTTTCCCAAAGAGCACACTACAGCAGCAAAGAATACAAATTTTGAGAAATGGCTAATGAACTGTTAATTCTCCATCTTGTTCCCTCCGATTAAGTGAGTAAAAATTAAGGTCACACATCTTGAACTTTACATCCATTGTATGAACTTACACATTGTTACTGCAGCCGTCATTGCCATTGCACCTTGCTTGTAAAACATTACATATTTATGCTTCATCCAGCATTAGCCCATCCTCCTTAACAGTGCCTGTATTTTCAACTGTTAATGTGGATGACGCAAGTTCAGTTATTGCATTTGGGACAAGTGGTCCATGTCACTTCTCTGCCACAAATGTGACTGAGCTCTGGTCAAAACCTGATATACAATATACAACATCATCACTAATGTGGTTATGACGATACCATATCTGAGCTGATCTGATTAGAGGCTCACAAGCCCGACAGCTCTCTGAAACCCTTTGCAGGGACAGACGGAGGAATAAAGTGTCTTACTCGTGCACCTATTAGTAAGCACACATGTATATATTCATGCATCACACCGTAAGTGTGCGCGCCATGTGTGCATATGTGGGTGTTTATGTGCCGAAGTAAGCTGCAGCCCACCTGGCAGGCCATTGAGCTTAATGAGACTCATATCCATGCAGCATGCACAGCACCGTCCACTGCCTGAGGCTCTGACCAGGTGCTCTGACACAACACATATTCAAAAACTTGAGCAGGATCCTCCCAGAGGGCCAAGCCTCTCATAACATCACCGTCCCCAACAATATACCACCCAGAAAGGACCTCTCCCTTTAAAACTTCTCCCTAATAACATCACCTGACTGTGACTCACTTTTGAATGTGGGGGCCGCTCTCCAAACATGAGCTTAGACAGGGTGATTGAGTTACTTTCCAAATGTAATTCATTACTGGCTAACTTCTGAAAAATACAATTACATTGCATATAATCATGTTTTGTTTTAGTTTTTTTTTTTTTTTTTCCACTGTTTAAATGTAGTATATTGTTTTAAAAGGGCAAGCCACTCCAGTGTCATGGAAATAAAATTATGTAAGGAACTTCATGTCCAATGCAAAATGTGTATGTAGCCGTACGTTTCATTTAAATAAATTTTTCCGAGCACTCAATTTTTAAGATTAGTGAATAGTGGGGTTTCTCCTTATTAATGGAATACATCTCTAAAAAAATCAATAGGACATATGCAATAATATTGCAGATATACTCTCATAGATTAATCAAAAAGAAGATTGTTACTGAGCCACATCAATCAGTGCAATGCGAGGGATAAAATGAACACCACAATTAACCACTGTGAAAAATGAACATGCTCAGGTAAAAATGCCACCATGAGTAAGTTATTGCCTGTCACTCATCACTCACGATATCACTGCAACAAAAAGCTTCCACATCATGTTGACTGGTTGGTCACAAATGAGAAGTGTTGAGCTACAATCTCTCGGTGTGCAACAGACAAAGTGTTTACAGTTTGCCTGTAGTTCAACCATTCACTCACACACAAACACTTGCCCACATACATGGTGGGAGGAAATGGGTCCTCCAGTGTCTTGCATGAGGAAACTACAGCAACAACCTGGTGATTAATGCACAGCAGGTTCCACTTACTGAGCCACAGTCACCGTGAACTGTGTGTCTATGAGGATTAGGTTGCAGCTGTTAGGATTCCTGCTGCAAAAGACAATATCTGATGACTGAAGAAAAAAAACATTTTATGGCTGATTGTGATGTGCAAAAAAAAAAAAAAAAAAGGAGGAAAAGATCTGAGACTGAAGAATCTCAAAGATTAAGTACCATCCTATAAGCTCTGGTTGTTCCTTGTGTGGGAATTTATTTTAAATTTTATTTAATTATTATTTTTATTATTTTGTCTCAACTTGAAGAAAAATATAAACCAGTTATGAATACATAATAATCCAAACATGTTTTTCTCCCTTACACATATAATAGGAATGTCAATAATAAATAAATAAAAGGAATAAAAACAGTTCAAAGATACATGGTTGGCCCAGTAGGAAGTATCCTGGTCTGGCCTGGCCTGAACGAGGTCCATTCTTGGTCCAGTCAACTCAAACCTAGCAATACAAATATACTAATGAGTCACAGCTGCATAGTCGAAAGAGAAGCACCCCCCCCCTCCTTTCCTTATTTCCCAAAACCCCTTGCAAAACATTCTCACTTTCTCACTCCTCTTTTATTCCTCGTTTGCTCGTCTTCTCTCACTGAAGTCAAGGGGTTAGAGCTGCACTCAAGAGAACCATTTCAGCAATCACTACAGAAGGTTGGACTTTTCCTACAATAATAATCGTGTTGCTACTGATGAGAGGCCTTTCAGAGTTCACTCTCTCCCGCAAAACCTTAACTAATGATCCCCAGACTTCTTCGGAACTAATGTGAAACTTTTTAGAGCTTTTGATTCAAGGTCTTTGCTTTGACCTGCAGGCAGACTCTGTGGATATGAACCACTAGCAGTAAAGGGCACTACTGGATTACTGGAGACAAGGAGAGATAGACAGAGAGAGTGATAGATAGAGAGGAGAGACCACCACGCATCATCTCCCCTAATGTTTTCTTTCAAATGTGACCCCTTGTTTCAGTTCCTTTCCAGCAGCTGACCACCATATGTAAAAGGCCCGCAAAGGTCCACTGATTCCCTGTCTAATGGGCTGCACAGATGCCACTTTCCTGGAACAATTCCTTGTGTGTGTGTGTCTGTCTGTCTGTCCTGCTCTGTGCAAACAGGCTCTAAAGTTCCACAGATTTCCCTCAATAGGTTTCACCACTGTCTGGAAACAATGAAAGGTGCAGGGTGGGAAGCGGGGGGCTGACAAAAAGTGTGGAATGGTGGAAAATGGCACGGTGGGAGGAAGGGAAATGCATAAGGGGGAAAGTTATGCCGCTGTTTGGACAAGCGTTGTTGAGGGTAAGTAAAAAGGGAAGTAGGTAAACTAACAGCAGGTCAGTCGTGAGGGGGAGGAGAGGGGAGGAGAGAGGAGGAGAGAGGGCAGATTATTGACTTAGTGGCAGAAACGAGGCCGTCAAGGGCTTCAGAGACACTGTTTGTGTAGTTTGGACTGGGCCTGGTAGAACGTGCAGCGCGATGATGGAAATCTTACACTCATTCAAAACAAGCCCAATGACCTTTTCATCTACCGGCCCCTGAATCAGACTTAACATTCCTGCCAGTGTGGAAATGAATGAGTGCTTATTACATCTGTGGCAAAATCACAGACTCAGGCCCCTTTACATAGATATGTGTGTCTATGTTGTGCGTGTTGTCTGTTTGCATTTTCCTGCTGTCAAACAACAATATGGGTGCATGTGAAACGAAGCAGAAATAATCCTTATAGGCATGTAATGTTGTCAGGTCCGCTCTCAGCCTACTCTCCCTCAGAATCAGAGTAAACATCCACAAGGATCTGGGCGTGACGACAAGCGTTAAGTCCTCAATCACAGCAAATTGAGTTGCTTCCTGAAGGTGACCAATCTTCATTACCACTGACATTTCAGAAATAATGAGCTCATCATAGACAGTGCGAGATGCTTTTCACTGGAGAAACCACCATTTTGTTTTCCTGACTTTGTCTGAATTCTCAACACACACACAAAAGTGACCCCCAACATTTGCCTGAAACCATATGGACTCAGACATTCCCTGGGGTGGGAGGGCAACTAATGAAGGATGCTGCTGCCAAAATAGAGCTATATTAGAAACAATATCAACATATCAATAGCACCCACCTGAGCTCTTGATTGAAATCAATAGAAGTTTCCCTTCTCCATAGGTTTGGCAAATTTTTGTTAAAAAATGCTGTGGTTTTGGCAGGCAGTGAACCTTTTTTTTTTTTTTTTTTTTTTTAAATGGACCTCATTATAAATAGAGATACATGCAACATAGATGAAATACAAATATGTCCATAACCCAACTAATCACAAGGGCAGATTCCAGATAAAATACTGATTAGCTGTTTGTCTGGAGAATAACTAAAATTGTGATGTTCAAACATACATTACAAACACTCTGAGACTGTCTGGACAGAATTTGATTTAATGACAGTGATATTTGTGAAATGTCTCAGTTTTTTTGCCCCTAATTACTACAAACTATGGATAAGATCAGTTCCACCACAAATCCTGATGTGCGTATGAGGTTTAGAGGCTGAAATCAGATTATCATTACAAACATTATGAAATCCCACAGCAGACTGAGAGTCACATGAGTGCACATGACAAACTGATTGACTGAAACAAAAAAAGAAGTGATGAAAAACAGAGGAATAGCAGTGGCAACAAAAATTAGATATACAAACAACTGTGAGATCACCGTTCTGATATTGCAAAGAAAATGCTCAAGCAAAAACATTTGTTTGTTCACTTCGATTGTTTGTTTGGAGTTGTGTTAGTGTCCATGAGTGGCATCCCACTTCGGATGAATACTGAGCAGCTGTAAAATCTGAATAGTAGAGAGATTCAAAAGACTCTGCTGTACTGGAACACGTCTAACGGACTGACAGAGCAGAAAGAAAAGCTTTATGTAATGTCTGAAAGCACCAGAGTGATGGCAGATGCCTCTGGCTGATGGGCAGGATGAAGCCAATGGAGAACTGAACCAGTGGTTCTCTCAGGCTGAACATCACCTTCCCTTTCCTCCATCTGCCTTACATAACAGATGCAATATAGTTGAAAGACTGGAGAAGCTGCTTCCCGCCCTTTTCAGACCAGTTTGAAGAAAACTCACCAAGCATCTCATCAGGGACATTTGGTTACCTGAGCTACTGTTGGCTTTTTGTCAGCTCCAACCAGTCCGGTCACCGTGCACTGACCTCTCACCAGCAGAACTGCCTGACTTGTATCAGCATGATTTATGCATTTCACTACTGCGGCATTACTCGCTGATTGGATAACTGCATGAATAGGCAGGTGCACAGGTGTTCCTAATAAAATGGTAGGTGCATGGCCTAATAACACTCTCCCTTTTGTCTTGCTTAACCTCTCTCACTGGAGATTGAGCTGGCGACGACATCAGTTCACGCCTGTTTACTACCACAAACCCATATGAGATCCGACTAAAGTTCCTCCACCTTCAAATCTTTTTCTGTGGGTATTTTATTGGAAAATAGTAAAACGAGTAAAAAGTGCACAGAGTAGGTTTGTGTGTGTGTGTGGCTACACACAGGCTCATCTGTGGAACATCTGCTCAACCACCCCAAGGCTCCTCGCCTCTTGAGAAGTGGGTCACGTTTCCCGATGACGTCAAAAGTCCTTCTGCCTCTCCAGTTTGTGGAGCTTTGCCAAAACCACCACATGCCATTCCTCGTCCTTACAATGGAAACGCTCTCTCCAAAGCCTTGATGAATCACCTGCCAAACCTCTCACAATTCTTAAATCTCAACACTGAAGAGGGTCTGACCATGACAGCGAGACACAAGGTGAAAGGTTGATTATGCTCAGAGGAAAAAACAGTTGGTAAAAAATGTCAACATGCGTTTACATGCACATTAGTTCAAACGAGAGACCAATAAAAAAGTGAAAACGAGTTATCCAGTATTACAGATGTAGAAGTGCTTTATAAAAACACATCTGCACTGTGCTATCAGAGTCACTGTTGTGATCCAAGATCTGATTCTGCAGAACTGCCTCCAGTCTGAGGACCTGACACCAAACTCTTCCCTTTCAGAGGAGGAGAGGAAAAGAGAGAAGAGAAGAGAAGAGGTGTCTGCCACAGTAGATATGGAGATTTCATTAAAGCTGTCCAGTCCCGGAGGAGACAACACAGGGATCAGCGAGACTATGAATGGAACAGCAGCTAATGGAAAACATTATGGAGAGAAGGAGAGTGTGAGAGGGAGAGAGAGAGAGAGAAACCTGAGGCAGCCCCAGGCACATGAGCATTGAAATAAAGGCCCAGTATGTCTATTTTAACACTAAACACATTGTGTTGAATCCCATTTTCACTCTACAACAGTTCTGAGAAGACAGGGTGTGTGGCTACGTGTTATCTGTGTGGATGAAGGGCTGTGGATGGGAATTCATTTGAAGTTTTCTGAAACAATGCCATGTGTCTTATCAATGTGGCTCACATGTTGTCATGCCACATGACATGGTTCAGCTTTAGGTTCAGGGTTAGCACTAGAGTTTGCACTTCATAAAGCAATTAGCCCGTTAGCTAAGTTACCCTGTGCAGGAAAGGG